>NW_028133335.1:0-600000 GCF_964374135.1 Grampus griseus | reverse complement strand
ATATTCAGGAAAAAACGCATACGCCCTTTTTGGCCAACCAAGCAAGCTTGCAAAGGAAATCTGCACTACAATGAAGTCTCACTTCCCCCCGGTCAAAAGGGCCATCTGAAAAAAGTGTAAAATCCAGCAAGGCAGGACAGGCCATGGAGAACTGGGAGCCTTGTTATGCTGCTGGGCGGGATGTAAATTGCCAACAGACACTCGGGAGAAGTGTATGGTGTTTCCTGAAACATCTAAAAAACAAAGCAACAGAGCCTAGGGCACTTCCACTTATGGTCCTATAGCTTAGGGAAATTAAAATCAAAAAGACACAGCCACCCCAAAGTTTGGGACGCCTCTGTTTACAAGAACCTCATTTACAGTACAAGTTCAACATCGCAGAAAGTGAAAAATGGATAAAGAAGTTGTGGTATTTACTTGCAAAGCAATATCACTCAGCAATGAAATCTATGTCATCAGGCCCTTAGCAGCACAATGAGTGGATTCAGGTATGATGATTCTAACTGAAATAAGTCACACATAAAATGAAACATCATAAGGTATCAGTAATACACGGAATGTAAACTTGGCTACACAGGAACTGAATTACAGAACAGAACAGGGTCTCAAATTTAGAAAACCAACTTATGCTTGCTTAAGGGGAAAGGTGAGTTGGGGTGCTGCATAAAACCAGAGATTGAAATGAGCACAGATAAAGTTCCTTAAGCCAAATATGGAATAGACAAGAGCTACTCCTTGCTCAATGAAATGGACTCAACACCCCATATTAAACGCCTAAGAATGTACCTGACTAGTAAGTATCTTAAAACCTATGGATTGCTATGTCTCCAAAAGAGAATCAAGCGTGTGTACAGGGGCATAAACGCAGCAGTGATAGGATTGGAGAGGTTCGGTGAGCAAATGAAGACCCTTTGAAGTCAATTTGCATGGTACCCATTACACGGGTCTCAACTCTCCAGGTTTAAGGTATTCTTCCTTCAGCTAAAACATGCATGTGGAACCCAGAGTATGATCAACCATGTGATCGGGAGACGTGTTCAAATATGTCTCAGTTTTCGTACCCTGGTACTCGGTTGCAACATTCCAGACGCTTTACTAACACTCTCCCGACTTGGAGAGTCAGTCCCTTTAACCTCCTGTTTAGCCCAGTTTGCAATTTCTGCGGAAGATGAACAGGAATAGCGAGAACCAATGAGAGACTAGCTGGAGGTGTCTGGACGGGCAAATTTAACTCTCATTTCCCACCAGGAAGAGGAAATAACCAAAGGCTCAGTGTGCCGTGCCGGAACCAGATTAGAGCCTGAAGCCATCCTGCGGTGTTGCGGCCAGCTCAAAAGAAAGCGAGTTGAAGAAAGGAGCTCAGGGGCACTGTAATTCACAAACCTGCAGAGTTATAAATGACAGCTATCGTCCAAAAATATACTGAAGTAAGGCTGCCAAGAGGACTTGAAAACGGGGCAGAATTGCAGGAAACCGATTTCAGGAGGTAGACTGGAATTGCATTGAAAGCATAGGAAAAGAGGCAGAACGTCCACAATGATGCACTTGGCCAAAAAGGGCGTATGCGTTTTTTCCTGAATATATTCAGGAAAAAACGCATACGCCCTTTTTGGCCAACCAAGCAAGCTTGCAAAGGAAATCTGCACTACAATGAAGTCTCACTTCCCCCCGGTCAAAAGGGCCATCTGAAAAAAGTGTAAAATCCAGCAAGGCAGGACAGGCCATGGAGAACTGGGAGCCTTGTTATGCTGCTGGGCGGGATGTAAATTGCCAACAGACACTCGGGAGAAGTCTATGGTGTTTCCTGAAACATCTAAAAAACAAAGCAACAGAGCCTAGGGCACTTCCACTTATGGTCCTATAGCTTAGGGAAATTAAAATCAAAAAGACACACCCACCCCAAAGTTTGGAACGGCTCTGTTTACAAGAACCTCGTTTACAGTACAAGTTCAACATCGCAGAAAGTGAAAAATGGATAAAGAACTTTTGGTATTTACTTACAAAGCAATATCACTCAGCAATGAAATCTATGTCATCAGGCCCTTAGCAGCACAATGAGTGGATTCAGGTATGATGATTCTAACTGAAATAAGTCACACAGAAAAAGAAACATCATAAGATATCAGTAATACACGGAATGTAAACTTGGCTACACAGGAACTGAATTCCAAAACAGAACAGGGTCTCAAATTTAGAAAACCAACTTATGCTTGCTTAAGGGGAAAGGTGAGTTGGGGTGCTGCATAAAACCAGAGATTGAAATGAGCACAGATAAAGTTCCTTAAGCCAAATATGGAATAGACAAGAGCTACTCCTTGCTCAACGAAATGGACTCAACACCGCATATTAAACGCCTAAGAATGTACCTGACTAGTAAGTATCTTAAAACCTATGGATTGCTATGTCTCCGAAAGAGAATCAAGCATGTGTACAGGGGCATAAACGCAGCAGTGATAGGATTGGAGAGGTTCGGTGAGCAAATGAAGACCCTTTGATGTCATATTGCATGGTACTCATTCCACGGGTTTCAACTACCCAGGTTTAAGGTATTCTTCCTTCAGCTAAAACATGCATGTGGAACCCAGAGTATGATCAACCATGTGATCGGGAGACGTGTTCAAATATGTCTCAGTTTTCGTACCCTGGTACTCGGGTGCAACATTCCAGACGCTTTACTAACACTCTCCCGACTTGGAGAGTCAGTCCCTTTAACCTCCTGTTTAGCCCAGTTTGCAATTTCTGCGGAAGATGAACAGGAATAGCGAGAACCAATGAGAGACTAGCTGGAGGTGTCTGGACGGGCAAATTTAACTCTCATTTCCCACCAGGAAGAGGAATTAACCAAAGACACAGCGTGCCGTGCTGGAACAAGATTAGGGCCTGAAGCCATCCTGCGGTGTTGCGGCCAGCTCAAAAGAAAGCGAGTTGAAGAAAGGAGCTCAGGGGCACTGTAATTCACAAACCTGCAGAGTTATGAATGACAGCTATCGTCCAAAAATATACTGAAGTAAGGCTGCCAAGAGGACTTGAAAGCGGGGCAGAATTGCAGGAAACCGATTTCAGGAGGTAGACTGGAATTGCATTGAAAGCATAGGAAAAGAGGCAGAACGTCCACAATGATGCACTTGGCCAAAAAGGGCGTATGCGTTTTTTCCTGAATATATTCAGGAAAAAACGCATACGCACTTTTTGGCCAACCAAGCAAGCATGCAAAGGAAATCTGCACTAAAATGAAGTCTCACTTCCCCCCGGTCAAAAGGGCCATCTGAAAAAAGTGTAAACTCCAGCAAGGCAGGACAGGCCATGGAGAACTGGGAGCCTTGTTATGCTGATGGGCGGGATGTAAATTGCCAACAGACACTCGGGAGAAGTGTATGGTGTTTCCTGAAACATCTAAAAAACAAAGCAACAGAGCCTAGGGCACTTCCACTTATGGTTCTATAGCTTAGGGAAATTAAAATCAAAAAGACACAGCCACCCCAAAGTTTGGGACGCCTCTGTTTACAAGAACCTCGTTTACAGTACAAGTTCAACATCGCAGAAAGTGAAAAATGGATAAAGAAGTTGTGGTATTTACTTGCAAAGCAATATCACTCAGCAATGAAATCTATGTCATCAGGCCCTTAGCAGCACAATGAGTGAATTCAGGTATGATGATTCTAACTGAAATAAGTCACACAGAAAATGAAACATCATAAGGTATCAGTAATACACGGAATGTAAACTTGGCTACACAGGAACTGAATTACAGAACAGAACAGGGTCTCAAATTTAGAAAACCAACTTATGCTTGCTTAAGGGGAAAGGTGAGTTGGGGTGCTGCATAAAACCAGAGATTGAAATGAGCACAGATAAAGTTCCTTAAGCCAAATATGGAATAGACAAGAGCTACTCCTTGCTCAACGAAATGGACTCAACACCCCATATTAAACGCCTAAGAATGTACCTGACTAGTAAGTATCTTAAAACCTATGGATTGCTATGTCTCCGAAAGAGAATCAAGCATGTGTACAGGGGCATAAACGCAGCAGTGATAGGATTGGAGAGGTTCGGTGAGCAAATGAAGACCCTTTGATGTCATATTGCATGGTACCCATTCCACGGGTTTCAACTACCCAGGTTTAAGGTATTCTTCCTTCAGCTAAAACATGCATGTGGAACCCAGAGTATGATCAACCATGTGATCGGGAGACGTGTTCAAATATGTCTCAGTTTTCGTACCCTGGTACTCGGGTGCAACATTCCAGACGCTTTACTAACACTCTCCCGACTTGGAGAGTCAGCGCCTTTAACCTCCTGTTTGGCCCAGTTTGCAATTTCTGCGGAAGATGAACAGGAATAGGGAGAACCAATGAGAGACTAGCTGGAGTTGTCTGGACGGGCAAATTTAACTCTCATTTCCCACCAGGAAGAGGAAATAACCAAAGGCTCAGTGTGCCGTGCCGGAACCAGATTAGAGCCTGAAGCCATCCTGCGGTGTTGCGGCCAGCTCAAAAGAAAGCGAGTTGAAGAAAGGAGCTCAGGGGCACTGTAATTCACAAACCTGCAGAGTTATAAATGACAGCTATCGTCCAAAAATATACTGAAGTAAGGCTGCCAAGAGGACTTGAAAGCGGGGCAGAATTGCAGGAAACCGATTTCAGGAGGTAGACTGGAATTGCATTGAAAGCATAGGAAAAGAGGCAGAACGTCCACAATGATGCACTTGGCCAAAAAGGGCGTATGCGTTTTTTCCTGAATATATTCAGGAAAAAACGCATACGCCCTTTTTGGCCAACCAAGCAAGCTTGCAAAGGAAATCTGCACTACAATGAAGTCTCACTTCCCCCCGGTCAAAAGGGCCATCTGAAAAAAGTGTAAAATCCAGCAAGGCAGGACAGGCCATGGAGAACTGGGAGCCTTGTTATGCTGCTGGGCGGGATGTAAATTGCCAACAGACACTCGGGAGAAGTCTATGGTGTTTCCTGAAACATCTAAAAAACAAAGCAACAGAGCCTAGGGCACTTCCACTTATGGTCCTATAGCTTAGGGAAATTAAAATCAAAAAGACACACCCACCCCAAAGTTTGGAACGGCTCTGTTTACAAGAACCTCGTTTACAGTACAAGTTCAACATCGCAGAAAGTGAAAAATGGATAAAGAACTTTTGGTATTTACTTACAAAGCAATATCACTCAGCAATGAAATCTATGTCATCAGGCCCTTAGCAGCACAATGAGTGGATTCAGGTATGATGATTCTAACTGAAATAAGTCACACAGAAAAAGAAACATCATAAGATATCAGTAATACACGGAATGTAAACTTGGCTACACAGGAACTGAATTCCAAAACAGAACAGGGTCTCAAATTTAGAAAACCAACTTATGCTTGCTTAAGGGGAAAGGTGAGTTGGGGTGCTGCATAAAACCAGAGATTGAAATGAGCACAGATAAAGTTCCTTAAGCCAAATATGGAATAGACAAGAGCTACTCCTTGCTCAACGAAATGGACTCAACACCGCATATTAAACGCCTAAGAATGTACCTGACTAGTAAGTATCTTAAAACCTATGGATTGCTATGTCTCCGAAAGAGAATCAAGCATGTGTACAGGGGCATAAACGCAGCAGTGATAGGATTGGAGAGGTTCGGTGAGCAAATGAAGACCCTTTGATGTCATATTGCATGGTACCCATTCCACGGGTTTCAACTACCCAGGTTTAAGGTATTCTTCCTTCAGCTAAAACATGCATGTGGAACCCAGAGTATGATCAACCATGTGATCGGGAGACGTGTTCAAATATGTCTCAGTTTTCGTACCCTGGTACTCGGGTGCAACATTCCAGACGCTTTACTAACACTCTCCCGACTTGGAGAGTCAGTCCCTTTAACCTCCTGTTTAGCCCAGTTTGCAATTTCTGCGGAAGATGAACAGGAATAGCGAGAACCAATGAGAGACTAGCTGGAGGTGTCTGGACGGGCAAATTTAACTCTCATTTCCCACCAGGAAGAGGAATTAACCAAAGGCTCAGCGTGCCGTGCTGGAACAAGATTAGGGCCTGAAGCCATCCTGCGGTGTTGCGGCCAGCTCACAAGAAAGCGAGTTGAAGAAAGGAGCTCAGGGGCACTGTAATTCACAAACCTGCAGAGTTATAAATGACAGCTATCGTCCAAAAATATACTGAAGTAAGGCTGCCAAGAGGACTTGAAAGCGGGGCAGAATTGCAGGAAACCGATTTCAGGAGGTAGACTGGAATTGCATTGAAAGCATAGGAAAAGAGGCAGAACGTCCACAATGATGCACTTGGCCAAAAAGGGCGTATGCGTTTTTTCCTGAATATATTCAGGAAAAAACGCATACGCCCTTTTTGGCCAACCAAGCAAGCTTGCAAAGGAAATCTGCACTACAATGAAGTCTCACTTCCCCCCGGTCAAAAGGGCCATCTGAAAAAAGTGTAAAATCCAGCAAGGCAGGACAGGCCATGGAGAACTGGGAGCCTTGTTATGCTGCTGGGCGGGATGTAAATTGCCAACAGACACTCGGGAGAAGTGTATGGTGTTTCCTGAAACATCTAAAACACAAAGCAACAGAGCCTAGGGCACTTCCACTTATTGTCCTATAGCTTAGGGAAATTAAAATCAAAAAGACACAGCCACCCCAAAGTTTGGGACGCCTCTGTTTACAAGAACCTCATTTACAGTACAAGTTCAACATCGCAGAAAGTGAAAAATGGATAAAGAAGTTGTGGTATTTACTTGCAAAGCAATATCACTCAGCAATGAAATCTATGTCATCAGGCCCTTAGCAGCACAATGAGTGGATTCAGGTATGATGATTCTAACTGAAATAAGTCACACAGAAAATGAAACATCATAAGGTATCAGTAATACACGGAATGTAAACTTGGCTACACAGGAACTGAATTACAGAACAGAACAGGGTCTCAAATTTAGAAAACCAACTTATGCTTGCTTAAGGGGAAAGGTGAGTTGGGGTGCTGCATAAAACCAGAGATTGAAATGAGCACAGATAAAGTTCCTTAAGCCAAATATGGAATAGACAAGAGCTACTCCTTGCTCAACGAAATGGACTCAACACCCCATATTAAACGCCTAAGAATGTACCTGACTAGTAAGTATCTTAAAACCTATGGATTGCTATGTCTCCAAAAGAGAATCAAGCGTGTGTACAGGGGCATAAACGCAGCAGTGATAGGATTGGAGAGGTTCGGTGAGCAAATGAAGACCCTTTGAAGTCAATTTGCATGGTACCCATTACACGGGTCTCAACTCTCCAGGTTTAAGGTATTCTTCCTTCAGCTAAAACATGCATGTGGAACCCAGAGTATGATCAACCGTGTGAACGGGAGACGTGTTCAAATATGTCTCAGTTTTCCTCCCCTGGTACTCGGGTGCAACATTCCAGATTCTTTACTAACACTCTCCCGACTTGGAGAGTCAGCGCCTTTAACCTCCTGTTTGGCCCAGTTTGCAATTTCTGCGGAAGATGAACAGGAATAGGGAGAACCAATGAGAGACTAGCTGGAGTTGTCTGGACGGGCAAATTTAACTCTCATTTCCCACCAGGAAGAGGAAATAACCAAAGGCTCAGTGTGCCGTGCCGGAACCAGTTTAGAGCCTGAAGCCATCCTGCGGTGTTGCGGCCAGCTCAAAAGAAAGCGAGTTGAAGAAAGGAGCTCAGGGGCACTGTAATTCACAAACCTGCAGAGTTATAAATGACAGCTATCGTCCAAAAATATACTGAAGTAAGGCTGCCAAGAGGACTTGAAAGCGGGGCAGAATTGCAGGAAACCGATTTCAGGAGGTAGACTGGAATTGCATTGAAAGCATAGGAAAAGAGGCAGAACGTCCACAATGATGCACTTGGCCAAAAAGGGTGTATGCGTTTTTTCCTGAATATATTCAGGAGAAAACGCATACGCCCTTTTTGGCCAACCAAGCAAGCTTGCAAAGGAAATCTGCACTACAATGAAGTCTCACTTCCCCCCGGTCAAAAGGGCCATCTGAAAAAAGTGTAAAATCCAGCAAGGCAGGACAGGCCATGGAGAACTGGGAGCCTTGTTATGCTGCTGGGCGGGATGTAAATTGCCAACAGACACTCGGGAGAAGTGTATGGTGTTTCCTGAAACATCTAAAAAACAAAGCAACAGAGCCTAGGGCACTTCCACTTATTGTCCTATAGCTTAGGGAAATTAAAATCAAAAAGACACAGCCACCCCAAAGTTTGGGACGCCTCTGTTTACAAGAACCTCATTTACAGTACAAGTTCAACATCACAGAAAGTGAAAAATGGATAAAGAAGTTGTGGTATTTACTTGCAAAGCAATATCACTCAGCAATGAAATCTATGTCATCAGGCCCTTAGCAGCACAATGAGTGGATTCAGGTATGATGATTCTAACTGAAATAAGTCACACAGAAAAAGAAACATCATAAGATATCAGTAATACACGGAATGTAAACTTGGCTACACAGGAACTGAATTCCAAAACAGAACAGGGTCTCAAATTTAGAAAACCAACTTATGCTTGCTTAAGGGGAAAGGTGAGTTGGGGTGCTGCATAAAACCAGAGATTGAAATGAGCACAGATAAAGTTCCTTAAGCCAAATATGGAATAGACAAGAGCTACTCCTTGCTCAACGAAATGGACTCAACACCGCATATTAAACGCCTAAGAATGTACCTGACTAGTAAGTATCTTAAAACCTATGGATTGCTATGTCTCCGAAAGAGAATCAAGCATGTGTACAGGGGCATAAACGCAGCAGTGATAGGATTGGAGAGGTTCGGTGAGCAAATGAAGACCCTTTGATGTCATATTGCATGGTACCCATTCCACGGGTTTCAACTACCCAGGTTTAAGGTATTCTTCCTTCAGCTAAAACATGCATGTGGAACCCAGAGTATGATCAACCATGTGATCGGGAGACGTGTTCAAATATGTCTCAGTTTTCGTACCCTGGTAGTCGGGTGCAACATTCCAGACGCTTTACTAACACTCTCCCGACTTGGAGAGTCAGTCCCTTTAACCTCCTGTTTAGCCCAGTTTGCAATTTCTGCGGAAGATGAACAGGAATAGCGAGAACCAATGAGAGACTAGCTGGAGGTGTCTGGACGGGCAAATTTAACTCTCATTTCCCACTAGGAAGAGGAATTAACCAAAGGCTCAGCGTGCCGTGCTGGAACAAGATTAGGGCCTGAAGCCATCCTGCGGTGTTGCGGCCAGCTCAAAAGAAAGCGAGTTGAAGAAAGGAGCTCAGGGGCACTGTAATTCACAAACCTGCAGAGTTATAAATGACAGCTATCGTCCAAAAATATACTGAAGTAAGGCTGCCAAGAGGACTTGAAAGCGGGGCAGAATTGCAGGAAACCGATTTCAGGAGGTAGACTGGAATTGCATTGAAAGCATAGGAAAAGAGGCAGAACGTCCACAATGATGCACTTGGCCAAAAAGGGCGTATGCGTTTTTTCCTGAATATATTCAGGAAAAAACGCATACGCCCTGTTTGGCCAACCAAGCAAGCTTGCAAAGGAAATCTGCACTACAATGAAGTCTCACTTCCCCCCGGTCAAAAGGGCCATCTGAAAAAAGTGTAAAATCCAGCAAGGCAGGACAGGCCATGGAGAACTGGGAGCCTTGTTATGCTGCTGGGCGGGATGTAAATTGCCAACAGACACTCGGGAGAAGTGTATGGTGTTTCCTGAAACATCTAAAAAACAAAGCAACAGAGCCTAGGGCACTTCCACTTATGGTCCTATAGCTTAGGGAAATTAAAATCAAAAAGACACAGCCACCCCAAAGTTTGGGACGCCTCTGTTTACAAGAACCTCATTTACAGTACAAGTTCAACATCGCAGAAAGTGAAAAATGGATAAAGAAGTTGTGGTATTTACTTGCAAAGCAATATCACTCAGCAATGAAATCTATGTCATCAGGCCCTTAGCAGCACAATGAGTGGATTCAGGTATGATGATTCTAACTGAAATAAGTCACACAGAAAAAGAAACATCATAAGATATCAGTAATACACGGAATGTAAACTTGGCTACACAGGAACTGAATTCCAAAACAGAACAGGGTCTCAAATTTAGAAAACCAACTTATGCTTGCTTAAGGGGAAAGGTGAGTTGGGGTGCTGCATAAAACCAGAGATTGAAATGAGCACAGATAAAGTTCCTTAAGCCAAATATGGAATAGACAAGAGCTACTCCTTGCTCAACGAAATGGACTCAACACCGCATATTAAACGCCTAAGAATGTACCTGACTAGTAAGTATCTTAAAACCTATGGATTGCTATTTCTCCGAAAGAGAATCAAGCATGTGTACAGGGGCATAAACGCAGCAGTGATAGGATTGGAGAGGTTCGGTGAGCAAATGAAGACCCTTTGATGTCATATTGCATGGTACCCATTCCACGGGTTTCAACTACCCAGGTTTAAGGTATTCTTCCTTCAGCTAAAACATGCATGTGGAACCCAGAGTATGATCAACCATGTGATCGGGAGACGTGTTCAAATATGTCTCAGTTTTCGTACCCTGGTAGTCGGGTGCAACATTCCAGACGCTTTACTAACACTCTCCCGACTTGGAGAGTCAGTCCCTTTAACCTCCTGTTTAGCCCAGTTTGCAATTTCTGCGGAAGATGAACAGGAATAGCGAGAACCAATGAGAGACTAGCTGGAGGTGTCTGGACGGGCAAATTTAACTCTCATTTCCCACCAGGAAGAGGAATTAACCAAAGGCTCAGCGTGCCGTGCTGGAACAAGATTAGGGCCTGAAGCCATCCTGCGGTGTTGCGGCCAGCTCAAAAGAAAGCGAGTTGAAGAAAGGAGCTCAGGGGCACTGTAATTCACAAACCTGCAGAGTTATAAATGACAGCTATCGTCCAAAAATATACTGAAGTAAGGCTGCCAAGAGGACTTGAAAGCGGGGCAGAATTGCAGGAAACCGATTTCAGGAGGTAGACTGGAATTGCATTGAAAGCATAGGAAAAGAGGCAGAACGTCCACAATGATGCACTTGGCCAAAAAGGGCGTATGCGTTTTTTCCTGAATATATTCAGGAAAAAACGCATACGCCCTTTTTGGCCAACCAAGCAAGCTTGCAAAGGAAATCTGCACTACAATGAAGTCTCACTTCCCCCCGGTCAAAAGGGCCATCTGAAAAAAGTGTAAAATCCAGCAAGGCAGGACAGGCCATGGAGAACTGGGAGCCTTGTTATGCTGCTGGGCGGGATGTAAATTGCCAACAGACACTCGGGAGAAGTGTATGGTGTTTCCTGAAACATCTAAAACACAAAGCAACAGAGCCTAGGGCACTTCCACTTATGGTCCTATAGCTTAGGGAAATTAAAATCAAAAAGACACAGCCACCCCAAAGTTTGGGACGCCTCTGTTTACAAGAACCTCATTTACAGTACAAGTTCAACATCGCAGAAAGTGAAAAATGGATAAAGAAGTTGTGGTATTTACTTGCAAAGCAATATCACTCAGCAATGAAATCTATGTCATCAGGCCCTTAGCAGCACAATGAGTGGATTCAGGTATGATGATTCCAACTGAAATAAGTCACACAGAAAATGAAACATCATAAGGTATCAGTAATACACGGAATGTAAACTTGGCTACACAGGAACTGAATTACAGAACAGAACAGGGTCTCAAATTTAGAAAACCAACTTATGCTTGCTTAAGGGGAAAGGTGAGTTGGGGTGCTGCATAAAACCAGAGATTGAAATGAGCACAGATAAAGTTCCTTAAGCCAAATATGGAATAGACAAGACATACTCCTTGCTCAACGAAATGGACTCAACACCCCATATTAAACGCCTAAGAATGTACCTGACTAGTAAGTATCTTAAAACCTATGGATTGCTATGTCTCCAAAAGAGAATCAAGCGTGTGTACAGGGGCATAAACGCAGCAGTGATAGGATTGGAGGGTTCGGTGAGCAAATGAAGACCCTTTGAAGTCAATTTGCATGGTACCCATTACACGGGTCTCAACTCTCCAGGTTTAAGGTATTCTTCCTTCAGCTAAAACATGCATGTGGAACCCAGAGTATGATCAACCGTGTGAACGGGAGACGTGTTCAAATATGTCTCAGTTTTCCTCCCCTGGTACTCGGGTGCAACATTCCAGATTCTTTACTAACTCTCTCCCGACTTGGAGAGTCAGCGCCTTTAACCTCCTGTTTGGCCCAGTTTGCAATTTCTGCGGAAGATGAACAGGAATAGCGAGAACCAATGAGAGACTAGCTGGAGTTGTCTGGACGGGCAAATTTAACTCTCATTTCCCACCAGGAAGAGAAAATAACCAAAGGCTCAGTGTGCCGTGCCGGAACCAGTTTAGAGCCTGAAGCCATCCTGCGGTGTTGCGGCCAGCTCAAAAGAAAGCGAGTTGAAGAAAGGAGCTCAGGGGCACTGTAATTCACAAACCTGCAGAGTTATAAATGACAGCTATCGTCCAAAAATATACTGAAGTAAGGCTGCCAAGAGGACTTGAAAGCGGGGCAGAATTGCAGGAAACCGATTTCAGGAGGTAGACTGGAATTGCATTGAAAGCATAGGAAAAGAGGCAGAACGTCCACAATGATGCACTTGGCCAAAAAGGGCGTATGCGTTTTTTCCTGAATATATTCAGGAAAAAACGCATACGCCCTTTTTGGCCAACCAAGCAAGCTTGCAAAGGAAATCTGCACTACAATGAAGTCTCACTTCCCCCCGGTCAAAAGGGCCATCTGAAAAAAGTGTAAAATCCAGCAAGGCAGGACAGGCCATGGAGAACTGGGAGCCTTGTTATGCTGCTGGGCGGGATGTAAATTGCCAACAGACACTCGGGAGAAGTGTATGGTGTTTCCTGAAACATCTAAAAAACAAAGCAACAGAGCCTAGGGCACTTCCACTTATGGTCCTATAGCTTAGGGAAATTAAAATCAAAAAGACACAGCCACCCCAAAGTTTGGGACGCCTCTGTTTACAAGAACCTCATTTACAGTACAAGTTCAACATCGCAGAAAGTGAAAAATGGATAAAGAAGTTGTGGTATTTACTTGCAAAGCAATATCACTCAGCAATGAAATCTATGTCATCAGGCCCTTAGCAGCACAATGAGTGGATTCAGGTATGATGATTCTAACTGAAATAAGTCACACAGAAAATGAAACATCATAAGGTATCAGTAATACACGGAATGTAAACTTGGCTACACAGGAACTGAATTACAGAACAGAACAGGGTCTCAAATTTAGAAAACCAACTTATGCTTGCTTAAGGGGAAAGGTGAGTTGGGGTGCTGCATAAAACCAGAGATTGAAATGAGCACAGATAAAGTTCCTTAAGCCAAATATGGAATAGACAAGAGCTACTCCTTGCTCAACGAAATGGACTCAACACCCCATATTAAACGCCTAAGAATGTACCTGACTAGTAAGTATCTTAAAACCTATGGATTGCTATGTCTCCAAAAGAGAATCAAGTGTGTGTACAGGGGCATAAACGCAGCAGTGATAGGATTGGAGAGGTTCGGTGAGCAAATGAAGACCCTTTGAAGTCAATTTGCATGGTACCCATTACACGGGTCTCAACTCTCCAGGTTTAAGGTATTCTTCCTTCAGCTAAAACATGCATGTGGAACCCAGAGTATGATCAACCGTGTGAATGGGAGACGTGTTCAAATATGTCTCAGTTTTCCTCCCCTGGTACTCGGGTGCAACATTCCAGATTCTTTACTAACACTCTCCCGACTTGGAGAGTCAGCGCCTTTAACCTCCTGTTTGGCCCAGTTTGCAATTTCTGCGGAAGATGAACAGGAATAGGGAGAACCAATGAGAGACTAGCTGGAGTTGTCTGGACGGGCAAATTTAACTCTCATTTCCCACCAGGAAGAGGAAATAACCAAAGGCTCAGTGTGCCGTGCCGGAACCAGTTTAGAGCCTGAAGCCATCCTGCGGTGTTGCGGCCAGCTCAAAAGAAAGCGAGTTGAAGAAAGGAGCTCAGGGGCACTGTAATTCACAAACCTGCAGAGTTATAAATGACAGCTATCGTCCAAAAATATACTGAAGTAAGGCTGCCAAGAGGACTTGAAAGCGGGGCAGAATTGCAGGAAACCGATTTCAGGAGGTAGACTGGAATTGCATTGAAAGCATAGGAAAAGAGGCAGAACGTCCACAATGATGCACTTGGCCAAAAAGGGCGTATGCGTTTTTTCCTGAATATATTCAGGAAAAAACGCATACGCCCTTTTTGGCCAACCAAGCAAGCTTGCAAAGGAAATCTGCACTACAATGAAGTCTCACTTCCCCCCGGTCAAAAGGGCCATCTGAAAAAAGTGTAAAATCCAGCAAGGCAGGACAGGCCATGGAGAACTGGGAGCCTTGTTATGCTGATGGGCGGGATGTAAATTGCCAACAGACACTCCGGAGAAGTGTATGGTGTTTCCTGAAACATCTAAAAAACAAAGCAACAGAGCCTAGGGCACTTCCACTTATGGTCCTATAGCTTAGGGAAATTAAAATCAAAAAGACACAGCCACCCCAAAGTTTGGAACGGCTCTGTTTACAAGAACCTCGTTTACAGTACAAGTTCAACATCGCAGAAAGTGAAAAATGGATAAAGAACTTGTGGTATTTACTTACAAAGCAATATCACCCAGCAATGAACTCTATGTCATCAGGCCCTTAGCAGCACAATGAGTGGATTCAGGTATGATGATTCTAACTGAAATAAGTCACACAGAAAAAGAAACATCATAAGATATCAGTAATACACGGAATGTAAACTTGGCTACACAGGAACTGAATTCCAAAACAGAACAGGGTCTCAAATTTAGAAAACCAACTTATGCTTGCTTAAGGGGAAAGGTGAGTTGGGGTGCTGCATAAAACCAGAGATTGAAATGAGCACAGATAAAGTTCCTTAAGCCAAATATGGAATAGACAAGAGCTACTCCTTGCTCAACGAAATGGACTCAGCACCCCATATTAAACGCCTAAGAATGTACCTGACTAGTAAGTATCTTAAAACCTATGGATTGCTATGTCTCCGAAAGAGAATCAAGCATGTGTACAGGGGCATAAACACAGCAGTTATAGGATTGGAGAGGTTCAGTGAGCAAATGAAGACCCTTTGAAGTCATATTGCATGGTATCCATTCCACGGGTTTCAACTACCCAGGTTTAAGGTATTCTTCCTACAGCTAAAACATGCATGTGGAACCCACAGTATGATCAACCATGTGCTCGGGAGACGTGTTCAAATATGTCTCAGTTTTCATACCCTGGTACTCGGGTGCAACATTCCAGACGCTTTACTAACACTCTCCTGACTTGGAGAGTCAGTCCCTTTAACCTCCTGTTTGGCCCAGTTTGCAATTTCAGCGGAAGATGAACAGGATAGCGAGAACTAATGAGAGACTTGCTGGAGGTGTCTGGACGGGCAAATTTAACTCTCATTTCCCACCAGGAAGAGGAAATAACCAAAGGCTCAGAGTGCCGTGCCGGAACAAGATTAGGGCCTGAAGCCATCCTGCGGTGTTGCGGCCAGGTCACAGGAAAGCGAGTTGAAGAAAGGAGCTCAGGGGCACTGTAATTCACAAACCTGCAGAGTTATAAATGACAGCTATCGTCCAAAAATATACTGAAGTAAGGCTGCCAAGAGGACTTGAAAGCGGGGCAGAATTGCAGGAAACCGATTTCAGGAGGTAGACTGGAATTGCATTGAAAGCATAGGAAAAGAGGCAGAACGTCCACAATGATGCACTTGGCCAAAAAGGGCGTATGCGTTTTTTCCTGAATACATTCAGGAAAAAACGCATACGCCCTTTTTGGCCAACCAAGCATGCTTGCAAAGGAAATCTGCACTACAATGAAGTCTCACTTCCCCCTGGTCAAAAGGGCCATCTGAAAAAAGTGTAAAATCCAGCAAGGCAGGACAGGCCATGGAGAACTGGGAGCCTTGTTATGCTGATGGGCGGGATGTAAATTGCCAACAGACACTCGGGAGAAGTGTATGGTGTTTCCTGAAACATCTAAAAAACAAAGCAACAGAGCCTAGGGCACTTCCACTTATGGTCCTATAGCTTAGGGAAATTAAAATCAAAAAGACACAGCCACCCCAAAATTTGGGACGCCTCTGTTTACAAGAACCTCGTTTACAGTGCAAGTTCAACATCGCAGAAAGTGAAAAATGGATAAAGAAGTTGTGGTATTTACTTGCAAAGCAATATCACTCAGCAATGAAATCTATGTCATCAGGCCCTTAGCAGCACAATGAGTGGATTCAGGTATGATGATTCTAACTGAAATAAGTCACACAGAAATTGAAACATCATAAGGTATCAGTAATACACGGAATGTAAACTAGGCTGCACAGGAACTGAATTACAGAACAGAACAGGGTCTCAAATTTAGAAAACCAACTTACGCTTGCTTAAGGGGAAAGGTGAGTTGGGGTGCTGCATAAAACCAGAGATTGAAATGAGCACAGATAAAGTTCCTTAAGCCAAATATGGAATAGACAAGAGCTACTCCTTGCTCAACGAAATGGACTCAACACCCCATATTAAACGCCTAAGAATGTACCTGACTAGTAAGTATCTTAAAACCTATGGATTGCTATGTCTCCAAAAGAGAATCAAGCGTGTGTACAGGGGCATAAACGCAGCAGTGATAGGATTGGAGAGGTTCGGTGAGCAAATGAAGACCCTTTGAAGTCAATTTGCATGGTACCCATTACACGGGTCTCAACTCTCCAGGTTTAAGGTATTCTTCCTTCAGCTAAAACATGCATGTGGAACCCAGAGTATGATCAACCGTGTGAACGGGAGATGTGTTCAAATATGTCTCAGTTTTCCTCCCCTGGTACTCGGGTGCAACATTCCAGATTCTTTACTAACACTCTCCCGACTTGGAGAGTCAGCGCCTTTAACCTCCTGTTTGGCCCAGTTTGCAATTTCTGCGGAAGATGAACAGGAATAGGGAGAACCAATGAGAGACTAGCTGGAGTTGTCTGGACGGGCAAATTTAACTCTCATTTCCCACCAGGAAGAGGAATTAACCAAAGGCTCAGTGTGCCGTGCCGGAACCAGATTAGAGCCTGAAGCCATCCTGCGGTGTTGCGGCCAGCTCAAAAGAAAGCGAGTTGAAGAAAGGAGCTCAGGGGCACTGTAATTCACAAACCTGCAGAGTTATAAATGACAGTTATCGTCCAAAAATATACTGAAGTAAGGCTGCCAAGAGGACTTGAAAGTGGGGCAGAATTGCAGGAAACCGATTTCAGGAGGTAGACTGGAATTGCATTGAAAGCATAGGAAAAGAGGCAGAACGTCCACAATGATGCACTTGGCCAAAAAGGGCGTATGCGTTTTTTCCTGAATATATTCAGGAAAAAACGCATACGCCCTTTTTGGCCAACCAAGCAAGCTTGCAAAGGAAATCTGCACTACAATGAAGTCTCACTTCCCCCCGGTCAAAAGGGCCATCTGAAAAAAGTGTAAAATCCAGCAAGGCAGGACAGGCCATGGAGAACTGGGAGCCCTGTTATTCTGATGGGCGGGATGTAAATTGCCAACAGACACTCCGGAGAAGTGTATGGTGTTTCCTGAAACATCTAAAAAACAAAGCAACAGAGCCTAGGGCACTTCCACTTATGGTCCTATAGCTTAGGGAAATTAAAATCAAAAAGACACAGCCACCCCAAAGTTTGGAACGGCTCTGTTTACAAGAACCTCGTTTACAGTACAAGTTCAACATCGCAGAAAGTGAAAAATGGATAAAGAACTTGTGGTATTTACTTACAAAGCAATATCACTCAGCAATGAAATCTATGTCATCAGGCCCTTAGCAGCACAATGAGTGGATTCAGGTATGATGATTCTAACTGAAATAAGTCACACAGAAAAAGAAACATCATAAGATATCAGTAATACACGGAATGTAAACTTGGCTACACAGGAACTGAATTCCAAAACAGAACAGGGTCTCAAATTTAGAAAACCAACTTATGCTTGCTTAAGGGGAAAGGTGAGTTGGGGTGCTGCATAAAACCAGAGATTGAAATGAGCACAGATAAAGTTCCTTAAGCCAAATATGGAATAGACAAGAGCTACTCCTTGCTCAACGAAATGGACTCAACACCGCATATTAAACGCCTAAGAATGTACCTGACTAGTAAGTATCTTAAAACCTATGGATTGCTATGTCTCCGAAAGAGAATCAAGCATGTGTACAGGGGCATAAACACAGCAGTGATAGGATTGGAGAGGTTCGGTGAGCAAATGAAGACCCTTTGAAGTCATATTGCATGGTACCCATTCCACGGGTTTCAACTACCCAGGTTTTAGGTATTCTTCCTACAGCTAAAACATGCATGTGGAACCCAGAGTATGATCAACCATGTGATCGGGAGACGTGTTCAAATATGTCTCAGTTTTCGTACCCTGGTACTCGGGTGCAACATTCCAGACGCTTTACTAACACTCTCCTGACTTGGAGAGTCAGTCCCTTTAACCTCCTGTTTGGACAAGTTGGCAATTTCAGCGGAAGATGAACAGGATAGCGAGAACAAATGAGAGACTTGCTGGAAGTGTCTGGACGGGCAAATTTAACTCTCATTTCCCACCAGGAAGAGGAATTAACCGAAGGCTCAGCGTGTCGTGCTGGAACAAGATTAGGGCCTGAAGCCATCCTGCGGTGTTGCGGCCAGGTCACAGGAAAGCGAGTTGAAGAAAGGAGCTCAGGGGCACTGTAATTCACAAACCTGCAGAGTTATAAATGACAGCTATCGTCCAAAAATATACTGAAGTAAGGCTGCCAAGAGGACTTGAAAGCGGGGCAGAATTGCAGGAAACCGATTTCAGGAGGTAGACTGGAATTGCATTGAAAGCATAGGAAAAGAGGCAGAACGTCCACAATGATGCACTTGGCCAAAAAGGGCGTATGCGTTTTTTCCTGAATATATTCAGGAAAAAACGCATACGCCCTTTTTGGCCAACCAAGCAAGCTTGCAAAGGAAATCTGCACTACAATGAAGTCTCACTTCCCCCCGGTCAAAAGGGCCATCTGAAAAAAGTGTAAAATACAGCAAGGCAGGACAGGCCATGGAGAACTGAGAGCCCTGTTATGCTGCTGGGCGGGATGTAAATTGCCAACAGACACTCGGGAGAAGTGTATGGTGTTTCCTGAAACATCTAAAAAACAAAGCAACAGAGCCTAGGGCACTTCCACTTATGGTCCTATAGCTTAGGGAAATTAAAATAAAAAAGACACAGCCACCCCAAAGTTTGGGACGCCTCTGTTTACAAGAACCTCATTTACAGTACAAGTTCAACATCGCAGAAAGTGAAAAATGGATAAAGAAGTTGTGGTATTTACTTGCAAAGCAATATCACTCAGCAATGAAATCTATGTCATCAGGCCCTTAGCAGCACAATGAGTGGATTCAGGTATGATGATTCTAACTGAAATAAGTCACACAGAAAATGAAACATCATAAGGTATCAGTAATACACGGAATGTAAACTTGGCTACACAGGAACTGAATTACAGAACAGAACAGGGTCTCAAATTTAGAAAAGCAACTTATGCTTGCTTAAGGGGAAAGGTGAGTTGGGGTGCTGCATAAAACCAGAGATTGAAATGAGCACAGATAAAGTTCCTTAAGCCAAATATGGAATAGACAAGAGCTACTCCTTGCTCAACGAAATGGACTCAACACCCTATATTAAACGCCTAAGAATGTACCTGTCTAATAAGTATCGTAAAACCTATGGATTGCTATGTCTCCAAAAGAGAATCAAGCGTGTGTACAGGGGCATAAACGCAGCAGTGATAGGATTGGAGAGGTTCGGTGAGCAAATGAAGACCCTTTGAAGTCAATTTGCATGGTACCCATTACACGGGTCTCAACTCTCCAGGTTTAAGGTATTCTTCCTTCAGCTAAAACATGCATGTGGAACCCAGAGTATGATCAACCGTGTGAACGGGAGACGTGTTCAAATATGTCTCAGTTTTCCTCCCCTGGTACTCGGGTGCAACATTCCAGATTCTTTACTAACACTCTCCCGACTTGGAGAGTCAGCGCCTTTAACCTCCTGTTTGGCCCAGTTTGCAATTTCTGCGGAAGATGAACAGGAATAGGGAGAACCAATGAGAGACTAGCTGGAGTTGTCTGGACGGGCAAATTTAACTCTCATTTCCCACCAGGAAGAGGAAATAACGAAAGGCTCAGTGTGCCGTGCCGGAACCAGATTAGAGCCTGAAGCCATCCTGCGGTGTTGCGGCAGCTCAAAAGAAAGCGAGTTGAAGAAAGGAGCTCAGGGGCACTGTAATTCACAAACCTGCAGAGTTATAAATGACAGCTATCGTCCAAAAATATACTGAAGTAAGGCTGCCAAGAGGACTTGAAAGCGGGGCAGAATTGCAGGAAACCGATTTCAGGAGGTAGACTGGAATTGCATTGAAAGCATAGGAAAAGAGGCAGAACGTCCACAATGATGCACTTGGACAAAAAGGGCGTATGCGTTTTTTCCTGAATATATTCAGGAAAAAACGCATACGCCCTTTTTGGCCAACCAAGCAAGCTTGCAAAGGAAATCTGCACTACAATGAAGTCTCACTTCCCCCCAGTCAAAAGGGCCATCTGAAAAAAGTGTAAAATCCAGCAAGGCAGGACAGGCCATGGAGAACTGGGAGCCTTTTTATGCTGATGGGCGGGATGTAAATTGCCAACAGACACTCGGGAGAAGTGTATGGTGTTTCCTGAAACATCTAAAAAACAAAGCAACAGAGCCTAGGGCACTTCCACTTATGGTCCTATAGCTTAGGGAAATTAAAATCAAAAAGACACAGCCACCCCAAAGTTTGGAACGGCTCTGTTTACAAGCACCTCGTTTACAGTACAAGTTCAACAACGCAGAAAGTGAAAAATGGATAAAGAACTTGTGGTATTTACTTACAAAGCAATATCACTCAGCAATGAAATCTATGTCATCAGGCCCTTAGCAGCACAATGAGTGGATTCAGGTATGATGATTCTAACTGAAATAAGTCACACAGAAAAAGAAACATCATAAGATATCAGTAATACACGGAATGTAAACTTGGCTACACAGGAACTGAATTCCAAAACAGAACAGGGTCTCAAATTTAGAAAACCAACTTATGCTTGCTTAAGGGGAAAGGTGAGTTGGGGTGCTGCATAAAACCAGAGATTGAAATGAGCACAGATAAAGTTCCTGAAGCCAAATATGGAATAGACAAGAGCTACTCCTTGCTCAACGAAATGGACTCAACACCGCATATTAAACGCCTAAGAATGTACCTGACTAGTAAGTATCTTAAAACCTATGGATTGCTATGTCTCCGAAAGAGAATCAAGCATGTGTACAGGGGCATAAACACAGCAGTGATAGGATTGGAGAGGTTCGGTGAGCAAATGAAGACCCTTTGAAGTCATATTGCATGGTACCCATTCCACGGGTTTCAACTACCCAGGTTTTAGGTATTCTTCCTACAGCTAAAACATGCATGTGGAACCCAGAGTATGATCAACCATGTGATCGGGAGACGTGTTCAAATATGTCTCAGTTTTCGTACCCTGGTACTCGGGTGCAACATTCTAGACGCTTTACTAACACTCTCCTGACTTGGAGAGTCAGTCCCTTTAACCTCCTGTTTGGACAAGTTGCCAATTTCAGCGGAAGATGAACAGGATAGCGAGAACAAATGAGAGACTTGCTGGAGGTGTCTGGACGGGCAAATTTAACTCTCATTTCCCACCAGGAAGAGGAATTAACCGAAGGCTCAGCGTGTCGTGCTGGAACAAGATTAGGGCCTGAAGCCATCCTGCGGTGTTGCGGCCAGGTCACAGGAAAGCGAGTTGAAGAAAGGAGCTCAGGGACACTGTAATTCACAAACCTGCAGAGTTATAAATGACAGCTATCGTCCAAAAATATACTGAAGTAAGGCTGCCAAGAGGACTTGAAAGCGGGGCAGAATTGCAGGAAACCGATTTCAGGAGGTAGACTGGAATTGCATTGAAAGCATAGGAAAAGAGGCAGAACGTCCACAATGATGCACTTGGCCAAAAAGGGCTTATGCGTTTTTTCCTGAATATATTCAGGGAAAAACGCATACGCCCTTTTTGGCCAACCAAGCAAGCTTGCAAAGGAAATCTGCACTACAATGAAGTCTCACATCCCCCCGGTCAAAAGGGCCATCTGAAAAAAGTGTAAAATCCAGCAAGGCAGGACAGGCCATGGAGAACTGAGAGCCTTGTTATGCTGCTGGGCGGGATGTAAATTGCCAACAGACACTCGGGAGAAGTGTATGGTGTTTCCTGAAACATCTAAAAAACAAAGCAACAGAGCCTAGGGCACTTCCACTTATGGTCCTATAGCTTAGGGAAATTAAAATCAAAAAGACACAGCCACCCCAAAGTTTGGGACGCCTCTGTTTACAAGAACCTCATTTACAGTACAAGTTCAACATCGCAGAAAGTGAAAAATGGATAAAGAAGTTGTGGTATTTACTTGCAAAGCAATATCACTCAGCAATGAAATCTATGTCATCAGGCCCTTAGCAGCACAATGAGTGGATTCAGGTATGATGATTCTAACTGAAATAAGTCACACATAAAATGAAACATCATAAGGTATCAGTAATACACGGAATGTAAACTTGGCTACACAGGAACTGAATTACAGAACAGAACAGGGTCTCAAATTTAGAAAACCAGCTTATGCTTGCTTAAGGGGAAAGGTGAGTTGGGGTGCTGCATAAAACCAGAGATTGAAATGAGCACAGATAAAGTTCCTTAAGCCAAATATGGAATAGACAAGAGCTACTCCTTGCTCAACGAAATGGACTCAACACCCTATATTAAACGCCTAAGAATGTACCTGACTAGTAAGTATCTTAAAACCTATGGATTGCTATGTCTCCAAAAGAGAATCAAGCGTGTGTACAGGGGCATAAACGCAGCAGTGATAGGATTGGAGAGGTTCGGTGAGCAAATGAAGACCCTTTGAAGTCAATTTGCATGGTACCCATTACACGGGTCTCAACTCTCCAGGTTTAAGGTATTCTTCCTTCAGCTAAAACATGCATGTGGAACCCAGAGTATGATCAACCGTGTGAACGGGAGACGTGTTCAAATATGTCTCAGTTTTCCTCCCCTGGTACTCGGGTGCAACATTCCAGATTCTTTACTAACACTCTCCCGACTTGGAGAGTCAGCGCCTGTAACCTCCTGTTTGGCCCAGTTTGCAATTTCTGCGGAAGATGAACAGGAATAGGGAGAACCAATGAGAGACTAGCTGGAGTTGTCTGGACGGGCAAATTTAACTCTCATTTCCCACCAGGAAGAGGAAATAACCAAAGGCTCAGTGTGCCGTGCCGGAACCAGATTAGAGCCTGAAGCCATCCTGCGGTGTTGCGGCCAGCTCAAAAGAAAGCGAGTTGAAGAAAGGAGCTCAGGGGCACTGTAATTCACAAACCTGCAGAGTTATAAATGACAGCTATCGTCCAAAAATATACTGAAGTAAGGCTGCCAAGAGGACTTGAAAGCGGGGCAGAATTGCAGGAAACCGATTTCAGGAGGTAGACTGGAATTGCATTGAAAGCATAGGAAAAGAGGCAGAACGTCCACAATGATGCACTTGGCCAAAAAGGGCGTATGCGTTTTTTCCTGAATATATTCAGGAAAAAACGCATACGCCCTTTTTGGCCAACCAAGCAAGCTTGCAAAGGAAATCTGCACTACAATGAAGTCTCACTTCCCCCCGGTCAAAAGGGCCATCTGAAAAAAGTGTAAAATCCAGCAAGGCAGGACAGGCCATGGAGAACTGGGAGCCTTTTTATGCTGATGGGCGGGATGTAAATTGCCAACAGACACTCGGGAGAAGTGTATGGTGTTTCCTGAAACATCTAAAAAACAAAGCAACAGAGCCTAGGGCACTTCCACTTATGGTCCTATAGCTTAGGGAAATTAAAATCAAAAAGACACAGCCACCCCAAAGTTTGGAACGGCTCTGTTTAGAAGCACCTCGTTTACAGTACAAGTTCAACATCGCAGAAAGTGAAAAATGGATAAAGAACTTGTGGTATTTACTTACAAAGCAATATCACTCAGCAATGAAATCTATGTCATCAGGCCCTTAGCAGCACAATGAGTGGATTCAGGTATGATGATTCTAACTGAAATAAGTCACACAGAAAAAGAAACATCATAAGATATCAGTAATACACGGAATGTAAACTTGGCTACACAAGAACTGAATTTCAGAACAGAAGAGGGTCTCAAATTTAGAAAACCAACTTATGCTTGCTTAAGGGGAAAGGTGAGTTGGGGTGCTGCATAAAACCAGAGATTGAAATGAGCACAGATAAAGTTCCTTAAGCCAAATATGGAATAGACAAGAGCTACTCCTTGCTCAACGAAATGGACTCAACACCGCATATTAAACGCCTAAGAATGTACCTGACTAGTAAGTATCTTAAAACCTATGGATTGCTATGTCTCCGAAAGAGAATCAAGCATGTGTACAGGGGCATAAACACAGCAGTGATAGGATTGGAGAGGTTCGGTGAGCAAATGAAGACCCTTTGAAGTCATATTGCATGGTACCCATTCCACGGGTTTCAACTACCCAGGTTTAAGGTATTCTTCCTACAGCTAAAACATGCATGTGGAACCCAGAGTATGATCAACCATGTGATCGGGAGACGTGTTCAAATATGTCTCAGTTTTCGTACCCTGGTACTCGGGTGCAACATTCCAGACGCTTTACTAACACTCTCCTGACTTGGAGAGTCAGTCCCTTTAACCTCCTGTTTGGCCCAGTTTGCAATTTCAGCGGAAGATGAACAGGATAGCGAGAACCAATGAGAGACTTGCTGGAGGTGTCTGGACGGGCAAATTTAACTCTCATTTCCCACCAGGAAGAGGAATTAACCAAAGGCTCAGCGTGCCGTGCTGGAACAAGATTAGGGCCTGAAGCCATCCTGCGGTGTTGCGGCCAGGTCACAGGAAAGCGAGTTGAAGAAAGGAGCTCAGGGTCACTGTAATTCACAAACCTGCAGAGTTATAAATGACAGCTATCGTCCAAAAATATACTGAAGTAAGGCTGCCAAGAGGACTTGAAAGCGGGGCAGAATTGCAGGAAACCGATTTCAGGAGGTAGACTGGAATTGCATTGAAAGCATAGGAAAAGAGGCAGAACGTCCACAATGATGCACTAGGCCAAAAAGGGCGTATGCGTTTTTTCCTGAATATATTCAGGAAAAAAGCGCATACGCCCTTTTTGGCCAACCAAGCAAGCTTGCAAAGGAAATCTGCACTACAATGAAGTCTCACTTCCCCCCGGTCAAAAGGGCCATCTGAAAAAAGTGTAAAATCCAGCAAGGCAGGACAGGCCATGGAGAACTGAGAGCCTTGTTATGCTGCTGGGCGGGATGTAAATTGCCAACAGACACTCGGGAGAAGTGTATGGTGTTTCCAGAAACATCTAAAAAACAAAGCAACAGAGCCTAGGGCACTTCCACTTATGGTCCTATAGCTTAGGGAAATTAAAACCAAAAAGACACAGCCACCCCAAAGTTTGGAACGGCTCTGTTTACAAGAACCTCGTTTACAGAACAAGTTCAACATCGAAGAAAGTGAAAAATGGATAAAGAACTTGTGGTATTTACTTACAAAGCAATATCACACAGCAATGACATCTATGTCATCAGGCCCTTAGCAGCACAATGAGTGGATTCAGGTATGATGATTCTAACTGAAATAAGTCACACAGAAAAAGAAACATCATAAGATATCAGTAATACACGGAATGTAAACTTGGCTACACAGGAACTGAATTCCAAAACAGAACAGCGTCTCAAATTTAGAAAACCAACTTATGCTTGCTTAAGGGGAAAGGTGAGTTGGGGTGCTGCATAAAACCAGAGATTGAAATGAGCACAGATAAAGGTCTTTAAGCCAAATATGGAATAGACAAGAGCTACTCCTTGCTCAACGAAATGGACTCAACACCCCATATTAAACGCCTAAGAATGTACCTGACTAGTAAGTATCTTAAAACCTATGGATTGCTATGTCTCCGAAAGAGAATCAAACGTGTGTACAGGGGCATAAACGCAGCAGTGATAGGTTTGGAGAGGTTCGGTGAGCAAATGAAGACCCTTTGAAGTCAATTTGCATGGTACCCATTACACGGGTCTCAACTCTCCAGGTTTAAGGTATTCTTCCTTCAGCTAAAACATGCATGTGGAACCCAGAGTATGATCAACCATGTGAACGGGAGACGTGTTCAAATATGTCTCAGTTTTCCTCCCCTGGTACTCGGGTGCAACATTCCAGATTCTTTACTAACACTCTCCCGACTTGGAGAGTCAGCGCCTTTAACGTCCTGTTTGGCCCAGTTTGCAATTTCTGCGGAAGATGAACAGGAATAGGGAGAACCAATGAGAGACTAGCTGGAGTTGTCTGGACGGGCAAATTTAACTCTCATTTCCCACCAGGAAGAGGAAATAACCAAAGGCTCAGTGTGCCGTGCCGGAACCAGATTAGAGCCTGAAGCCATCCTGCGGTGTTGCGGCCAGCTCAAAAGAAAGCGAGTTGAAGAAAGGAGCTCAGGGGCACTGTAATTCACAAACCTGCAGAGTTATAAATGACAGCTATCGTCCAAAAATAGACTGAAGTAAGGCTGCCAAGAGGACTTGAAAGCGGGGCAGAATTGCAGGAAACCGATTTCAGGAGGTAGACTGGAATTGCATTGAAAGCATAGGAAAAGAGGCAGAACGTCCACAATGATGCACTTGGCCAAAAAGGGCGTATGCGTTTTTTCCTGAATATATTCAGGAAAAAACGCATACGCCCTTTTTGGCCAACCAAGCAAGCTTGCAAAGGAAATCTGCACTACAATGAAGTCTCACTTCCCCCCGGTCAAAAGGGCCATCTGAAAAAAGTGTAAAATCCAGCAAGGCAGGACAGGCCATGGAGAACTGGGAGCCTTGTTATGCTGCTGGGCGGGATGTAAATTGCCAACAGACACTCGGGAGAAGTGTATGGTGTTTCCTGAAACATCTAAAAAACAAAGCAACAGAGCCTAGGGCACTTCCACTTATGGTCCTATAGCTTAGGGAAATTAAAATCAAAAAGACACACCCACCCCAAAGTTTGGAACGGCTCTGTTTACAAGAACCTCGTTTACAGTACAAGTTCAACATCACAGAAAGTGAAAAATGGATAAAGAAGTTGTGGTATTTACTTACAAAGCAATATCACTCAGCAATGAAATCTATGTCATCAGGCCCTTAGCAGCACAATGAGTGGATTCAGGTATGATGATTCTAACTGAAATAAGTCACACAGAAAAAGAAACATCATAAGATATCAGTAATACACGGAATGTAAACTTGGCTACACAGGAACTGAATTCCAAAACAGAACAGGGTCTCAAATTTAGAAAACCAACTTATGCTTGCTTAAGGGGAAAGGTGAGTTGGGGTGCTGCATAAAACCAGAGATTGAAATGAGCACAGATAAAGTTCCTTAAGCCAAATATGGAATAGACAAGAGCTACTCCTTGCTCAACGAAATGGACTCAACACCGCATATTAAACGCCTAAGAATGTACCTGACTAGTAAGTATCTTAAAACCTATGGATTGCTATGTCTCCGAAAGAGAATCAAGCATGTGTACAGGGGCATAAACGCAGCAGTGATAGGATTGGAGAGGTTCGGTGAGCAAATGAAGACCCTTTGATGTCATATTGCATGGTGCCCATTCCACGGGTTTCAACTACCCAGGTTTAAGGTATTCTTCCTTCAGCTAAAACATGCATGTGGAACCCAGAGTATGATCAACCATGTGATCGGGAGACGTGTTCAAATATGTCTCAGTTTTCGTACCCTGGTACTCGGGTGCAACATTCCAGACGCTTTACTAACACTCTCCCGACTTGGAGAGTCAGTCCCTTTAACCTCCTGTTTAGCCCAGTTTGCAATTTCTGCGTAAGATGAACAGGAATAGCGAGAACCAATGAGAGACTAGCTGGAGGTGTCTGGACGGGCAAATTTAACTCTCATTTCCCACCAGGAAGAGGAATTAACCAAAGGCTCAGCGTGCCGTGCTGGAACAAGATTAGGGCCTGAAGCCATCCTGCGGTGTTGCGGCCAGCTCAAAAGAAAGCGAGTTGAAGAAAGGAGCTCAGGGGCACTGTAATTCACAAACCTGCAGAGTTATAAATGACAGCTATCGTCCAAAAATATACTGAAGTAAGGCTGCCAAGAGGACTTGAAAGCGGGGCAGAATTGCAGGAAACCGATTTCAGGAGGTAGACTGGAATTGCATTGAAAGCATAGGAAAAGAGGCAGAACGTCCACAATGATGCACTTGGCCAAAAAGGGCGTATGCATTTTTTCCTGAATATATTCAGGGAACAACGCATACGCCCTTTTTGGCCAACCAAGCAAGCTTGCAAAGGAAATCTGCACTACAATGAAGTCTCACTTCCCCCCGGTCAAAAGGGCCATCTGAAAAAAGTGTAAAATCCAGCAAGGCAGGACAGGCCATGGAGAACTGAGAGCCTTGTTATGCTGCTGGGCGGGATGTAAATTGCCAACAGACACTCGGGAGAAGTGTATGGTGTTTCCTGAAACATCTAAAAAACAAAGCAACAGAGCCTAGGGCACTTCCACTTATGGTCCTATAGCTTAGGGAAATTAAAATCAAAAAGACACAGCCACCCCAAAGTTTGGGACGCCTCTGTTTACAAGAACCTCATTTACAGTACAAGTTCAACATCGCAGAAAGTGAAAAATGGATAAAGAAGTTGTGGTATTTACTTGCAAAGCAATATCACTCAGCAATGAAATCTATGTCATCAGGCCCTTAGCAGCACAATGAGTGGATTCAGGTATGATGATTCTAACTGAAATAAGTCACACATAAAATGAAACATCATAAGGTATCAGTAATACACGGAATGTAAACTTGGCTACACAGGAACTGAATTACAGAACAGAACAGGGTCTCAAATTTAGAAAACCAGCTTATGCTTGCTTAAGGGGAAAGGTGAGTTGGGGTGCTGCATAAAACCAGAGATTGAAATGAGCACAGATAAAGTTCCTTAAGCCAAATATGGAATAGACAAGAGCTACTCCTTGCTCAACGAAATGGACTCAACACCCTATATTAAACGCCTGAGAATGTACCTGACTAGTAAGTATCTTAAAACCTATGGATTGCTATGTCTCCAAAAGAGAATCAAGCGTGTGTACAGGGGCATAAACGCAGCAGTGATAGGATTGGAGAGGTTCGGTGAGCAAATGAAGACCCTTTGAAGTCAATTTGCATGGTACCCATTACACGGGTCTCAACTCTCCAGGTTTAAGGTATTCTTCCTTCAGCTAAAACATGCATGTGGAACCCAGAGTATGATCAACCGTGTGAACGGGAGACGTGTTCAAATATGTCTCAGTTTTCCTCCCCTGGTATTCGGGTGCAACATTCCAGATTCTTTACTAACACTCTCCCGACTTGGAGAGTCAGCGCCTTTAACCTCCTGTTTGGCCCAGTTTGCAATTTCTGCGGAAGATGAACAGGAATAGGGAGAACCAATGAGAGACTAGCTGGAGTTGTCTGGACGGGCAAATTTAACTCTCATTTCCCACCAGGAAGAGGAAATAACCAAAGGCTCAGTGTGCCGTGCCGGAACCAGATTAGAGCCTGAAGCCATCCTGCGGTGTTGCGGCCAGCTCAAAAGAAAGCGAGATGAAGAAAGGAGCTCAGGGGCACTGTAATTCACAAACCTGCAGAGTTATAAATGACAGCTATCGTCCAAAAATATACTGAAGTAAGGCTGCCAAGAGGACTTGAAAGCGGGGCAGAATTGCAGGAAACCGATTTCAGGAGGTAGACTGGAATTGCATTGAAAGCATAGGAAAAGAGGCAGAACGTCCACAATGATGCACTTGGCCAAAAAGGGCGTATGCGTTTTTTCCTGAATATATTCAGGAAAAAACGCATACGCCCTTTTTGGCCAACCAAGCAAGCTTGCAAAGGAAATCTGCACTACAATGAAGTCTCACTTCCCCCTGGTCAAAAGGGCTATCTGAAAAAAGTGTAAAATCCAGCAAGGCAGGACAGGCCATGGAGAACTGGGAGCCTTTTTATGCTGATGGGCGGGATGTAAATTGCCAACAGACACTCGGGAGAAGTGTATGGTGTTTCCTGAAACATCTAAAAAACAAAGCAACAGAGCCTAGGGCACTTCCACTTATGGTCCTATAGCTTAGGGAAATTAAAATCAAAAAGACACAGCCACCCCAAAATTTGGAACGGCTCTGTTTAGAAGCACCTCGTTTACAGTACAAGTTCAACATCGCAGAAAGTGAAAAATGGATAAAGAACTTGTGGTATTTACTTACAAAGCAATATCACTCAGCAATGAAATCTATGTCATCAGGCCCTTAGCAGCACAATGAGTGGATTCAGGTATGATGATTCTAACTGAAATAAGTCACACAGAAAAAGAAACATCATAAGATATCAGTAATACACGGAATGTAAACTTGGCTACACAGGAACTGAATTTCAGAACAGAAGAGGGTCTCAAATTTAGAAAACCAACTTATGCTTGCTTAAGGGGAAAGGTGAGTTGGGGTGCTGCATAAAACCAGAGATTGAAATGAGCACAGATAAAGTTCCTTAAGCCAAATATGGAATAGACAAGAGCTACTCCTTGCTCAACGAAATGGACTCAACACCGCATATTAAACGCCTAAGAATGTACCTGACTAGTAAGTATCTTAAAACCTATGGATTGCTATGTCTCCGAAAGAGAATCAAGCATGTGTACAGGGGCCTAAACACAGCAGTGATAGGATTGGAGAGGTTCGGTGAGCAAATGAAGACCCTTTGAAGTCATATTGCATGGTACCCATTCCACGGGTTTCAACTACCCAGGTTTAAGGTATTCTTCCTACAGCTAAAACATGCATGTGGAACCCAGAGTATGATCAACCATGTGATCGGGAGACGTGTTCAAATATGTCTCAGTTTTCGTACCCTGGTACTCGGGTGCAACATTCCAGACGCTTTACTAACACTCTCCTGACTTGGAGAGTCAGTCCCTTTAACCTCCTGTTTGGCCCAGTTTGCAATTTCAGCGGAAGATGAACAGGATAGCGAGAACCAATGAGAGACTTGCTGGAGGTGTCTGGACGGGCAAATTTAACTCTCATTTCCCACCAGGAAGAGGAATTAACCAAAGGCTCAGCGTGCCGTGCTGGAACAAGATTAGGGCCTGAAGCCATCTTGCGGTGTTGCGGCCAGGTCACAAGAAAGCGAGTTGAAGAAAGGAGCTCAGGGGCACTGTAATTCACAAACCTGCAGAGTTATAAATGACAGCTATCGTCCAAAAATATACTGAAGTAAGGCTGCCAAGAGGACTTGAAAGCGGGGCAGAATTGCAGGAAACCGATTTCAGGAGGTAGACTGGAATTGCATTGAAAGCATAGGAAAAGAGGCAGAACGTCCACAATGATGCACTAGGCCAAAAAGGGCGTATGCGTTTTTTCCTGAATATATTCAGGAAAAAACGCATACGCCCTTTTTGGCCAACTAAGCAAGCTTGCAAAGGAAATCTGCACTACAATGAAGTCTCACTTCCCCCCGGTCAAAAGGGCCATCTGAAAAAAGTGTAAAATCCAGCAAGGCAGGACAGGCAATGGAGAACTGAGAGCCTTGTTATGCTGCTGGGCGGGATGTAAATTGCCAACAGACACTCGGGAGAAGTGTATGGTGTTTCCTGAAACATCTAAAAAACAAAGCAACAGAGCCTAGGGCACTTCCACTTATGGTCCTATAGCTTAGGGAAATTAAAATCAAAAAGACACAGCCACCCCAAAGTTTGGAACGGCTCTGTTTACAAGAACCTCGTTTACAGTACAAGTTCAACATCGAAGAAAGTGAAAAATGGATAAAGAACTTGTGGTATTTACTTACAAAGCAATATCACACAGCAATGAAATCTATGTCATCAGGCCCTTAGCAGCACAATGAGTGGATTCAGGTATGATGATTCTAACTGAAATAAGTCACACAGAAAAAGAAACATCATAAGATATCAGTAATACACGGAATGTAAACTTGGCTACACAGGAACTGAATTCCAAAACAGAACAGCGTCTCAAATTTAGAAAACCAACTTATGCTTGCTTAAGGGGAAAGGTGAGTTGGGGTGCTGCATAAAACCAGAGATTGAAATGAGCACAGATAAAGTTCTTTAAGCCAAATATGGAATAGACAAGAGCTACTCCTTGCTCAACGAAATGGACTCAACACCCCATATTAAACGCCTAAGAATGTACCTGACTAGTAAGTATCTTAAAACCTATGGATTGCTATGTCTCCGAAAGAGAATCAAGCGTGTGTACAGGGGCATAAACGCAGCAGTGATAGGTTTGGAGAGGTTCGGTGAGCAAATGAAGACCCTTTGAAGTCAATTTGCATGGTACCCATTACACGGGTCTCAACTCTCCAGGTTTAAGGTATTCTTCCTTCAGCTAAAACATGCATGTGGAACCCAGAGTATGATCAACCATGTGAACGGGAGACGTGTTCAAATATGTCTCAGTTTTCCTCCCCTGGTACTCGGGTGCAACATTCCAGATTCTTTACTAACACTCTCCCGACTTGGAGAGTCAGCGCCTTTAACGTCCTGTTTGGCCCAGTTTGCAATTTCTGCGGAAGATGAACAGGAATAGGGAGAACCAATGAGAGACTAGCTGGAGTTGTCTGGACGGGCAAATTTAACTCTCATTTCCCACCAGGAAGTGGAAATAACCAAAGGCTCAGTGTGCCGTGCCGGAACCAGATTAGAGCCTGAAGCCATCCTGCGGTGTTGCGGCCAGCTCAAAAGAAAGCGAGTTGAAGAAAGGAGCTCAGGGGCACTGTAATTCACAAACCTGCAGAGTTATAAATGACAGCTATCGTCCAAAAATAGACTGAAGTAAGGCTGCCAAGAGGACTTGAAAGCGGGGCAGAATTGCAGGAAACCGATTTCAGGAGGTAGACTGGAATTGCATTGAAAGCATAGGAAAAGAGGCAGAACGTCCACAATGATGCACTTGGCCAAAAAGGGCGTATGCGTTTTTTCCTGAATATATTCAGGAAAAAACGCATACGCCCTTTTTGGCCAACCAAGCAAGCTTGCAAAGGAAATCTGCACTACAATGAAGTCTCACTTCCCCCCGGTCAAAAGGGCCATCTGAAAAAAGTGTAAAATCCAGCAAGGCAGGACAGGCCATGGAGAACTGGGAGCCTTGTTATGCTGCTGGGCGGGATGTAAATTGCCAACAGACACTCGGGAGAAGTGTATGGTGTTTCCTGAAACATCTAAAAAACAAAGCAACAGAGCCTAGGGCACTTCCACTTATGGTCCTATAGCTTAGGGAAATTAAAATCAAAAAGACACACCCACCCCAAAGTTTGGAACGGCTCTGTTTACAAGAACCTCGTTTACAGTACAAGTTCAACATCACAGAAAGTGAAAAATGGATAAAGAAATTGTGGTATTTACTTACAAAGCAATATCACTCAGCAATGAAATCTATGTCATCAGGCCCTTAGCAGCACAATGAGTGGATTCAGGTATGATGATTCTAACTGAAATAAGTCACACAGAAAAAGAAACATCATAAGATATCAGTAATACACGGAATGTAAACTTGGCTACACAGGAACTGAATTCCAAAACAGAACAGGGTCTCAAATTTAGAAAACCAACTTATGCTTGCTTAAGGGGAAAGGTGAGTTGGGGTGCTGCATAAAACCAGAGATTGAAATGAGCACAGATAAAGTTCCTTAAGCCAAATATGGAATAGACAAGAGCTACTCCTGCTCAACGAAATGGACTCAACACCGCATATTAAACGCCTAAGAATGTACCTGACTAGTAAGTATCTTAAAACCTATGGATTGCTATGTCTCCGAAAGAGAATCAAGCATGTGTACAGGGGCATAAACGCACCAGTGATAGGATTGGAGAGGTTCGGTGAGCAAATGAAGACCCTTTGATGTCATATTGCATGGTACCCATTCCACGGGTTTCAACTACCCAGGTTTAAGGTATTCTTCCTTCAGCTAAAACATGCATGTGGAACCCAGAGTATGATCAACCATGTGATCGGGAGACGTGTTCAAATATGTCTCAGTTTTCGTACCCTGGTACTCGGGTGCAACATTCCAGACGCTTTACTAACACTCTCCCGACTTGGAGAGTCAGTCCCTTTAACCTCCTGTTTAGCCCAGTTTGCAATTTCTGCGGAAGATGAACAGGAATAGCGAGAACCAATGAGAGACTAGCTGGAGGTGTCTGGACGGGCAAATTTAACTCTCATTTCCCACCAGGAAGAGGAATTAACCAAAGGCTCAGCGTGCCGTGCTGGAACAAGATTAGGGCCTGAAGCCATCCTGCGGTGTTGCGGCCAGCTCAAAAGAAAGCGAGTTGAAGAAAGGAGCTCAGGGGCACTGTAATTCACAAACCTGCAGAGTTATAAATGACAGCTATCGTCCAAAAATATACTGAAGTAAGGCTGCCAAGAGGACTTGAAAGCGGGGCAGAATTGCAGGAAACCGATTTCAGGAGGTAGACTGGAATTGCATTGAAAGCATAGGAAAAGAGGCAGAACGTCCACAATGATGCACTTGGCCAAAAAGGGCGTATGCGTTTTTTCCTGAATATATTCAGGGAAAAACGCATACGCCCTTTTTGGCCAACCAAGCAAGCTTGCAAAGGAAATCTGCACTACAATGAAGTCTCACTTCCCCCCGGTCAAAAGGGCCATCTGAAAAAAGTGTAAAATCCAGCAAGGCAGGACAGGCCATGGAGAACTGAGAGCCTTGTTATGCTGCTGGGCGGGATGTAAATTGCCAACAGACACTCGGGAGAAGTGTATGGTGTTTCCTGAAACATCTAAAAAACAAAGCAACAGAGCCTAGGGCACTTCCACTTATGGTCCTATAGCTTAGGGAAATTAAAATCAAAAAGAAACAGCCACCCCAAAGTTTGGGACGCCTCTGTTTACAAGAACCTCGTTTACAGTACAAGTTCAACATCGCAGAAAATGAAAAATGGATAAAGAAGTTGTGGTATTTACTTACAAAGCAATATCACTCAGCAATGAAATCTATGTCATCAGGCCCTTAGCAGCACAATGAGTGGATTCAGGTATGATGATTCTAACTGAAATAAGTCACACAGAAAAAGAAACATCATAAGATATCACTAATACACGGAATATAAACTTGGCTACACAGGAACTGAATTACAGAACAGAACAGGGTCTCAAATTTAGAAAACCAACTTATGCTTGCTTAAGGGGAAAGGTGAGTTGGGGTGCTGTATAAAACCAGAGATTGAAATGAGCACAGATAAAGTTCCTTAAGCCAAATATGGAATAGACAAGAGCTACTCCTTGCTCAACGAAATGGACTCAACACCCCATATTAAACGCCTAAGAATGTACCTGACTAGTAAGTATCTTAAAACCTATGGATTGCTATGTCTCCGAAAGAGAATCAAGCGTGTGTACAGGGGCATAAACGCAGCAGTGATAGGATTGGAGAGGTTCGGTGAGCAAATGAAGACCCTTTGAAGTCAATTTGCATGGTACCCATTACACGGGTCTCAACTCTCCAGGTTTAAGGTATTCTTCCTTCAGCTAAAACATGCATGTGGAACCCAGAGTATGATCAACCGTGTGAACGGGAGACGTGTTCAAATATGTCTCAGTTTTCCTCCCCTGGTACTCGGGTGCAACATTCCAGATTCTTTACTAACACTCTCCCGACTTGGAGAGTCAGCGCCTTTAACCTCCTGTTTGGCCCAGTTTGCAATTTCTGCGGAAGATGAACAGGAATAGGGAGAACCAATGAGAGACTAGCTGGAGTTGTCTGGACGGGCAAATTTAACTCTCATTTCCCACCAGGAAGAGGAAATAACCAAAGGCTCAGTGTGCCGTGCCGGAACCAGATTAGAGCCTGAAGCCATCCTGCGGTGTTGCGGCCAGCTCAAAAGAAAGCGAGTTGAAGAAAGGAGCTCAGGGGCACTGTAATTCACAAACCTGCAGAGTTATAAATGACAGCTATCGTCCAAAAATATACTGAAGTAAGGCTGCCAAGAGGACTTGAAAGCGGGGCAGAATTGCAGGAAACCGATTTCAGGAGGTAGACTGGAATTGCATTGAAAGCATAGGAAAAGAGGCAGAACGTCCACAATGATGCACTTGGCCAAAAAGGGCGTATGCGTTTTTTCCTGAATATATTCAGGAAAAAACGCATACGCCCTTTTTGGCCAACCAAGCAAGCTTGCAAAGGAAATCTGCACTACAATGAAGTCTCACTTCCCCCCGGTCAAAAGGGCCATCTGAAAAAAGTGTAAAATCCTGCAAGGCAGGACAGGCCATGGAGAGCTGGGAGCCTTGTTATGCTGCTGGGCGGGATGTAAATTGCCAACAGACACTCGGGAGAAGTGTATGGTGTTTCCTGAAACATCTAAAAAACAAAGCAACAGAGCCTAGGGCACTTCAACTTATGGTCCTATAGCTTAGGGAAATTAAAATCAAAAAGACACAGCCACCCCAAAGTTTGGGACGCCTCTGTTTACAAGAACCTCATTTACAGTACAAGTTCAACATCGCAGAAAGTGAAAAATGGATAAAGAAGTTGTGGTATTTACTTGCAAAGCAATATCACTCAGCAATGAAATCTATGTCATCAGGCCCTTAGCAGCACAATGAGTGGATTCAGGTATGATGATTCTAACTGAAATAAGTCACACAGAAAATGAAACATCATAAGGTATCAGTAATACACGGAATGTAAACTTGGCTACACAGGAACTGAATTACAGAACAGAACAGGGTCTCAAATTTAGAAAACCAACTTATGCTTGCTTAAGGGGAAAGGTGAGTTGGGGTGCTGCATAAAACCAGAGATTGAAATGAGCACAGATAAAGTTCCTTAAGCCAAATATGGAATAGACAAGAGCTACTCCTTGCTCAACGAAATGGACTCAACACCCCATATTAAACGCCTAAGAATGTACCTGACTAGTAAGTATCTTAAAACCTATGGATTGCTATGTCTCCAAAAGAGAATCAAGCGTGTGTACAGGGGCATAAACGCAGCAGTGATAGGATTGGAGAGGTTCGGTGAGCAAATGAAGACCCTTTGAAGTCAATTTGCATGGTACCCATTACACGGGTCTCAACTCTCCAGGTTTAAGGTATTCTTCCTTCAGCTAAAACATGCATGTGGAACCCAGAGTATGATCAACCGTGTGAACGGGAGACGTGTTCAAATATGTCTCAGTTTTCCTCCCCTGGTACTCGGGTGCAACATTCCAGATTCTTTACTAACACTCTCCCGACTTGGAGAGTCAGCGCCTTTAACCTCCTGTTTGGCCCAGTTTGCAATTTCTGCGGAAGATGAACAGGAATAGGGAGAACCAATGAGAGACTAGCTGGAGGTGTCTGGACGGGCAAATTTAACTCTCATTTCCCACCAGGAAGAGGAAATAACCAAAGGCTCAGTGTGCCGTGCCGGAACCAGATTAGAGCCTGAAGCCATCCTGCGGTGTTGCGGCCAGCTCAAAAGAAAGCGAGTTGAAGAAAGGAGCTCAGGGGCACTGTAATTCACAAACCTGCAGAGTTATAAATGACAGCTATCGTCCAAAAATATACTGAAGTAAGGCTGCCAAGAGGACTTGAAAGCGGGGCAGAATTGCAGGAAACCGATTTCAGGAGGTAGACTGGAATTGCATTGAAAGCATAGGAAAAGAGGCAGAACGTCCACAATGATGCACTTGGCCAAAAAGGGCGTATGCGTTTTTTCCTGAATATATTCAGGAAAAAACGCATACGCCCTTTTTGGCCAACCAAGCAAGCTTGCAAAGGAAATCTGCACTACAATGAAGTCTCACTTCCCCCCGGTCAAAAGGGCCATCTGAAAAAAGTGTAAAATCCAGCAAGGCAGGACAGGCCATGGAGAACTGGGAGCCTTGTTATGCTGCTGGGTGGGATGTAAATTGCCAACAGACACTCGGGAGAAGTGTATGGTGTTTCCTGAAACATCTAAAAAACAAAGCAACAGAGCCTAGGGCACTTCCACTTATGGTCCTATAGCTTAGGGAAATTAAAATCAAAAAGACACAGCCACCCCAAAGTTTGGGACGCCTCTGTTTACAAGAACCTCGTTTACAGTACAAGTTCAACATCGCAGAAAGTGAAAAATGGATAAAGAACTTTTGGTATTTACTTACAAAGCAATATCACTCAGCAATGAAATCTATGTCATCAGGCACTTAGCAGCACAATGAGTGGATTCAGGTATGATGATTCTAACTGAAATAAGTCACACAGAAAAAGAAACATCATAAGATATCAGTAATACACGGAATGTAAACTTGGCTACACAGGAACTGAATTACAGAACAGAACAGGGTCTCAAATTTAGAAAACCAACTTATGCTTGCTTAAGGGGAAAGGTGAGTTGGGGTGCTGCATAAAACCAGAGATTGAAATGAGCACAGATAAAGTTCCTTAAGCCAAATATGGAATAGACAAGAGCTACTCCTTGCTCAACGAAATGGACTCAACACCCCATATTAAACGCCTAAGAATGTACCTGACTAGTAAGTATCTTAAAACCTATGGATTGCTATGTCTCCAAAAGAGAATCAAGCGTGTGTACAGGGGCATAAACGCAGCAGTGATAGGATTGGAGAGGTTCGGTGAGCAAATGAAGACCCTTTGAAGTCAATTTGCATGGTACCCATTACACGGGTCTCAACTCTCCAGGTTTAAGGTATTCTTCCTTCAGCTAAAACATGCATGTGGAACCCAGAGTATGATCAACCGTGTGAACGGGAGACGTGTTCAAATATGTCTCAGTTTTCCTCCCCTGGTACTCGGGTGCAACATTCCAGATTCTTTACTAACACTCTCCCGACTTGGAGAGTCAGCGCCTTTAACTTCCTGTTTGGCCCAGTTTGCAATTTCTGCGGAAGATGAACAGGAATAGGGAGAACCAATGAGAGACTAGCTGGAGTTGTCTGGACGGGCAAATTTAACTCTCATTTCCCACCAGGAAGAGGAAATAACCAAAGGCTCAGTGTGCCGTGCCGGAACCAGATTAGAGCCTGAAGCCATCCTGCAGTGTTGCGGCCAGCTCAAAAGAAAGCGAGTTGAAGAAAGGAGCTCAGGGGCACTGTAATTCACAAACCTGCAGAGTTATAAATGACAGCTATCGTCCAAAAATATACTGAAGTAAGGCTGCCAAGAGGACTTGAAAGTGGGGCAGAATTGCAGGAAACCGATTTCAGGAGGTAGACTGGAATTGCATTGAAAGCATAGGAAAAGAGGCAGAACGTCCACAATGATGCACTTGGCCAAAAAGGGCGTATGCGTTTTTTCCTGAATATATTGAGGAAAAAACGCATACGCACTTTTTGGCCAACCAAGCAAGCTTGCAAAGGAAATCTGCACTACAATGAAGTCTCACTTCCCCCCGGTCAAAAGGGCCATCTGAAAAAAGTGTAAAATCCAGCAAGGCAGGACAAGCCATGGAGAACTGGGAGCCTTGTTATGCTGATGGGCGGGATGTAAATTGCCAACAGACACTCGGGAGAAGTGTATGGTGTTTCCTGAAACATCTAAAAAACAAAGCAACAGAGCCTAGGGCACTTCCACTTATGGTCCTATAGCTTAGGGAAATTAAAATCAAAAAGACACACCCACCCCAAAGTTTGGAACGGCTCTGTTTACAAGAACCTCGTTTACAGTACAAGTTCAACATCGCAGAAAGTGAAAAATGGATAAAGAACTTTTGGTATTTACTTACAAAGCAATATCACTCAGCAATGAAATCTATGTCATCAGGCCCTTAGCAGCACAATGAGTGGATTCAGGTATGATGATTCTAACTGAAATAAGTCACACAGAAAAAGAAACATCATAAGATATCAGTAATACACGGAATGTAAACTTGGCTACACAGGAACTGAATTCCAAAACAGAACAGGGTCTCAAATTTAGAAAACCAACTTATGCTTGCTTAAGGAGAAAGGTGAGTTGGGGTGCTGCATAAAACCAGAGATTGAAATGAGCACAGATAAAGTTCCTTAAGCCAAATATGGAATAGACAAGAGCTACTCCTTGCTCAACGAAATGGACTCAACACCGCATATTAAACGCCTAAGAATGTACCTGACTAGTAAGTATCTTAAAACCTATGGATTGCTATGTCTCCGAAAGAGAATCAAGCATGTGTACAGGGGCATAAACGCAGCAGTGATAGGATTGGAGAGGTTCGGTGAGCAAATGAAGACCCTTTGATGTCATATTGCATGGTACCCATTCCACGGGTTTCAAATACCCAGGTTTAAGGTATTCTTACTTCAGCTAAAACATGCATGTGGAACCCAGAGTATGATCAACCATGTGATCGGGAGACGTGTTCAAATATGTCTCAGTTTTCGTACCCTGGTACTCGGGTGTAACATTCCAGACGCTTTACTAACACTCTCCCGACTTGGAGAGTCAGCGCCTTTAACGTCCTGTTTGGCCCAGTTTGCAATTTCTGCGGAAGATGAACAGGAATAGGGAGAACCAATGAGAGACTAGCTGGAGTTGTCTGGACGGGCAAATTTAACTCTCATTTCCCACCAGGAAGTGGAAATAACCAAAGGCTCAGTGTGCCGTGCCGGAACCAGATTAGAGCCTGAAGCCATCCTGCGGTGTTGCGGCCAGCTCAAAAGAAAGCGAGTTGAAGAAAGGAGCTCAGGGGCACTGTAATTCACAAACCTGCAGAGTTATAAATGACAGCTATCGTCCAAAAATAGACTGAAGTAAGGCTGCCAAGAGGACTTGAAAGCGGGGCAGAATTGCAGGAAACCGATTTCAGGAGGTAGACTGGAATTGCATTGAAAGCATAGGAAAAGAGGCAGAACGTCCACAATGATGCACTTGGCCAAAAAGGGCGTATGCGTTTTTTCCTGAATATATTCAGGAAAAAACGCATACGCCCTTTTTGGCCAACCAAGCAAGCTTGCAAAGGAAATCTGCACTACAATGAAGTCTCACTTCCCCCCGGTCAAAAGGGCCATCTGAAAAAAGTGTAAAATCCAGCAAGGCAGGACAGGCCATGGAGAACTGGGAGCCTTGTTATGCTGCTGGGCGGGATGTAAATTGCCAACAGACACTCGGGAGAAGTGTATGGTGTTTCCTGAAACATCTAAAAAACAAAGCAACAGAGCCTAGGGCACTTCCACTTATGGTCCTATAGCTTAGGGAAATTAAAATCAAAAAGACACACCCACCCCAAAGTTTGGAACGGCTCTGTTTACAAGAACCTCGTTTACAGTACAAGTTCAACATCACAGAAAGTGAAAAATGGATAAAGAAATTGTGGTATTTACTTACAAAGCAATATCACTCAGCAATGAAATCTATGTCATCAGGCCCTTAGCAGCACAATGAGTGGATTCAGGTATGATGATTCTAACTGAAATAAGTCACACAGAAAAAGAAACATCATAAGATATCAGTAATACACGGAATGTAAACTTGGCTACACAGGAACTGAATTCCAAAACAGAACAGGGTCTCAAATTTAGAAAACCAACTTATGCTTGCTTAAGGGGAAAGGTGAGTTGGGGTGCTGCATAAAACCAGAGATTGAAATGAGCACAGATAAAGTTCCTTAAGCCAAATATGGAATAGACAAGAGCTACTCCTGCTCAACGAAATGGACTCAACACCGCATATTAAACGCCTAAGAATGTACCTGACTAGTAAGTATCTTAAAACCTATGGATTGCTATGTCTCCGAAAGAGAATCAAGCATGTGTACAGGGGCATAAACGCAGCAGTGATAGGATTGGAGAGGTTCGGTGAGCAAATGAAGACCCTTTGATGTCATATTGCATGGTACCCATTCCACGGGTTTCAACTACCCAGGTTTAAGGTATTCTTCCTTCAGCTAAAACATGCATGTGGAACCCAGAGTATGATCAACCATGTGATCGGGAGACGTGTTCAAATATGTCTCAGTTTTCGTACCCTGGTACTCGGGTGCAACATTCCAGACGCTTTACTAACACTCTCCCGACTTGGAGAGTCAGTCCCTTTAACCTCCTGTTTAGCCCAGTTTGCAATTTCTGCGGAAGATGAACAGGAATAGGGAGAACCAATGAGAGACTAGCTGGAGTTGTCTGGACGGGCAAATTTAACTCTCATTTCCCACCAGGAAGAGGAAATAACCAAAGGCTCAGTGTGCCGTGCCGGAACCAGATTAGAGCCTGAAGCCATCCTGCGGTGTTGCGGCCAGCTCAAAAGAAAGCGAGTTGAAGAAAGGAGCTCAGGGGCACTGTAATTCACAAACCTGCAGAGTTATAAATGACAGCTATCGTCCAAAAATATACTGAAGTAAGGCTGCCAAGAGGACTTGAAAGCGGGGCAGAATTGCAGGAAACCGATTTCAGCAGGTAGACTGGAATTGCATTGAAAGCATAGGAAAAGAGGCAGAACGTCCACAATGATGCACTTGGCCAAAAAGGGCGTATGCGTTTTTTCCAGAATATATTCAGGAAAAAATGCATACGCCCTTTTTGGCCAACCAAGCAAGCTTGCAAAGGAAATCTGCACTACAATGAAGTCTCACTTCCCCCCGGTCAAAAGGGCCATCTGAAAAAAGTGTAAAATCCTGCAAGGCAGGACAGGCCATGGAGAACTGGGAGCCTTGTTATGCTGCTGGGCGGGATGTAAATTGCCAACAGACACTCGGGAGAAGTGTATGGTGTTTCCTGAAACATCTAAAAAACAAAGCAACAGAGCCTAGGGCACTTCAACTTATGGTCCTATAGCTTAGGGAAATTAAAATCAAAAAGACACAGCCACCCCAAAGTTTGGGACGCCTCTGTTTACAAGAACCTCATTTACAGTACAAGTTCAACATCGCAGAAAGTGAAAAATGGATAAAGAAGTTGTGGTATTTACTTGCAAAGCAATATCACTCAGCAATGAAATCTATGTCATCAGGCCCTTAGCAGCACAATGAGTGGATTCAGGTATGATGATTCTAACTGAAATAAGTCACACAGAAAATGAAACATCATAAGGTATCAGTAATACACGGAATGTAAACTTGGCTACACAGGAACTGAATTACAGAACAGAACAGGGTCTCAAATTTAGAAAACCAACTTATGCTTGCTTAAGGGGAAAGGTGAGTTGGGGTGCTGCATAAAACCAGAGATTGAAATGAGCACAGATAAAGTTCCTTAAGCCAAATATGGAATAGACAAGAGCTACTCCTTGCTCAACGAAATGGACTCAACACCCCATATTAAACGCCTAAGAATGTACCTGACTAGTAAGTATCTTAAAACCTATGGATTGCTATGTCTCCAAAAGAGAATCAAGCGTGTGTACAGGGGCATAAACGCAGCAGTGATAGGATTGGAGAGGTTCGGTGAGCAAATGAAGACCCTTTGAAGTCAATTTGCATGGTACCCATTACACGGGTCTCAACTCTCCAGGTTTAAGGTATTCTTCCTTCAGCTAAAACATGCATGTGGAACCCAGAGTATGATCAACCGTGTGAATGGGAGACGTGTTCAAATATGTCTCAGTTTTCCTCCCCTGGTACTCGGGTGCAACATTCCAGATTCTTTACTAACACTCTCCCGACTTGGAGAGTCAGCGCCTTTAACCTCCTGTTTGGCCCAGTTTGCAATTTCTGCGGAAGATGAACAGGAATAGGGAGAACCAATGAGAGACTAGCTGGAGTTGTCTGGACGGGCAAATTTAACTCTCATTTCCCACCAGGAAGAGGAATTAACCAAAGGCTCAGCGTGCCGTGCTGGAACAAGATTAGGGCCTGAAGACATCCTGCGGTGTTGCGGCCAGCTCAAAAGAAAGCGAGTTGAAGAAAGGAGCTCAGGGGCACTGTAATTCACAAACCTGCAGAGTTATAAATGACAGCTATCGTCCAAAAATATACTGAAGTAAGGCTGCCAAGAGGACTTGAAAGCGGGGCAGAATTGCAGGAAACCGATTTCAGGAGGTAGACTGGAATTGCATTGAAAGCATAGGAAAAGAGGCAGAACGTCCACAATGATGCACTTGGCCAAAAAGGGCGTATGCGTTTTTTCCTGAATATATTCAGGAAAAAACGCATACACCCATTTTGGCCAACCAAGCAAGCTTGCAAAGGAAATCTGCACTACAATGAAGTCTCACTTCCCCCCGGTCAAAAGGGCCATCTGAAAAAAGTGTAAAATCCAGCAAGGCAGGACAGGCCATGGAGAACTGGGAGCCTTGTTATGCTGCTGGGCGGGATGTAAATTGCCAACAGACACTCGGGAGAAGTGTATGGTGTTTCCTGAAACATCTAAAAAACAAAGCAACAGAGCCTAGGGCACTTCAACTTATGGTCCTATAGATTAGGGAAATTAAAATCAAAAAGACACAGCCACCCCAAAGTTTGGGACGCCTCTGTTTACAAGAACCTCATTTACAGTACAAGTTCAACATCGCAGAAAGTGAAAAATGGATAAAGAAGTTGTGGTATTTACTTGCAAAGCAATATCACTCAGCAATGAAATCTATGTCATCAGGCCCTTAGCAGCACAATGAGTGGATTCAGGTATGATGATTCTAACTGAAATAAGTCACACAGAAAATGAAACATCCTAAGGTATCAGTAATACACGGAATGTAAACTTGGCTACACAGGAACTGAATTACAGAACAGAACAGGGTCTCAAATTTAGAAAACCAACTTATGCTTGCTTAAGGGGAAAGGTGAGTTGGGGTGCTGCATAAAACCAGAGATTGAAATGAGCACAGATAAAGTTCCTTAAGCCAAATATGGAATAGACAAGAGCTACTCCTTGCTCAACGAAATGGACTCAACACCCCATATTAAACGCCTAAGAATGTACCTGACTAGTAAGTATCTTAAAACCTATGGATTGCTATGTCTCCAAAAGAGAATCAAGCGTGTGTACAGGGGCATAAACGCAGCAGTGATAGGATTGGAGAGGTTCGGTGAGCAAATGAAGACCCTTTGAAGTCAATTTGCATGGTACCCATTACACGGGTCTCAACTCTCCAGGTTTAAGGTATTCTTCCTTCAGCTAAAACATGCATGTGGAACCCAGAGTATGATCAACCGTGTGAACGGGAGACGTGTTCAAATATGTCTCAGTTTTCCTCCCCTGGTACTCGGGTGCAACATTCCAGATTCTTTACTAACACTCTCCCGACTTGGAGAGTCAGCGCCTTTAACCTCCTGTTTGGCCCAGTTTGCAATTTCTGTGGAAGATGAACAGGAATAGGGAGAACCAATGAGAGACTAGCTGGAGTTGTCTGGACGGGCAAATTTAACTCTCATTTCCCACCAGGAAGAGGAAATAACCAAAGGCTCAGTGTGCCGTGCCGGAACCAGATTAGAGCCTGAAGCCATCCTGCGGTGTTGCGGCCAGCTCAAAAGAAAGCGAGTTGAAGAAAGGAGCTCAGGGGCACTGTAATTCACAAACCTGCAGAGTTATAAATGACAGCTATCGTCCAAAAATATACTGAAGTAAGGCTGCCAAGAGGACTTGAAAGCGGGGCAGAATTGCAGGAAACCGATTTCAGGAGGTAGACTGGAATTGCATTGAAAGCATAGGAAAAGAGGCAGAACGTCCACAATGATGCACTTGGCCAAAAAGGGCGTATGCGTTTTTTCCTGAATATATTCAGGAAAAAACGCATACGCCCTTTTTGGCCAACCAAGCAAGCTTGCAAAGGAAATCTGCACTACAATGAAGTCTCACTTCCCCCCGGTCAAAAGGGCCATCTGAAAAAAGTGTAAAATCCAGCAAGGCAGGACAGGCCATGGAGAACTGGGAGCCTTGTTATGCTGCTGGGTGGGATGTAAATTGCCAACAGACACTCGGGAGAAGTGTATGGTGTTTCCTGAAACATCTAAAAAACAAAGCAACAGAGCCTAGGGCACTTCCACTTATGGTCCTATAGCTTAGGGAAATTAAAATCAAAAAGACACAGCCACCCCAAAGTTTGGGACGCCTCTGTTTACAAGAACCTCGTTTACAGTACAAGTTCAACATCGCAGAAAGTGAAAAATGGATAAAGAACTTTTGGTATTTACTTACAAAGCAATATCACTCAGCAATGAAATCTATGTCATCAGGCACTTAGCAGCACAATGAGTGGATTCAGGTATGATGATTCTAACTGAAATAAGTCACACAGAAAAAGAAACATCATAAGATATCAGTAATACACGGAATGTAAACTTGGCTACACAGGAACTGAATTACAGAACAGAACAGGGTCTCAAATTTAGAAAACCAACTTATGCTTGCTTAAGGGGAAAGGTGAGTTGGGGTGCTGCATAAAACCAGAGATTGAAATGAGCACAGATAAAGTTCCTTAAGCCAAATATGGAATAGACAAGAGCTACTCCTTGCTCAACGAAATGGACTCAACACCGCATATTAAACGCCTAAGAATGTACCTGACTAGTAAGTATCTTAAAACCTATGGATTGCTATGTCTCCGAAAGAGAATCAAGCATGTGTACAGGGGCATAAACGCAGCAGTGATAGGATTGGAGAGGTTTGGTGAGCAAATGAAGACCCTTTGATGTCATATTGCATGGTACCCATTCCACGGGTTTCAACTACCCAGGTTTAAGGTATTCTTCCTTCAGCTAAAACATGCATGTGGAACCCAGAGTATGATCAACCATGTGATCGGGAGACGTGTTCAAATATGTCTCAGTTTTCGTACCCTGGTACTCGGGTGCAACATTCCAGACGCTTTACTAACACTCTCCCGACTTGGAGAGTCAGTCCCTTTAACCTCCTGTTTAGCCCAGTTTGCAATTTCTGCGGAAGATGAACAGGAATAGCGAGAACCAATGAGAGACTAGCTGGAGGTGTCTGGACGGGCAAATTTAACTCTCATTTCCCACCAGGAAGAGGAATTAACCAAAGGCTCAGCGTGCCGTGCTGGAACAAGATTAGGGCCTGAAGCCATCCTGCGGTGTTGCGGCCAGCTCAAAAGAAAGCGAGTTGAAGAAAGGAGCTCAGGGGCACTGTAATCCACAAACCTGCAGAGTTATAAATGACAGCTATCGTCCAAAAATATACTGAAGTAAGGCTGCCAAGAGGACTTGAAAGCGGGGCAGAATTGCAGGAAACCGATTTCAGGAGGTAGACTGGAATTGCATTGAAAGCATAGGAAAAGAGGCAGAACGTCCACAATGATGCACTTGGCCAAAAAGGGCGTATGCGTTTTTTCCTGAATATATTCAGGAAAAAACGCATACGCCCTGTTTGGCCAACCAAGCAAGCTTGCAAAGGAAATCTGCACTACAATGAAGTCTCACTTCCCCCCGGTCAAAAGGGCCATCTGAAAAAAGTGTAAAATCCAGCAAGGCAGGACAGGCCATGGAGAACTGGGAGCCTTGTTATGCTGCTGGGCGGGATGTAAATTGCCAACAGACACTCGGGAGAAGTGTATGGTGTTTCCTGAAACATCTAAAAAACAAAGCAACAGAGCCTAGGGCACTTCCACTTATGGTCCTATAGCTTAGGGAAATTAAAATCAAAAAGACACAGCCACCCCAAAGTTTGGGACGCCTCTGTTTACAAGAACCTCATTTACAGTACAAGTTCAACATCGCAGAAAGTGAAAAATGGATAAAGAAGTTGTGGTATTTACTTGCAAAGCAATATCACTCAGCAATGAAATCTATGTCATCAGGCCCTTAGCAGCACAATGAGTGGATTCAGGTATGATGATTCTAACTGAAATAAGTCACACAGAAAATGAAACATCCTAAGGTATCAGTAATACACGGAATGTAAACTTGGCTACACAGGAACTGAATTACAGAACAGAACAGGGTCTCAAATTTAGAAAACCAACTTATGCTTGCTTAAGGGGAAAGGTGAGTTGGGGTGCTGCATAAAACCAGAGATTGAAATGAGCACAGATAAAGTTCCTTAAGCCAAATATGGAATAGACAAGAGCTACTCCTTGCTCAACGAAATGGACTCAACACCCCATATTAAACGCCTAAGAATGTACCTGACTAGTAAGTATCTTAAAACCTATGGATTGCTATGTCTCCAAAAGAGAATCAAGCGTGTGTACAGGGGCATAAACGCAGCAGTGATAGGATTGGAGAGGTTCGGTGAGCAAATGAAGACCCTTTGAAGTCAATTTGCATGGTACCCATTACACGGGTCTCAACTCTCCAGGTTTAAGGTATTCTTCCTTCAGCTAAAACATGCATGTGGAACCCAGAGTATGATCAACCGTGTGAACGGGAGACGTGTTCAAATATGTCTCAGTTTTCCTCCCCTGGTACTCGGGTGCAACATTCCAGATTCTTTACTAACACTCTCCCGACTTGGAGAGTCAGTCCCTTTAACCTCCTGTTTAGCCCAGTTTGCAATTTCTGCGGAAGATGAACAGGAATAGCGAGAACCAATGAGAGACTAGCTGGAGGTGTCTGGACGGGCAAATTTAACTCTCATTTCCCACCAGGAAGAGGAATTAACCAAAGGCTCAGCGTGCCGTGCTGGAACAAGATTAGGGCCTGAAGCCATCATGCGGTGTTGCGGCCAGCTCAAAAGAAAGCGAGTTGAAGAAAGGAGCTCAGGGGCACTGTAATTCACAAACCTGCAGAGTTATAAATGACAGCTATCGTCCAAAAATATACTGAAGTAAGGCTGCCAAGAGGACTTGAAAGCGGGGCAGAATTGCAGGAAACCGATTTCAGGAGGTAGACTGGAATTGCATTGAAAGCATAGGAAAAGAGGCAGAACGTCCACAATGATGCACTTGGCCAAAAAGGGCGTATGCGTTTTTTCCTGAATATATTCAGGAAAAAACGCATACGCCCTGTTTGGCCAACCAAGCAAGCTTGCAAAGGAAATCTGCACTACAATGAAGTCTCACTTCCCCCCGGTCAAAAGGGCCATCTGAAAAAAGTGTAAAATCCAGCAAGGCAGGACAGGCCATGGAGAACTGGGAGCCTTGTTATGCTGCTGGGCGGGATGTAAATTGCCAACAGACACTCGGGAGAAGTGTATGGTGTTTCCTGAAACATCTAAAAAACAAAGCAACAGAGCCTAGGGCACTTCCACTTATGGTCCTATAGCTTAGGGAAATTAAAATCAAAAAGACACAGCCACCCCAAAGTTTGGGACGCCTCTGTTTACAAGAACCTCATTTACAGTACAAGTTCAACATCGCAGAAAGTGAAAAATGGATAAAGAAGTTGTGGTATTTACTTGCAAAGCAATATCACTCAGCAATGAAATCTATGTCATCAGGCCCTTAGCAGCACAATGAGTGGATTCAGGTATGATGATTCTAACTGAAATAAGTCACACAGAAAATGAAACATCATAAGGTATCAGTAATACACGGAATGTAAACTTGGCTACACAGGCACTGAATTCCAAAACAGAACAGGGTCTCAAATTTAGAAAACCAACTTATGCTTGCTTAAGGGGAAAGGTGAGTTGGGGTGCTGCATAAAACCAGAGATTGAAATGAGCACAGATAAAGTTCCTTAAGCCAAATATGGAATAGACAAGAGCTACTCCTTGCTCAACGAAATGGACTCAACACCCCATATTAAACGCCTAAGAATGTACCTGACTAGTAAGTATCTTAAAACCTATGGATTGCTATGTCTCCAAAAGAGAATCAAGCGTGTGTACAGGGGCATAAACGCAGCAGTGATAGGATTGGAGAGGTTCGGTGAGCAAATGAAGACCCTTTGAAGTCAATTTGCATGATACCCATTACACGGGTCTCAACTCTCCAGGTTTAAGGTATTCTTCCTTCAGCTAAAACATGCATGTGGAACCCAGAGTATGATCAACCGTGTGAACGGGAGACGTGTTCAAATATGTCTCAGTTTTCCTCCCCTGGTACTCGGGTGCAACATTCCAGATTCTTTACTAACACTCTCTCGACTTGGAGAGTCAGCGCCTTTAACCTCCTGTTTGGCCCAGTTTGCAATTTCTGCGGAAGATGAACAGGAATAGGGAGAACCAATGAGAGACTAGCTGGAGGTGTCTGGACGGGCAAATTTAACTCTCATTTCCCACCAGGAAGAGGAATTAACCAAAGGCTCAGCGTGCCGTGCTGGAACAAGATTAGGGCCTGAAGCCATCCTGCGGTGTTGCGGCCAGCTCAAAAGAAAGCGAGTTGAAGAAAGGAGCTCAGGGACACTGTAATTCACAAACCTGCAGAGTTATAAATGACAGCTATCGTCCAAAAATATACTGAAGTAAGGCTGCCAAGAGGACTTGAAAGCGGGGCAGAATTGCAGGAAACCGATTTCAGGAGGTAGACTGGAATTGCATTGAAAGCATAGGAAAAGAGGCAGAACGTCCACAATGATGCACTTGGCCAAAAAGGGCGTATGCGTTTTTTCCTGAATATATTCAGGAAAAAACGCATACGCCCTTTTTGGCCAACCAAGCAAGCTTGCAAAGGAAATCTGCACTACAATGAAGTCTCACTTCCCCCCGGTCAAAAGGGCCATCTGAAAAAAGTGTAAAATCCAGCAAGGTAGGACAGGCCATGGAGAACTGGGAGCCTTGTTATGCTGCTGGGCGGGATGTAAATTGCCAACAGACACTCGGGAGAAGTGTATGGTGTTTCCTGAAACATCTAAAAAACAAAGCAACAGAGCCTAGGGCACTTCCACTTATGGTCCTATAGCTTAGGGAAATTAAAATCAAAAAGACACAGCCACCCCAAAGTTTGGGACGCCTCTGTTTACAAGAACCTCATTTACAGTACAAGTTCAACATCGCAGAAAGTGAAAAATGGATAAAGAAGTTGTGGTATTTACTTGCAAAGCAATATCACTCAGCAATGAAATCTATGTCATCAGGCCCTTAGCAGCACAATGAGTGGATTCAGGTATGATGATTCTAACTGAAATAAGTCACACAGAAAAAGAAACATCATAAGATATCAGTAATACACGGAATGTAAACTTGGCTACACAGGAACTGAATTCCAAAACAGAACAGGGTCTCAAATTTAGAAAACCAACTTATGCTTGCTTAAGGGGAAAGGTGAGTTGGGGTGCTGCATAAAACCAGAGATTGAAATGAGCACAGATAAAGTTCCTTAAGCCAAATATGGAATAGACAAGAGCTACTCCTTGCTCAACGAAATGGACTCAACACCCCATATTAAACGCCTAAGAATGTACCTGACTAGTAAGTATCTTAAAACCTATGGATTGCTATGTCTCCGAAAGAGAATCAAGCGTGTGTACAGGGGCATAAACGCAGCAGTGATAGGATTGGAGAGGTTCGGTGAGCAAATGAAGACCCTTTGAAGTCAATTTGCATGGTACCCATTACACGGGTCTCAAATCTCCAGGTTTAAGGTATTCTTCCTTCAGCTAAAACATGCATGTGGAACCCAGAGTATGATCAACCGTGTGAACGGGAGACGTGTTCAAATATGTCTCAGTTTTCCTCCCCTGGTACTCGGGTGCAACATTCCAGATTCTTTACTAACACTCTCCCGACTTGGAGAGTCAGCGCCTTTAACCTCCTGTTTGGCCCAGTTTGCAATTTCTGCGGAAGATGAACAGGAATAGGGAGAACCAATGAGAGACTAGCTGGAGTTGTCTGGACGGGCAAATTTAACTCTCATTTCCCACCAGGAAGAGGAAATAACCAAAGGCTCAGTGTGCCGTGCCGGAACCAGATTAGAGCCTGAAGCCATCCTGCGGTGTTGCGGCCAGCTCAAAAGAAAGCGAGTTGAAGAAAGGAGCTCAGGGGCACTGTAATTCACAAACCTGCAGAGTTATAAATGACAGCTATCGTCCAAAAATATACTGAAGTAAGGCTGCCAAGAGGACTTGAAAGCGGGGCAGAATTGCAGGAAACCGATTTCAGGAGGTAGACTGGAATTGCATTGAAAGCATAGGAAAAGAGGCAGAACGTCCACAATGATGCACTTGGCCAAAAAGGGCGTATGCGTTTTTTGCTGAATATATTCAGGAAAAAACGCATACGCCCTTTTTGGCCAACCAAGCAAGCTTGCAAAGGAAATCTGCACTACAATGAAGTCTCACTTCCCCCCGGTCAAAAGGGCCATCTGAAAAAAGTGTAAAATCCAGCAAGGCAGGACAGGCCATGGAGAACTGAGAGCCTTGTTATGCTGATGGGCGGGATGTAAATTGCCAACAGACACTCGGGAGAAGTGTATGGTGTTTCCTGAAACATCTAAAAAACAAAGCAACAGAGCCTAGGGCACTTCCACTTATGGTCCTATAGCTTAGGGAAATTAAAATCAAAAAGACACACCCACCCCAAAGTTTGGAACGGCTCTGTTTACAAGAACCTCGTTTACAGTACAAGTTCAACATCGCAGAAAGTGAAAAATGGATAAAGAACTTGTGGTATTTACTTACAAAGCAATATCACTCAGCAATGAAATCTATGTCATCAGGCCCTTAGCAGCACAATGAGTGGATTCAGGTATGATGATTCTAACTGAAATAAGTCACACAGAAAAAGAAACATCATAAGATATCAGTAATACACGGAATGTAAACTTGGCTACACAGGAACTGAATTCCAAAACAGAACAGGGTCTCAAATTTAGAAAACCAACTTATGCTTGCTTAAGGGGAAAGGTGAGTTGGGGTGCTGCATAAAACCAGAGATTGAAATGAGCACAGATAAAGTTCCTTAAGCCAAATATGGAATAGACAAGAGCTACTCCTTGCTCAACGAAATGGACTCAACACCGCATATTAAACGCCTAAGAATGTACCTGACTAGTAAGTATCTTAAAACCTATGGATTGCTATGTCTCCGAAAGAGAATCAAGCATGTGTACAGGGGCATAAACGCAGCAGTGATAGGATTGGAGAGGTTCGGTGAGCAAATGAAGACCCTTTGATGTCATATTGCATGGTACCCATTCCACGGGTTTCAACTACCCAGGTTTAAGGTATTCTTCCTTCAGCTAAAACATGCATGTGGAACCCAGAGTATGATCAACCATGTGATCGGGAGACGTGTTCAAATATGTCTCAGTTTTCGTACCCTGGTACTCGGGTGCAACATTCCAGACGCTTTACTAACACTCTCCCGACTTGGAGAGTCAGTCCCTTTAACCTCCTGTTTAGCCCAGTTTGCAATTTCTGCGGAAGATGAACAGGAATAGCGAGAACCAATGAGAGACTAGCTGGAGGTGTCTGGACGGGCAAATTTAACTCTCATTTCCCACCAGGAAGAGGAATTAACCAAAGGCTCAGCGTGCCGTGCTGGAACAAGATTAGGGCCTGAAGCCATCCTGCGGTGTTGCGGCCAGCTCAAAAGAAAGCGAGTTGAAGAAAGGAGCTCAGGGGCACTGTAATTCACAAACCTGCAGAGTTATAAATGACAGCTATCGTCCAAAAATATACTGAAGTAAGGCTGCCAAGAGGACTTGAAAGCGGGGCAGAATTGCAGGAAACCGATTTCAGGAGGTAGACTGGAATTGCATTGAAAGCATAGGAAAAGAGGCAGAACGTCCACAATGATGCACTTGGCCAAAAAGGGCGTATGCGTTTTTTCCTGAATATATTCAGGAAAAAACGCATACGCCCTTTTTGGCCAACCAAGCAAGCTTGCAAAGGAAATCTGCACTACAATGAAGTCTCACTTCCCCCCGGTCAAAAGGGCCATCTGAAAAAAGTGTAAAATCCAGCAAGGCAGGACAGGCCATGGAGAACTGGGAGCCTTGTTATGCTGCTGGGCGGGATGTAAATTGCCAACAGACACTCGGGAGAAGTGTATGGTGTTTCCTGAAACATCTAAAAAACAAAGCAACAGAGCCTAGGGCACTTCCACTTATGGTCCTATAGCTTAGGGAAATTAAAATCAAAAAGACACAGCCACCCCAAAGTTTGGGACGCCTCTGTTTACAAGAACCTCATTTACAGTACAAGTTCAACATCGCAGAAAGTGAAAAATGGATAAAGAAGTTGTGGTATTTACTTGCAAAGCAATATCACTCAGCAATGAAATCTATGTCATCAGGCCCTTAGCAGCACAATGAGTGGATTCAGGTATGATGATTCTAACTGAAATAAGTCACACAGAAAATGAAACATCATAAGGTATCAGTAATACACGGAATGTAAACTTGGCTACACAGGAACTGAATTCCAAAACAGAACAGGGTCTCAAATTTAGAAAACCAACTTATGCTTGCTTAAGGGGAAAGGTGAGTTGGGGTGCTGCATAAAACCAGAGATTGAAATGAGCACAGATAAAGTTCCTTAAGCCAAATATGGAATAGACAAGAGCTACTCCTTGCTCAACGAAATGGACTCAACACCCCATATTAAACGCCTAAGAATGTACCTGACTAGTAAGTATCTTAAAACCTATGGATTGCTATGTCTCCAAAAGAGAATCAAGCGTGTGTACAGGGGCATAAACGCAGCAGTGATAGGATTGGAGAGGTTCGGTGAGCAAATGAAGACCCTTTGAAGTCAATTTGCATGGTACCCATTACACGGGTCTCAACTCTCCAGGTTTAAGGTATTCTTCCTTCAGCTAAAACATGCATGTGGAACCCAGAGTATGATCAACCGTGTGAACGGGAGACGTGTTCAAATATGTCTCAGTTTTCCTCCCCTGGTACTCGGGTGCAACATTCCAGATTCTTTACTAACACTCTCCCGACTTGGAGAGTCAGCGCCTTTAACCTCCTGTTTGGCCCAGTTTGCAATTTCTGCGGAAGATGAACAGGAATAGGGAGAACCAATGAGAGACTAGCTGGAGTTGTCTGGACGGGCAAATTTAACTCTCATTTCCCACCAGGAAGAGGAAATAACCAAAGGCTCAGTGTGCCGTGCCGGAACCAGATTAGAGCCTGAAGCCATCCTGCGGTGTTGCGGCCAGCTCAAAAGAAAGCGAGTTGAAGAAAGGAGCTCAGGGGCACTGTAATTCACAAACCTGCAGAGTTATAAATGACAGCTATCGTCCAAAAATATACTGAAGTAAGGCTGCCAAGAGGACTTGAAAGCGGGGCAGAATTGCAGGAAACCGATTTCAGGAGGTAGACTGGAATTGCATTGAAAGCATAGGAAAAGAGGCAGAACGTCCACAATGATGCACTTGGCCAAAAAGGGCGTATGCGTTTTTTCCTGAATATATTCAGGAAAAAACGCATACGCCCTTTTTGGCCAACCAAGCAAGCTTGCAAAGGAAATCTGCACTACAATGAAGTCTCACTTCCCCCCGGTCAAAAGGGCCATCTGAAAAAAGTGTAAAATCCAGCAAGGCAGGACAGGCCATGAAGAACTGGGAGCCTTGTTATGCTGCTGGGTGGGATGTAAATTGCCAACAGACACTCGGGAGAAGTGTATGGTGTTTCCTGAAACATCTAAAAAACAAAGCAACAGAGCCTAGGGCACTTCCACTTATGGTCCTATAGCTTAGGGAAATTAAAATAAAAAAGACACAGCCACCCCAAAGTTTGGGACGCCTCTGTTTACAAGAACCTCGTTTACAGTACAAGTTCAACATCGCAGAAAGTGAAAAATGGATAAAGAACTTTTGGTATTTACTTACAAAGCAATATCACTCAGCAATGAAATCTATGTCATCAGGCCCTTAGCAGCACAATGAGTGGATTCAGGTATGATGATTCTAACTGAAATAAGTCACACAGAAAAAGAAACATCATAAGATATCAGTAATACACGGAATGTAAACTTGGCTACACAGGAACTGAATTCCAAAACAGAACAGGGTCTCAAATTTAGAAAACCAACTTATGCTTGCTTAAGGGGAAAGGTGAGTTGGGGTGCTGCATAAAACCAGAGATTGAAATGAGCACAGATAAAGTTCAATAAGCCAAATATGGAATAGACAAGAGCTACTCCTTGCTCAACGAAATGGACTCAACACCGCATATTAAACGCCTAAGAATGTACCTGACTAGTAAGTATCTTAAAACCTATGGATTGCTATGTCTCCGAAAGAGAATCAAGCATGTGTACAGGGGCATAAACGCAGCAGTGATAGGATTGGAGAGGTTCGGTGAGCAAATGAAGACCCTTTGATGTCATATTGCATGGTACCCATTCCACGGGTTTCAACTACCCAGGTTTAAGGTATTCTTCCTTCAGCTAAAACATGCATGTGGAACCCAGAGTATGATCAACCATGTGATCGGGAGACGTGTTCAAATATGTCTCAGTTTTCGTACCCTGGTAGTCGGGTGCAACATTCCAGACGCTTTACTAACACTCTCCCGACTTGGAGAGTCAGTCCCTTTAACCTCCTGTTTAGCCCAGTTTGCAATTTCTGCGGAAGATGAACAGGAATAGCGAGAACCAATGAGAGACTAGCTGGAGGTGTCTGGACGGGCAAATTTAACTCTCATTTCCCACCAGGAAGAGGAATTAACCAAAGGCTCAGCGTGCCGTGCTGGAACAAGATTAGGGCCTGAAGCCATCCTGCGGTGTTGCGGCCAGCTCAAAAGAAAGCGAGTTGAAGAAAGGAGCTCAGGGGCACTGTAATTCACAAACCTGCAGAGTTATAAATGACAGCTATCGTCCAAAAATATACTGAAGTAAGGCTGCCAAGAGGACTTGAAAGCGGGGCAGAATTGCAGGAAACCGATTTCAGGAGGTAGACTGGAATTGCATTGAAAGCATAGGAAAAGAGGCAGAACGTCCACAATGATGCACTTGGCCAAAAAGGGCGTATGCGTTTTTTCCTGAATATATTCAGGAAAAAACGCATACGCCCTTTTTGGCCAACCAAGCAAGCTTGCAAAGGAAATCTGCACTACAATGAAGTCTCACTTCCCCCCGGTCAAAAGGGCCATCTGAAAAAAGTGTAAAACCCAGCAAGGCAGGACAGGCCATGGAGAACTGGGAGCCTTGTTATGCTGCTGGGCGGGATGTAAATTGCCAACAGACACTCGGGAGAAGTGTATGTTGTTTCCTGAAACATCTAAAAAACAAAGCAACAGAGCCTAGGGCACTTCCACTTATGGTCCTATAGCTTAGGGAAATTAAAATCAAAAAGACACAGCCACCCCAAAGTTTGGGACGCCTCTGTTTACAAGAACCTCATTTACAGTACAAGTTCAACATCGCAGAAAGTGAAAAATGGATAAAGAAGTTGTGGTATTTACTTGCAAAGCAATATCACTCAGCAATGAAATCTATGTCATCAGGCCCTTAGCAGCACAATGAGTGGATTCAGGTATGATGATTCTAACTGAAATAAGTCACACAGAAAATGAAACATCATAAGGTATCAGTAATACACGGAATGTAAACTTGGCTACACAGGCACTGAATTCCAAAACAGAACAGGGTCTCAAATTTAGAAAACCAACTTATGCTTGCTTAAGGGGAAAGGTGAGTTGGGGTGCTGCATAAAACCAGAGATTGAAATGAGCACAGATAAAGTTCCTTAAGCCAAATATGGAATAGACAAGAGCTACTCCTTGCTCAACGAAATGGACTCAACACCCCATATTAAACGCCTAAGAATGTACCTGACTAGTAAGTATCTTAAAACCTATGGATTGCTATGTCTCCGAAAGAGAATCAAGCGTGTGTACAGGGGCATAAACGCAGCAGTGATAGGATTGGAGAGGTTCGGTGAGCAAATGAAGACCCTTTGAAGTCAATTTGCATGGTACCCATTACACGGGTCTCAACTCTCCAGGTTTAAGGTATTCTTCCTTCAGCTAAAACATGCATGTGGAACCCAGAGTATGATCAACCGTGTGAACGGGAGACGTGTTCAAATATGTCTCAGTTTTCCTCCCCTGGTACTCGGGTGCAACATTCCAGATTCTTTACTAACACTCTCTCGACTTGGAGAGTCAGCGCCTTTAACCTCCTGTTTGGCCCAGTTTGCAATTTCTGCGGAAGATGAACAGGAATAGGGAGAACCAATGAGAGACTAGCTGGAGGTGTCTGGACGGGCAAATTTAACTCTCATTTCCCACCAGGAAGAGGAATTAACCAAAGGCTCAGCGTGCCGTGCTGGAACAAGATTAGGGCCTGAAGCCATCCTGCGGTGTTGCGGCCAGCTCAAAAGAAAGCGAGTTGAAGAAAGGAGCTCAGGGGCACTGTAATTCACAAACCTGCAGAGTTATAAATGACAGCTATCGTCCAAAAATATACTGAAGTAAGGCTGCCAAGAGGACTTGAAAGCGGGGCAGAATTGCAGGAAACCGATTTCAGGAGGTAGACTGGAATTGCATTGAAAGCATAGGAAAAGAGGCAGAACGTCCACAATGATGCACTTGGCCAAAAAGGGCGTATGCGTTTTTTCCTGAATATATTCAGGAAAAAACGCATACGCCCTTTTTGGCCAACCAAGCAAGCTTGCAAAGGAAATCTGCACTACAATGAAGTCTCACTTCCCCCCGGTCAAAAGGGCCATCTGAAAAAAGTGTAAAATCCAGCAAGGCAGGACAGGCCATGAAGAACTGGGAGCCTTGTTATGCTGCTGGGTGGGATGTAAATTGCCAACAGACACTCGGGAGAAGTGTATGGTGTTTCCTGAAACATCTAAAAAACAAAGCAACAGAGCCTAGGGCACTTCCACTTATGGTCCTATAGCTTAGGGAAATTAAAATCAAAAAGACACAGCCACCCCAAAGTTTGGGACGCCTCTGTTTACAAGAACCTCGTTTACAGTACAAGTTCAACATCGCAGAAAGTGAAAAATGGATAAAGAACTTTTGGTATTTACTTACAAAGCAATATCACTCAGCAATGAAATCTATGTCATCAGGCCCTTAGCAGCACAATGAGTGGATTCAGGTATGATGATTCTAACTGAAATAAGTCACACAGAAAAAGAAACATCATAAGATATCAGTAATACACGGAATGTAAACTTGGCTACACAGGAACTGAATTCCAAAACAGAACAGGGTCTCAAATTTAGAAAACCAACTTATGCTTGCTTAAGGGGAAAGGTGAGTTGGGGTGCTGCATAAAACCAGAGATTGAAATGAGCACAGATAAAGTTCCTTAAGCCAAATATGGAATAGACAAGAGCTACTCCTTGCTCAACGAAATGGACTCAACACCGCATATTAAACGCCTAAGAATGTACCTGACTAGTAAGTATCTTAAAACCTATGGATTGCTATGTCTCCGAAAGAGAATCAAGCATGTGTACAGGGGCATAAACGCAGCAGTGATAGGATTGGAGAGGTTCGGTGAGCAAATGAAGACCCTTTGATGTCATATTGCATGGTACCCATTCCACGGGTTTCAACTACCCAGGTTTAAGGTATTCTTCCTTCAGCTAAAACATGCATGTGGAACCCAGAGTATGATCAACCATGTGATCGGGAGACGTGTTCAAATATGTCTCAGTTTTCGTACCCTGGTACTCGGGTGCAACATTCCAGACGCTTTACTAACACTCTCCCGACTTGGAGAGTCAGTCCCTTTAACCTCCTGTTTAGCCCAGTTTGCAATTTCTGCGGAAGATGAACAGGAATAGCGAGAACCAATGAGAGACTAGCTGGAGGTGTCTGGACGGGCAAATTTAACTCTCATTTCCCACAAGGAAGAGGAATTAACCAAAGGCTCAGCGTGCCGTGCTGGAACAAGATTAGGGCCTGAAGCCATCCTGCGGTGTTGCGGCCAGCTCAAAAGAAAGCGAGTTGAAGAAAGGAGCTCAGGGGCACTGTAATTCACAAACCTGCAGAGTTATAAATGACAGCTATCGTCCAAAAATATACTGAAGTAAGGCTGCCAAGAGGACTTGAAAGCGGGGCAGAATTGCAGGAAACCGATTTCAGGAGGTAGACTGGAATTGCATTGAAAGCATAGGAAAAGAGGCAGAACGTCCACAATGATGCACTTGGCCAAAAAGGGCGTATGCGTTTTTTCCTGAATATATTCAGGAAAAAACGCATACGCCCTTTTTGGCCAACCAAGCAAGCTTGCAAAGGAAATCTGCACTACAATGAAGTCTCACTTCCCCCCGGTCAAAAGGGCCATCTGAAAAAAGTGTAAAACCCAGCAAGGCAGGACAGGCCATGGAGAACTGGGAGCCTTGTTATGCTGCTGGGCGGGATGTAAATTGCCAACAGACACTCGGGAGAAGTGTATGTTGTTTCCTGAAACATCTAAAAAACAAAGCAACAGAGCCTAGGGCACTTCCACTTATGGTCCTATAGCTTAGGGAAATTAAAATCAAAAAGACACAGCCACCCCAAAGTTTGGGACGCCTCTGTTTACAAGAACCTCATTTACAGTACAAGTTCAACATCGCAGAAAGTGAAAAATGGATAAAGAAGTTGTGGTATTTACTTGCAAAGCAATATCACTCAGCAATGAAATCTATGTCATCAGGCCCTTAGCAGCACAATGAGTGGATTCAGGTATGATGATTCTAACTGAAATAAGTCACACAGAAAATGAAACATCATAAGGTATCAGTAATACACGGAATGTAAACTTGGCTACACAGGCACTGAATTCCAAAACAGAACAGGGTCTCAAATTTAGAAAACCAACTTATGCTTGCTTAAGGGGAAAGGTGAGTTGGGGTGCTGCATAAAACCAGAGATTGAAATGAGCACAGATAAAGTTCCTTAAGCCAAATATGGAATAGACAAGAGCTACTCCTTGCTCAACGAAATGGACTCAACACCGCATATTAAACGCCTAAGAATGTACCTGACTAGTAAGTATCTTAAAACCTATGGATTGCTATGTCTCCGAAAGAGAATCAAGCATGTGTACAGGGGCATAAACGCACCAGTGATAGGATTGGAGAGGTTCGGTGAGCAAATGAAGACCCTTTGATGTCATATTGCATGGTACCCATTACACGGGTTTCAACTACCCAGGTTTAAGGTATTCTTCCTTCAGCTAAAACATGCATGTGGAACCCAGAGTATGATCAACCATGTGATCGGGAGACGTGTTCAAATATGTCTCAGTTTTCGTACCCTGGTACTCGGGTGCAACATTCCAGACGCTTTACTAACACTCTCCCGACTTGGAGAGTCAGTCCCTTTAACCTCCTGTTTAGCCCAGTTTGCAATTTCTGCGGAAGATGAACAGGAATAGCGAGAACCAATGAGAGACTAGCTGGAGGTGTCTGGACGGGCAAATTTAACTCTCATTTCCCACCAGGAAGAGGAATTAACCAAAGGCTCAGCGTGCCGTGCTGGAACAAGATTAGGGCCTGAAGCCATCCTGCGGTGTTGCGGCCAGCTCAAAAGAAAGCGAGTTGAAGAAAGGAGCTCAGGGGCACTGTAATTCACAAACCTGCAGAGTTATAAATGACAGCTATCGTCCAAAAATATACTGAAGTAAGGCTGCCAAGAGGACTTGAAAGCGGGGCAGAATTGCAGGAAACCGATTTCAGGAGGTAGACTGGAATTGCATTGAAAGCATAGGAAAAGAGGCAGAACGTCCACAATGATGCACTTGGCCAAAAAGGGCGTATGCGTTTTTTCCTGAATATATTCAGGAAAAAACGCATACGCCCTTTTTGGCCAACCAAGCAAGCTTGCAAAGGAAATCTGCACTACAATGAAGTCTCACTTCCCCCCGGTCAAAAGGGCCATCTGAAAAAAGTGTAAAATCCAGCAAGGCAGGACAGGCCATGGAGAACTGGGAGCCTTGTTATGCTGCTGGGCGGGATGTAAATTGCCAACAGACACTCGGGAGAAGTGTATGGTGTTTCCTGAAACATCTAAAAAACAAAGCAACAGAGCCTAGGGCACTTCCACTTATGGTCCTATAGCTTAGGGAAATTAAAATCAAAAAGACACAGCCACCCCAATGTTTGGGACGCCTCTGTTTACAAGAACCTCATTTACAGTACAAGTTCAACATCGCAGAAAGTGAAAAATGGATAAAGAAGTTGTGGTATTTACTTGCAAAGCAATATCACTCAGCAATGAAATCTATGTCATCAGGCCCTTAGCAGCACAATGAGTGGATTCAGGTATGATGATTCTAACTGAAATAAGTCACACAGAAAATGAAACATCATAAGGTATCAGTAATACACGGAATGTAAACTTGGCTACACAGGAACTGAATTACAGAACAGAACAGGGTCTCAAATTTAGAAAACCAACTTATGCTTGCTTAAGGGGAAAGGTGAGTTGGGGTGCTGCATAAAACCAGAGATTGAAATGAGCACAGATAAAGTTCCTTAAGCCAAATATGGAATAGACAAGAGCTACTCCTTGCTCAACGAAATGGACTCAACACCCCATATTAAACGCCTAAGAATGTACCTGACTAGTAAGTATCTTAAAACCTATGGATTGCTATGTCTCCAAAAGAGAATCAAGCGTGTGTACAGGGGCATAAACGCAGCAGTGATAGGATTGGAGAGGTTCGGTGAGCAAATGAAGACCCTTTGAAGTCAATTTGCATGGTACCCATTACACGGGTCTCAACTCTCCAGGTTTAAGGTATTCTTCCTTCAGCTAAAACATGCATGTGGAACCCAGAGTATGATCAACCGTGTGAACGGGAGACGTGTTCAAATATGTCTCAGTTTTCCTCCCCTGGTACTCGGGTGCAACATTCCAGATTCTTTACTAACACTCTCCCGACTTGGAGAGTCAGCGCCTTTAACCTCCTGTTTGGCCCAGTTTGCAATTTCTGCGGAAGATGAACAGGAATAGGGAGAACCAATGAGAGACTAGCTGGAGTTGTCTGGACGGGCAAATTTAACTCTCATTTCCCACCAGGAAGAGGAAATAACCAAAGGCTCAGTGTGCCGTGCCGGAACCAGATTAGAGCCTGAAGCCATCCTGCGGTGTTGCGGCCAGCTCAAAAGAAAGCGAGTTGAAGAAAGGAGCTCAGGGGCACTGTAATTCACAAACCTGCAGAGTTATAAATGACAGCTATCGTCCAAAAATATACTGAAGTAAGGCTGCCAAGAGGACTTGAAAGTGGGGCAGAATTGCAGGAAACCGATTTCAGGAGGTAGACTGGAATTGCATTGAAAGCATAGGAAAAGAGGCAGAACGTCCACAATGATGCACTTGGACAAAAAGGGCGTATGCGTTTTTTCCTGAATATATTGAGGAAAAAACGCATACGCCCTTTTTGGCCAACCAAGCAAGCTTGCAAAGGAAATCTGCACTACAATGAAGTCTCACTTCCCCCCGGTCAAAAGGGCCATCTGAAAAAAGTGTAAAATCCAGCAAGGCAGGACAGGCCATGGAGAACTGGGAGCCTTGTTATGCTGCTGGGCGGGATGTAAATTGCCAACAGACACTCGGGAGAAGTGTATGGTGTTTCCTGAAACATCTAAAAAACAAAGCAACAGAGCCTAGGGCACTTCCACTTATGGTCCTATAGCTTAGGGAAATTAAAATCAAAAAGACACAGCCACCCCAAAGTTTGGAACGGCTCTGTTTACAAGAACCTCGTTTACAGTACAAGTTCAACATCGCAGAAAGTGAAAAATGGATAAAGAACTTTTGGTATTTACTTACAAAGCAATATCACTCAGCAATGAAATCTATGTCATCAGGCCCTTAGCAGCACAATGAGTGGATTCAGGTATGATGATTCTAACTGAAATAAGTCACACAGAAACAGAAACATCATAAGATATCAGTAATACACGGAATGTAAACTTGGCTACACAGGAACTGAATTCCAAAACAGAACAGGGTCTCAAATTTAGAAAACCAACTTATGCTTGCTTAAGGGGAAAGGTGAGTTGGGGTGCTGCATAAAACCAGAGATTGAAATGAGCACAGATAAAGTTCCTTAAGCCAAATATGGAATAGACAAGAGCTACTCCTTGCTCAACGAAATGGACTCAACACCGCATATTAAACGCCTAAGAATGTACCTGACTAGTAAGTATCTTAAAACCTATGGATTGCTATGTCTCCGAAAGAGAATCAAGCATGTGTACAGGGGCATAAACGCAGCAGTGATAGGATTGGAGAGGTTCGGTGAGCAAATGAAGACCCTTTGATGTCATATTGCATGGTACCCATTCCACGGGTTTCAACTACCCAGGTTTAAGGTATTCTTCCTTCAGCTAAAACATGCATGTGGAACCCAGAGTATGATCAACCATGTGATCGGGAGACGTGTTCAAATATGTCTCAGTTTTCGTACCCTGGTACTCGGGTGTAACATTCCAGACGCTTTACTAACACTCTCCCGACTTGGAGAGTCAGTCCATTTAACCTCCTGTTTAGCCCAGTTTGCAATTTCTGCGGAAGATGAACAGGAATAGCGAGAACCAATGAGAGACTAGCTGGAGGTGTCTGGACGGGCAAATTTAACTCTCATTTCCCACCAGGAAGAGGAATTAACCAAAGGCTCAGCGTGCCGTGCTGGAACAAGATTAGGGCCTGAAGCCATCCTGCGGTGTTGCGGCCAGCTCAAAAGAAAGCGAGTTGAAGAAAGGAGCTCAGGGGCACTGTAATTCACAAACCTGCAGAGTTATAAATGACAGCTATCGTCCAAAAATATACTGAAGTAAGGCTGCCAAGAGGACTTGAAAGCGGGGCAGAATTGCAGGAAACCGATTTCAGGAGGTAGACTGGAATTGCATTGAAAGCATAGGAAAAGAGGCAGAATGTCCACAATGATGCACTTGGCCAAAAAGGGCGTATGCGTTTTTTCCTGAATATATTCAGGAAAAAACGCATACGCCCTTTTTGGCCAACCAAGCAAGCTTGCAAAGGAAATCTGCACTACAATGAAGTCTCACTTCCCCCCGGTCAAAAGGGCCATCTGAAAAAAGTGTAAAATCCAGCAAGGCAGGACAGGCCATGGAGAACTGGGAGCCTTGTTATGCTGCTGGGCGGGATGTAAATTGCCAACAGACACTCGGGAGAAGTGTATGGTGTTTCCTGAAACATCTAAAAAACAAAGCAACAGAGCCTAGGGCACTTCCACTTATGGTCCTATAGCTTAGGGAAATTAAAATCAAAAAGACACAGCCACCCCAAAGTTTGGGACGCCTCTGTTTACAAGAACCTCATTTACAGTACAAGTTCAACATCGCAGAAAGTGAAAAATGGATAAAGAAGTTGTGGTATTTACTTGCAAAGCAATATCACTCAGCAATGAAATCTATGTCATCAGGCCCTTAGCAGCACAATGAGTGGATTCAGGTATGATGATTCTAACTGAAATAAGTCACACAGAAAATGAAACATCATAAGGTATCAGTAATACACGGAATGTAAACTTGGCTACACAGGAACTGAATTACAGAACAGAACAGGGTCTCAAATTTAGAAAACCAACTTATGCTTGCTTAAGGGGAAAGGTGAGTTGGGGTGCTGCATAAAACCAGAGATTGAAATGAGCACAGATAAAGTTCCTTAAGCCAAATATGGAATAGACAAGAGCTACTCCTTGCTCAACGAAATGGACTCAACACCCCATATTAAACGCCTAAGAATGTACCTGACTAGTAAGTATCTTAAAACCTATGGATTGCTATGTCTCCGAAAGAGAATCAAGCGTGTGTACAGGGGCATAAACGCAGCAGTGATAGGATTGGAGAGGTTCGGTGAGCAAATGAAGACCCTTTGAAGTCAATTTGCATGGTACCCATTACATGGGTCTCAACTCTCCAGGTTTAAGGTATTCTTCCTTCAGCTAAAACATGCATGTGGAACCCAGAGTATGATCAACCGTGTGAACGGGAGACGTGTTCAAATATGTCTCAGTTTTCCTCCCCTGGTACTCGGGTGCAACATTCCAGATTCTTTACTAACACTCTCCCGACTTGGAGAGTCAGCGCCTTTAACCTCCTGTTTGGCCCAGTTTGCAATTTCTGCGGAAGATGAACAGGAATAGGGAGAACCAATGAGAGACTAGCTGGAGTTGTCTGGACGGGCAAATTTAACTCTCATTTCCCACCAGGAAGAGGAAATAACCAAAGGCTCAGTGTGCCGTGCCGGAACCAGATTAGAGCCTGAAGCCATCCTGCGGTGTTGCGGACAGCTCAAAAGAAAGCGAGTTGAAGAAAGGAGCTCAGGGGCACTGTAATTCACAAACCTGCAGAGTTATAAATGACAGCTATCGTCCAAAAATATACTGAAGTAAGGCTGCCAAGAGGACTTGAAAGCGGGGCAGAATTGCAGGAAACCGATTTCAGGAGGTAGACTGGAATTGCATTGAAAGCATAGGAAAAGAGGCAGAACGTCCACAATGATGCACTTGGCCAAAAAGGGCGTATGCGTTTTTTCCTGAATATATTCAGGAAAAAACGCATACGCCCTTTTTGGCCAACCAAGCAAGCTTGCAAAGGAAATCTGCACTACAATGAAGTCTCACTTCCCCCCGGTCAAAAGGGCCATCTGAAAAAAGTGTAAAATCCAGCAAGGCAGGACAGGCCATGGAGAACTGGGAGCCTTGTTATGCTGCTGGGTGGGATGTAAATTGCCAACAGACACTCGGGAGAAGTGTATGGTGTTTCCTGAAACATCTACAAAACAAAGCAACAGAGCCTAGGGCACTTCCACTTATGGTCCTATAGCTTAGGGAAATTAAAATAAAAAAGACACAGCCACCCCAAAGTTTGGGACGCCTCTGTTTACAAGAACCTCATTTACAGTACAAGTTCAACATCGCAGAAAGTGAAAAATGGATAAAGAAGTTGTGGTATTTACTTGCAAAGCAATATCACTCAGCAATGAAATCTATGTCATCAGGCCCTTAGCAGCACAATGAGTGGATTCAGGTATGATGATTCTAACTGAAATAAGTCACACAGAAAATGAAACATCATAAGGTATCAGTAATACACGGAATGTAAACTTGGCTGCACAGGAACTGAATTACAGAACAGAACAGGGTCTCAAATTTAGAAAACCAACTTATGCTTGCTTAAGGGGAAAGGTGAGTTGGGGTGCTGCATAAAACCAGAGATTGAAATGAGCACAGATAAAGTTCCTTAAGCCAAATATGGAATAGACAAGAGCTACTCCTTGCTCAACGAAATGGACTCAACACCCCATATTAAATGCCTAAGAATGTACCTGACTAGTAAGTATCTTAAAACCTATGGATTGCTATGTCTCCAAAAGAGAATCAAGCGTGTGTACAGGGGCATAAACGCAGCAGTGATAGGATTGGAGAGGTTCGGTGAGCAAATGAAGACCCTTTGAAATCAATTTGCATGGTACCCATTACACGGGTCTCAACTCTCCAGGTTTAAGGTATTCTTCCTTCAGCTAAAACATGCATGTGGAACCCAGAGTATGATCAACCGTGTGAACGGGAGACGTGTTCAAATATGTCTCAGTTTTCCTCCCCTGGTACTCGGGTGCAACATTCCAGATTCTTTACTAACACTCTCCCGACTTGGAGAGTCAGCGCCTTTAACCTCCTGTTTGGCCCAGTTTGCAATTTCTGCGGAAGATGAACAGGAATAGGGAGAACCAATGAGAGACTAGCTGGAGTTGTCTGGACGGGCAAATTTAACTCTCATTTCCCACCAGGAAGAGGAAATAACCAAAGGCTCAGTGTGCCGTGCCGGAACCAGATTAGAGCCTGAAGCCATCCTGCGGTGTTGCGGCCAGCTCAAAAGAAAGCGAGTTGAAGAAAGGAGCTCAGGGGCACTGTAATTCACAAACCTGCAGAGTTATAAATGACAGCTATCGTCCAAAAATATACTGAAGTAAGGCTGCCAAGAGGACTTGAAAGCGGGGCAGAATTGCAGGAAACCGATTTCAAGAGGTAGACTGGAATTGCATTGAAAGCATAGGAAAAGAGGCAGAACGTCCACAATGATGCACTTGGCCAAAAAGGGCGTATGCGTTTTTTCCTGAATATATTCAGGAAAAAACGCATACGCCCTTTTTGGCCAACCAAGCAAGCTTGCAAAGGAAATCTGCACTACAATGAAGTCTCACTTCCCCCCGGTCAAAAGGGCCATCTGAAAAAAGTGTAAAATCCAGCAAGGCAGGACAGGCCATGGAGAACTGGGAGCCTTGTTATGCTGATGGGCGGGATGTAAATTGCCAACAGACACTCGGGAGAAGTGTATGGTGTTTCCTGAAACATCTAAAAAACAAAGCAACAAAGCCTAGGGCACTTCCACTTATGGTCCTATAGCTTAGGGAAATTAAAATCAAAAAGACACACCCACCCCAAAGTTTGGAACGGCTCTGTTTACAAGAACCTCGTTTACAGTACAAGTTCAACATCGCAAAAAGTGAAAAATGGATAAAGAACTTGTGGTATTTACTTACAAAGCAATATCACTCAGCAATGAAATCTATGTCATCAGGCCCTTAGCAGCACAATGAGTGGATTCAGGTATGATGATTCTAACTGAAATAAGTCACACAGAAAAAGAAACATCATAAGGTATCAGTAATACACGGAATGTAAACTTGGCTACACAGGAACTGAATTACAGAACAGAACAGGGTCTCAAATTTAGAAAACCAACTTATGCTTGCTTAAGGGGAAAGGTGAGTTGGGGTGCTGCATAAAACCAGAGATTGAAATGAGCACAGATAAAGTTCCTTAAGCCAAATATGGAATAGACAAGAGCTACTCCTTGCTCAACGAAATGGACTCAACACCCCATATTAAACGCCTAAGAATGTACCTGACTAGTAAGTATCTTAAAACCTATGGATTGCTATGTCTCCAAAAGAGAATCAAGCGTGTGTACAGGGGCATAAACGCAGCAGTGATAGGATTGGAGAGGTTCGGTGAGCAAATGAAGACCCTTTGAAGTCAATTTGCATGGTACCCATTACACGGGTCTCAACTCTCCAGGTTTAAGGTATTCTTCCTTCAGCTAAAACATGCATGTGGAACCCAGAGTATGATCAACCGTGTGAACGGGAGACGTGTTCAAATATGTCTCAGTTTTCCTCCCCTGGTACTCGGGTGCAACATTCCAGATTCTTTACTAACACTCTCCCGACTTGGAGAGTCAGCGCCTTTAACGTCCTGTTTGGCCCAGTTTGCAATTTCTGCGGAAGATGAACAGGAATAGGGAGAACCAATGAGAGACTAGCTGGAGTTGTCTGGACGGGCAAATTTAACTCTCATTTCCCACCAGGAAGAGGAAATAACCAAAGGCTCAGTGTGCCGTGCCGGAACCAGATTAGGGCCTGAAGCCATCCTGCGGTGTTGCGGCCAGCTCAAAAGAAAGCGAGTTGAAGAAAGGAGCTCAGGGGCACTGTAATTCACAAACCTGCAGAGTTATAAATGACAGCTATCGTCCAAAAATATACTGAAGTAAGGCTGCCAAGAGGACTTGAAAGTGGGGCAGAATTGCAGGAAACCGATTTCAGGAGGTAGACTGGAATTGCATTGAAAGCATAGGAAAAGAGGCAGAACGTCCACAATGATGCACTTGGCCAAAAAGGGCGTATGCGTTTTTTCCTGAATATATTGAGGAAAAAACGCATACGCACTTTTTGGCCAACCAAGCAAGCTTGCAAAGGAAATCTGCACTACAATGAAGTCTCACTTCCCCCCGGTCAAAAGGGCCATCTGAAAAAAGTGTAAAATCCAGCAAGGCAGGACAAGCCATGGAGAACTGGGAGCCTTGTTATGCTGATGGGCGGGATGTAAATTGCCAACAGACACTCGGGAGAAGTGTATGGTGTTTCCTGAAACATCTAAAAAACAAAGCAACAGAGCCTAGGGCACTTCCACTTATGGTCCTATAGCTTAGGGAAATTAAAATCAAAAAGACACACCCACCCCAAAGTTTGGAACGGCTCTGTTTACAAGAACCTCGTTTACAGTACAAGTTCAACATCGCAGAAAGTGAAAAATGGATAAAGAACTTTTGGTATTTACTTACAAAGCAATATCACTCAGCAATGAAATCTATGTCATCAGGCCCTTAGCAGCATAATGAGTGGATTCAGGTATGATGATTCTAACTGAAATAAGTCACACAGAAACAGAAACATCATAAGATATCAGTAATACACGGAATGTAAACTTGGCTACACAGGAACTGAATTCCAAAACAGAACAGGGTCTCAAATTTAGAAAACCAACTTATGCTTGCTTAAGGGGAAAGGTGAGTTGGGGTGCTGCATAAAACCAGAGATTGAAATGAGCACAGATAAAGTTCCTTAAGCCAAATATGGAATAGACAAGAGCTACTCCTTGCTCAACGAAATGGACTCAACACCGCATATTAAACGCCTAAGAATGTACCTGACTAGTAAGTATCTTAAAACCTATGGATTGCTATGTCTCCGAAAGAGAATCAAGCATGTGTACAGGGGCATAAACGCAGCAGTGATAGGATTGGAGAGGTTCGGTGAGCAAATGAAGACCCTTTGATGTCATATTGCATGGTACCCATTCCACGGGTTTCAACTACCCAGGTTTAAGGTATTCTTCCTTCAGCTAAAACATGCATGTGGAACCCAGAGTATGATCAACCATGTGATCGGGAGACGTGTTCAAATATGTCTCAGTTTTCGTACCCTGGTACTCGGGTGTAACATTCCAGACGCTTTACTAACACTCTCCCGACTTGGAGAGTCAGTCCCTTTAACCTCCTGTTTAGCCCAGTTTGCAATTTCTGCGGAAGATGAACAGGAATAGCGAGAACCAATGAGAGACTAGCTGGAGGTGTCTGGACGGGCAAATTTAACTCTCATTTCCCACCAGGAAGAGGAATTAACCAAAGGCTCAGCGAGCCGTGCTGGAACAAGATTAGGGCCTGAAGCCATCCTGCGGTGTTGCGGCCAGCTCAAAAGAAAGCGAGTTGAAGAAAGGAGCTCAGGGGCACTGTAATTCACAAACCTGCAGAGTTATAAATGACAGCTATCGTCCAAAAATATACTGAAGTAAGGCTGCCAAGAGGACTTGAAAGCGGGGCAGAATTGCAGGAAACCGATTTCAGGAGGTAGACTGGAATTGCATTGAAAGCATAGGAAAAGAGGCAGAACGTCCACAATGATGCACTTGGCCAAAAAGGGCGTATGCGTTTTTTCCTGAATATATTCAGGAAAAAACGCATACGCCCTTTTTGGCCAACCAAGCAAGCTTGCAAAGGAAATCTGCACTACAATGAAGTCTCACTTCCCCCCGGTCAAAAGGGCCATCTGAAAAAAGTGTAAAATCCAGCAAGGCAGGACAGGCCATGGAGAACTGGGAGCCTTGTTATACTGCTGGGCGGGATGTAAATTGCCAACAGACACTGGGGAGAAGTGTATGGTGTTTCCTGAAACATCTAAAAAACAAAGCAACAGAGCCTAGGGCACTTCCACTTATGGTCCTATAGCTTAGGGAAATTAAAATCAAAAAGACACAGCCACCCCAAAGTTTGGGACGCCTCTGTTTACAAGAACCTCATTTACAGTACAAGTTCAACATCGCAGAAAGTGAAAAATGGATAAAGAAGTTGTGGTATTTACTTGCAAAGCAATATCACTCAGCAATGAAATCTATGTCATCAGGCCCTTAGCAGCACAATGAGTGGATTCAGGTATGATGATTCTAACTGAAATAAGTCACACAGAAAATGAAACATCATAAGGTATCAGTAATACACGGAATGTAAACTTGGCTACACAGGAACTGAATTACAGAACAGAACAGGGTCTCAAATTTAGAAAACCAACTTATGCTTGCTTAAGGGGAAAGGTGAGTTGGGGTGCTGCATAAAACCAGAGATTGAAATGAGCACAGACAAAGTTCCTTAAGCCAAATATGGAATAGACAAGAGCTACTCCTTGCTCAACGAAATGGACTCAACACCCCATATTAAATGCCTAAGAATGTACCTGACTAGTAAGTATCTTAAAACCTATGGATTGCTATGTCTCCGAAAGAGAATCAAGCGTGTGTACAGGGGCATAAACGCAGCAGTGATAGGATTGGAGAGGTTCGGTGAGCAAATGAAGACCCTTTGAAGTCAATTTGCATGGTACCCATTACACGGGTCTCAACTCTCCAGGTTTAAGGTATTCTTCCTTCAGCTAAAACATGCATGTGGAACCCAGAGTATGATCAACCGTGTGAACGGGAGACGTGTTCAAATATGTCTCAGTTTTCCTCCCCTGGTACTCGGGTGCAACATTCCAGATTCTTTACTAACACTCTCCCGACTTGGAGAGTCAGCGCCTTTAACCTCCTGTTTGGCCCAGTTTGCAATTTCTGCGGAAGATGAACAGGAATAGGGAGAACCAATGAGAGACTAGCTGGAGTTGTCTGGACGGGCAAATTTAACTCTCATTTCCCACCAGGAAGAGGAAATAACCAAAGGCTCAGTGTGCCGTGCCGGAACCAGATTAGAGCCTGAAGCCATCCTGCGGTGTTGCGGCCAGCTCAAAAGAACGCGAGTTGAAGAAAGGAGCTCAGGGGCACTGTAATTCACAAACCTGCAGAGTTATAAATGACAGCTATCGTCCAAAAATATACTGAAGTAAGGCTGCCAAGAGGACTTGAAAGCGGGGCAGAATTGCAGGAAACCGATTTCAGGAGGTAGACTGGAATTGCATTGAAAGCATAGGAAAAGAGGCAGAACGTCCACAATGATGCACTTGGCCAAAAAGGGCGTATGCGTTTTTTCCTGAATATATTGAGGAAAAAACGCATACGCACTTTTTGGCCAACCAAGCAAGCTTGCAAAGGAAATCTGCACTACAATGAAGTCTCACTTCCCCCCGGTCAAAAGGGCCATCTGAAAAAAGTGTAAAATCCAGCAAGGCAGGACAAGCCATGGAGAACTGGGAGCCTTGTTATGCTGATGGGCGGGATGTAAATTGCCAACAGACACTCGGGAGAAGTGTATGGTGTTTCCTGAAACATCTAAAAAACAAAGCAACAGAGCCTAGGGCACTTCCACTTATGGTCCTATAGCTTAGGGAAATTAAAATCAAAAAGACACACCCACCCCAAAGTTTGGAACGGCTCTGTTTACAAGAACCTCGTTTACAGTACAAGTTCAACATCGCAGAAAGTGAAAAATGGATAAAGAACTTTTGGTATTTACTTACAAAGCAATATCACTCAGCAATGAAATCTATGTCATCAGGCCCTTAGCAGCATAATGAGTGGATTCAGGTATGATGATTCTAACTGAAATAAGTCACACAGAAACAGAAACATCATAAGATATCAGTAATACACGGAATGTAAACTTGGCTACACAGGAACTGAATTCCAAAACAGAACAGGGTCTCAAATTTAGAAAACCAACTTATGCTTGCTTAAGGGGAAAGGTGAGTTGGGGTGCTGCATAAAACCAGAGATTGAAATGAGCACAGATAAAGTTCCTTAAGCCAAATATGGAATAGACAAGAGCTACTCCTTGCTCAACGAAATGGACTCAACACCGCATATTAAACGCCTAAGAATGTACCTGACTAGTAAGTATCTTAAAACCTATGGATTGCTATGTCTCCGAAAGAGAATCAAGCATGTGTACAGGGGCATAAACGCAGCAGTGATAGGATTGGAGAGGTTCGGTGAGCAAATGAAGACCCTTTGATGTCATATTGCATGGTACCCATTCCACGGGTTTCAACTACCCAGGTTTAAGGTATTCTTCCTTCAGCTAAAACATGCATGTGGAACCCAGAGTATGATCAACCATGTGATCGGGAGACGTGTTCAAATATGTCTCAGTTTTCGTACCCTGGTACTCGGGTGTAACATTCCAGACGCTTTACTAACACTCTCCCGACTTGGAGAGTCAGTCCCTTTAACCTCCTGTTTAGCCCAGTTTGCAATTTCTGCGGAAGATGAACAGGAATAGCGAGAACCAATGAGAGACTAGCTGGAGGTGTCTGGACGGGCAAATTTAACTCTCATTTCCCACCAGGAAGAGGAATTAACCAAAGGCTCAGCGAGCCGTGCTGGAACAAGATTAGGGCCTGAAGCCATCCTGCGGTGTTGCGGCCAGCTCAAAAGAAAGCGAGTTGAAGAAAGGAGCTCAGGGGCACTGTAATTCACAAACCTGCAGAGTTATAAATGACAGCTATCGTCCAAAAATATACTGAAGTAAGGCTGCCAAGAGGACTTGAAAGCGGGGCAGAATTGCAGGAAACCGATTTCAGGAGGTAGACTGGAATTGCATTGAAAGCATAGGAAAAGAGGCAGAACGTCCACAATGATGCACTTGGCCAAAAAGGGCGTATGCGTTTTTTCCTGAATATATTCAGGAAAAAACGCATACGCCCTTTTTGGCCAACCAAGCAAGCTTGCAAAGGAAATCTGCACTACAATGAAGTCTCACTTCCCCCCGGTCAAAAGGGCCATCTGAAAAAAGTGTAAAATCCAGCAAGGCAGGACAGGCCATGGAGAACTGGGAGCCTTGTTATACTGCTGGGCGGGATGTAAATTGCCAACAGACACTGGGGAGAAGTGTATGGTGTTTCCTGAAACATCTAAAAAACAAAGCAACAGAGCCTAGGGCACTTCCACTTATGGTCCTATAGCTTAGGGAAATTAAAATCAAAAAGACACAGCCACCCCAAAGTTTGGGACGCCTCTGTTTACAAGAACCTCATTTACAGTACAAGTTCAACATCGCAGAAAGTGAAAAATGGATAAAGAAGTTGTGGTATTTACTTGCAAAGCAATATCACTCAGCAATGAAATCTATGTCATCAGGCCCTTAGCAGCACAATGAGTGGATTCAGGTATGATGATTCTAACTGAAATAAGTCACACAGAAAATGAAACATCATAAGGTATCAGTAATACACGGAATGTAAACTTGGCTACACAGGAACTGAATTACAGAACAGAACAGGGTCTCAAATTTAGAAAACCAACTTATGCTTGCTTAAGGGGAAAGGTGAGTTGGGGTGCTGCATAAAACCAGAGATTGAAATGAGCACAGACAAAGTTCCTTAAGCCAAATATGGAATAGACAAGAGCTACTCCTTGCTCAACGAAATGGACTCAACACCCCATATTAAATGCCTAAGAATGTACCTGACTAGTAAGTATCTTAAAACCTATGGATTGCTATGTCTCCGAAAGAGAATCAAGCGTGTGTACAGGGGCATAAACGCAGCAGTGATAGGATTGGAGAGGTTCGGTGAGCAAATGAAGACCCTTTGAAGTCAATTTGCATGGTACCCATTACACGGGTCTCAACTCTCCAGGTTTAAGGTATTCTTCCTTCAGCTAAAACATGCATGTGGAACCCAGAGTATGATCAACCGTGTGAACGGGAGACGTGTTCAAATATGTCTCAGTTTTCCTCCCCTGGTACTCGGGTGCAACATTCCAGATTCTTTACTAACACTCTCCCGACTTGGAGAGTCAGCGCCTTTAACCTCCTGTTTGGCCCAGTTTGCAATTTCTGCGGAAGATGAACAGGAATAGGGAGAACCAATGAGAGACTAGCTGGAGTTGTCTGGACGGGCAAATTTAACTCTCATTTCCCACCAGGAAGAGGAAATAACCAAAGGCTCAGTGTGCCGTGCCGGAACCAGATTAGAGCCTGAAGCCATCCTGCGGTGTTGCGGCCAGCTCAAAAGAACGCGAGTTGAAGAAAGGAGCTCAGGGGCACTGTAATTCACAAACCTGCAGAGTTATAAATGACAGCTATCGTCCAAAAATATACTGAAGTAAGGCTGCCAAGAGGACTTGAAAGCGGGGCAGAATTGCAGGAAACCGATTTCAGGAGGTAGACTGGAATTGCATTGAAAGCATAGGAAAAGAGGCAGAACGTCCACAATGATGCACTTGGCCAAAAAGGGCGTATGCGTTTTTTCCTGAATATATTCAGGAAAAAACGCATACGCCCTTTTTGGCCAACCAAGCAAGCTTGCAAAGGAAATCTGCACTACAATGAAGTCTCACTTCCCCCCGGTCAAAAGGGCCATCTGAAAAAAGTGTAAAATCCAGCAAGGCAGGACAGGCCATGGAGAACTGGGAGCCTTGTTATGCTGCTGGGTGGGATGTAAATTGCCAACAGACACTCGGGAGAAGTGTATGGTGTTTCCTGAAACATCTAAAAAACAAAGCAACAGAGCCTAGGGCACTTCCACTTATGGTCCTATAGCTTAGGGAAATTAAAATCAAAAAGACACAGCCACCCCAAAGTTTGGGACGCCTCTGTTTACAAGAACCTCGTTTACAGTACAAGTTCAACATCGCAAAAAGTGAAAAATGGATAAAGAAGTTGTGGTATTTACTTGCAAAGCAATATCACTCAGCAATGAAATCTATGTCATCAGGCCCTTAGCAGCACAATGAGTGGATTCAGGTATGATGATTCTAACTGAAATAAGTCACACAGAAAATGAAACATCATAAGGTATCACTAATACACGGAATGTAAACTTGGCTACACTGGAACTGAATTACAGAACAGAACAGGGTCTCAAATTTAGAAAACCAACTTATGCTTGCTTAAGGGGAAAGGTGAGTTGGGGTGCTGCATAAAACCAGAGATTGAAATGAGCACAGATAAAGTTCCTTAAGCCAAATATGGAATAGACAAGAGCTACTCCTTGCTCAACGAAATGGACTCAACACCCCATATTAAACGCCTAAGAATGTACCTGACTAGTAAGTATCTTAAAACCTATGGATTGCTATGTCTCCAAAAGAGAATCAAGCGTGTGTACAGGGGCATAAACGCAGCAGTGATAGGATTGGAGAGGTTCGGTGAGCAAATGAAGACCCTTTGAAGTCAATTTGCATGGTACCCATTACACGGGTCTCAACTCTCCAGGTTTAAGGTATTCTTCCTTCAGCTAAAACATGCATGTGGAACCCAGAGTATGATCAACCGTGTGAACGGGAGACGTGTTCAAATATGTCTCAGTTTTCCTCCCCTGGTACTCGGGTGCAACATTCCAGATTCTTTACTAACACTCTCCCAACTTGGAGAGTCAGCGCCTTTAACCTCCTGTTTGGCCCAGTTTGCAATTTCTGCGGAAGATGAACAGGAATAGGGAGAACCAATGAGAGACTTGCTGGAGGTTTCTGGACGGGCAAATTTAACTCTCATTTCCCACCAGGAAGAGGAAATAACCAAAGCCTCAGCGTGCCGTGCTGGAACAAGATTAGGGCCTGAAGCCATCCTGCGGTGTTGCGGCCAGGTCACAAGAAAGCGAGTTGAAGAAAGGAGCTCAGGGGCACTGTAATTCACAAACCTGCAGAGTTATAAACGACAGCTATCGTCCAAAAATATACTGAAGTAAGGCTGCCAAGAGGACTTGAAAGCGGGGCAGAATTGCAGGAAACCGATTTCAGGAGGTAGACTGGAATTGCATTGAAAGCATAGGAAAAGAGGCAGAACGTCCACAATGATGCACTTGGCCAAAAAGGGCGTATGCGTTTTTTCCTGAATATATTCAGGGAAAAACGCATACGCCCTTTTTGGCCAACCAAGCAAGCTTGCAAAGGAAATCTGCACTACAATGAAGTCTCACTTCCCCCCGGTCAAAAGGGCCATCTGAAAAAAGTGTAAAATCCAGCAAGGCAGGACAGGCCATGGAGAACTGGGAGCCTTGTTATGCTGATGGGCGGGATGTAAATTGCCAACAGACACTCGGGAGAAGTGTATGGTGTTTCCTGAAACATCTAAAAAACAAAGCAACAGAGCCTAGGGCACTTCCACTTATGGTCCTATAGCTTAGGGAAATTAAAATCAAAAAGACACAGCCACCCCAAAGTTTGGAACGGCTCTGTTTACAAGAACCTCGTTTACAGGACAAGTTCAACATCGCAGAAAGTGAAAAATGGATAAAGAAGTTGTGGTATTTACTTGCAAAGCAATATCACTCAGCAATGAAATCTATGTCATCAGGCCCTTAGCAGCACAATGAGTGGATTCAGGTATGATGATTCTAACTGAAATAAGTCACACAGAAAAAGAAATATCATATGGTATCAGTAATACACGGAATGTAAACTTGGCTACACAGGAACTGAATTACAGAACAGAACAGGGTCTCATATTTAGAAAACCAACTTATGCTTGCTTAAGGGTAGTGGTGAGTTGGGGTGCTGCATAAAACCAGAGATTGAACTGAGCACAGATGAAGTTCTTTAAGCCAAATATGGAATAGACAAGAGCTACTCCTTGCTCAACGAAATGGACTTAACACCCCATATTAAACGCCTAAGAATGTACCTGACTAGTAAGTATCCTAAAACCTATGGATTGCTATGTCTCCGAAAGAGAATCAAGCATGTGTACAGGGGCATAAACGCAGCAGTGATAGGATTGCAGAGGTTCGGTGAGCAAATGAAGACCCTTTGATGTCATATTGCATGGTACCCATTCCACGGGTTTCAACTACCCAGGTTTAAGGTATTCTTCCTTCAGCTAAAACATGCATGTGGAACCCAGAGTATGATCAACCGTGTGAACGGGAGACGTGTTCAAATATGTCTCAGTTTTCCTCCCCTGGTACTCAGGTGCAACATTCCAGATTCTTTACTAACACTCTCCCGAATTGGAGAGTCAGCGCCTTTAACCTCCTGTTTGGCCCAGTTTGCAATTTCTGCGGAAGATGAACAAGAATAGGGAGAACCAATGAGAGACTAGCTGGAGGTGTCTGGACGGGCAAATTTAACTCTCATTTCCCACCAGGAAGAGGAATTAACCAAAGGCTCAGTGTGCCGTGCCGGAACCAGATTAGAGCCTGAAGCCACACAGCGGTGTTGCGGCCAGCTCAAAAGAAAGCGAGTTGAAGAAAGGAGCTCAGGGGCACTGTAATTCACAAACCTGCAGAGTTATAAATGACAGCTATCATCCAAAAATATACTGAAGTAAGGCTGCCAAGAGGACTTGAAAGCGGGGCAGAATTGCAGGAAACCGATTTCAGGAGGTAGACTGGAATTGCATTGAAAGCATAGGAAAAGAGGCAGAACGTCCACAATGATGCACTTGGCCAAAAAGGGCGTATGCGTTTTTTCCTGAATATATTCAGGAAAAAACGCATACGCCCTTTTTGGCCAACCAAGCAAGCTTGCAAAGGAAATCTGCACTACAATGAAGTCTCACTTCCCCCCGGTCAAAAGGGCCATCTGAAAAAAGTATAAAATCCAGCAAGGCAGGACAGGCCATGGAGAACTGGGAACCTTGTTATGCTGCTGGGCGGGATGTAAATTGCCAACAGACACTCGGGAGAAGTGTATGGTGTTTCCTGAAACATCTAAAAAACAAAGCAACAGAGCCTAGGGCACTTCCACTTATGGTCCTATAGCTTAGGGAAATTAAAATCAAAAAGACACAGCCACCCCAAAGTTTGGGACGCCTCTGTTTACAAGAACCTCGTTTACAGTACAAGTTCAACATCGCAGAAAGTGAAAAATGGATAAAGAAGTTGTGGTATTTACTTGCAAAGCAATATCACTCAGCAATGAAATCTATGTCATCAGGCCCTTAGCAGCACAATGAGTGGATTCAGGTATGATGATTCTAACTGAAATAAGTCACACAGAAAAAGAAACATCACAAGATATCAGTAATACACGGAATGTAAACTTGGCTACACAGGAACTGAATTACAGAACAGAACAGGGTCTCAAATTTAGAAAACCAACTTATGCTTGCTTAAGGGGAAAGGTGAGTTGGGGTGCTGCATAAAACCAGAGATTGAAATGAGCACAGATAAAGTTCCTTAAGCCAAATATGGAATAGACAAGAGCTACTCCTTGCTCAACGAAATGGACTCAACACCCCATATTAAACGCCTAAGAATGTACCTGACTAGTAAGTATCTTAAAACCTATGGATTGCTATGTCTCCAAAAGAGAATCAAGCGTGTGTACAGGGGCATAAACGCAGCAGTGATAGGATTGGAGAGGTTCGGTGAGCAAATGAAGACCCTTTGAAGTCAATTTGCATGGTACCCATTACACGGGTCTCAACTCTCCAGGTTTAAGGTATTCTTCCTTCAGCTAAAACATGCATGTGGAACCCAGAGTATGATCAACCGTGTGAACGGGAGACGTGTTCAAATATGTCTCAGTTTTCCTCCCCTGGTACTCGGGTGCAACATTCCAGATTCTTTACTAACACTCTCCCAACTTGGAGAGTCAGCGCCTTTAACCTCCTGTTTGGCCCAGTTTGCAATTTCTGCGGAAGATGAACAGGAATAGGGAGAACCAATGAGAGACTTGCTGGAGGTTTCTGGACGGGCAAATTTAACTCTCATTTCCCACCAGGAAGAGGAAATAACCAAAAGCTCAGCGTGCCGTGCTGGAACAAGATTAGGGCCTGAAGCCATCCTGCGGTGTTGCGGCCAGGTCACAAGAAAGCGAGTTGAAGAAAGGAGCTCAGGGGCACTGTAATTCACAAACCTGCAGAGTTATAAACGACAGCTATCGTCCAAAAATATACTGAAGTAAGGCTGCCAAGAGGACTTGAAAGCGGGGCAGAATTGCAGGAAACCGATTTCAGGAGGTAGACTGGAATTGCATTGAAAGCATAGGAAAAGAGGCAGAACGTCCACAATGATGCACTTGGCCAAAAAGGGCGTATGCGTTTTTTCCTGAATATATTCAGGGAAAAACGCATACGCCCTTTTTGGCCAACCAAGCAAGCTTGCAAAGGAAATCTGCACTACAATGAAGTCTCACTTCCCCCCGGTCAAAAGGGCCATCTGAAAAAAGTGTAAAATCCAGCAAGGCAGGACAGGCCATGGAGAACTGGGAGCCTTGTTATGCTGATGGGCGGGATGTAAATTGCCAACAGACACTCGGGAGAAGTGTATGGTGTTTCCTGAAACATCTAAAAAACAAAGCAACGGAGCCTAGGGCACTTCCACTTATGGTCCTATAGCTTAGGGAAATTAAAATCAAAAAGACACAGCCACCCCAAAGTTTGGAACGGCTCTGTTTACAAGAACCTCGTTTACAGGACAAGTTCAACATCGCAGAAAGTGAAAAATGGATAAAGAAGTTGTGGTATTTACTTGCAAAGCAATATCACTCAGCAATGAAATCTATGTCATCAGGCCCTTAGCAGCACAATGAGTGGATTCAGGTATGATGATTCTAACTGAAATAAGTCACACAGAAAAAGAAATATCATATGGTATCAGTAATACACGGAATGTAAACTTGGCTACACAGGAACTGAATTACAGAACAGAACAGGGTCTCATATTTAGAAAACCAACTTATGCTTGCTTAAGGGTAGTGGTGAGTTGGGGTGCTGCATAAAACCAGAGATTGAACTGAGCACAGATGAAGTTCTTTAAGCCAAATATGGAATAGACAAGAGCTACTCCTTGCTCAACGAAATGGACTTAACACCCCATATTAAACGCCTAAGAATGTACCTGACTAGTAAGTATCCTAAAACCTATGGATTGCTATGTCTCCGAAAGAGAATCAAGCATGTGTACAGGGGCATAAACGCAGCAGTGATAGGATTGCAGAGGTTCGGTGAGCAAATGAAGACCCTTTGATGTCATATTGCATGGTACCCATTCCACGGGTTTCAACTACCCAGGTTTAAGGTATTCTTCCTTCAGCTAAAACATGCATGTGGAACCCAGAGTATGATCAACCGTGTGAACGGGAGACGTGTTCAAATATGTCTCAGTTTTCCTCCCCTGGTACTCAGGTGCAACATTCCAGATTCTTTACTAACACTCTCCCGAATTGGAGAGTCAGCGCCTTTAACCTCCTGTTTGGCCCAGTTTGCAATTTCTGCGGAAGATGAACAAGAATAGGGAGAACCAATGAGAGACTAGCTGGAGGTGTCTGGACGGGCAAATTTAACTCTCATTTCCCACCAGGAAGAGGAATTAACCAAAGGCTCAGTGTGCCGTGCCGGAACCAGATTAGAGCCTGAAGCCACACAGCGGTGTTGCGGCCAGCTCAAAAGAAAGCGAGTTGAAGAAAGGAGCTCAGGGGCACTGTAATTCACAAACCTGCAGAGTTATAAATGACAGCTATCATCCAAAAATATACTGAAGTAAGGCTGCCAAGAGGACTTGAAAGCGGGGCAGAATTGCAGGAAACCGATTTCAGGAGGTAGACTGGAATTGCATTGAAAGCATAGGAAAAGAGGCAGAACGTCCACAATGATGCACTTGGCCAAAAAGGGCGTATGCGTTTTTTCCTGAATATATTCAGGAAAAAACGCATACGCCCTTTTTGGCCAACCAAGCAAGCTTGCAAAGGAAATCTGCACTACAATGAAGTCTCACTTCCCCCCGGTCAAAAGGGCCATCTGAAAAAAGTGTAAAATCCAGCAAGGCAGGACAGGCCATGGAGAACTGGGAACCTTGTTATGCTGCTGGGCGGGATGTAAATTGCCAACAGACACTCGGGAGAAGTGTATGGTGTTTCCTGAAACATCTAAAAAACAAAGCAACAGAGCCTAGGGCACTTCCACTTATGGTCCTATAGCTTAGGGAAATTAAAATCAAAAAGACACAGCCACCCCAAAGTTTGGGACGCCTCTGTTTACAAGAACCTCGTTTACAGTACAAGTTCAACATCGCAGAAAGTGAAAAATGGATAAAGAAGTTGTGGTATTTACTTGCAAAGCAATATCACTCAGCAATGAAATCTATGTCATCAGGCCCTTAGCAGCACAATGAGTGGATTCAGGTATGATGATTCTAACTGAAATAAGTCACACAGAAAAAGAAACATCACAAGATATCAGTAATACACGGAATGTAAACTTGGCTACACAGGAACTGAATTCCAAAACAGAACAGGGTCTCGAATTTAGAAAACCAACTTATGCTTGCTTAAGGGGAAAGGTGAGTTGGGGTGCTGCATAAAAACAGAGATTGAAATGAGCACAGATAAAGTTCCTTAAGCCAAATATGGAATAGACAAGAGCTACTCCTTGCTCAACGAAATGGACTCAACACACCATATTAAACGCCTAAGAATGTACCTGACTAGTAAGTATCTTAAAACCTATGGATTGTTATGTCTCCAAAAGAGTATCAGGCGTGTGTACAGGGGAATAAACGCAGCAGTGATAGGATTGGAGAGGTTCGGTGAGCAAATGAAGACCCTTTGAAGTCAATTTGCATGGTACCCATTACACGGGTCTCAACTCTCCAGGTTTAAGGTATTCTTCCTTCAGCTAAAACATGCATGTGGAACCCAGAGTATGATCAACCGTGTGAACGGGAGACGTGTTCAAATATGTCTCAGTTTTCCTCCCCTGGTACTCAGGTGCAACATTCCAGATTCTTTACTAACACTCTCCCGAATTGGAGAGTCAGCGCCTTTAACCTCCTGTTTGGCCCAGTTTGCAATTTCTGCGGAAGATGAACAAGAATAGGGAGAACCAATGAGAGACTAGCTGGAGGTGTCTGGACGGGCAAATTTAACTCTCATTTCCCACCAGGAAGAGGAATTAACCAAAGGCTCAGTGTGCCATGCCGGAACCAGATTAGAGCCTGAAGCCACACTGCGGTGTTGTGGCCAGCTCAAAAGAAAGCAAGTTGAAGAAAGGAGCTCAGGGGCACTGTAATTCACAAACCTGCAGAGTTATAAATGACAGCTATCATCCAAAAATATACTGAAGTAAGGCTGCCAAGAGGACTTGAAAGCGGGGCAGAATTGCAGGAAACCAATTTCAGGAGGTAGACTGGAATTGCATTGAAAGCATAGGAAAAGAGGCAGAACGTCCACAATGATGCACTTGGCCAAAAAGGGCGTATGCGTTTTTTCCTGAATATATTCAGGAAAAAACGCATACGCCCTTTTTGGCCAACCAAGCAAGCTTGCAAAGGAAATCTGCACTACAATGATGTCTCACTTCCCCCCGGTCAAAAGGGCCATCTGAAAAAAGTGTAAAATCCAGCAAGGCAGGACAGGCCATGGAGAACTGGGAGCCTTGTTATGCTGATGGGCGGGATGTAAATTGCCAACAGACACTCGGGAGAAGTGTATGGTGTTTCCTGAAACATCTAAAAAACAAAGCAACAGAGCCTAGGGCACTTCCACTTATGGTCCTATAGCTTAGGGAAATTAAAATCAAAAAGACACAGCCACCCCAAAGTTTGGGACGCCTCTGTTTACAAGAACCTCGTTTACAGTACAAGTTCAACATCGCAGAAAGTGAAAAATGGATAAAGAAGTTGTGGTATTTACTTGCAAAGCAATATCACTCAGCAATGAAATCTATGTCATCAGGCCCTTAGCAGCACAATGAGTGGATTCAGGTATGATGATTCTAACTGAAATAAGTCACACAGAAAATGAAACATCATAAGGTATCAGTAATACACGGAATGTAAACTTGGCTACACAGGAACTGAATTCCAAAACAGAACAGGGTCTCAAATTTAGAAAACCAACTTATGCTTGCTTAAGGGGAAAGGTGAGTTGGGGTGCTGCATAAAACCAGAGATTGAAATGAGCACAGATAAAGTTCCTTAAGCCAAATATGGAATAGACAAGAGCTACTCCTTGCTCAACGAAATGGACTCAACACCCCATATTAAACGCCAAAGAATGTACCTGACTAGTAAGTATCTTAAAACCTATGGATTGCTGTGTCTCCAAAAGAGAATCAAACGTGTGTACAGGGGCATAAACGCAGCAGTGATAGGATTGGAGAGGTTCAGTGAGCAAATGAAGACCCTTTGAAGTCAATTTGCATGGTACCCATTACACGGGTCTCAACTCTCCAGGTTTAAGGTATTCTTCCTTCAGCTAAAACATGCATGTGGAACCCAGAGTATGATCAACCGTGTGAACGGGAGACGTGTTCAAATATGTCTCAGTTTTCCTCCCCTGGTACTCGGGTGCAACATTCCAGATTCTTTACTAACACTCTCCCGACTTGGAGAGTCAGCGCCTTTAACCTCCTGTTTGGCCCAGTTTGCAATTTCTGCGGAAGATGAACAGGAATAGGGAGAACCAATGAGAGACTAGCTGGAGTTGTCTGGACGGGCAAATTTAACTCTCATTTCCCACCAGGAAGAGGAAATAACCAAAGGCTCAGTGTGCCGTGCCGGAACCAGATTAGAGCCTGAAACCATCCTGCAGTGTTGCGGCCAGCTCAAAAGAAAGCGAGTTGAAGAAAGGAGCTCAGGGGCACTGTAATTCACAAACCTGCAGAGTTATAAATGACAGCTATCGTCCAAAAATATACTGAAGTAAGGCTGCCAAGAGGACTTGAAAGCGGGGCAGAATTGCAGGAAACCGATTTCAGGAGGTAGACTGGAATTGCATTGGAAGCATAGGAAAAGAGGCAGAACGTCCACAATGATGCACTTGGCCAAAAAGGGCGTATGCGTTTTTTCCTGAATATATTCAGGAAAAAACGCATACGCCCTTTTTGGCCAACCAAGCAAGCTTGCAAAGGAAATCTGCACTACAATGAAGTCTCACTTCCCCCCCATCAAAAGGGCCATGTGAAAAAAGTGTAAAATCCAGCAAGGCAGGACAGGCCATGGAGAACTGGGAGCCTTGTTATGCTGATGGGCGGGATGTAAATTGCCAACAGACACTCGGGAGAAGTGTATGGTGTTTCCTGAAACATCTAAAAAACAAAGCAACAGAGCCTAGGGCACTTCCACTTATGGTCCTATAGCTTAGGGAAATTAAAATCAAAAAGACACAGCCACCCCAAAGTTTGGAACGGCTCTGTTTACAAGAACCTCGTTTACAGTACAAGTTCAACATCGCAGAAAGTGAAAAATGGATAAAGAACTTGTGGTATTTACTTACAAAGCAATATCACTCAGCAATGAAATCTATGTCATCAGGCCCTTAGCAGCACAATGAGTGGATTCAGGTATGATGATTCTAACTGAAATAAGTCACACAGAAAAAGAAACATCATAAGATATCAGTAATACACGGAATGTAAACTTGGCTACACAGGAACTGAATTCCAAAACAGAACAGGGTCTCAAATTTAGAAAACCAACTTATGCTTGCTTAAGGGGAAAGGTGAGTTGGGGTGCTGCATAAAAGCAGAGATTGAAATGAGCACAGATAAAGTTCCTTAAGCCAAATATGGAATAGACAAGAGCTACTCCTTGCTCAACGAAATGGACTCAACACCGCATATTAAACGCCTAAGAATGTACCTGACTAGTAAGTATCTTAAAACCTATGGATTGCTATGTCTCCGAAAGAGAATCAAGCATGTGTACAGGGGCATAAACGCAGCAGTGATAGGATTGGAGAGGTTCGGTGAGCAAATGAAGACCCTTTGATGTCATATTGCATGGTACCCATTCCACGGGTTTCAACTACCCAGGTTTAAGGTATTCTTCCTTCAGCTAAAACATGCATGTGGAACCCAGAGTATGATCAACCATGTGATCGGGAGACGTGTTCAAATATGTCTCAGTTTTCGTACCCTGGTACTCGGGTGTAACATTCCAGACGCTTTACTAACACTCTCCCGACTTGGAGAGTCAGTCCCTTTAACCTCCTGTTTAGCCCAGTTTGCAATTTCTGCGGAAGATGAACAGGAATAGCGAGAACCAATGAGAGACTAGCTGGAGGTGTCTGGACGGGCAAATTTAACTCTCATTTCCCACCAGGAAGAGGAATTAACCAAAGGCTCAGCGTGCCGTGCTGGAACAAGATTAGGGCCTGAAGCCATCCTGCGGTGTTGCGGCCAGCTCAAAAGAAAGCGAGTTGAAGAAAGGAGCTCAGGGGCACTGTAATTCACAAACCTGCAGAGTTATAAATGACAGCTATCGTCCAAAAATAGACTGAAGTAAGGCTGCCAAGAGGACTTGAAAGCGGGGCAGAATTGCAGGAAACCGATTTCAGGAGGTAGACTGGAATTGCATTGAAAGCATAGGAAAAGAGGCAGAACGTCCACAATGATGCACTTGGCCAAAAAGGGCGTATGCGTTTTTTCCTGAATATATTCAGGAAAAAACGCATACGCCCTTTTTGGCCAACCAAGCAAGCTTGCAAAGGAAATCTGCACTACAATGAAGTCTCACTTCCCCCCGGTCAAAAGGGCCATCTGAAAAAAGTGTAAAATCCAGCAAGGCAGGACAGGCCATGGAGAACTGGGAGCCTTGTTATGCTGCTGGGCGGGATGTAAATTGCCAACAGACACTCGGGAGAAGTGTATGGTGTTTCCTGAAACATCTAAAAAACAAAGCAACAGAGCCTAGGGCACTTCCACTTATGGTCCTATAGCTTAGGGAAATTAAAATCAAAAAGACACAGCCACCCCAAAGTTTGGGACGCCTCTGTTTACAAGAACCTCATTTACAGTACAAGTTCAACATCGCAGAAAGTGAAAAATGGATAAAGAAGTTGTGGTATTTACTTGCAAAGCAATATCACTCAGCAATGAAATCTATGTCATCAGGCCCTTAGCAGCACAATGAGTGGATTCAGGTATGATGATTCTAACTGAAATAAGTCACACAGAAAATGAAACATCATAAGGTATCAGTAATACACGGAATGTAAACTTGGCTACACAGGAACTGAATTACAGAACAGAACAGGGTCTCAAATTTAGAAAACCAACTTATGCTTGCTTAAGGGGAAAGGTGAGTTGGGGTGCTGCATAAAACCAGAGATTGAAATGAGCACAGATAAAGTTCCTTAAGCCAAATATGGAATAGACAAGAGCTACTCCTTGCTCAACGAAATGGACTCAACACCGCATATTAAACGCCTAAGAATGTACCTGACTAGTAAGTATCTTAAAACCTATAGATTGCTATGTCTCCAAAAGAGAATCAAGCGTGGGTACAGGGGCATAAACGCAGCAGTGATAGGATTGGAGAGGTTCGGTGAGCAAATGAAGACCCTTTGAAGTCAATTTGCATGGTACCCATTACACGGGTCTCAACTCTCCAGGTTTAAGGTATTCTTCCTTCAGCTAAAACATGCATGTGGAACCCAGAGTATGATCAACCGTGTGATCGGGAGACGTGTTCAAATATGTCTCAGTTTTCGTACCCTGGTACTCGGGTGCAACATTCCAGACGCTTTACTAACACTCTCCCGACTTGGAGAGTCAGTCCCTTTAACCTCCTGTTTGGCCCAGTTTGCAATTTCTGCGGAAGATGAACAGGAATAGCGAGAACCAATGAGAGACTAGCTGGAGGTGTCTGGACGGGCAAATTTAACTCTCATTTCCCACCAGGAAGAGGAATTAACCAAAGGCTCAGCGTGCCGTGCTGGAACAAGATTAGGGCCTGAAGCCATCCTGCGGTGTTGCGGCCAGCTCAAAAGAAAGCGAGTTGAAGAAAGGAGCTCAGGGGCACTGTAATTCACAAACCTGCAGAGTTATAAATGACAGCTATCGTCCAAAAATAGACTGAAGTAAGGCTGCCAAGAGGACTTGAAAGCGGGGCAGAATTGCAGGAAACCGATTTCAGGAGGTAGACTGGAATTGCATTGAAAGCATAGGAAAAGAGGCAGAACGTCCACAATGATGCACTTGGCCAAAAAGGGCGTATGCGTTTTTTCCTGAATATATTCAGGGAAAAACGCATACGCCCTTTTTGGCCAACCAAGCAAGCTTGCAAAGGAAATCTGCACTACAATGAAGTCTCACTTCGCCCCGGTCAAAAGGGCCATCTGAAAAAAGTGTAAAATCCAGCAAGGCAGGACAGGCCATGGAGAACTGGGAGCCTTGTTATGCTGCTGGGCGGGATGTAAATTGCCAACAGACACTCGGGAGAAGTGTATGGTGTTTCCTGAAACATCTAAAAAACAAAGCAACAGAGCCTAGGGCACTTCCACTTATGGTCCTATAGCTTAGGGAAATTAAAATCAAAAAGACACAGCCACCCCAAAGTTTGGGACGCCTCTGTTTACAAGAACCTCGTTTACAGTACAAGTTCAACATCGCAGAAAGTGAAAAATGGATAAAGAAGTTGTGGTGTTTACTTGCAAAGCAATATCACTCAGCAATGAAATCTATGTCATCAGGCCCTTAGCAGCACAATGAGTGGATTCAGGTATGATGATTCTAACTGAAATAAGTCACACAGAAAATGAAACATCATAAGGTATCAGTAATACACGGAATGTAAACTTGGCTACACAGGAACTGAATTACAGAACAGAACAGGGTCTCAAATTTAGAAAACCAACTTATGCTTGCTTAAGGGGAAAGGTGAGTTGGGGTGCTGCATAAAACCAGAGATTGAAATGAGCACAGATAAAGTTCCTTAAGCCAAATATGGAATAGACAAGAGCTACTCCTTGCTCAACGAAATGGACTCAACACCGCATATTAAACGCCTAAGAATGTACCTGACTAGTAAGTATCTTAAAACCTATGGATTGCTATGTCTCCGAAAGAGAATCAAGCGTGTGTACAGGGGCATAAACGAAGCAGTGATAGGATTGGAGAGGTTCGGTGAGCAAATGAAGACCCTTTGAAGTCAATTTGCATGGTACCCATTACACGGGTCTCAACTCTCCAGGTTTAAGGTATTCTTCCTTCAGCTAAAACATGCATGTGGAACCCAGAGTATGATCAACCGTGTGATCGGGAGACGTGTTCAAATATGTCTCAGTTTTCCTCCCCTGGTACTCGGGTGCAACATTCCAGACGCTTTACTAACACTCTCCCGACTTGGAGAGTCAGCGCCTTTAACCTCCTGTTTGGCCCAGTTTGCAATTTCTGCGGAAGATGAACAGGAATAGGGAGAACCAATGAGAGACTAGCTGGAGTTGTCTGGACGGGCAAATTTAACTCTCATTTCCCACCAGGAAGAGGAAATAACCAAAGGCTCAGTGTGCCGTGCCGGAACCAGATTAGAGCCTGAAGCCATCCTGCGGTGTTGCGGCCAGCTCAAAAGAAAGCGAGTTGAAGAAAGGAGCTCAGGGGCACTGTAATTCACAAACCTGCAGAGTTATAAATGACAGCTATCGTCCAAAAATATACTGAAGTAAGGCTGCCAAGAGGACTTGAAAGCGGGACAGTATTGCAGGAAACCGATTTCAGGAGGTAGACTGGAATTGCATTGAAAGCATAGGAAAAGAGGCAGAACGTCCACAATGATGCACTAGGCCAAAAAGGGCGTATGCGTTTTTTCCTGAATATATTCAGGAAAAAACGCATACGCCCTTTTTGGCCAACCAAGCAAGCTTGCAAAGGAAATCTGCACTACAATGAAGTCTCACTTCCCCCCGGTCAAAAGGGCCATCTGAAAAAAGTGTAAAATCCAGCAAGGCAGGACAGGCCATGGAGAACTGGGAGCCTTGTTATGCTGCTGGGCGGGATGTAAATTGCCAACAGACACTCGGGAGAAGTGTATGGTGTTTCCTGAAACATCTAAAAAACAAAGCAACAGAGCCTAGGGCACTTCCACTTATGGTCCTATAGCTTAGGGAAATTAAAATCAAAAAGACACAGCCACCCCAAAGTTTGGGACGCCTCTGTTTACAAGAACCTCGTTTACAGTACAAGTTCAACATCGCAGAAAGTGAAAAATGGATAAAGAAGTTGTGGTATTTACTTGCAAAGCAATATCACTCAGCAATGAAATCTATGTCATCAGGCCCTTAGCAGCACAATGAGTGGATTCAGGTATGATGATTCTAACTGAAATAAGTCACACAGAAAATGAAACATCATAAGGTATCAGTAATACACGGAATGTAAACTTGGCTACACAGGAACTGAATTACAGAACAGAACAGGGTCTCAAATTTAGAAAACCAACTTATGCTTGCTTAAGGGGAAAGGTGAGTTGGGGTGCTGCATAAAACCAGAGATTGAAATGAGCACAGATAAAGTTCCTTAAGCCAAATATGGAATAGACAAGAGCTACTCCTTGCTCAACGAAATGGACTCAACACCCCATATTAAACGCCTAAGAATGTACCTGACTAGTAAGTATCTTAAAACCTATGGATTGCTATGTCTCCGAAAGAGAATCAAGCGTGTGTACAGGGGCATAAACGCAGCAGTGATAGGATTGGAGAGGTTCGGTGAGCAAATGAAGACTCTTTGAAGTCAATTTGCATGGTACCCATTACACGGGTCTCAACTCTCCAGGTTTAAGGTATTCTTCCTTCAGCTAAAACATGCATGTGGAACCCAGAGTATGATCAACCGTGTGAACGGGAGACGTGTTCAAATATGTCTCAGTTTTCCTCCCCTGGTACTCGGGTGCAACATTCCAGATTCTTTACTAACACTCTCCCGACTTGGAGAGTCAGCGTCTTTAACCTCCTGTTTGGCCCAGTTTGCAATTTCTGCGGAAGATGAACAGGAATAGGGAGAACCAATGAGAGACTAGCTGGAGTTGTCTGGACGGGCAAATTTAACTCTCATTTCCCACCAGGAAGAGGAAATAACCAAAGGCTCAGTGTGCCGTGCCGGAACCAGTTTAGAGCCTGAAGCCATCCTGCGGTGTTGCGGCCAGCTCAAAAGAAAGCGAGTTGAAGAAAGGAGCTCAGGGGCACTGTAATTCACAAACCTGCAGAGTTATAAATGACAGCTATCGTCCAAAAATATACTGAAGTAAGGCTGCCAAGAGGACTTGAAAGCGGGGCAGAATTGCAGGAAACCGATTTCAGGAGGTAGACTGGAATTGCATTGAAAGCATAGGAAAAGAGGCAGAACGTCCACAATGATGCACTTGGCCAAAAAGGGCGTATGCGTTTTTTCCTGAATATATTCAGGAAAAAACGCATACGCCCTTTTTGGCCAACCAAGCAAGCTTGCAAAGGAAATCTGCACTACAATGAAGTCTCACTTCCCCCCGGTCAAAAGGGCCATCTGAAAAAAGTGTAAAATCCAGCAAGGCAGGACAGGCCATGGAGAACTGGGAGCCTTGTTATGCTGATGGGCGGGATGTAAATTGCCAACAGACACTCGGGAGAAGTGTATGGTGTTTCCTGAAACATCTAAAAAACAAAGCAACAGAGCCTAGGGCACTTCCACTTATGGTCCTATAGCTTAGGGAAATTAAAATCAAAAAGACACACCCACCCCAAAGTTTGGAACGGCTCTGTTTACAAGAACCTCGTTTACAGTACAAGTTCAACATCGCAGAAAGTGAAAAATGGATAAAGAACTTGTGGTATTTACTTACAAAGCAATATCACTCAGCAATGAAATCTATGTCATCAGGCCCTTAGCAGCACAATGAGTGGATTCAGATATGATGATTCTAACTGAAATAAGTCACACAGAAAAAGAAACATCATAAGATATCAGTAATACACGGAATGTAAACTTGGCTACACAGGAACTGAATTCCAAAACAGAACAGGGTCTCAAATTTAGAAAACCAACTTATGCTTGCTTAAGGGGAAAGGTGAGTTGGGGTGCTGCATAAAACCAGAGATTGAAATGAGCACAGATAAAGTTCCTTAAGCCAAATATGGAATAGACAAGAGCTACTCCTTGCTCAACGAAATGGACTCAACACCGCATATTAAACGCCTAAGAATGTACCTGACTAGTAAGTATCTTAAAACCTATGGATTGCTATGTCTCCGAAAGAGAATCAAGCATGTGTACAGGGGCATAAACGCAGCAGTGATAGGATTGGAGAGGTTCGGTGAGCAAATGAAGACCCTTTGATGTCATATTCCATGGTACCCATTCCACGGGTTTCAACTACCCAGGTTTAAGGTATTCTTCCTTCAGCTAAAACATGCATGTGGAACCCAGAGTATGATCAACCATGTGATCAGGAGACGTGTTCAAATATGTCTCAGTTTTCGTACCCTGGTAGTCGGGTGCAACATTCCAGACGCTTTACTAACACTCTCCCGACTTGGAGAGTCAGTCCCTTTAACCTCCTGTTTAGCCCAGTTTGCAATTTCTGCGGAAGATGAACAGGAATAGCGAGAACCAATGAGAGACTAGCTGGAGGTGTCTGGACGGGCAAATTTAACTCTCATTTCCCACCAGGAAGAGGAATTAACCAAAGGCTCAGCGTGCCGTGCTGGAACAAGATTAGGGCCTGAAGCCATCCTGCGGTGTTGCGGCCAGCTCAAAAGAAAGCGAGTTGAAGAAAGGAGCTCAGGGGCACTGTAATTCACAAACCTGCAGAGTTATAAATGACAGCTATCGTCCAAAAATATACTGAAGTAAGGCTGCCAAGAGGACTTGAAAGCGGGGCAGAATTGCAGGAAACCGATTTCAGGAGGTAGACTGGAATTGCATTGAAAGCATAGGAAAAGAGGCAGAACGTCCACAATGATGCACTTGGCCAAAAAGGGCGTATGCGTTTTTTCCTGAATATATTCAGGAAAAAACGCATACGCCCTTTTTGGCCAACCAAGCAAGCTTGCAAAGGAAATCTGCACTACAATGAAGTCTCACTTCCCCCCGGTCAAAAGGGCCATCTGAAAAAAGTGTAAAATCCAGCAAGGCAGGACAGGCCATGGAGAACTGGGAGCCTTGTTATGCTGCTGGGCGGGATGTAAATTGCCAACAGACACTCGGGAGAAGTGTATGGTGTTTCCTGAAACATCTAAAAAACAAAGCAACAGAGCCTAGGGCACTTCCACTTATGGTCCTATAGCTTAGGGAAATTAAAATCAAAAAGACACAGCCACCCCAAAGTTTGGGACGCCTCTGTTTACAAGAACCTCATTTACAGTACAAGTTCAACATCGCAGAAAGTGAAAAATGGATAAAGAAGTTGTGGTATTTACTTGCAAAGCAATATCACTCAGCAATGAAATCTATGTCATCAGGCCCTTAGCAGCACAATGAGTGGATTCAGGTATGATGATTCTAACTGAAATAAGTCACACATAAAATGAAACATCATAAGGTATCAGTAATACACGGAATGTAAACTTGGCTACACAGGAACTGAATTACAGAACAGAACAGGGTCTCAAATTTAGAAAACCAACTTATGCTTGCTTAAGGGGAAAGGTGAGTTGGGGTGCTGCATAAAACCAGAGATTGAAATGAGCACAGATAAAGTTCCTTAAGCCAAATATGGAATAGACAAGAGCTACTCCTTGCTCAACGAAATGGACTCAACACCCCATATTAAACGCCTAAGAATGTACCTGACTAGTAAGTATCTTAAAACCTATGGATTGCTATGTCTCCAAAAGAGAATCAAGCGTGTGTACAGGGGCATAAACGCAGCAGTGATAGGATTGGAGAGGTTCGGTGAGCAAATGAAGACCCTTTGAAGTCAATTTGCATGGTACCCATTACACGGGTCTCAACTCTCCAGGTTTAAGGTATTCTTCCTTCAGCTAAAACATGCATGTGGAACCCAGAGTATGATCAACCATGTGATCGGGAGACGTGTTCAAATATGTCTCAGTTTTCGTACCCTGGTACTCGGGTGCAACATTCCAGACGCTTTACTAACACTCTCCCGACATGGAGAGTCAGTCCCTTTAACCTCCTGTTTAGCCCAGTTTGCAATTTCTGCGGAAGATGAACACGAATAGCGAGAACCATTGAGAGACTAGCTGGAGGTGTCTGGACGGGCAAATTTAACTCTCATTTCCCACCAGGAAGAGGAATTAACCAAAGGCTCAGCGTGCCGTGCTGGAACAAGATTAGGGCCTGAAGCCATCCTGCGGTGTTGCGGCCAGCTCAAAAGAAAGCGAGTTGAAGAAAGGAGCTCAGGGGCACTGTAATTCACAAACCTGCAGAGTTATAAATGACAGCTATCGTCCAAAAATAGACTGAAGTAAGGCTGCCAAGAGGACTTGAAAGCGGGGCAGAATTGCAGGAAACCGATTTCAGGAGGTAGACTGGAATTGCATTGAAAGCATAGGAAAAGAGGCAGAACGTCCACAATGATGCACTTGGCCAAAAAGGGCGTATGCGTTTTTTCCTGAATATATTCAGGGAAAAACGCATACGCCCTTTTTGGCCAACCAAGCAAGCTTGCAAAGGAAATCTGCACTACAATGAAGTCTCACTTCCCCCCGGTCAAAAGGGCCATCTGAAAAAAGTGTAAAATCCAGCAAGGCAGGACAGGCCATGGAGAACTGGGAGCCTTGTTATGCTGCTGGGCGGGATGTAAATTGCCAACAGACACTCCGGAGAAGTGTATGGTGTTTCCTGAAACATCTAAAAAACAAAGCAACAGAGCCTAGGGCACTTCCACTTATGGTCCTATAGCTTAGGGAAATTAAAATCAAAAAGACACAGCCACCCCAAAGTTTGGGACGCCTCTGTTTACAAGAACCTCGTTTACAGTACAAGTTCAACATCGCAGAAAATGAAAAATGGATAAAGAAGTTGTGGTATTTACTTACAAAGCAATATCACTCAGCAATGAAATCTATGTCATCAGGCCCTTAGCAGCACAATGAGTGGATTCAGGTATGATGATTCTAACTGAAATAAGTCACACAGAAAAAGAAACATCATAAGATATCACTAATACATGGAATATAAACTTGGCTACACAGGAACTGAATTCCAAAACAGAACAGCGTCTCAAATTTAGAAAACCAACTTATGCTTGCTTAAGGGGAAAGGTGAGTTGGGGTGCTGCATAAAACCTGAGATTGAAATGAGCACAGATAAAGTTCTTTAAGCCAAATATGGAATAGACAAGAGCTACTCCTTGCTCAACGAAATGGACTCAACACCCCATATTAAACGCCTAAGAATGTACCTGACTAGAAAGTATCTTAAAACCTATGGATTGCTATGTCTCCGAAAGAGAATCAAGCGTGTGTACAGGGGCATAAACGCAGCAGTGATAGGATTGGAGAGGTTCGGTGAGCAAATGAAGACCCTTTGAAGTCAATTTGCATGGTACCCATTACACGGGTCTCAACTCTCCAGTTTTAAGGTATTCTTCCTTCAGCTAAAACATGCATGTGGAACCCAGAGTATGATCAACCGTGTGAACGGGAGACGTGTTCAAATATGTCTCAGTTTTCCTCCCCTGGTACTCGGGTGCAACATTCCAGATTCTTTACTAACACTCTCCCGACTTGGAGAGTCAGCGCCTTTAACCTCCTGTTTGGCCCAGTTTGCAATTTCTGCGGAAGACGAACAGGAATAGGGAGAACCAATGAGAGACTAGCTGGAGTTGTCTGGACGGGCAAATTTAACTCTCATTTCCCACCAGGAAGAGGAAATAACCAAAGGCTCAGTGTGCCGTGCCGGAACCAGATTAGAGCCTGAAGCCATCCTGCGGTGTTGCGGCCAGCTCAAAAGAAAGCGAGTTGAAGAAAGGAGCTCAGGGGCACTGTAATTCACAAACCTGCAGAGTTATAAATGACAGCTATCGTCCAAAAATATACTGAAGTAAGGCTGCCAAGAGGACTTGAAAGCGGGGCAGAATTGCAGGAAACCGATTTCAGGAGGTAGACTGGAATTGCATTGAAAGCATAGGAAAAGAGGCAGAACGTCCACAATGATGCACTTGGCCAAAAAGGGCGTATGCGTTTTTTCCTGAATATATTCAGGAAAAAACGCATACGCCCTGTTTGGCCAAACAAGCAAGCTTGCAAAGGAAATCTGCACTACAATGAAGTCTCACTTCCCCCCGGTCAAAAGGGCCATCTGAAAAAAGTGTAAAATCCAGCAAGGCAGGACAGGCCATGGAGAACTGGGAGCCTTGTTATGCTGCTGGGCGGGATGTAAATTGCCAACAGACACTCGGGAGAAGTGTATGGTGTTTCCTGAAACATCTAAAAAACAAAGCAACAGAGCCTAGGGCACTTCCACTTATGGTCCTATAGCTTAGGGAAATTAAAATCAAAAAGACACAGCCACCCCAAAGTTTGGGACGCCTCTGTTTACAAGAACCTCATTTACAGTACAAGTTCAACATCGCAGAAAGTGAAAAATGGATAAAGAAGTTGTGGTATTTACTTGCAAAGCAATATCACTCAGCAATGAAATCTATGTCATCAGGCCCTTAGCAGCACAATGAGTGGATTCAGGTATGATGATTCTAACTGAAATAAGTCACACATAAAATGAAACATCATAAGGTATCAGTAATACACGGAATGTAAACTTGGCTACACAGGAACTGAATTACAGAACAGAACAGGGTCTCAAATTTAGAAAACCAACTTATGCTTGCTTAAGGGGAAAGGTGAGTTGGGGTGCTGCATAAAACCAGAGATTGAAATGAGCACAGATAAAGTTCCTTAAGCCAAATATGGAATAGACAAGAGCTACTCCTTGCTCAACGAAATGGACTCAACACCCCATATTAAACGCCTAAGAATGTACCTGACTAGTAAGTATCTTAAAACCTATGGATTGCTATGTCTCCAAAAGAGAATCAAGCGTGTGTACAGGGGCATAAACGCAGCAGTGATAGGATTGGAGAGGTTCGGTGAGCAAATGAAGACCCTTTGAAGTCAATTTGCATGGTACCCATTACACGGGTCTCAACTCTCCAGGTTTAAGGTATTCTTCCTTCAGCTAAAACATGCATGTGGAACCCAGAGTATGATCAACCATGTGATCGGGAGACGTGTTCAAATATGTCTCAGTTTTCGTACCCTGGTACTCGGGTGCAACATTCCAGACGCTTTACTAACACTCTCCCGACTTGGAGAGTCAGTCCCTTTAACCTCCTGTTTAGCCCAGTTTGCAATTTCTGCGGAAGATGAACACGAATAGCGAGAACCAATGAGAGACTAGCTGGAGGTGTCTGGACGGGCAAATTTAACTCTCATTTCCCACCAGGAAGAGGAATTAACCAAAGGCTCAGCGTGCCGTGCTGGAACAAGATTAGGGCCTGAAGCCATCCTGCGGTGTTGCGGCCAGCTCAAAAGAAAGCGAGTTGAAGAAAGGAGCTCAGGGGCACTGTAATTCACAAACCTGCAGAGTTATAAATGACAGCTATCGTCCAAAAATAGACTGAAGTAAGGCTGCCAAGAGGACTTGAAAGCGGGGCAGAATTGCAGGAAACCGATTTCAGGAGGTAGACTGGAATTGCATTGAAAGCATAGGAAAAGAGGCAGAACGTCCACAATGATGCACTTGGCCAAAAAGGGCGTATGCGTTTTTTCCTGAATATATTCAGGGAAAAACGCATACGCCCTTTTTGGCCAACCAAGCAAGCTTGCAAAGGAAATCTGCACTACAATGAAGTCTCACTTCCCCCCGGTCAAAAGGGCCATCTGAAAAAAGTGTAAAATCCAGCAAGGCAGGACAGGCCATGGAGAACTGAGAGCCTTGTTATGCTGCTGGGCGGGATGTAAATTGCCAACAGACACTCCGGAGAAGTGTATGGTGTTTCCTGAAACATCTAAAAAACAAAGCAACAGAGCCTAGGGCACTTCCACTTATGGTCCTATAGCTTAGGGAAATTAAAATAAAAAAGACACAGCCACCCCAAAGTTTGGGACGCCTCTGTTTACAAGAACCTCGTTTACAGTACAAGTTCAACATCGCAGAAAATGAAAAATGGATAAAGAAGTTGTGGTATTTACTTACAAAGCAATATCACTCAGCAATGAAATCTATGTCATCAGGCACTTAGCAGCACAATGAGTGGATTCAGGTATGATGATTCTAACTGAAATAAGTCACACAGAAAAAGAAACATCATAAGATATCACTAATACACGGAATGTAAACTTGGCTACACAGGAACTGAATTCCAAAACAGAACAGGGTCTCAAATTTAGAAAACCAACTTATGCTTGCTTAAGGGGAAAGGTGAGTTGGGGTGCTGCATAAAACCAGAGATTGAAATGAGCACAGATAAAGTTCCTTAAGCCAAATATGGAATAGACAAGAGCTACTCCTTGCTCAACGAAATGGACTCAACACCCCATATTAAACGCCTAAGAATGTACCTGACTAGTAAGTATCTTAAAACCTATGGATTGCTATGTCTCTGAAAGAGAATCAAGCGTGTGTACAGGGGCATAAACGCAGCAGTGATAGGATTGGAGAGGTTCGGTGAGCAAATGAAGACCCTTTGAAGTCAATTTGCATGGTACCCATTACACGGGTCTCAACTCTCCAGGTTTAAGGTATTCTTCCTTCAGCTAAAACATGCATGTGGAACCCAGAGTATGATCAACCATGTGATCGGGAGACGTGTTCAAATATGTCTCAGTTTTCGTACCCTGGTACTCGGGTGCAACATTCCAGACGCTTTACTAACACTCTCCCGACATGGAGAGTCAGTCCCTTTAACCTCCTGTTTAGCCCAGTTTGCAATTTCTGCGGAAGATGAACACGAATAGCGAGAACCATTGAGAGACTAGCTGGAGGTGTCTGGACGGGCAAATTTAACTCTCATTTCCCACCAGGAAGAGGAATTAACCAAAGGCTCAGCGTGCCGTGCTGGAACAAGATTAGGGCCTGAAGCCATCCTGCGGTGTTGCGGCCAGCTCAAAAGAAAGCGAGTTGAAGAAAGGAGCTCAGGGGCACTGTAATTCACAAACCTGCAGAGTTATAAATGACAGCTATCGTCCAAAAATAGACTGAAGTAAGGCTGCCAAGAGGACTTGAAAGCGGGGCAGAATTGCAGGAAACCGATTTCAGGAGGTAGACTGGAATTGCATTGAAAGCATAGGAAAAGAGGCAGAACGTCCACAATGATGCACTTGGCCAAAAAGGGCGTATGCGTTTTTTCCTGAATATATTCAGGGAAAAACGCATACGCCCTTTTTGGCCAACCAAGCAAGCTTGCAAAGGAAATCTGCACTACAATGAAGTCTCACTTCCCCCCGGTCAAAAGGGCCATCTGAAAAAAGTGTAAAATCCAGCAAGGCAGGACAGGCCATGGAGAACTGGGAGCCTTGTTATGCTGCTGGGCGGGATGTAAATTGCCAACAGACACTCCGGAGAAGTGTATGGTGTTTCCTGAAACATCTAAAAAACAAAGCAACAGAGCCTAGGGCACTTCCACTTATGGTCCTATAGCTTAGGGAAATTAAAATCAAAAAGACACAGCCACCCCAAAGTTTGGGACGCCTCTGTTTACAAGAACCTCGTTTACAGTACAAGTTCAACATCGCAGAAAATGAAAAATGGATAAAGAAGTTGTGGTATTTACTTACAAAGCAATATCACTCAGCAATGAAATCTATGTCATCAGGCCCTTAGCAGCACAATGAGTGGATTCAGGTATGATGATTCTAACTGAAATAAGTCACACAGAAAAAGAAACATCATAAGATATCACTAATACACGGAATATAAACTTGGCTACACAGGAACTGAATTCCAAAACAGAACAGCGTCTCAAATTTAGAAAACCAACTTATGCTTGCTTAAGGGGAAAGGTGAGTTGGGGTGCTGCATAAAACCTGAGATTGAAATGAGCACAGATAAAGTTCTTTAAGCCAAATATGGAATAGACAAGAGCTACTCCTTGCTCAACGAAATGGACTCAACACCCCATATTAAACGCCTAAGAATGTACCTGACTAGAAAGTATCTTAAAACCTATGGATTGCTATGTCTCCGAAAGAGAATCAAGCGTGTGTACAGGGGCATAAACGCAGCAGTGATAGGATTGGAGAGGTTCGGTGAGCAAATGAAGACCCTTTGAAGTCAATTTGCATGGTACCCATTACACGGGTCTCAACTCTCCAGTTTTAAGGTATTCTTCCTTCAGCTAAAACATGCATGTGGAACCCAGAGTATGATCAACCGTGTGAACGGGAGACGTGTTCAAATATGTCTCAGTTTTCCTCCCCTGGTACTCGGGTGCAACATTCCAGATTCTTTACTAACACTCTCCCGACTTGGAGAGTCAGCGCCTTTAACCTCCTGTTTGGCCCAGTTTGCAATTTCTGCGGAAGACGAACAGGAATAGGGAGAACCAATGAGAGACTAGCTGGAGTTGTCTGGACGGGCAAATTTAACTCTCATTTCCCACCAGGAAGAGGAAATAACCAAAGGCTCAGTGTGCCGTGCCGGAACCAGATTAGAGCCTGAAGCCATCCTGCGGTGTTGCGGCCAGCTCAAAAGAAAGCGAGTTGAAGAAAGGAGCTCAGGGGCACTGTAATTCACAAACCTGCAGAGTTATAAATGACAGCTATCGTCCAAAAATATACTGAAGTAAGGCTGCCAAGAGGACTTGAAAGCGGGGCAGAATTGCAGGAAACCGATTTCAGGAGGTAGACTGGAATTGCATTGAAAGCATAGGAAAAGAGGCAGAACGTCCACAATGATGCACTTGGCCAAAAAGGGCGTATGCGTTTTTTCCTGAATATATTCAGGAAAAAACGCATACGCCCTGTTTGGCCAACCAAGCAAGCTTGCAAAGGAAATCTGCACTACAATGAAGTCTCACTTCCCCCCGGTCAAAAGGGCCATCTGAAAAAAGTGTAAAATCCAGCAAGGCAGGACAGGCCATGGAGAACTGGGAGCCTTGTTATGCTGCTGGGCGGGATGTAAATTGCCAACAGACACTCGGGAGAAGTGTATGGTGTTTCCTGAAACATCTAAAAAACAAAGCAACAGAGCCTAGGGCACTTCCACTTATGGTCCTATAGCTTAGGGAAATTAAAATCAAAAAGACACAGCCACCCCAAAGTTTGGGACGCCTCTGTTTACAAGAACCTCATTTACAGTACAAGTTCAACATCGCAGAAAGTGAAAAATGGATAAAGAAGTTGTGGTATTTACTTGCAAAGCAATATCACTCAGCAATGAAATCTATGTCATCAGGCCCTTAGCAGCACAATGAGTGGATTCAGGTATGATGATTCTAACTGAAATAAGTCACACATAAAATGAAACATCATAAGGTATCAGTAATACACGGAATGTAAACTTGGCTACACAGGAACTGAATTACAGAACAGAACAGGGTCTCAAATTTAGAAAACCAACTTATGCTTGCTTAAGGGGAAAGGTGAGTTGGGGTGCTGCATAAAACCAGAGATTGAAATGAGCACAGATAAAGTTCCTTAAGCCAAATATGGAATAGACAAGAGCTACTCCTTGCTCAACGAAATGGACTCAACACCCCATATTAAACGCCTAAGAATGTACCTGACTAGTAAGTATCTTAAAACCTATGGATTGCTATGTCTCCAAAAGAGAATCAAGCGTGTGTACAGGGGCATAAACGCAGCAGTGATAGGATTGGAGAGGTTCGGTGAGCAAATGAAGACCCTTTGAAGTCAATTTGCATGGTACCCATTACACGGGTCTCAACTCTCCAGGTTTAAGGTATTCTTCCTTCAGCTAAAACATGCATGTGGAACCCAGAGTATGATCAACCATGTGATCGGGAGACGTGTTCAAATATGTCTCAGTTTTCGTACCCTGGTACTCGGGTGCAACATTCCAGACGCTTTACTAACACTCTCCCGACTTGGAGAGTCAGTCCCTTTAACCTCCTGTTTAGCCCAGTTTGCAATTTCTGCGGAAGATGAACACGAATAGCGAGAACCAATGAGAGACTAGCTGGAGGTGTCTGGACGGGCAAATTTAACTCTCATTTCCCACCAGGAAGAGGAATTAACCAAAGGCTCAGCGTGCCGTGCTGGAACAAGATTAGGGCCTGAAGCCATCCTGCGGTGTTGCGGCCAGCTCAAAAGAAAGCGAGTTGAAGAAAGGAGCTCAGGGGCACTGTAATTCACAAACCTGCAGAGTTATAAATGACAGCTATCGTCCAAAAATAGACTGAAGTAAGGCTGCCAAGAGGACTTGAAAGCGGGGCAGAATTGCAGGAAACCGATTTCAGGAGGTAGACTGGAATTGCATTGAAAGCGTAGGAAAAGAGGCAGAACGTCCACAATGATGCACTTGGCCAAAAAGGGCGTATGCGTTTTTTCCTGAATATATTCAGGGAAAAACGCATACGCCCTTTTTGGCCAACCAAGCAAGCTTGCAAAGGAAATCTGCACTACAATGAAGTCTCATTTCCCCCCGGTCAAAAGGGCCATCTGAAAAAAGTGTAAAATCCAGCAAGGCAGGACAGGCCATGGAGAACTGAGAGCCTTGTTATGCTGCTGGGCGGGATGTAAATTGCCAACAGACACTCCGGAGAAGTGTATGGTGTTTCCTGAAACATCTAAAAAACAAAGCAACAGAGCCTAGGGCACTTCCACTTATGGTCCTATAGCTTAGGGAAATTAAAATAAAAAAGACACAGCCACCCCAAAGTTTGGGACGCCTCTGTTTACAAGAACCTCGTTTACAGTACAAGTTCAACATCGCAGAAAATGAAAAATGGATAAAGAAGTTGTGGTATTTACTTACAAAGCAATATCACTCAGCAATGAAATCTATGTCATCAGGCACTTAGCAGCACAATGAGTGGATTCAGGTATGATGATTCTAACTGAAATAAGTCACACAGAAAAAGAAACATCATAAGATATCACTAATACACGGAATATAAACTTGGCTACACAGGAACTGAATTCCAAAACAGAACAGCGTCTCAAATTTAGAAAACCAACTTATGCTTGCTTAAGGGGAAAGGTGAGTTGGGGTGCTGCATAAAACCAGAGATTGAAATGAGCACAGATAAAGTTCTTTAAGCCAAATATGGAATAGACAAGAGCTACTCCTTGCTCAACGAAATGGACTCAACACCCCATATTAAACGCCTAAGAATGTACCTGACTAGAAAGTATCTTAAAACCTATGGATTGCTATGTCTCCGAAAGAGAATCAAGCGTGTGTACAGGGGCATAAACGCAGCAGTGATAGGATTGGAGAGGTTCGGTGAGCAAATGAAGACCCTTTGAAGTCAATTTGCATGGTACCCATTACACGGGTCTCAACTCTCCAGGTTTAAGGTATTCTTCCTTCAGCTAAAACATGCATGTGGAACCCAGATTATGATCAACCGTGTGAACGGGAGACGTGTTCAAATATGTCTCAGTTTTCCTCCCCTGGTACTCGGGTGCAACATTCCAGATTCTTTACTAACACTCTCCCGACTTGGAGAGTCAGCGCCTTTAACCTCCTGTTTGGCCCAGTTTGCAATTTCTGCGGAAGACGAACAGGAATAGGGAGAACCAATGAGAGACTAGCTGGAGTTGTCTGGACGGGCAAATTTAACTCTCATTTCCCACCAGGAAGAGGAAATAACCAAAGGCTCAGTGTGCCGTGCCGGAACCAGATTAGAGCCTGAAGCCATCCTGCGGTGTTGCGGCCAGCTCAAAAGAAAGCGAGTTGAAGAAAGGAGCTCAGGGGCACTGTAATTCACAAACCTGCAGAGTTATAAATGACAGCTATCGTCCAAAAATATACTGAAGTAAGGCTGCCAAGAGGACTTGAAAACGGGGCAGAATTGCAGGAAACCGATTTCAGGAGGTAGACTGGAATTGCATTGAAAGCATAGGAAAAGAGGCAGAACGTCCACAATGATGCACTTGGCCAAAAAGGGCGTATGCGTTCTTTCCTGAATATATTCAGGAAAAAACGCATACGCCCTTTTTGGCCAACCAAGCAAGCTTGCAAAGGAAATCTGCACTACAATGAAGTCTCACTTCCCCCCGGTCAAAAGGGCCATCTGAAAAAAGTGTAAAATCCAGCAAGGCAGGACAGGCCATGGAGAACTGGGAGCCTTGTTATGCTGCTGGGCGGGATGTAAATTGCCAACAGACACTCGGGAGAAGTGTATGGTGTTTCCTGAAACATCTAAAAAACAAAGCAACAGAGCCTAGGGCACTTCCACTTATGGTCCTATAGCTTAGGGAAATTAAAATCAAAAAGACACACCCACCCCAAAGTTTGGAACGGCTCTGTTTACAAGAACCTCGTTTACAGTACAAGTTCAACATCGCAGAAAGTGAAAAATGGATAAAGAACTTTTGGTATTTACTTACAAAGCAATATCACTCAGCAATGAAATCTATGTCATCAGGCCCTTAGCAGCACAATGAGTGGATTCAGGTATGATGATTCTAACTGAAATAAGTCACACAGAAAAAGAAACATCATAAGATATCAGTAATACACGGAATGTAAACTTGGCTACACAGGAACTGAATTCCAAAACAGAACAGGGTCTCAAATTTAGAAAACCAACTTATGCTTGCTTAAGGGGAAAGGTGAGTTGGGGTGCTGCATAAAACCAGAGATTGAAATGAGCACAGATAAAGTTCCTTAAGCCAAATATGGAATAGACAAGAGCTACTCCTTGCTCAACGAAATGGACTCAACACCGCATATTAAACGCCTAAGAATGTACCTGACTAGTAAGTATCTTAAAACCTATGGATTGCTATGTCTCCGAAAGAGAATCAAGCATGTGTACAGGGGCATAAACGCAGCAGTGATAGGATTGGAGAGGTTCGGTGAGCAAATGAAGACCCTTTGATGTCATATTGCATGGTACTCATTCCACGGGTTTCAACTACCCAGGTTTAAGGTATTCTTCCTTCAGCTAAAACATGCATGTGGAACCCAGAGTATGATCAACCATGTGATCGGGAGACGTGTTCAAATATGTCTCAGTTTTCGTACCCTGGTACTCGGGTGCAACATTCCAGACGCTTTACTAACACTCTCCCGACTTGGAGAGTCAGTCCCTTTAACCTCCTGTTTAGCCCAGTTTGCAATTTCTGCGGAAGATGAACAGGAATAGCGAGAACCAATGAGAGACTAGCTGGAGGTGTCTGGACGGGCAAATTTAACTCTCATTTCCCACCAGGAAGAGGAATTAACCAAAGGCTCAGCGTGCCGTGCTGGAACAAGATTAGGGCCTGAAGCCATCCTGCGGTGTTGCGGCCAGCTCAAAAGAAAGCGAGTTGAAGAAAGGAGCTCAGGGGCACTGTAATTCACAAACCTGCAGACTTATGAATGACAGCTATCGTCCAAAAATATACTGAAGTAAGGCTGCCAAGAGGACTTGAAAGCGGGGCAGAATTGCAGGAAACCGATTTCAGGAGGTAGACTGGAATTGCATTGAAAGCATAGGAAAAGAGGCAGAACGTCCACAATGATGCACTTGGCCAAAAAGGGCGTATGCGTTTTTTCCTGAATATATTCAGGAAAAAACGCATACGCACTTTTTGGCCAACCAAGCAAGCATGCAAAGGAAATCTGCACTACAATGAAGTCTCACTTCCCCCCGGTCAAAAGGGCCATCTGAAAAAAGTGTAAACTCCAGCAAGGCAGGACAGGCCATGGAGAACTGGGAGCCTTGTTATGCTGCTGGGCGGGATGTAAATTGCCAACAGACACTCGGGAGAAGTGTATGGTGTTTCCTGAAACATCTAAAAAACAAAGCAACAGAGCCTAGGGCACTTCCACTTATGGTCCTATAGCTTAGGGAAATTAAAATCAAAAAGACACAGCCACCCCAAAGTTTGGGACGCCTCTGTTTACAAGAACCTCGTTTACAGTACAAGTTCAACATCGCAGAAAGTGAAAAATGGATAAAGAAGTTGTGGTATTTACTTGCAAAGCAATATCACTCAGCAATGAAATCTATGTCATCAGGCCCTTAGCAGCACAATGAGTGAATTCAGGTATGATGATTCTAACTGAAATAAGTCACACAGAAAATGAAACATCATAAGGTATCAGTAATACACGGAATGTAAACTTGGCTACACAGGAACTGAATTACAGAACAGAACAGGGTCTCAAATTTAGAAAACCAACTTATGCTTGCTTAAGGGGAAAGGTGAGTTGGGGTTCTGCATAAAACCAGAGATTGAAATGAGCACAGATAAAGTTCCTTAAGCCAAATATGGAATAGACAAGAGCTACTCCTTGCTCAACGAAATGGACTCAACACCCCATATTAAACGCCTAAGAATGTACCTGACTAGTAAGTATCTTAAAACCTATGGATTGCTATGTCTCCGAAAGAGAATCAAGCATGTGTACAGGGGCATAAACGCAGCAGTGATAGGATTGTAGAGGTTCGGTGAGCAAATGAAGACCCTTTGATGTCATATTGCATGGTACCCATTCCACGGGTTTCAACTACCCAGGTTTAAGGTATTCTTCCTTCAGCTAAAACATGCATGTGGAACCCAGAGTATGATCAACCATGTGATCGGGAGACGTGTTCAAACATGTCTCAGTTTTCGTACCCTGGTACTCGGGTGCAACATTCCAGACGCTTTACTAACACTCTCCCAACTTGGAGAGTCAGTCCCTTTAACCTCCTGTTTAGCCCAGTTTGCAATTTCTGCGGAAGATGAACAGGAATAGCGAGAACCAATGAGAGACTAGCTGGAGGTGTCTGGACGGGCAAATTTAACTCTCATTTCCCACCAGGAAGAGGAATTAACCAAAGGCTCAGCGTGCCGTGCTGGAACAAGATTAGGGCATGAAGCCATCCTGCGGTGTTGCGGCCAGCTCAAAAGAAAACGAGTTGAAGAAAGGAACTCAGGGGCACTGTAATTCACAAACCTGCAGAGTTATAAATGACAGCTATCATCCAAAAATAGACTGAAGTAAGGCTGCCAAGAGGACTTGAAAGCGGGGCAGAATTGCAGGAAACCGATTTCAGGAGGTAGACTGGAATTGCATTGAAAGCATAGGAAAAGAGGCAGAACGTCCACAATGATGCACTTGGCCAAAAAGGGCGTATGCGTTTTTTCCTGAATATATTCAGGAAAAAACGCATACGCCCTTTTTGGCCAACCAAGCAAGCTTGCAAAGGAAATCTGCACTACAATGAAGTCTCACTTCCCCCCGGTCAAAAGGGCCATCTGAAAAAAGTGTAAAATCCAGCAAGGCAGGACAGGCCATGGAGAACTGGGAGCCTTGTTATGCTGCTGGGCGGGATGTAAATTGCCAACAGACACTCGGGAGAAGTGTATGGTGTTTCCTGAAACATCTAAAAAACAAAGCAACAGAGCCTAGGGCACTTCCACTTATGGTCCTATAGCTTAGGGAAATTAAAATCAAAAAGACACACCCACCCCAAAGTTTGGAACGGCTCTGTTTACAAGAACCTCGTTTACAGTACAAGTTCAACATCGCAGAAAGTGAAAAATGGATAAAGAACTTTTGGTATTTACTTACAAAGCAATATCACTCAGCAATGAAATCTATGTCATCAGGCCCTTAGCAGCACAATGAGTGGATTCAGGTATGATGATTCTAACTGAAATAAGTCACACAGAAAAAGAAACATCATAAGATATCAGTAATACACGGAATGTAAACTTGGCTACACAGGAACTGAATTCCAAAACAGAACAGGGTCTCAAATTTAGAAAACCAACTTATGCTTGCTTAAGGGGAAAGGTGAGTTGGGGTGCTGCATAAAACCAGAGATTGAAATGAGCACAGATAAAGTTCCTTAAGCCAAATATGGAATAGACAAGAGCTACTCCTTGCTCAACGAAATGGACTCAACACCGCATATTAAACGCCTAAGAATGTACCTGACTAGTAAGTATCTTAAAACCTATGGATTGCTATGTCTCCGAAAGAGAATCAAGCATGTGTACAGGGGCATAAACGCAGCAGTGATAGGATTGGAGAGGTTCGGTGAGCAAATGAAGACCCTTTGATGTCATATTGCATGGTACTCATTCCACGGGTTTCAACTACCCAGGTTTAAGGTATTCTTCCTTCAGCTAAAACATGCATGTGGAACCCAGAGTATGATCAACCATGTGATCGGGAGACGTGTTCAAATATGTCTCAGTTTTCGTACCCTGGTACTCGGGTGCAACATTCCAGACGCTTTACTAACACTCTCCCGACTTGGAGAGTCAGTCCCTTTAACCTCCTGTTTAGCCCAGTTTGCAATTTCTGCGGAAGATGAACAGGAATAGCGAGAACCAATGAGAGACTAGCTGGAGGTGTCTGGACGGGCAAATTTAACTCTCATTTCCCACCAGGAAGAGGAATTAACCAAAGGCTCAGCGTGCCGTGCTGGAACAAGATTAGGGCCTGAAGCCATCCTGCGGTGTTGCGGCCAGCTCAAAAGAAAGCGAGTTGAAGAAAGGAGCTCAGGGGCACTGTAATTCACAAACCTGCAGAGTTATGAATGACAGCTATCGTCCAAAAATATACTGAAGTAAGGCTGCCAAGAGGACTTGAAAGCGGGGCAGAATTGCAGGAAACCGATTTCAGGAGGTAGACTGGAATTGCATTGAAAGCATAGGAAAAGAGGCAGAACGTCCACAATGATGCACTTGGCCAAAAAGTGCGTATGCGTTTTTTCCTGAATATATTCAGGAAAAAACGCATACGCACTTTTTGGCCAACCAAGCAAGCATGCAAAGGAAATCTGCACTACAATGAAGTCTCACTTCCCCCCGGTCAAAAGGGCCATCTGAAAAAAGTGTAAACTCCAGCAAGGCAGGACAGGCCATGGAGAACTGGGAGCCTTGTTATGCTGCTGGGCGGGATGTAAATTGCCAACAGACACTCGGGAGAAGTGTATGGTGTTTCCTGAAACATCTAAAAAACAAAGCAACAGAGCCTAGGGCACTTCCACTTATGGTCCTATAGCTTAGGGAAATTAAAATCAAAAAGACACAGCCACCCCAAAGTTTGGGACGCCTCTGTTTACAAGAACCTCGTTTACAGTACAAGTTCAACATCGCAGAAAGTGAAAAATGGATAAAGAAGTTGTGGTATTTACTTGCAAAGCAATATCACTCAGCAATGAAATCTATGTCATCAGGCCCTTAGCAGCACAATGAGTGAATTCAGGTATGATGATTCTAACTGAAATAAGTCACACAGAAAATGAAACATCATAAGGTATCAGTAATACACGGAATGTAAACTTGGCTACACAGGAACTGAATTACAGAACAGAACAGGGTCTCAAATTTAGAAAACCAACTTATGCTTGCTTAAGGGGAAAGGTGAGTTGGGGTTCTGCATAAAACCAGAGATTGAAATGAGCACAGATAAAGTTCCTTAAGCCAAATATGGAATAGACAAGAGCTACTCCTTGCTCAACGAAATGGACTCAACACCCCATATTAAACGCCTAAGAATGTACCTGACTAGTAAGTATCTTAAAACCTATGGATTGCTATGTCTCCGAAAGAGAATCAAGCATGTGTACAGGGGCATAAACGCAGCAGTGATAGGATTGTAGAGGTTCGGTGAGCAAATGAAGACCCTTTGATGTCATATTGCATGGTACCCATTCCACGGGTTTCAACTACCCAGGTTTAAGGTATTCTTCCTTCAGCTAAAACATGCATGTGGAACCCAGAGTATGATCAACCATGTGATCGGGAGACGTGTTCAAACATGTCTCAGTTTTCGTACCCTGGTACTCGGGTGCAACATTCCAGACGCTTTACTAACACTCTCCCGACTTGGAGAGTCAGTCCCTTTAACCTCCTGTTTAGCCCAGTTTGCAATTTCTGCGGAAGATGAACAGGAATAGCGAGAACCAATGAGAGACTAGCTGGAGGTGTCTGGACGGGCAAATTTAACTCTCATTTCCCACCAGGAAGAGGAATTAACCAAAGGCTCAGCGTGCCGTGCTGGAACAAGATTAGGGCATGAAGCCATCCTGCGGTGTTGCGGCCAGCTCAAAAGAAAACGAGTTGAAGAAAGGAACTCAGGGGCACTGTAATTCACAAACCTGCAGAGTTATAAATGACAGCTATCATCCAAAAATAGACTGAAGTAAGGCTGCCAAGAGGACTTGAAAGCGGGGCAGAATTGCAGGAAACCGATTTCAGGAGGTAGACTGGAATTGCATTGAAAGCATAGGAAAAGAGGCAGAACGTCCACAATGATGCACTTGGCCAAAAAGGGCGTATGCGTTTTTTCCTGAATATATTCAGGAAAAAACGCATACGCCCTTTTTGGCCAACCAAGCAAGCTTGCAAAGGAAATCTGCACTACAATGAAGTCTCACTTCCCCCCGGTCAAAAGGGCCATCTGAAAAAAGTGTAAAATCCAGCAAGGCAGGACAGGCCATGGAGAACTGGGAGCCTTGTTATGCTGCTGGGCGGGATGTAAATTGCCAACAGACACTCGGGAGAAGTGTATGGTGTTTCCTGAAACATCTAAAAAACAAAGCAACAGAGCCTAGGGCACTTCCACTTATGGTCCTATAGCTTAGGGAAATTAAAATCAAAAAGACACACCCACCCCAAAGTTTGGAACGGCTCTGTTTACAAGAACCTCGTTTACAGTACAAGTTCAACATCGCAGAAAGTGAAAAATGGATAAAGAACTTTTGGTATTTACTTACAAAGCAATATCACTCAGCAATGAAATCTATGTCATCAGGCCCTTAGCAGCACAATGAGTGGATTCAGGTATGATGATTCTAACTGAAATAAGTCACACAGAAAAAGAAACATCATAAGATATCAGTAATACACGGAATGTAAACTTGGCTACACAGGAACTGAATTCCAAAACAGAACAGGGTCTCAAATTTAGAAAACCAACTTATGCTTGCTTAAGGGGAAAGGTGAGTTGGGGTGCTGCATAAAACCAGAGATTGAAATGAGCACAGATAAAGTTCCTTAAGCCAAATATGGAATAGACAAGAGCTACTCCTTGCTCAACGAAATGGACTCAACACCGCATATTAAACGCCTAAGAATGTACCTGACTAGTAAGTATCTTAAAACCTATGGATTGCTATGTCTCCGAAAGAGAATCAAGCATGTGTACAGGGGCATAAACGCAGCAGTGATAGGATTGGAGAGGTTCGGTGAGCAAATGAAGACCCTTTGATGTCATATTGCATGGTACTCATTCCACGGGTTTCAACTACCCAGGTTTAAGGTATTCTTCCTTCAGCTAAAACATGCATGTGGAACCCAGAGTATGATCAACCATGTGATCGGGAGACGTGTTCAAATATGTCTCAGTTTTCGTACCCTGGTACTCGGGTGCAACATTCCAGACGCTTTACTAACACTCTCCCGACTTGGAGAGTCAGTCCCTTTAACCTCCTGTTTAGCCCAGTTTGCAATTTCTGCGGAAGATGAACAGGAATAGCGAGAACCAATGAGAGACTAGCTGGAGGTGTCTGGACGGGCAAATTTAACTCTCATTTCCCACCAGGAAGAGGAATTAACCAAAGGCTCAGCGTGCCGTGCTGGAACAAGATTAGGGCCTGAAGCCATCCTGCGGTGTTGCGGCCAGCTCAAAAGAAAGCGAGTTGAAGAAAGGAGCTCAGGGGCACTGTAATTCACAAACCTGCAGACTTATGAATGACAGCTATCGTCCAAAAATATACTGAAGTAAGGCTGCCAAGAGGACTTGAAAGCGGGGCAGAATTGCAGGAAACCGATTTCAGGAGGTAGACTGGAATTGCATTGAAAGCATAGGAAAAGAGGCAGAACGTCCACAATGATGCACTTGGCCAAAAAGGGCGTATGCGTTTTTTCCTGAATATATTCAGGAAAAAACGCATACGCACTTTTTGGCCAACCAAGCAAGCATGCAAAGGAAATCTGCACTACAATGAAGTCTCACTTCCCCCCGGTCAAAAGGGCCATCTGAAAAAAGTGTAAACTCCAGCAAGGCAGGACAGGCCATGGAGAACTGGGAGCCTTGTTATGCTGCTGGGCGGGATGTAAATTGCCAACAGACACTCGGGAGAAGTGTATGGTGTTTCCTGAAACATCTAAAAAACAAAGCAACAGAGCCTAGGGCACTTCCACTTATGGTCCTATAGCTTAGGGAAATTAAAATCAAAAAGACACAGCCACCCCAAAGTTTGGGACGCCTCTGTTTACAAGAACCTCGTTTACAGTACAAGTTCAACATCGCAGAAAGTGAAAAATGGATAAAGAAGTTGTGGTATTTACTTGCAAAGCAATATCACTCAGCAATGAAATCTATGTCATCAGGCCCTTAGCAGCACAATGAGTGAATTCAGGTATGATGATTCTAACTGAAATAAGTCACACAGAAAATGAAACATCATAAGGTATCAGTAATACACGGAATGTAAACTTGGCTACACAGGAACTGAATTACAGAACAGAACAGGGTCTCAAATTTAGAAAACCAACTTATGCTTGCTTAAGGGGAAAGGTGAGTTGGGGTTCTGCATAAAACCAGAGATTGAAATGAGCACAGATAAAGTTCCTTAAGCCAAATATGGAATAGACAAGAGCTACTCCTTGCTCAACGAAATGGACTCAACACCCCATATTAAACGCCTAAGAATGTACCTGACTAGTAAGTATCTTAAAACCTATGGATTGCTATGTCTCCGAAAGAGAATCAAGCATGTGTACAGGGGCATAAACGCAGCAGTGATAGGATTGTAGAGGTTCGGTGAGCAAATGAAGACCCTTTGATGTCATATTGCATGGTACCCATTCCACGGGTTTCAACTACCCAGGTTTAAGGTATTCTTCCTTCAGCTAAAACATGCATGTGGAACCCAGAGTATGATCAACCATGTGATCGGGAGACGTGTTCAAACATGTCTCAGTTTTCGTACCCTGGTACTCGGGTGCAACATTCCAGACGCTTTACTAACACTCTCCCGACTTGGAGAGTCAGTCCCTTTAACCTCCTGTTTAGCCCAGTTTGCAATTTCTGCGGAAGATGAACAGGAATAGCGAGAACCAATGAGAGACTAGCTGGAGGTGTCTGGACGGGCAAATTTAACTCTCATTTCCCACCAGGAAGAGGAATTAACCAAAGGCTCAGCGTGCCGTGCTGGAACAAGATTAGGGCATGAAGCCATCCTGCGGTGTTGCGGCCAGCTCAAAAGAAAACGAGTTGAAGAAAGGAACTCAGGGGCACTGTAATTCACAAACCTGCAGAGTTATAAATGACAGCTATCATCCAAAAATAGACTGAAGTAAGGCTGCCAAGAGGACTTGAAAGCGGGGCAGAATTGCAGGAAACCGATTTCAGGAGGTAGACTGGAATTGCATTGAAAGCATAGGAAAAGAGGCAGAACGTCCACAATGATGCACTTGGCCAAAAAGGGCGTATGCGTTTTTTCCTGAATATATTCAGGAAAAAACGCATACGCCCTTTTTGGCCAACCAAGCAAGCTTGCAAAGGAAATCTGCACTACAATGAAGTCTCACTTCCCCCCGGTCAAAAGGGCCATCTGAAAAAAGTGTAAAATCCAGCAAGGCAGGACAGGCCATGGAGAACTGGGAGCCTTGTTATGCTGCTGGGCGGGATGTAAATTGCCAACAGACACTCGGGAGAAGTGTATGGTGTTTCCTGAAACATCTAAAAAACAAAGCAACAGAGCCTAGGGCACTTCCACTTATGGTCCTATAGCTTAGGGAAATTAAAATCAAAAAGACACAGCCACCCCAAAGTTTGGGACGCCTCTGTTTACAAGAACCTCATTTACAGTACAAGTTCAACATCGCAGAAAGTGAAAAATGGATAAAGAAGTTGTGGTATTTACTTGCAAAGCAATATCACTCAGCAATGAAATCTATGTCATCAGGCCCTTAGCAGCACAATGAGTGGATTCAGGTATGATGATTCTAACTGAAATAAGTCACACAGAAAATGAAACATCATAAGGTATCAGTAATACACGGAATGTAAACTTGGCTACACAGGAACTGAATTACAGAACAGAACAGGGTCTCAAATTTAGAAAACCAACTTATGCTTGCTTAAGGGGAAAGGTGAGTTGGGGTGCTGCATAAAACCAGAGATTGAAATGAGCACAGATAAAGTTCCTTAAGCCAAATATGGAATAGACAAGAGCTACTCCTTGCTCAACGAAATGGACTCAACACCCCATATTAAACGCCTAAGAATGTACCTGACTAGTAAGTATCTTAAAACCTATGGATTGCTATGTCTCCAAAAGAGAATCAAGCGTGTGTACAGGGGCATAAACGCAGCAGTGATAGGATTGGAGAGGTTCGGTGAGCAAATGAAGACCCTTTGAAGTCAATTTGCATGGTACCCATTACACGGGTCTCAACTCTCCAGGTTTAAGGTATTCTCCTTCAGCTAAAACATGCATGTGGAACCCAGAGTATGATCAACCGTGTGAACGGGAGACGTGTTCAAATATGTCTCAGTTTTCCTCCCCTGGTACTCGGGTGCAACATTCCAGATTCTTTACTAACACTCTCCCGACTTGGAGAGTCAGCGCCTTTAACGTCCTGTTTGGCCCAGTTGGCAATTTCTGCGGAAGATGAACAGGAATAGGGAGAACCAATGAGAGACTAGCTGGAGTTGTCTGGACGGGCAAATTTAACTCTCATTTCCCACCAGGAAGAGGAAATAACCAAAGGCTCAGTGTGCCGTGCCGGAACCAGATTAGAGCCTGAAGCCATCCTGCGGTGTTGCGGCCAGCTCAAAAGAAAGCGAGTTGAAGAAAGGAGCTCAGGGGCACTGTAATTCACAAACCTGCAGAGTTATAAATGACAGCTATCGTCCAAAAATATACTGAAGTAAGGCTGCCAAGAGGACTTGAAAGCGGGGCAGAATTGCAGGAAACCGATTTCAGGAGGTAGACTGGAATTGCATTGAAAGCATAGGAAAAGAGGCAGAACGTCCACAATGATGCACTTGGCCAAAAAGGGCGTATGCGTTTTTTCCTGAATATATTCAGGAAAAAACGCATACGCCCTTTTTGGCCAACCAAGCAAGCTTGCAAAGGAAATCTGCACTACAATGAAGTCTCACTTCCCCCCGGTCAAAAGGGCCATCTGAAAAAAGTGTAAAATCCAGCAAGGCAGGACAGGCCATGGAGAACTGGGAGCCTTGTTATGCTGCTGGGCGGGATGTAAATTGCCAACAGACACTCGGGAGAAGTGTATGGTGTTTCCTGAAACATCTAAAAAACAAAGCAACAGAGCCTAGGGCACTTCCACTTATGGTCCTATAGCTTAGGGAAATTAAAATCAAAAAGACACACCCACCCCAAAGTTTGGAACGGCTCTGTTTACAAGAACCTCGTTTACAGTACAAGTTCAACATCGCAGAAAGTGAAAAATGGATAAAGAACTTTTGGTATTTACTTACAAAGCAATATCACTCAGCAATGAAATCTATGTCATCAGGCCCTTAGCAGCACAATGAGTGGATTCAGGTATGATGATTCTAACTGAAATAAGTCACACAGAAAAAGAAACATCATAAGATATCAGTAATACACGGAATGTAAACTTGGCTACACAGGAACTGAATTCCAAAACAGAACAGGGTCTCAAATTTAGAAAACCAACTTATGCTTGCTTAAGGGGAAAGGTGAGTTGGGGTGCTGCATAAAACCAGAGATTGAAATGAGCACAGATAAAGTTCCTTAAGCCAAATATGGAATAGACAAGAGCTACTCCTTGCTCAACGAAATGGACTCAACACCGCATATTAAACGCCTAAGAATGTACCTGACTAGTAAGTATCTTAAAACCTATGGATTGCTATGTCTCCGAAAGAGAATCAAGCATGTGTACAGGGGCATAAACGCAGCAGTGATAGAATTGGAGAGGTTCGGTGAGCAAATGAAGACCCTTTGATGTCATATTGCATGGTACCCATTCCACGGGTTTCAACTACCCAGGTTTAAGGTATTCTTCCTTCAGCTAAAACATGCATGTGGAACCCAGAGTATGATCAACCATGTGATCGGGAGACGTGTTCAAATATGTCTCAGTTTTCGTACCCTGGTAGTCGGGTGCAACATTCCAGACGCTTTACTAACACTCTCCCGACTTGGAGAGTCAGTCCCTTTAAACTCCTGTTTAGCCCAGTTTGCAATTTCTGCGGAAGATGAACAGGAATAGCGAGAACCAATGAGAGACTAGCTGGAGGTGTCTGGACGGGCAAATTTAACTCTCATTTCCCACCAGGAAGAGGAATTAACCAAAGGCTCAGCGTGCCGTGCTGGAACAAGATTAGGGCCTGAAGCCATCCTGCGGTGTTGCGGCCAGCTCAAAAGAAAGCGAGTTGAAGAAAGGAGCTCAGGGGCACTGTAATTCACAAACCTGCAGAGTTATAAATGACAGCTATCGTCCAAAAATATACTGAAGTAAGGCTGCCAAGAGGACTTGAAAGCGGGGCAGAATTGCAGGAAACCGATTTCAGGAGGTAGACTGGAATTGCATTGAAAGCATAGGAAAAGAGGCAGAACGTCCACAATGATGCACTTGGCCAAAAAGGGCGTATGCGTTTTTTCCTGAATATATTCAGGAAAAAACGCATACGCCCTTTTTGGCCAACCAAGCAAGCTTGCAAAGGAAATCTGCACTACAATGAAGTCTCACTTCCCCCCGGTCAAAAGGGCCATCTGAAAAAAGTGTAAAATCCAGCAAGGCAGGACAGGCCATGGAGAACTGGGAGCCTTGTTATGCTGTTGGGCGGGATGTAAATTGCCAACAGACACTCGGGAGAAGTGTATGGTGTTTCCTGAAACATCTAAAACACAAAGCAACAGAGCCTAGGGCACTTCCACTTATGGTCCTATAGCTTAGGGAAATTAAAATCAAAAAGACACAGCCACCCCAAAGTTTGGGACGCCTCTGTTTACAAGAACCTCATTTACAGTACAAGTTCAACATCGCAGAAAGTGAAAAATGGATAAAGAAGTTGTGGTATTTACTTGCAAAGCAATATCACTCAGCAATGAAATCTATGTCATCAGGCCCTTAGCAGCACAATGAGTGGATTCAGGTATGATGATTCTAACTGAAATAAGTCACACATAAATTGAAACATCATAAGGTATCAGTAATACACGGAATGTAAACGTGGCTACACAGGAACTGAATTACAGAACAGAACAGGGTCTCAAATTTAGAAAACCAACTTATGCTTGCTTAAGGGGAAAGGTGAGTTGGGGTGCTGCATAAAACCAGAGATTGAAATGAGCACAGATAAAGTTCCTTAAGCCAAATATGGAATAGACAAGAGCTACTCCTTGCTCAACGAAATGGACTCAACACCCCATATTAAACGCCTAAGAATGTACCTGACTAGTAAGTATCTTAAAACCTATGGATTGCTATGTCTCCAAAAGAGAATCAAGCGTGTGTACAGGGGCATAAACGCAGCAGTGATAGGATTGGAGAGGTTCGGTGAGCAAATGAAGACCCTTTGAAGTCAATTTGCATGGTACCCATTACACGGGTCTCAACTCTCCAGGTTTAAGGTATTCTTCCTTCAGCTAAAACATGCATGTGGAACCCAGAGTATGATCAACCGTGTGAACGGGAGACGTGTTCAAATATGTCTCAGTTTTCCTCCCCTGGTACTCGGGTGCAACATTCCAGATTCTTTACTAACACTCTCCCGACTTGGAGAGTCAGCGCCTTTAACCTCCTGTTTGGCCCAGTTTGCAATTTCTGCGGAAGATGAACAGGAATAGGGAGAACCAATGAGAGACTAGCTGGAGTTGTCTGGACGGGCAAATTTAACTCTCATTTCCCACCAGGAAGAGGAAATAACCAAAGGCTCAGTGTGCCGTGCCGGAACCAGTTTAGAGCCTGAAGCCATCCTGCGGTGTTGCGGCCAGCTCAAAAGAAAGCGAGTTGAAGAAAGGAGCTCAGGGGCACTGTAATTCACAAACCTGCAGAGTTATAAATGACAGCTATCGTCCAAAAATATACTGAAGTAAGGCTGCCAAGAGGACTTGAAAGCGGGGCAGAATTGCAGGAAACCGATTTCAGGAGGTAGACTGGAATTGCATTGAAAGCATAGGAAAAGAGGCAGAACGTCCACAATGATGCACTTGGCCAAAAAGGGCGTATGCGTTTTTTCCTGAATATATTCAGGAAAAAACGCATACGCCCTTTTTGGCCAACCAAGCAAGCTTGCAAAGGAAATCTGCACTACAATGAAGTCTCACTTCCCCCCGGTCAAAAGGGCCATCTGAAAAAAGTGTAAAATCCAGCAAGGCAGGACAGGCCATGGAGAACTGGGAGCCTTGTTATGCTGCTGGGCGGGATGTAAATTGCCAACAGACACTCGGGAGAAGTGTATGGTGTTTCCTGAAACATCTAAAAAACAAAGCAACAGAGCCTAGGGCACTTCCACTTATGGTCCTATAGCTTAGGGAAATTAAAATCAAAAAGACACAGCCACCCCAAAGTTTGGGACGCCTCTGTTTACAAGAACCTCATTTACAGTACAAGTTCAACATCGCAGAAAGTGAAAAATGGATAAAGAAGTTGTGGTATTTACTTGCAAAGCAATATCACTCAGCAATGAAATATATGTCATCAGGCCCTTAGCAGCACAATGAGTGGATTCAGGTATGATGATTCTAACTGAAATAAGTCACACATAAAATGAAACATCATAAGGTATCAGTAATACACGGAATATAAACTTGGCTACACAGGAACTGAATTACAGAACAGAACAGGGTCTCAAATTTAGAAAACCAACTTATGCTTGCTTAAGGGGAAAGGTGAGTTGGGGTGCTGCATAAAACCAGAGATTGAAATGAGCACAGATAAAGTTCCTTAAGCCAAATATGGAATAGACAAGAGCTACTCCTTGCTCAACGAAATGGACTCAACACCCCATATTAAACGCCTAAGAATGTACCTGACTAGTAAGTATCTTAAAACCTATGGATTGCTATGTCTCCAAAAGAGAATCAAGCGTGTGTACAGGGGCATAAACGCAGCAGTGATAGGATTGGAGAGGTTCGGTGAGCAAATGAAGACCCTTTGAAGTCAATTTGCATGGTACCCATTACACGGGTCTCAACTCTCCAGGTTTAAGGTATTCTTCCTTCAGCTAAAACATGCATGTGGAACCCAGAGTATGATCAACCGTGTGAATGGGAGACGTGTTCAAATATGTCTCAGTTTTCCTCCCCTGGTACTCGGGTGCAACATTCCAGATTCTTTACTAACACTCTCCCGACTTGGAGAGTCAGCGCCTTTAACCTCCTGTTTGGCCCAGTTTGCAATTTCTGCGGAAGATGAACAGGAATAGGGAGAACCAATGAGAGACTAGCTGGAGTTGTCTGGACGGGCAAATTTAACTCTCATTTCCCACCAGGAAGAGGAAATAACCAAAGGCTCAGTGTGCCGTGCCGGAACCAGTTTAGAGCCTGAAGCCATCCTGCGGTGTTGCGGCCAGCTCAAAAGAAAGCGAGTTGAAGAAAGGAGCTCAGGGGCACTGTAATTCACAAACCTGCAGAGTTATAAATGACAGCTATCGTCCAAAAATATACTGAAGTAAGGCTGCCAAGAGGACTTGAAAGCGGGGCAGAATTGCAGGAAACCGATTTCAGGAGGTAGACTGGAATTGCATTGAAAGCATAGGAAAAGAGGCAGAACGTCCACAATGATGCACTTGGCCAAAAAGGGCGCATGCGTTTTTTCCTGAATATATTCAGGAAAAAACGCATACGCCCTTTTTGGCCAACCAAGCAAGCTTGCAAAGGAAATCTGCACTACAATGAAGTCTCACTTCCCCCCGGTCAAAAGGGCCATCTGAAAAAAGTGTAAAATCCAGCAAGGCAGGACAGGCCATGGAGAACTGGGAGCCTTGTTATGCTGATGGGCGGGATGTAAATTGCCAACAGACACTCGGGAGAAGTGTATGGTGTTTCCTGAAACATCTAAAAAACAAAGCAACAGAGCCTAGGGCACTTCCACTTATGGTCCTATAGCTTAGGGAAATTAAAATCAAAAAGACACAGCCACCCCAAAGTTTGGAACGGCTCTGTTTACAAGAACCTCGTTTACAGTACAAGTTCAACATCGCAGAAAGTGAAAAATGGATAAAGAACTTGTGGTATTTACTTACAAAGCAATATCACTCAGCAATGAACTCTATGTCATCAGGCCCTTAGCAGCACAATGAGTGGATTCAGGTATGATGATTCTAACTGAAATAAGTCACACAGAAAAAGAAACATCATAAGATATCAGTAATACACGGAATGTAAACTTGGCTACACAGGAACTGAATTCCAAAACAGAACAGGGTCTCAAATTTAGAAAACCAACTTATGCTTGCTTAAGGGGAAAGGTGAGTTGGGGTGCTGCATAAAACCAGAGATTGAAATGAGCACAGATAAAGTTCCTTAAGCCAAATATGGAATAGACAAGAGCTACTCCTTGCTCAACGAAATGGACTCAGCACCCCATATTAAACGCCTAAGAATGTACCTGACTAGTAAGTATCTTAAAACCTATGGATTGCTATGTCTCCGAAAGAGAATCAAGCATGTGTACAGGGGCATAAACACAGCAGTGATAGGATTGGAGAGGTTCAGTGAGCAAATGAAGACCCTTTGAAGTCATATTGCATGGTATCCATTCCACGGGTTTCAACTACCCAGGTTTAAGGTATTCTTCCTACAGCTAAAACATGCATGTGGAACCCACAGTATGATCAACCATGTGCTCGGGAGACGTGTTCAAATATGTCTCAGTTTTCATACCCTGGTACTCGGGTGCAACATTCCAGACGCTTTACTAACACTCTCCTGACTTGGAGAGTCAGTCCCTTTAACCTCCTGTTTGGCCCAGTTTGCAATTTCAGCGGAAGATGAACAGGATAGCGAGAACAAATGAGAGACTTGCTGGAGGTGTCTGGACGGGCAAATTTAACTCTCATTTCCCACCAGGAAGAGGAAATAACCAAAGGCTCAGAGTGCCGTGCCGGAACAAGATTAGGGCCTGAAGCCATCCTGCGGTGTTGCGGCCAGGTCACAGGAAAGCGAGTTGAAGAAAGGAGCTCAGGGGCACTGTAATTCACAAACCTGCAGAGTTATAAATGACAGCTATCGTCCAAAAATATACTGAAGTAAGGCTGCCAAGAGGACTTGAAAGCGGGGCAGAATTGCAGGAAACCGATTTCAGGAGGTAGACTGGAATTGCATTGAAAGCATAGGAAAAGAGGCAGAACGTCCACAATGATGCACTTGGCCAAAAAGGGCGTATGCGTTTTTTCCTGAATATATTCAGGAAAAAACGCATACACCCTTTTTGGCCAACCAAGCATGCTTGCAAAGGAAATCTGCACTACAATGAAGTCTCACATCCCCCCGGTCAAAAGGGCCATCTGAAAAAAGTGTAAAATCCAGCAAGGCAGGACAGGCCATGGAGAACTGGGAGCCTTGTTATGCTGCTGGGCGGGATGTAAATTGCCAACAGACACTCGGGAGAAGTGTATGGTGTTTCCTGAAACATCTAAAAAACAAAGCAACAGAGCCTAGGGCACTTCCACTTATGGTCCTATAGCTTAGGGAAATTAAAATCAAAAAGACACAGCCACCCCAAAATTTGGGACGCCTCTGTTTACAAGAACCTCGTTTACAGTGCAAGTTCAACATCGCAGAAAGTGAAAAATGGATAAAGAAGTTGTGGTATTTACTTGCAAAGCAATATCACTCAGCAATGAAATCTATGTCATCAGGCCCTTAGCAGCACAATGAGTGGATTCAGGTATGATGATTCTAACTGAAATAAGTCACACAGAAATTGAAACATCATAAGGTATCAGTAATACACGGAATGTAAACTTGGCTGCACAGGAACTGAATTACAGAACAGAACAGGGTCTCAAATTTAGAAAACAAACTTACGCTTGCTTAAGGGGAAAGGTGAGTTGGGGTGCTGCATAAAACCAGAGATTGAAATGAGCACAGATAAAGTTCCTTAAGCCAAATATGGAATAGACAAGAGCTACTCCTTGCTCAACGAAATGGACTCAACACCCCATATTAAACGCCTAAGAATGTACCTGACTAGTAAGTATCTTAAAACCTATGGATTGCTATGTCTCCGAAAGAGAATCAAGCGTGTGTACAGGGGCATAAACGCAGCAGTGATAGGATTGGAGAGGTTCGGTGAGCAAATGAAGACCCTTTGAAGTCAATTTGCATGGTACCCATTACACGGGTCTCAACTCTCCAGGTTTAAGGTATTCTTCCTTCAGCTAAAACATGCATGTGGAACCCAGAGTATGATCAACCGTGTGAACGGGAGACGTGTTCAAATATGTCTCAGTTTTCCTCCCCTGGTACTCGGGTGCAACATTCCAGATTCTTTAGTAACACTCTCCCGACTTGGAGAGTCAGCGCCTTTAACCTCCTGTTTGGCCCAGTTTGCAATTTCTGCGGAAGATGAACAGGAATAGGGAGAACCAATGAGAGACTAGCTGGAGGTGTCTGGACGGGCAAATTTAACTCTCATTTCCCACCAGGAAGAGGAAATAACCAAAGGCTCAGCGTGCCGTGCTGGAACCAGATTAGGGCCTGAAGCCATCCTGCGGTGTTGCGGCCAGCTCAAAAGAAAGCGAGTTGAAGAAAGGAGCTCAGGGGCACAGTAATTCACAAACCTGCAGAGTTATAAATGACAGCTATCGTCCAAAAATATACTGAAGTAAGGCTGCCAAGAGGACTTGAAAGCGGGGCAGAATTGCAGGAAACCGATTTCAGGAGGTAGACTGGAATTGCATTGAAAGCATAGGAAAAGAGGCAGAACGTCCACAATGATGCACTTGGCCAAAAAGGGCGTATGCGTTTTTTCCTGAATATATTCAGGGAAAAACGCATACGCCCTTTTTGGCCAACCAAGCAAGCTTGCAAAGGAAATCTGCACTACAATGAAGTCTCACTTCCCCCCGGTCAAAAGGGCCATCTGAAAAAAGTGTAAAATCCTGCAAGGCAGGACAGGCCATGGAGAACTGGGAGCCTTTTTATGCTGCTGGGCGTGATGTAAATTGCCAACAGACACTCGGGAGAAGTGTATGGTGTTTCCTGAAACATCTAGAAAACAAAGCAACAGAGCCTAGGGCACTTCCACTTATGGTCCTATAGCTTAGGGAAATTAAAATAAAAAAGACACAGCCACCCCAAAGTTTGGGACGCCTCTGTTTACAAGAACCTCGTTTACAGTACAAGTTCAACATCGCAGAAAATGAAAAATGGATAAAGAAGTTGTGGTATTTACTTACAAAGCAATATCACTCAGCAATGAAATCTATGTCATCAGGTCCTTAGCAGCACAATGAGTGGATTCAGGTATGATGATTCTAACTGAAATAAGTCACACAGAAAAAGAAACATCATAAGATATCACTAATACACGGAATATAAACTTGGCTACACAGGAACTGAATTCCAAAACAGAACAGCGTCTCAAATTTAGAAAACCAACTTATGCTTGCTTAAGGGGAAAGGTGAGTTGGGGTGCTGCATAAAACCAGAGATTGAAATGAGCACAGATAAAGTTCCTTAAGCCAAATATGGAATAGACAAGAGCTACTCCTTGCTCAACGAAATGGACTCAACACCCCATATTAAACGCCTAAGAATGTACCTGACTAGTAAGTATCTTAAAACCTATGGATTGCTATGTCTCCGAAAGAGAATCAAGCGTGTGTACAGGGGCATAAACGCAGCAGTGATAGGATTGGAGAGGTTCGGTGAGCAAATGAAGACCCTTTGAAGTCAATTTGCATGGTACCCATTACACGGGTCTCAACTCTCCAGGTTTAAGGTATTCTTCCTTCAGCTAAAACATGCATGTGGAACCCAGAGTATGATCAACCGTGTGAACGGGAGATGTGTTCAAATATGTCTCAGTTTTCCTCCCTTGGTACTCGGGTGCAACATTCCAGATTCTTTACTAACACTCTCCCGACTTGGAGAGTCAGCGCCTTTAACCTCCTGTTTGGCCCAGTTTGCAATTTCTGCGGAAGATGAACAGGAATAGGGAGAACCAATGAGAGACTAGCTGGAGGTGTCTGGACGGGCAAATTTAACTCTCATTTCCCACCAGGAAGAGGAATTAACCAAAGGCTCAGCGTGCCGTGCTGGAACAAGATTAGGGCCTGAAGCCATCCTGCGGTGTTGCGGCCAGCTCAAAAGAAAGCGAGTTGAAGAAAGGAGCTCAGGGGCACTGTAATTCACAAACCTGCAGAGTTATAAATGACAGCTATCGTCCAAAAATATACTGAAGTAAGGCTGCCAAGAGGACTTGAAAGCGGGGCAGAATTGCAGGAAACCGATTTCAGGAGGTAGACTGGAATTGCATTGAAAGCATAGGAAAAGAGGCAGAACGTCCACAATGATGCACTTGGCCAAAAAGGGCGTATGCGTTTTTTCCTGAATATATTCAGGAAAAAACGCATACGCCCTTTTTGGCCAACCAAGCAAGCTTGCAAAGGAAATCTGCACTACAATGAAGTCTCACTTCCCCCCGGTCAAAAGGGCCATCTGAAAAAAGTGTAAAATCCAGCAAGGCAGGACAGGCCATGGAGAACTGGGAGCCTTGTTATGCTGCTGGGCGGGATGTAAATTGCCAACAGACACTCGGGAGAAGTGTATGGTGTTTCCTGAAACATCTAAAAAACAAAGCAACAGAGCCTAGGGCACTTCCACTTATGGTCCTATAGCTTAGGGAAATTAAAATCAAAAAGACACACCCACCCCAAAGTTTGGAACGGCTCTGTTTACAAGAACCTCGTTTACAGTACAAGTTCAACATCGCAGAAAGTGAAAAATGGATAAAGAACTTTTGGTATTTACTTACAAAGCAATATCACTCAGCAATGAAATCTATGTCATCAGGCCCTTAGCAGCACAATGAGTGGATTCAGGTATGATGATTCTAACTGAAATAAGTCACACAGAAAAAGAAACATCATAAGATATCAGTAATACACGGAATGTAAACTTGGCTACACAGGAACTGAATTCCAAAACAGAACAGGGTCTCAAATTTAGAAAACCAACTTATGCTTGCTTAAGGGGAAAGGTGAGTTGGGGTGCTGCATAAAACCAGAGATTGAAATGAGCACAGATAAAGTTCCTTAAGCCAAATATGGAATAGACAAGAGCTACTCCTTGCTCAACGAAATGGACTCAACACCGCATATTAAACGCCTAAGAATGTACCTGACTAGTAAGTATCTTAAAACCTATGGATTGCTATGTCTCCGAAAGAGAATCAAGCATGTGTACAGGGGCATAAACGCAGCAGTGATAGGATTGGAGAGGTTCGGTGAGCAAATGAAGACCCTTTGATGTCATATTGCATGGTACTCATTCCACGGGTTTCAACTACCCAGGTTTAAGGTATTCTTCCTTCAGCTAAAACATGCATGTGGAACCCAGAGTATGATCAACCATGTGATCGGGAGACGTGTTCAAATATGTCTCAGTTTTCATACCCTGGTACTCGGGTGCAACATTCCAGACGCTTTACTAACACTCTCCCGACTTGGAGAGTCAGTCCCTTTAACCTCCTGTTTAGCCCAGTTTGCAATTTCTGCGGAAGATGAACAGGAATAGCGAGAACCAATGAGAGACTAGCTGGAGGTGTCTGGACGGGCAAATTTAACTCTCATTTCCCACCAGGAAGAGGAATTAACCAAAGGCTCAGCGTGCCGTGCTGGAACAAGATTAGGGCCTGAAGCCATCCTGCGGTGTTGCGGCCAGCTCAAAAGAAAGCGAGTTGAAGAAAGGAGCTCAGGGGCACTGTAATTCACAAACCTGCAGACTTATGAATGACAGCTATCGTCCAAAAATATACTGAAGTAAGGCTGCCAAGAGGACTTGAAAGCGGGGCAGAATTGCAGGAAACCGATTTCAGGAGGTAGACTGGAATTGCATTGAAAGCATAGGAAAAGAGGCAGAACGTCCACAATGATGCACTTGGCCAAAAAGGGCGTATGCGTTTTTTCCTGAATATATTCAGGAAAAAACGCATACGCACTTTTTGGCCAACCAAGCAAGCATGCAAAGGAAATCTGCACTACAATGAAGTCTCACTTCCCCCCGGTCAAAAGGGCCATCTGAAAAAAGTGTAAACTCCAGCAAGGCAGGACAGGCCATGGAGAACTGGGAGCCTTGTTATGCTGCTGGGCGGGATGTAAATTGCCAACAGACACTCGGGAGAAGTGTATGGTGTTTCCTGAAACATCTAAAAAACAAAGCAACAGAGCCTAGGGCACTTCCACTTATGGTCCTATAGCTTAGGGAAATTAAAATCAAAAAGACACAGCCACCCCAAAGTTTGGGACGCCTCTGTTTACAAGAACCTCGTTTACAGTACAAGTTCAACATCGCAGAAAGTGAAAAATGGATAAAGAAGTTGTGGTATTTACTTGCAAAGCAATATCACTCAGCAATGAAATCTATGTCATCAGGCCCTTAGCAGCACAATGAGTGAATTCAGGTATGATGATTCTAACTGAAATAAGTCACACAGAAAATGAAACATCATAAGGTATCAGTAATACACGGAATGTAAACTTGGCTACACAGGAACTGAATTACAGAACAGAACAGGGTCTCAAATTTAGAAAACCAACTTATGCTTGCTTAAGGGGAAAGGTGAGTTGGGGTTCTGCATAAAACCAGAGATTGAAATGAGCACAGATAAAGTTCCTTAAGCCAAATATGGAATAGACAAGAGCTACTCCTTGCTCAACGAAATGGACTCAACACCCCATATTAAACGCCTAAGAATGTACCTGACTAGTAAGTATCTTAAAACCTATGGATTGCTATGTCTCCGAAAGAGAATCAAGCATGTGTACAGGGGCATAAACGCAGCAGTGATAGGATTGTAGAGGTTCGGTGAGCAAATGAAGACCCTTTGATGTCATATTGCATGGTACCCATTCCACGGGTTTCAACTACCCAGGTTTAAGGTATTCTTCCTTCAGCTAAAACATGCATGTGGAACCCAGAGTATGATCAACCATGTGATCGGGAGACGTGTTCAAACATGTCTCAGTTTTCGTACCCTGGTACTCGGGTGCAACATTCCAGACGCTTTACTAACACTCTCCCGACTTGGAGAGTCAGTCCCTTTAAACTCCTGTTTAGCCCAGTTTGCAATTTCTGCGGAAGATGAACAGGAATAGCGAGAACCAATGAGAGACTAGCTGGAGGTGTCTGGACGGGCAAATTTAACTCTCATTTCCCACCAGGAAGAGGAATTAACCAAAGGCTCAGCGTGCCGTGCTGGAACAAGATTAGGGCATGAAGCCATCCTGCGGTGTTGCGGCCAGCTCAAAAGAAAACGAGTTGAAGAAAGGAACTCAGGGGCACTGTAATTCACAAACCTGCAGAGTTATAAATGACAGCTATCATCCAAAAATAGACTGAAGTAAGGCTGCCAAGAGGACTTGAAAGCGGGGCAGAATTGCAGGAAACTGATTTCAGGAGGTAGACTGGAATTGCATTGAAAGCATAGGAAAAGAGGCAGAACGTCCACAATGATGCACTTGGCCAAAAAGGGCGTATGCGTTTTTTCCTGAATATATTCAGGAAAAAACGCATACGCCCTTTTTGGCCAACCAAGCAAGCTTGCAAAGGAAATCTGCACTACAATGAAGTCTCACTTCCCCCCGGTCAAAAGGGCCATCTGAAAAAAGTGTAAAATCCAGCAAGGCAGGACAGGCCATGGAGAACTGGGAGCCTTGTTATGCTGCTGGGCGGGATGTAAATTGCCAACAGACACTCGGGAGAAGTGTATGGTGTTTCCTGAAACATCTAAAAAACAAAGCAACAGAGCCTAGGGCACTTCCACTTATGGTCCTATAGCTTAGGGAAATTAAAATCAAAAAGACACAGCCACCCCAAAGTTTGGGACGCCTCTGTTTACAAGAACCTCATTTACAGTACAAGTTCAACATCGCAGAAAGTGAAAAATGGATAAAGAAGTTGTGGTATTTACTTGCAAAGCAATATCACTCAGCAATGAAATCTATGTCATCAGGCCCTTAGCAGCACAATGAGTGGATTCAGGTATGATGATTCTAACTGAAATAAGTCACACAGAAAATGAAACATCATAAGGTATCAGTAATACACGGAATGTAAACTTGGCTACACAGGAACTGAATTACAGAACAGAACAGGGTCTCAAATTTAGAAAACCAACTTATGCTTGCTTAAGGGGAAAGGTGAGTTGGGGTGCTGCATAAAACCAGAGATTGAAATGAGCACAGATAAAGTTCCTTAAGCCAAATATGGAATAGACAAGAGCTACTCCTTGCTCAACGAAATGGACTCAACACCGCATATTAAACGCCTAAGAATGTACCTGACTAGTAAGTATCTTAAAACCTATGGATTGCTATGTCTCCGAAAGAGAATCAAGCATGTGTACAGGGGCATAAACGCAGCAGTGATAGGATTGGAGAGGTTCGGTGAGCAAATGAAGACCCTTTGATGTCATATTGCATGGTACTCATTCCACGGGTTTCAACTACCCAGGTTTAAGGTATTCTTCCTTCAGCTAAAACATGCATGTGGAACCCAGAGTATGATCAACCATGTGATCGGGAGACGTGTTCAAATATGTCTCAGTTTTCGTACCCTGGTACTCGGGTGCAACATTCCAGACGCTTTACTAACACTCTCCCGACTTGGAGAGTCAGTCCCTTTAACCTCCTGTTTAGCCCAGTTTGCAATTTCTGCGGAAGATGAACAGGAATAGCGAGAACCAATGAGAGACTAGCTGGAGGTGTCTGGACGGGCAAATTTAACTCTCATTTCCCACCAGGAAGAGGAATTAACCAAAGGCTCAGCGTGCCGTGCTGGAACAAGATTAGGGCCTGAAGCCATCCTGCGGTGTTGCGGCCAGCTCAAAAGAAAGCGAGTTGAAGAAAGGAGCTCAGGGGCACTGTAATTCACAAACCTGCAGACTTATGAATGACAGCTATCGTCCAAAAATATACTGAAGTAAGGCTGCCAAGAGGACTTGAAAGCGGGGCAGAATTGCAGGAAACCGATTTCAGGAGGTAGACTGGAATTGCATTGAAAGCATAGGAAAAGAGGCAGAACGTCCACAATGATGCACTTGGCCAAAAAGGGCGTATGCGTTTTTTCCTGAATATATTCAGGAAAAAACGCATACGCACTTTTTGGCCAACCAAGCAAGCATGCAAAGGAAATCTGCACTACAATGAAGTCTCACTTCCCCCCGGTCAAAAGGGCCATCTGAAAAAAGTGTAAACTCCAGCAAGGCAGGACAGGCCATGGAGAACTGGGAGCCTTGTTATGCTGCTGGGCGGGATGTAAATTGCCAACAGACACTCGGGAGAAGTGTATGGTGTTTCCTGAAACATCTAAAAAACAAAGCAACAGAGCCTAGGGCACTTCCACTTATGGTCCTATAGCTTAGGGAAATTAAAATCAAAAAGACACAGCCACCCCAAAGTTTGGGACGCCTCTGTTTACAAGAACCTCGTTTACAGTACAAGTTCAACATCGCAGAAAGTGAAAAATGGATAAAGAAGTTGTGGTATTTACTTGCAAAGCAATATCACTCAGCAATGAAATCTATGTCATCAGGCCCTTAGCAGCACAATGAGTGAATTCAGGTATGATGATTCTAACTGAAATAAGTCACACAGAAAATGAAACATCATAAGGTATCAGTAATACACGGAATGTAAACTTGGCTACACAGGAACTGAATTACAGAACAGAACAGGGTCTCAAATTTAGAAAACCAACTTATGCTTGCTTAAGGGGAAAGGTGAGTTGGGGTTCTGCATAAAACCAGAGATTGAAATGAGCACAGATAAAGTTCCTTAAGCCAAATATGGAATAGACAAGAGCTACTCCTTGCTCAACGAAATGGACTCAACACCCCATATTAAACGCCTAAGAATGTACCTGACTAGTAAGTATCTTAAAACCTATGGATTGCTATGTCTCCGAAAGAGAATCAAGCATGTGTACAGGGGCATAAACGCAGCAGTGATAGGATTGTAGAGGTTCGGTGAGCAAATGAAGACCCTTTGATGTCATATTGCATGGTACCCATTCCACGGGTTTCAACTACCCAGGTTTAAGGTATTCTTCCTTCAGCTAAAACATGCATGTGGAACCCAGAGTATGATCAACCATGTGATCGGGAGACGTGTTCAAACATGTCTCAGTTTTCGTACCCTGGTACTCGGGTGCAACATTCCAGACGCTTTACTAACACTCTCCCGACTTGGAGAGTCAGTCCCTTTAACCTCCTGTTTAGCCCAGTTTGCAATTTCTGCGGAAGATGAACAGGAATAGCGAGAACCAATGAGAGACTAGCTGGAGGTGTCTGGACGGGCAAATTTAACTCTCATTTCCCACCAGGAAGAGGAATTAACCAAAGGCTCAGCGTGCCGTGCTGGAACAAGATTAGGGCATGAAGCCATCCTGCGGTGTTGCGGCCAGCTCAAAAGAAAACGAGTTGAAGAAAGGAACTCAGGGGCACTGTAATTCACAAACCTGCAGAGTTATAAATGACAGCTATCATCCAAAAATAGACTGAAGTAAGGCTGCCAAGAGGACTTGAAAGCGGGGCAGAATTGCAGGAAACCGATTTCAGGAGGTAGACTGGAATTGCATTGAAAGCATAGGAAAAGAGGCAGAACGTCCACAATGATGCACTTGGCCAAAAAGGGCGTATGCGTTTTTTCCTGAATATATTCAGGAAAAAACGCATACGCCCTTTTTGGCCAACCAAGCAAGCTTGCAAAGGAAATCTGCACTACAATGAAGTCTCACTTCCCCCCGGTCAAAAGGGCCATCTGAAAAAAGTGTAAAATCCAGCAAGGCAGGACAGGCCATGGAGAACTGGGAGCCTTGTTATGCTGCTGGGCGGGATGTAAATTGCCAACAGACACTCGGGAGAAGTGTATGGTGTTTCCTGAAACATCTAAAAAACAAAGCAACAGAGCCTAGGGCACTTCCACTTATGGTCCTATAGCTTAGGGAAATTAAAATCAAAAAGACACACCCACCCCAAAGTTTGGAACGGCTCTGTTTACAAGAACCTCGTTTACAGTACAAGTTCAACATCGCAGAAAGTGAAAAATGGATAAAGAACTTTTGGTATTTACTTACAAAGCAATATCACTCAGCAATGAAATCTATGTCATCAGGCCCTTAGCAGCACAATGAGTGGATTCAGGTATGATGATTCTAACTGAAATAAGTCACACAGAAAAAGAAACATCATAAGATATCAGTAATACACGGAATGTAAACTTGGCTACACAGGAACTGAATTCCAAAACAGAACAGGGTCTCAAATTTAGAAAAACAACTTATGCTTGCTTAAGGGGAAAGGTGAGTTGGGGTGCTGCATAAAACCAGAGATTGAAATGAGCACAGATAAAGTTCCTTAAGCCAAATATGGAATAGACAAGAGCTACTCCTTGCTCAACGAAATGGACTCAACACCGCATATTAAACGCCTAAGAATGTACCTGACTAGTAAGTATCTTAAAACCTATGGATTGCTATGTCTCCGAAAGAGAATCAAGCATGTGTACAGGGGCATAAACGCAGCAGTGATAGGATTGGAGAGGTTCGGTGAGCAAATGAAGACCCTTTGATGTCATATTGCATGGTACTCATTCCACGGGTTTCAACTACCCAGGTTTAAGGTATTCTTCCTTCAGCTAAAACATGCATGTGGAACCCAGAGTATCATCAACCATGTATTCGGGAGACGTGTTCAAATATGTCTCAGTTTTCGTACCCTGGTACTCGGGTGCAACATTCCAGACGCTTTACTAACACTCTCCCGACTTGGAGAGTCAGTCCCTTTAACCTCCTGTTAAGCCCAGTTTGCAATTTCTGCGGAAGATGAACAGGAATAGCGAGAACCAATGAGAGACTAGCTGGAGGTGTCTGGACGGGCAAATTTAACTCTCATTTCCCACCAGGAAGAGGAATTAACCAAAGGCTCAGCGTGCCGTGCTGGAACAAGATTAGGGCCTGAAGCCATCCTGCGGTGTTGCGGCCAGCTCAAAAGAAAGCGAGTTGAAGAAAGGAGCTCAGGGGCACTGTAATTCACAAACCTGCAGAGTTATAAATGACAGCTATCGTCCAAAAATATACTGAAGTAAGGCTGCCAAGAGGACTTGAAAGCGGGGCAGAATTGCAGGAAACCGATTTCAGGAGGTAGACTGGAATTGCATTGAAAGCATAGGAAAAGAGGCAGAACGTCCACAATGATGCACTTGGCCAAAAAGGGCGTATGCGTTTTTTCCTGAATATATTCAGGAAAAAACGCATACGCCCTTTTTGGCCAACCAAGCAAGCTTGCAAAGGAAATCTGCACTACAATGAAGTCTCACTTCCCCCCGGTCAAAAGGGCCATCTGAAAAAAGTGTAAAATCCAGCAAGGCAGGACAGGCCATGGAGAACTGGGAGCCTTGTTATGCTGCTGGGCGGGATGTAAATTGCCAACAGACACTCGGGAGAAGTGTATGGTGTTTCCTGAAACATCTAAAACACAAAGCAACAGAGCCTAGGGCACTTCCACTTATGGTCCTATAGCTTAGGGAAATTAAAATCAAAAAGACACAGCCACCCCAAAGTTTGGGACGCCTCTGTTTACAAGAACCTCATTTACAGTACAAGTTCAACATCGCAGAAAGTGAAAAATGGATAAAGAAGTTGTGGTATTTACTTGCAAAGCAATATCACTCAGCAATGAAATCTATGTCATCAGGCCCTTAGCAGCACAATGAGTGGATTCAGGTATGATGATTCTAACTGAAATAAGTCACACATAAAATGAAACATCATAAGGTATCAGTAATACACGGAATGTAAACGTGGCTACACAGGAACTGAATTACAGAACAGAACAGGGTCTCAAATTTAGAAAACCAACTTATGCTTGCTTAAGGGGAAAGGTGAGTTGGGGTGCTGCATAAAACCAGAGATTGAAATGAGCACAGATAAAGTTCCTTAAGCCAAATATGGAATAGACAAGAGCTACTCCTTGCTCAACGAAATGGACTCAACACCCCATATTAAACGCCTAAGAATGTACCTGACTAGTAAGTATCTTAAAACCTATGGATTGCTATGTCTCCAAAAGAGAATCAAGCGTGTGTACAGGGGCATAAACGCAGCAGTGATAGGATTGGAGAGGTTCGGTGAGCAAATGAAGACCCTTTGAAGTCAATTTGCATGGTACCCATTACACGGGTCTCAACTCTCCAGGTTTAAGGTATTCTTCCTTCAGCTAAAACATGCATGTGGAACCCAGAGTATGATCAACCGTGTGAACGGGAGACGTGTTCAAATATGTCTCAGTTTTCCTCCCCTGGTACTCGGGTGCAACATTCCAGATTCTTTACTAACACTCTCCCGACTTGGAGAGTCAGCGCCTTTAACCTCCTGTTTGGCCCAGTTTGCAATTTCTGCGGAAGATGAACAGGAATAGGGAGAACCAATGAGAGACTAGCTGGAGTTGTCTGGACGGGCAAATTTAACTCTCATTTCCCACCAGGAAGAGGAAATAACCAAAGGCTCAGTGTGCCGTGCCGGAACCAGTTTAGAGCCTGAAGCCATCCTGCGGTGTTGCGGCCAGCTCAAAAGAAAGCGAGTTGAAGAAAGGAGCTCAGGGGCACTGTAATTCACAAACCTGCAGAGTTATAAATGACAGCTATCGTCCAAAAATATACTGAAGTAAGGCTGCCAAGAGGACTTGAAAGCGGGGCAGAATTGCAGGAAACCGATTTCAGGAGGTAGACTGGAATTGCATTGAAAGCATAGGAAAAGAGGCAGAACGTCCACAATGATGCACTTGGCCAAAAAGGGCGTATGCGTTTTTTCCTGAATATATTCAGGAAAAAACGCATACGCCCTTTTTGGCCAACCAAGCAAGCTTGCAAAGGAAATCTGCACTACAATGAAGTCTCACTTCCCCCCGGTCAAAAGGGCCATCTGAAAAAAGTGTAAAATCCAGCAAGGCAGGACAGGCCATGGAGAACTGGGAGCCTTGTTATGCTGCTGGGCGGGATGTAAATTGCCAACAGACACTCGGGAGAAGTGTATGGTGTTTCCTGAAACATCTAAAAAACAAAGCAACAGAGCCTAGGGCACTTCCACTTATGGTCCTATAGCTTAGGGAAATTAAAATCAAAAAGACACAGCCACCCCAAAGTTTGGGACGCCTCTGTTTACAAGAACCTCATTTACAGTACAAGTTCAACATCGCAGAAAGTGAAAAATGGATAAAGAAGTTGTGGTATTTACTTGCAAAGCAATATCACTCAGCAATGAAATCTATGTCATCAGGCCCTTAGCAGCACAATGAGTGGATTCAGGTATGATGATTCTAACTGAAATAAGTCACACATAAAATGAAACATCATAAGGTATCAGTAATACACGGAATATAAACTTGGCTACACAGGAACTGAATTACAGAACAGAACAGGGTCTCAAATTTAGAAAACCAACTTATGCTTGCTTAAGGGGAAAGGTGAGTTGGGGTGCTGCATAAAACCAGAGATTGAAATGAGCACAGATAAAGTTCCTTAAGCCAAATATGGAATAGACAAGAGCTACTCCTTGCTCAACGAAATGGACTCAACACCCCATATTAAACGCCTAAGAATGTACCTGACTAGTAAGTATCTTAAAACCTATGGATTGCTATGTCTCCAAAAGAGAATCAAGCGTGTGTACAGGGGCATAAACGCAGCAGTGATAGGATTGGAGAGGTTCGGTGAGCAAATGAAGACCCTTTGAAGTCAATTTGCATGGTACCCATTACACGGGTCTCAACTCTCCAGGTTTAAGGTATTCTTCCTTCAGCTAAAACATGCATGTGGAACCCAGAGTATGATCAACCGTGTGAATGGGAGACGTGTTCAAATATGTCTCAGTTTTCCTCCCCTGGTACTCGGGTGCAACATTCCAGATTCTTTACTAACACTCTCCCGACTTGGAGAGTCAGCGCCTTTAACCTCCTGTTTGGCCCAGTTTGCAATTTCTGCGGAAGATGAACAGGAATAGGGAGAACCAATGAGAGACTAGCTGGAGTTGTCTGGACGGGCAAATTTAACTCTCATTTCCCACCAGGAAGAGGAAATAACCAAAGGCTCAGTGTGCCGTGCCGGAACCAGTTTAGAGCCTGAAGCCATCCTGCGGTGTTGCGGCCAGCTCAAAAGAAAGCGAGTTGAAGAAAGGAGCTCAGGGGCACTGTAATTCACAAACCTGCAGAGTTATAAATGACAGCTATCGTCCAAAAATATACTGAAGTAAGGCTGCCAAGAGGACTTGAAAGCGGGGCAGAATTGCAGGAAACCGATTTCAGGAGGTAGACTGGAATTGCATTGAAAGCATAGGAAAAGAGGCAGAACGTCCACAATGATGCACTTGGCCAAAAAGGGCGCATGCGTTTTTTCCTGAATATATTCAGGAAAAAACGCATACGCCCTTTTTGGCCAACCAAGCAAGCTTGCAAAGGAAATCTGCACTACAATGAAGTCTCACTTCCCCCCGGTCAAAAGGGCCATCTGAAAAAAGTGTAAAATCCAGCAAGGCAGGACAGGCCATGGAGAACTGGGAGCCTTGTTATGCTGATGGGCGGGATGTAAATTGCCAACAGACACTCGGGAGAAGTGTATGGTGTTTCCTGAAACATCTAAAAAACAAAGCAACAGAGCCTAGGGCACTTCCACTTATGGTCCTATAGCTTAGGGAAATTAAAATCAAAAAGACACAGCCACCCCAAAGTTTGGAACGGCTCTGTTTACAAGAACCTCGTTTACAGTACAAGTTCAACATCGCAGAAAGTGAAAAATGGATAAAGAACTTGTGGTATTTACTTACAAAGCAATATCACTCAGCAATGAACTCTATGTCATCAGGCCCTTAGCAGCACAATGAGTGGATTCAGGTATGATGATTCTAACTGAAATAAGTCACACAGAAAAAGAAACATCATAAGATATCAGTAATACACGGAATGTAAACTTGGCTACACAGGAACTGAATTCCAAAACAGAACAGGGTCTCAAATTTAGAAAACCAACTTATGCTTGCTTAAGGGGAAAGGTGAGTTGGGGTGCTGCATAAAACCAGAGATTGAAATGAGCACAGATAAAGTTCCTTAAGCCAAATATGGAATAGACAAGAGCTACTCCTTGCTCAACGAAATGGACTCAGCACCCCATATTAAACGCCTAAGAATGTACCTGACTAGTAAGTATCTTAAAACCTATGGATTGCTATGTCTCCAAAAGAGAATCAAGCGTGTGTACAGGGGCATAAACGCAGCAGTGATAGGATTGGAGAGGTTCGGTGAGCAAATGAAGACCCTTTGATGTCATATTGCATGGTACCCATTCCACGGGTTTCAACTACCCAGGTTTAAGGTATTCTTCCTTCAGCTAAAACATGCATGTGGAACCCAGAGTATGATCAACCGTGTGAACGGGAGACGTGTTCAAATATGTCTCAGTTTTCCTCCCCTGGTACTCGGGTGCAACATTCCAGATTCTTTACTAACACTCTCCCGACTTGGAGAGTCAGCGCCTTTAACCTCCTGTTTGGCCCAGTTTGCAATTTCTGCGGAAGATGAACAGGAATAGGGAGAACCAATGAGAGACTAGCTGGAGTTGTCTGGACGGGCAAATTTAACTCTCATTTCCCACCAGGAAGAGGAAATAACCAAAGGCTCAGTGTGCCGTGCCGGAACCAGATTAGAGCCTGAAGCCATCCTGCGGTGTTGCGGCCAGCTCAAAAGAAAGCGAGTTGAAGAAAGGAGCTCAGGGGCACTGTAATTCACAAACCTGCAGAGTTATAAATGACAGCTATTGTCCAAAAATATACTGAAGTAAGGCTGCCAAGAGGACTTGAAAGCAGGGCAGAATTGCAGGAAACCGATTTCAGGAGGTAGACTGGAATTGCATTGAAAGCATAGGAAAAGAGGCAGAACGTCCACAATGATGCACTTGGCCAAAAAGGGCGTATGCGTTTTTTCCTGAATATATTCAGGAAAAAACGCATACGCCCTTTTTGGCCAACCAAGCAAGCTTGCAAAGGAAATCTGCACTACAATGAAGTCTCACTTCCCCCCGGTCAAAAGGGCCATCTGAAAAAAGTGTAAAATCCAGCAAGGCAGGACAGGCCATGGAGAACTGGGAGCCTTGTTATGCTGCTGGGCGGGATGTAAATTGCCAACAGACACTCCGGAGAAGTGTATGGTGTTTCCTGAAACATCTAAAAAACAAAGCAACAGAGCCTAGGGCACTTCCACTTATGGTCCTATAGCTTAGGGAAATTAAAATCAAAAAGACACACCCACCCCAAAGTTTGGAACGGCTCTGTTTACAAGAACCTCGTTTACAGTACAAGTTCAACATCGCAGAAAGTGAAAAATGGATAAAGAACTTTTGGTATTTACTTACAAAGCAATATCACTCAGCAATGAAATCTATGTCATCAGGCCCTTAGCAGCACAATGAGTGGATTCAGGTATGATGATTCTAACTGAAATAAGTCACACAGAAAAAGAAACATCATAAGATATCAGTAATACACGGAATGTAAACTTGGCTACACAGGAACTGAATTCCAAAACAGAACAGGGTCTCAAATTTAGAAAACCAACTTATGCTTGCTTAAGGGGAAAGGTGAGTTGGGGTGCTGCATAAAACCAGAGATTGAAATGAGCACAGATAAAGTTCCTTAAGCCAAATATGGAATAGACAAGAGCTACTCCTTGCTCAACGAAATGGACTCAACACCGCATATTAAACGTCTAAGAATGTACCTGACTAGTAAGTATCTTAAAACCTATGGATTGCTATGTCTCCGAAAGAGAATCAAGCATGTGTACAGGGGCATAAACGCACCAGTGATAGGATTGGAGAGGTTCGGTGAGCAAATGAAGACCCTTTGATGTCATATTGCATGGTACCCATTCCACGGGTTTCAACTACCCAGGTTTAAGGTATTCTTCCTTCAGCTAAAACATGCATGTGGAACCCAGAGTATGATCAACCATGTGATCGGGAGACGTGTTCAAATATGTCTCAGTTTTCGTACCCTGGTACTCGGGTGCAACATTCCAGACGCTTTACTAACACTCTCCCGACTTGGAGAGTCAGTCCCTTTAACCTCCTGTTTAGCCCAGTTTGCAATTTCTGCGGAAGATGAACAGGAATAGCGAGAACCAATGAGAGACTAGCTGGAGGTGTCTGGACGGGCAAATTTAACTCTCATTTCCCACCAGGAAGAGGAAATAACCAAAGGCTCAGTGTGCCGTGCCGGAACCAGATTAGAGCCTGAAGCCATCCTGCGGTGTTGCGGCCAGCTCAAAAGAAAGCGAGTTGAAGAAAGGAGCTCAGGGGCACTGTAATTCACAAACCTGCAGAGTTATAAATGACAGCTATCGTCCAAAAATATACTGAAGTAAGGCTGCCAAGAGGACTTGAAAGCGGGGCAGAATTGCAGGAAACCGATTTCAGGAGGTAGACTGGAATTGCATTGAAAGCATAGGAAAAGAGGCAGAACGTCCACAATGATGCACTTGGCCAAAAAGGGCGTATGCGTTTTTTCCTGAATATATTCAGGGAAAAACGCATACGCCCTTTTTGGCCAACCAAGCAAGCTTGCAAAGGAAATCTGCACTACAATGAAGTCTCACTTCCCCCCGGTCAAAAGGGCCATCTGAAAAAAGTGTAAAATCCTGCAAGGCAGGACAGGCCATGGAGAACTGGGATCCTTTTTATGCTGCTGGGCGTGATGTAAATTGCCAACAGACACTCGGGAGAAGTGTATGGTGTTTCCTGAAACATCTAAAAAACAAAGCAACAGAGCCTAGGGCACTTCCACTTATGGTCCTATAGCTTAGGGAAATTAAAATAAAAAAGACACAGCCACCCCAAAGTTTGGGACGCCTCTGTTTACAAGAACCTCGTTTACAGTACAAGTTCAACATCGCAGAAAATGAAAAATGGATAAAGAAGTTGTGGTATTTACTTACAAAGCAATATCACTCAGCAATGAAATCTATGTCATCAGGTCCTTAGCAGCACAATGAGTGGATTCAGGTATGATGATTCTAACTGAAATAAGTCACACAGAAAAAGAAACATCATAAGATATCACTAATACACGGAATATAAACTTGGCTACACAGGAACTGAATTCCAAAACAGAACAGCGTCTCAAATTTAGAAAAACAACTTATGCTTGCTTAAGGGGAAAGGTGAGTTGGGGTGCTGCATAAAACCAGAGATTGAAATGAGCACAGATAAAGTTCCTTAAGCCAAATATGGAATAGACAAGAGCTACTCCTTGCTCAACGAAATGGACTCAACACCCCATATTAAACGCCTAAGAATGTACCTGACTAGTAAGTATCTTAAAACCTATGGATTGCTATGTCTCCGAAAGAGAATCAAGCGTGTGTACAGGGGCATAAACGCAGCAGTGATAGGATTGGAGAGGTTCGGTGAGCAAATGAAGACCCTTTGAAGTCAATTTGCATGGTACCCATTCCACGGGTCTCAACTCTCCAGGTTTAAGGTATTCTTCCTTCAGCTAAAACATGCATGTGGAACCCAGAGTATGATCAACCGTGTGAACGGGAGATGTGTTCAAATATGTCTCAGTTTTCCTCCCCTGGTACTCGGGTGCAACATTCCAGATTCTTTACTAACACTCTCCCGACTTGGAGAGTCAGCGCCTTTAACCTCCTGTTTGGCCCAGTTTGCAATTTCTGCGGAAGATGAACAGGAATAGGGAGAACCAATGAGAGACTAGCTGGAGTTGTCTGGACGGGCAAATTTAACTCTCATTTCCCACCAGGAAGAGGAAATAACCAAAGGCTCAGTGTGCCGTGCCGGAACCAGATTAGAGCCTGAAGCCATCCTGCGGTGTTGCGGCCAGCTCAAAAGAAAGCGAGTTGAAGAAAGGAGCTCAGGGGCACTGTAATTCACAAACCTGCAGAGTTATAAATGACAGCTATCGTCCAAAAATATACTGAAGTAAGGCTGCCAAGAGGACTTGAAAGCGGGGCAGAATTGCAGGAAACCGATTTCAGGAGGTAGACTGGAATTGCATTGAAAGCATAGGAAAAGAGGCAGAACGTCCACAATGATGCACTTGGCCAAAAAGGGCATATGCGTTTTTTCCTGAATATATTCAGGAAAAAACGCATACGCCCTTTTTGGCCAACCAAGCAAGCTTGCAAAGGAAATCTGCACTACAATGAAGTCTCACTTCCCCCCGGTCAAAAGGGCCATCTGAAAAAAGTGTAAAATCCAGCAAGGCAGGACAGGCCATGGAGAACTGGGAGCCTTGTTATGCTGCTGGGCGGGATGTAAATTGCCAACAGACACTCCGGAGAAGTGTATGGTGTTTCCTGAAACATCTAAAAAACAAAGCAACAGAGCCTAGGGCACTTCCACTTATGGTCCTATAGCTTAGGGAAATTAAAATCAAAAAGACACACCCACCCCAAAGTTTGGAACGGCTCTGTTTACAAGAACCTCGTTTACAGTACAAGTTCAACATCGCAGAAAGTGAAAAATGGATAAAGAACTTTTGGTATTTACTTACAAAGCAATATCACTCAGCAATGAAATCTATGTCATCAGGCACTTAGCAGCACAATGAGTGGATTCAGGTATGATGATTCTAAATGAAATAAGTCACACAGAAAAAGAAACATCATAAGATATCAGTAATACACGGAATGTAAACTTGGCTACACAGGAACTGAATTCCAAAACAGAACAGGGTCTCAAATTTAGAAAACCAACTTATGCTTGCTTAAGGGGAAAGGTGAGTTGGGGTGCTGCATAAAACCAGAGATTGAAATGAGCACAGATAAAGTTCCTTAAGCCAAATATGGAATAGACAAGAGCTACTCCTTGCTCAACGAAATGGACTCAACACCGCATATTAAACGCCTAAGAATGTACCTGACTAGTAAGTATCTTAAAACCTATGGATTGCTATGTCTCCGAAAGAGAATCAAGCATGTGTACAGGGGCATAAACGCACCAGTGATAGGATTGGAGAGGTTCGGTGAGCAAATGAAGACCCTTTGATGTCATATTGCATGGTACCCATTACACGGGTTTCAACTACCCAGGTTTAAGGTATTCTTCCTTCAGCTAAAACATGCATGTGGAACCCAGAGTATGATCAACCATGTGATCGGGAGACGTGTTCAAATATGTCTCAGTTTTCGTACCCTGGTACTCGGGTGCAACATTCCAGACGCTTTACTAACACTCTCCCGACTTGGAGAGTCAGTCCCTTTAACCTCCTGTTTAGCCCAGTTTGCAATTTCTGCGGAAGATGAACAGGAATAGCGAGAACCAATGAGAGACTAGCTGGAGGTGTCTGGACGGGCAAATTTAACTCTCATTTCCCACCAGGAAGAGGAAATAACCAAAGGCTCAGTGTGCCGTGCCGGAACCAGATTAGAGCCTGAAGCCATCCTGCGGTGTTGCGGCCAGCTCAAAAGAAAGCGAGTTGAAGAAAGGAGCTCAGGGGCACTGTAATTCACAAACCTGCAGAGTTATAAATGACAGCTATCGTCCAAAAATATACTGAAGTAAGGCTGCCAAGAGGACTTGAAAGCGGGGCAGAATTGCAGGAAACCGATTTCAGGAGGTAGACTGGAATTGCATTGAAAGCATAGGAAAAGAGGCAGAACGTCCACAATGATGCACTTGGCCAAAAAGGGCGTATGCGTTTTTTCCTGAATATATTCAGGGAAAAACGCATACGCCCTTTTTGGCCAACCAAGCAAGCTTGCAAAGGAAATCTGCACTACAATGAAGTCTCACTTCCCCCCGGTCAAAAGGGCCATCTGAAAAAAGTGTAAAATCCTGCAAGGCAGGACAGGCCATGGAGAACTGGGATCCTTTTTATGCTGCTGGGCGTGATGTAAATTGCCAACAGACACTCGGGAGAAGTGTATGGTGTTTCCTGAAACATCTAAAAAACAAAGCAACAGAGCCTAGGGCACTTCCACTTATGGTCCTATAGCTTAGGGAAATTAAAATAAAAAAGACACAGCCACCCCAAAGTTTGGGACGCCTCTGTTTACAAGAACCTCGTTTACAGTACAAGTTCAACATCGCAGAAAATGAAAAATGGATAAAGAAGTTGTGGTATTTACTTACAAAGCAATATCACTCAGCAATGAAATCTATGTCATCAGGTCCTTAGCAGCACAATGAGTGGATTCAGGTATGATGATTCTAACTGAAATAAGTCACACAGAAAAAGAAACATCATAAGATATCACTAATACACGGAATATAAACTTGGCTACACAGGAACTGAATTCCAAAACAGAACAGCGTCTCAAATTTAGAAAAACAACTTATGCTTGCTTAAGGGGAAAGGTGAGTTGGGGTGCTGCATAAAACCAGAGATTGAAATGAGCACAGATAAAGTTCCTTAAGCCAAATATGGAATAGACAAGAGCTACTCCTTGCTCAACGAAATGGACTCAACACCCCATATTAAACGCCTAAGAATGTACCTGACTAGTAAGTATCTTAAAACCTATGGATTGCTATGTCTCCGAAAGAGAATCAAGCGTGTGTACAGGGGCATAAACGCAGCAGTGATAGGATTGGAGAGGTTCGGTGAGCAAATGAAGACCCTTTGAAGTCAATTTGCATGGTACCCATTCCACGGGTCTCAACTCTCCAGGTTTAAGGTATTCTTCCTTCAGCTAAAACATGCATGTGGAACCCAGAGTATGATCAACCGTGTGAACGGGAGATGTGTTCAAATATGTCTCAGTTTTCCTCCCCTGGTACTCGGGTGCAACATTCCAGATTCTTTACTAACACTCTCCCGACTTGGAGAGTCAGCGCCTTTAACCTCCTGTTTGGCCCAGTTTGCAATTTCTGCGGAAGATGAACAGGAATAGGGAGAACCAATGAGAGACTAGCTGGAGTTGTCTGGACGGGCAAATTTAACTCTCATTTCCCACCAGGAAGAGGAAATAACCAAAGGCTCAGTGTGCCGTGCCGGAACCAGATTAGAGCCTGAAGCCATCCTGCGGTGTTGCGGCCAGCTCAAAAGAAAGCGAGTTGAAGAAAGGAGCTCAGGGGCACTGTAATTCACAAACCTGCAGAGTTATAAATGACAGCTATCGTCCAAAAATATACTGAAGTAAGGCTGCCAAGAGGACTTGAAAGCGGGGCAGAATTGCAGGAAACCGATTTCAGGAGGTAGACTGGAATTGCATTGAAAGCATAGGAAAAGAGGCAGAACGTCCACAATGATGCACTTGGCCAAAAAGGGCATATGCGTTTTTTCCTGAATATATTCAGGAAAAAACGCATACGCCCTTTTTGGCCAACCAAGCAAGCTTGCAAAGGAAATCTGCACTACAATGAAGTCTCACTTCCCCCCGGTCAAAAGGGCCATCTGAAAAAAGTGTAAAATCCAGCAAGGCAGGACAGGCCATGGAGAACTGGGAGCCTTGTTATGCTGCTGGGCGGGATGTAAATTGCCAACAGACACTCCGGAGAAGTGTATGGTGTTTCCTGAAACATCTAAAAAACAAAGCAACAGAGCCTAGGGCACTTCCACTTATGGTCCTATAGCTTAGGGAAATTAAAATCAAAAAGACACACCCACCCCAAAGTTTGGAACGGCTCTGTTTACAAGAACCTCGTTTACAGTACAAGTTCAACATCGCAGAAAGTGAAAAATGGATAAAGAACTTTTGGTATTTACTTACAAAGCAATATCACTCAGCAATGAAATCTATGTCATCAGGCACTTAGCAGCACAATGAGTGGATTCAGGTATGATGATTCTAACTGAAATAAGTCACACAGAAAAAGAAACATCATAAGATATCAGTAATACACGGAATGTAAACTTGGCTACACAGGAACTGAATTCCAAAACAGAACAGGGTCTCAAATTTAGAAAACCAACTTATGCTTGCTTAAGGGGAAAGGTGAGTTGGGGTGCTGCATAAAACCAGAGATTGAAATGAGCACAGATAAAGTTCCTTAAGCCAAATATGGAATAGACAAGAGCTACTCCTTGCTCAACGAAATGGACTCAACACCGCATATTAAACGTCTAAGAATGTACCTGACTAGTAAGTATCTTAAAACCTATGGATTGCTATGTCTCCGAAAGAGAATCAAGCATGTGTACAGGGGCATAAACGCACCAGTGATAGGATTGGAGAGGTTCGGTGAGCAAATGAAGACCCTTTGATGTCATATTGCATGGTACCCATTCCACGGGTTTCAACTACCCAGGTTTAAGGTATTCTTCCTTCAGCTAAAACATGCATGTGGAACCCAGAGTATGATCAACCATGTGATCGGGAGACGTGTTCAAATATGTCTCAGTTTTCGTACCCTGGTACTCGGGTGCAACATTCCAGACGCTTTACTAACACTCTCCCGACTTGGAGAGTCAGTCCCTTTAACCTCCTGTTTAGCCCAGTTTGCAATTTCTGCGGAAGATGAACAGGAATAGCGAGAACCAATGAGAGACTAGCTGGAGGTGTCTGGACGGGCAAATTTAACTCTCATTTCCCACCAGGAAGAGGAAATAACCAAAGGCTCAGTGTGCCGTGCCGGAACCAGATTAGAGCCTGAAGCCATCCTGCGGTGTTGCGGCCAGCTCAAAAGAAAGCGAGTTGAAGAAAGGAGCTCAGGGGCACTGTAATTCACAAACCTGCAGAGTTATAAATGACAGCTATCGTCCAAAAATATACTGAAGTAAGGCTGCCAAGAGGACTTGAAAGCGGGGCAGAATTGCAGGAAACCGATTTCAGGAGGTAGACTGGAATTGCATTGAAAGCATAGGAAAAGAGGCAGAACGTCCACAATGATGCACTTGGCCAAAAAGGGCGTATGCGTTTTTTCCTGAATATATTCAGGGAAAAACGCATACGCCCTTTTTGGCCAACCAAGCAAGCTTGCAAAGGAAATCTGCACTACAATGAAGTCTCACTTCCCCCCGGTCAAAAGGGCCATCTGAAAAAAGTGTAAAATCCTGCAAGGCAGGACAGGCCATGGAGAACTGGGATCCTTTTTATGCTGCTGGGCGTGATGTAAATTGCCAACAGACACTCGGGAGAAGTGTATGGTGTTTCCTGAAACATCTAAAAAACAAAGCAACAGAGCCTAGGGCACTTCCACTTATGGTCCTATAGCTTAGGGAAATTAAAATAAAAAAGACACAGCCACCCCAAAGTTTGGGACGCCTCTGTTTACAAGAACCTCGTTTACAGTACAAGTTCAACATCGCAGAAAATGAAAAATGGATAAAGAAGTTGTGGTATTTACTTACAAAGCAATATCACTCAGCAATGAAATCTATGTCATCAGGTCCTTAGCAGCACAATGAGTGGATTCAGGTATGATGATTCTAACTGAAATAAGTCACACAGAAAAAGAAACATCATAAGATATCACTAATACACGGAATATAAACTTGGCTACACAGGAACTGAATTCCAAAACAGAACAGCGTCTCAAATTTAGAAAAACAACTTATGCTTGCTTAAGGGGAAAGGTGAGTTGGGGTGCTGCATAAAACCAGAGATTGAAATGAGCACAGATAAAGTTCCTTAAGCCAAATATGGAATAGACAAGAGCTACTCCTTGCTCAACGAAATGGACTCAACACCCCATATTAAACGCCTAAGAATGTACCTGACTAGTAAGTATCTTAAAACCTATGGATTGCTATGTCTCCGAAAGAGAATCAAGCGTGTGTACAGGGGCATAAACGCAGCAGTGATAGGATTGGAGAGGTTCGGTGAGCAAATGAAGACCCTTTGAAGTCAATTTGCATGGTACCCATTCCACGGGTCTCAACTCTCCAGGTTTAAGGTATTCTTCCTTCAGCTAAAACATGCATGTGGAACCCAGAGTATGATCAACCGTGTGAACGGGAGATGTGTTCAAATATGTCTCAGTTTTCCTCCCCTGGTACTCGGGTGCAACATTCCAGATTCTTTACTAACACTCTCCCGACTTGGAGAGTCAGCGCCTTTAACCTCCTGTTTGGCCCAGTTTGCAATTTCTGCGGAAGATGAACAGGAATAGGGAGAACCAATGAGAGACTAGCTGGAGTTGTCTGGACGGGCAAATTTAACTCTCATTTCCCACCAGGAAGAGGAAATAACCAAAGGCTCAGTGTGCCGTGCCGGAACCAGATTAGAGCCTGAAGCCATCCTGCGGTGTTGCGGCCAGCTCAAAAGAAAGCGAGTTGAAGAAAGGAGCTCAGGGGCACTGTAATTCACAAACCTGCAGAGTTATAAATGACAGCTATCGTCCAAAAATATACTGAAGTAAGGCTGCCAAGAGGACTTGAAAGCGGGGCAGAATTGCAGGAAACCGATTTCAGGAGGTAGACTGGAATTGCATTGAAACCATAGGAAAAGAGGCAGAACGTCCACAATGATGCACTTGGCCAAAAAGGGCATATGCGTTTTTTCCTGAATATATTCAGGAAAAAACGCATACGCCCTTTTTGGCCAACCAAGCAAGCTTGCAAAGGAAATCTGCACTACAATGAAGTCTCACTTCCCCCCGGTCAAAAGGGCCATCTGAAAAAAGTGTAAAATCCAGCAAGGCAGGACAGGCCATGGAGAACTGGGAGCCTTGTTATGCTGCTGGGCGGGATGTAAATTGCCAACAGACACTCCGGAGAAGTGTATGGTGTTTCCTGAAACATCTAAAAAACAAAGCAACAGAGCCTAGGGCACTTCCACTTATGGTCCTATAGCTTAGGGAAATTAAAATCAAAAAGACACACCCACCCCAAAGTTTGGAACGGCTCTGTTTACAAGAACCTCGTTTACAGTACAAGTTCAACATCGCAGAAAGTGAAAAATGGATAAAGAACTTTTGGTATTTACTTACAAAGCAATATCACTCAGCAATGAAATGTATGTCATCAGGCACTTAGCAGCACAATGAGTGGATTCAGGTATGATGATTCTAACTGAAATAAGTCACACAGAAAAAGAAACATCATAAGATATCAGTAATACACGGAATGTAAACTTGGGTACACAGGAACTGAATTCCAAAACAGAACAGGGTCTCAAATTTAGAAAACCAACTTATGCTTGCTTAAGGGGAAAGGTGAGTTGGGGTGCTGCATAAAACCAGAGATTGAAATGAGCACAGATAAAGTTCCTTAAGCCAAATATGGAATAGACAAGAGCTACTCCTTGCTCAACGAAATGGACTCAACACCGCATATTAAACGCCTAAGAATGTACCTGACTAGTAAGTATCTTAAAACCTATGGATTGCTATGTCTCCGAAAGAGAATCAAGCATGTGTACAGGGGCATAAACGCAGCAGTGATAGGATTGGAGAGGTTCGGTGAGCAAATGAAGACCCTTTGATGTCATATTGCATGGTACCCATTCCACGGGTTTCAACTACCCAGGTTTAAGGTATTCTTCCTTCAGCTAAAACATGCATGTGGAACCCAGAGTATGATCAACCATGTGATCGGGAGACGTGTTCAAATATGTCTCAGTTTTCGTACCCTGGTACTCGGGTGCAACATTCCAGACGCTTTACTAACACTCTCCCGACTTGGAGAGTCAGTCCCTTTAACCTCCTGTTTAGCCCAGTTTGCAATTTCTGCGGAAGATGAACAGGAATAGCGAGAACCAATGAGAGACTAGCTGGAGGTGTCTGGACGGGCAAATTTAACTCTCATTTCCCACCAGGAAGAGGAATTAACCAAAGGCTCAGCGTGCCGTGCCGGAACAAGATTAGGGCCTGAAGCCATCCTGCGGTGTTGCGGCCAGCTCAAAAGAAAGCGAGTTGAAGAAAGGAGCTCAGGGGCACTGTAATTCACAAACCTGCAGAGTTATAAATGACAGCTATCGTCCAAAAATATACTGAAGTAAGGCTGCCAAGAGGACTTGAAAGCGGGGCAGAATTGCAGGAAACCGATTTCAGGAGGTAGACTGGAATTGCATTGAAAGCATAGGAAAAGAGGCAGAACGTCCACAATGATGCACTTGGCCAAAAAGGGCGTATGCGTTTTTTCCTGAATATATTCAGGAAAAAACGCATACGCCCTTTTTGGCCAACCAAGCAAGCTTGCAAAGGAAATCTGCACTACAATGAAGTCTCACTTCCCCCCGGTCAAAAGGGCCATCTGAAAAAAGTGTAAAATCCAGCAAGGCAGGACAGGCCATGGAGAACTGGGAGCCTTGTTATGCTGCTGGGCGGGATGTAAATTGCCAACAGACACTCGGGAGAAGTGTATGGTGTTTCCTGAAACATCTAAAAAACAAAGCAACAGAGCCTAGGGCACTTCCACTTATGGTCCTATAGCTTAGGGAAATTAAAATCAAAAAGACACAGCCACCCCAAAGTTTGGGACGCCTCTGTTTACAAGAACCTCATTTACAGTACAAGTTCAACATCGCAGAAAGTGAAAAATGGATAAAGAAGTTGTGGTATTTACTTACAAAGCAATATCACTCAGCAATGAAATCTATGTCATCAGGCACTTAGCAGCACAATGAGTGGATTCAGGTATGATGATTCTAACTGAAATAAGTCACACAGAAAAAGAAACATCATAAGATATCAGTAATACACGGAATGTAAACTTGGCTACACAGGAACTGAATTCCAAAACAGAACAGGGTCTCAAATTTAGAAAACCAACTTATGCTTGCTTAAGGGGAAAGGTGAGTTGGGGTGCTGCATAAAACCAGAGATTGAAATGAGCACAGATAAAGTTCCTTAAGCCAAATATGGAATAGACAAGAGCTACTCCTTGCTCAACGAAATGGACTCAACACCGCATATTAAACGCCTAAGAATGTACCTGACTAGTAAGTATCTTAAAACCTATGGATTGCTATGTCTCCGAAAGAGAATCAAGCATGTGTACAGGGGCATAAACGCAGCAGTGATAGGATTGGAGAGGTTCGGTGAGCAAATGAAGACCCTTTGATGTCATATTGCATGGTACCCATTCCACGGGTTTCAACTACCCAGGTTTAAGGTATTCTTCCTTCAGCTAAAACATGCATGTGGAACCCAGAGTATGATCAACCGTGTGAACGGGAGACGTGTTCAAATATGTCTCAGTTTTCCTCCCCTGGTACTCGGGTGCAACATTCCAGATTCTTTACTAACACTCTCCCGACTTGGAGAGTCAGCGCCTTTAACCTCCTGTTTGGCCCAGTTTGCAATTTCTGCGGAAAATGAACAGGAATAGGGAGAACCAATGAGAGACTAGCTGGAGTTGTCTGGACGGGCAAATTTAACTCTCATTTCCCACCAGGAAGAGGAAATAACCAAAGGCTCAGTGTGCCGTGCCGGAACCAGATTAGAGCCTGAAGCCATCCTGCGGTGTTGCGGCCAGCTCAAAAGAAAGCGAGTTGAAGAAAGGAGCTCAGGGGCACTGTAATTCACAAACCTGCAGAGTTATAAATGACAGCTATTGTCCAAAAATATACTGAAGTAAGGCTGCCAAGAGGACTTGAAAGCGGGGCAGAATTGCAGGAAACCGATTTCAGGAGGTAGACTGGAATTGCATTGAAAGCATAGGAAAAGAGGCAGAACGTCCACAATGATGCACTTGGCCAAAAAGGGTGTATGCGTTTTTTCCTGAATATATTCAGGAAAAAACGCATACGCCCTTTTTGGCCAACCAAGCAAGCTTGCAAAGGAAATCTGCACTACAATGAAGTCTCACTTCCCCCCGGTCAAAAGGGCCATCTGAAAAAAGTGTAAAATCCAGCAAGGCAGGACAGGCCATGGAGAACTGGGAGCCTTGTTATGCTGCTGGGCGGGATGTAAATTGCCAACAGACACTCCGGAGAAGTGTATGGTGTTTCCTGAAACATCTAAAAAACAAAGCAACAGAGCCTAGGGCACTTCCACTTATGGTCCTATAGCTTAGGGAAATTAAAATCAAAAAGACACAGCCACCCCAAAGTTTGGAACGGCTCTGTTTACAAGAACCTCGTTTACAGTACAAGTTCAACATCGCAGAAAGTGAAAAATGGATAAAGAACTTTTGGTATTTACTTACAAAGCAATATCACTCAGCAATGAAATCTATGTCATCAGGCACTTAGCAGCACAATGAGTGGATTCAGGTATGATGATTCTAACTGAAATAAGTCACACAGAAAAAGAAACATCATAAGATATCAGTAATACACGGAATGTAAACTTGGCTACACAGGAACTGAATTCCAAAACAGAACAGGGTCTCAAATTTAGAAAACCAACTTATGCTTGCTTAAGGGGAAAGGTGAGTTGGGGTGCTGCATAAAACCAGAGATTGAAATGAGCACAGATAAAGTTCCTTAAGCCAAATATGGAATAGACAAGAGCTACTCCTTGCTCAACGAAATGGACTCAACACCGCATATTAAACGCCTAAGAATGTACCTGACTAGTAAGTATCTTAAAACCTATGGATTGCTATGTCTCCGAAAGAGAATCAAGCATGTGTACAGGGGCATAAACGCAGCAGTGATAGGATTGGAGAGGTTCGGTGAGCAAATGAAGACCCTTTGATGTCATATTGCATGGTACCCATTCCACGGGTTTCAACTACCCAGGTTTAAGGTATTCTTCCTTCAGCTAAAACATGCATGTGGAACCCAGAGTATGATCAACCGTGTGAACGGGAGACGTGTTCAAATATGTCTCAGTTTTCCTCCCCTGGTACTCGGGTGCAACATTCCAGATTCTTTACTAACACTCTCCCGACTTGGAGAGTCAGCGCCTTTAACCTCCTGTTTGGCCCAGTTTGCAATTTCTGCGGAAGATGAACAGGAATAGGGAGAACCAATGAGAGACTAGCTGGAGTTGTCTGGACGGGCAAATTTAACTCTCATTTCCCACCAGGAAGAGGAAATAACCAAAGGCTCAGTGTGCCGTGCCGGAACCAGATTAGAGCCTGAAGCCATCCTGCGGTGTTGCGGCCAGCTCAAAAGAAAGCGAGTTGAAGAAAGGAGCTCAGGGGCACTGTAATTCACAAACCTGCAGAGTTATAAATGACAGCTATCGTCCAAAAATATACTGAAGTAAGGCTGCCAAGAGGACTTGAAAGCGGGGCAGAATTGCAGGAAACCGATTTCAGGAGGTAGACTGGAATTGCATTGAAAGCATAGGAAAAGAGGCAGAACGTCCACAATGATGCACTTGGCCAAAAAGGGCGTATGCGTTTTTTCCTGAATATATTCAGGAAAAAACGCATACGCCCTTTTTGGCCAACCAAGCAAGCTTGCAAAGGAAATCTGCACTACAATGAAGTCTCACTTCCCCCCGGTCAAAAGGGCCATCTGAAAAAAGTGTAAAATCCAGCAAGGCAGGACAGGCCATGGAGAACTGGGAGCCTTGTTATGCTGCTGGGCGGGATGTAAATTGCCAACAGACACTCCGGAGAAGTGTATGGTGTTTCCTGAAACATCTAAAAAACAAAGCAACAGAGCCTAGGGCACTTCCACTTATGGTCCTATAGCTTAGGGAAATTAAAATCAAAAAGACACACCCACCCCAAAGTTTGGAACGGCTCTGTTTACAAGAACCTCGTTTACAGTACAAGTTCAACATCGCAGAAAGTGAAAAATGGATAAAGAACTTTTGGTATTTACTTACAAAGCAATATCACTCAGCAATGAAATCTATGTCATCAGGCCCTTAGCAGCACAATGAGTGGATTCAGGTATGATGATTCTAACTGAAATAAGTCACACAGAAAAAGAAACATCATAAGATATCAGTAATACACGGAATGTAAACTTGGCTACACAGGAACTGAATTCCAAAACAGAACAGGGTCTCAAATTTAGAAAACCAACTTATGCTTGCTTAAGGGGAAAGGTGAGTTGGGGTGCTGCATAAAACCAGAGATTGAAATGAGCACAGATAAAGTTCCTTAAGCCAAATATGGAATAGACAAGAGCTACTCCTTGCTCAACGAAATGGACTCAACACCGCATATTAAACGTCTAAGAATGTACCTGACTAGTAAGTATCTTAAAACCTATGGATTGCTATGTCTCCGAAAGAGAATCAAGCATGTGTACAGGGGCATAAACGCACCAGTGATAGGATTGGAGAGGTTCGGTGAGCAAATGAAGACCCTTTGATGTCATATTGCATGGTACCCATTCCACGGGTTTCAACTACCCAGGTTTAAGGTATTCTTCCTTCAGCTAAAACATGCATGTGGAACCCAGAGTATGATCAACCATGTGATCGGGAGACGTGTTCAAATATGTCTCAGTTTTCGTACCCTGGTACTCGGGTGCAACATTCCAGACGCTTTACTAACACTCTCCCGACTTGGAGAGTCAGTCCCTTTAACCTCCTGTTTAGCCCAGTTTGCAATTTCTGCGGAAGATGAACAGGAATAGCGAGAACCAATGAGAGACTAGCTGGAGGTGTCTGGACGGGCAAATTTAACTCTCATTTCCCACCAGGAAGAGGAATTAACCAAAGGCTCAGTGTGCCGTGCCGGAACCAGATTAGAGCCTGAAGCCATCCTGCGGTGTTGCGGCCAGCTCAAAAGAAAGCGAGTTGAAGAAAGGAGCTCAGGGGCACTGTAATTCACAAACCTGCAGAGTTATAAATGACAGCTATCGTCCAAAAATATACTGAAGTAAGGCTGCCAAGAGGACTTGAAAGCGGGGCAGAATTGCAGGAAACCGATTTCAGGAGGTAGACTGGAATTGCATTGAAAGCATAGGAAAAGAGGCAGAACGTCCACAATGATGCACTTGGCCAAAAAGGGCGTATGCGTTTTTTCCTGAATATATTCAGGAAAAAACGCATACGCCCTTTTTGGCCAACCAAGCAAGCTTGCAAAGGAAATCTGCACTACAATGAAGTCTCACTTCCCCCCGGTCAAAAGGGCCATCTGAAAAAAGTGTAAAATCCAGCAAGGCAGGACAGGCCATGGAGAACTGGGAGCCTTGTTATGCTGCTGGGCGGGATGTAAATTGCCAACAGACACTCGGGAGAAGTGTATGGTGTTTCCTGAAACATCTAAAAAACAAAGCAACAGAGCCTAGGGCACTTCCACTTATGGTCCTATAGCTTAGGGAAATTAAAATCAAAAAGACACACCCACCCCAAAGTTTGGAACGGCTCTGTTTACAAGAACCTCGTTTACAGTACAAGTTCAACATCGCAGAAAGTGAAAAATGGATAAAGAACTTTTGGTATTTACTTACAAAGCAATATCACTCAGCAATGAAATCTATGTCATCAGGCCCTTAGCAGCACAATGAGTGGATTCAGGTATGATGATTCTAACTGAAATAAGTCACACAGAAAAAGAAACATCATAAGATATCAGTAATACACGGAATGTAAACTTGGCTACACAGGAACTGAATTCCAAAACAGAACAGGGTCTCAAATTTAGAAAACCAACTTATGCTTGCTTAAGGGGAAAGGTGAGTTGGGGTGCTGCATAAAACCAGAGATTGAAATGAGCACAGATAAAGTTCCTTAAGCCAAATATGGAATAGACAAGAGCTACTCCTTGCTCAACGAAATGGACTCAACACCGCATATTAAACGCCTAAGAATGTACCTGACTAGTAAGTATCTTAAAACCTATGGATTGCTATGTCTCCGAAAGAGAATCAAGCATGTGTACAGGGGCATAAACGCAGCAGTGATAGGATTGGAGAGGTTCGGTGAGCAAATGAAGACCCTTTGATGTCATATTGCATGGTACCCATTCCACGGGTTTCAACTACCCAGGTTTAAGGTATTCTTCCTTCAGCTAAAACATGCATGTGGAACCCAGAGTATGATCAACCATGTGATCGGGAGACGTGTTCAAATATGTCTCAGTTTTCGTACCCTGGTACTCGGGTGCAACATTCCAGACGCTTTACTAACACTCTCCCGACTTGGAGAGTCAGTCCCTTTAACCTCCTGTTTAGCCCAGTTTGCAATTTCTGCGGAAGATGAACAGGAATAGCGAGAACCAATGAGAGACTAGCTGGAGGTGTCTGGACGGGCAAATTTAACTCTCATTTCCCACCAGGAAGAGGAATTAACCAAAGGCTCAGCGTGCCGTGCTGGAACAAGATTAGGGCCTGAAGCCATCCTGCGGTGTTGCGGCCAGCTCAAAAGAAAGCGAGTTGAAGAAAGGAGCTCAGGGGCACTGTAATTCACAAACCTGCAGAGTTATAAATGACAGCTATCGTCCAAAAATATACTGAAGTAAGGCTGCCAAGAGGACTTGAAAGCGGGGCAGAATTGCAGGAAACCGATTTCAGGAGGTAGACTGGAATTGCATTGAAAGCATAGGAAAAGAGGCAGAACGTCCACAATGATGCACTTGACCAAAAAGGGCGTATGGGTTTTTTCCTGAATATATTCAGGAAAAAACGCATACGCCCTTTTTGGCCAACCAAGCAAGCTTGCAATGAAATCTGCACTACAATGAAGTCTCACTTCCCCCCGGTCAAAAGGGCCATCTGAAAAAAGTGTAAAATCCAGCAAGGCAGGACAGGCCATGGAGAACTGAGAGCCCTGTTATGCTGCTGGGCGGGATGTAAATTGCCAACAGACACTCGGGAGAAGTGTATGGTGTTTCCTGAAACATCTAAAAAACAAAGCAACAGAGCCTAGGGCACTTCCACTTATGGTCCTATAGCTTAGGGAAATTAAAATCAAAAAGACACAGCCACCCCAAAGTTTGGGACGCCTCTGTTTACAAGAACCTCATTTACAGTACAAGTTCAACATCGCAGAAAGTGAAAAATGGATAAAGAAGTTGTGGTATTTACTTGCAAAGCAATATCACTCAGCAATGAAATCTATGTCATCAGGCCCTTAGCAGCACAATGAGTGGATTCAGGTATGATGATTCTAACTGAAATAAGTCACACATAAAATGAAACATCATAAGGTATCAGTAATACACGGAATGTAAACTTGGCTACACAGGAACTGAATTACAGAACAGAACAGGGTCTCAAATTTAGAAAACCAGCTTATGCTTGCTTAAGGGGAAAGGTGAGTTGGGGTGCTGCATAAAACCAGAGATTGAAATGAGCACAGATAAAGTTCCTTAAGCCAAATATGGAATAGACAAGAGCTACTCCTTGCTCAACGAAATGGACTCAAAACCCTATATTAAACGCCTAAGAATGTACCTGACTAGTAAGTATCTTAAAACCTATGGATTGCTATGTCTCCAAAAGAGAATCAAGCGTGTGTATAGGGGCATAAACGCAGCAGTGATAGGATGGGAGAGGTTCGGTGAGCAAATGAAGACCCTTTGAAGTCATATTGCATGGTATCCATTCCACGGGTTTCAACTACCCAGGTTTAAGTTATTCTTCCTTCAGCTAAAACATGCATGTGGAACCCAGAGTATGATCAACCATGTGATCCTGAGACGTGTTCAAATATGTCTCAGTTTCCCTCCCCTGGTACTCGGGTGCAACATTCCAGATGCTTTACTAACACTCTCCCGACTTGGAGAGTCAGTCCCTTTAACCTCCTCTTTGGCCCACTTTGCAATTTCTGCGGAAGATGAACATGAATAGCGAGAACCAATGAGAGACTAGCTGGAGGTGTCTGGACGGGCAAATTTAACTCTCATTTCCCACCAGGAAGAGGAATTAACCAAAGGCTCAGCGTGCCGTGCCGGAACCAGATTAGTGCCTGAAGCCATCCTGCGGTGTTGCGGCCAGCTCACAAGAAAGCGAGTTGAAGAATGGAGCTCAGGGGCACTGTAATTCACAAACCTGCAGAGTTATAAATGACAGCTATCGTCCAAAAATATACTGAAGTAAGGCTGCCAAGAGGACTTGAAAGTGGGGCAGAATTGCAGGAAACCGATTTCAGGAGGTAGACTGGAATTGCATTGAAAGCATAGGAAAAGAGGCAGAACGTCCACAATGATGCACTTGGCCAAAAAGGGCGTATGCGATTTTTCCTGAATATATTCAGGAAAAAACGCATATGCACTTTTTGGCCAACCAAGCAAACTTGCAAAGGAAATCTGCACTACAATGAAGTCTCACTTCCCCCCGGTCAAAAGGGCCATCTGAAAAAAGAGTAAAATCCAGAAAGGCAGGACAGGCCATGGAGAACTGGGAGCCTTGTTATGCTGATGGGCGGGATGTAAATTGCCAACAGACACTTGGGAGAAGTGTATGGTGTTTCCTGAAACATCTAAAAAACAAAGCAACAGAGCCTAGGGCACTTCCACTTATGGTCCTATAGCTTAGGGAAATTAAAATCAAAAAGACACAGCCACCCCAAAGTTTGGAACGGCTCTGTTTAGAAGCACCTCGTTTACAGTACAAGTTCAATATCGCAGAAAGTGAAAAATGGATAAAGAACTTGTGGTATTTACTTACAAAGCAATATCACTCAGCAATGAAATCTATGTCATCAGGCCCTTAGCAGCACAATGAGTGGATTCAGGTATGATGATTCTAACTGAAATAAGTCACACAGAAAAAGAAACATCATAAGATATCAGTAATACACGGAATGTAAACTTGGCTACACAGGAACTGAATTTCAGAACAGAAGAGGGTCTCAAATTTAGAAAACCAACTTATGCTTGCTTAAGGGGAAAGGTGAGTTGGGGTGCTGCATAAAACCAGAGATTGAAATGAGCACAGATAAAGTTCCTTAAGCCAAATATGGAATAGACAAGAGCTACTCCTTGCTCAACGAAATGGACTCAACACCGCATATTAAACGCCTAAGAATGTACCTGACTAGTAAGTATCTTAAAACCTATGGATTGCTATGTCTCCGAAAGAGAATCAAGCATGTGTACAGGGGCCTAAACACAGCAGTGATAGGATTGGAGAGGTTCGGTGAGCAAATGAAGACCCTTTGAAGTCATATTGCATGGTACCCATTCCACGGGTTTCAACTACCCAGGTTTAAGGTATTCTTCCTACAGCTAAAACATGCATGTGGAACCCAGAGTATGATCAACCATGTGATCGGGAGACGTGTTCAAATATGTCTCAGTTTTCGTACCCTGGTACTCGGGTGCAACATTCCAGACGCTTTACTAACACTCTCCTGACTTGGAGAGTCAGTCCCTTTAACCTCCTGTTTGGCCCAGTTTGCAATTTCAGCGGAAGATGAACAGGATAGCGAGAACCAATGAGAGACTTGCTGGAGGTGTCTGGACGGGCAAATTTAACTCTCATTTCCCACCAGGAAGAGGAATTAACCAAAGGCTCAGCGTGCCGTGCTGGAACAAGATTAGGGCCTGAAGCCATCCTGCGGTGTTGCGGCCAGGTCACAAGAAAGCGAGTTGAAGAAAGGAGCTCAGGGGCACTGTAATTCACAAACCTGCAGAGTTATAAATGACAGCTATCGTCCAAAAATATACTGAAGTAAGGCTGCCAAGAGGACTTGAAAGCGGGGCAGAATTGCAGGAAACCGATTTCAGGAGGTAGACTGGAATTGCATTGAAAGCATAGGAAAAGAGGCAGAACGTCCACAATGATGCACTAGGCCAAAAAGGGCGTATGCGTTTTTTCCTGAATATATTCAGGAAAAAACGCATACGCCCTTTTTGGCCAACTAAGCAAGCTTGCAAAGGAAATCTGCACTACAATGAAGTCTCACTTCCCCCCGGTCAAAAGGGCCATCTGAAAAAAGTGTAAAATCCAGCAAGGCAGGACAGGCAATGGAGAACTGAGAGCCTTGTTATGCTGCTGGGCGGGATGTAAATTGCCAACAGACACTCGGGAGAAGTGTATGGTGTTTCCTGAAACATCTAAAAAACAAAGCAACAGAGCCTAGGGCACTTCCACTTATGGTCCTATAGCTTAGGGAAATTAAAATCAAAAAGACACAGCCACCCCAAAGTTTGCAACGGCTCTGTTTACAAGAACCTCGTTTACAGTACAAGTTCAACATCGAAGAAAGTGAAAAATGGATAAAGAACTTGTGGTATTTACTTACAAAGCAATATCACACAGCAATGAAATCTATGTCATCAGGCCCTTAGCAGCACAATGAGTGGATTCAGGTATGATGATTCTAACTGAAATAAGTCACACAGAAAAAGAAACATCATAAGATATCACTAATACACGGAATGTAAACTTGGCTACACAGGAACTGAATTCCAAAACAGAACAGCGTCTCAAATTTAGAAAACCAACTTATGCTTGCTTAAGGGGAAAGGTGAGTTGGGGTGCTGCATAAAACCAGAGATTGAAATGAGCACAGATAAAGTTCTTTAAGCCAAATATGGAATAGACAAGAGCTACTCCTTGCTCAACGAAATGGACTCAACACCCCATATTAAACGCCTAAGAATGTACCTGACTAGTAAGTATCTTAAAACCTATGGATTGCTATGTCTCCGAAAGAGAATCAAGCGTGTGTACAGGGGCATAAACGCAGCAGTGATAGGATTGGAGAGGTTCGGTGAGCAAATGAAGACCCTTTGAAATCATATTGCATGGTACCCATTCCACAGGTTCCAATTACCCAGGTTTAAGGTATTCTTCCTTCAGCTAAAACATGCATGTGGAACCCAGAGCATGATCAACTGTGTGAACGGGAGACGTGTTCAAATATGTCTCAGTTTTCCTCCCCTGGTACTCGGGTGCAACATTCCAGACGCTTTACTAACACTCTCCCCACTTGGAGAGTCAGCGCCTTTAACCTCCTGTTTGGCCCAGTTTGCAATTTCTGCGGAAGATGAACAGGAATAGCGAGAACCAATGAGAGACTAGCTGGAGGTGTCTGGACGGGCAAATTTAACTCTCATTTCCCACCAGGAAGAGGAATTAACCAAAGGCTTAGCGTGCCATGCCGGAACCAGATTAGGGCCTGAAGCCATCCTGCGATGTTGCGGCCAGGTCACAAGAAAGCGAGTTGAAGAAAGGAGCTCAGGGGCACTGTAATTCACAAACATGCAGAGTTATAAATGACAGCTATCGTCCAAAAATATACTGAAGTAAGGCTGCCAAGAGGACTTGGAAGCGGGGCAGAATTGCAGGAAACCGACTTCAGGAGGTAGACTGGAATTGCATTGAAAGCATAGGAAAAGAGGCAGAACGTCCACAATGATGCACTTGGCCAAAAAGGGCGTATGCGTTTTTTCCGGAATATATTCAGGAAAAAACGCATACGCCCTTTTTGGCCAACCAAGCAAGCTTGCAAAGGAAATCTGCACTACAATGAAGTCTCACTTCCCCCCGGTCTAGAGGGCCATCTGAAAAAAGTGTAAAATCCAGAAAGGCAGGACAGGCTATGGAGAACTGGGAGCCTTGTTATGCTGATGGGCGGGATGTAAATTGCCAACAGACACTAGGGAGAAGTGTATGGTGTTTCCTGAAACATCTAAAAAACAAAGCAACAGAGCCTAGGGCACTTCCACTTGTGGTCCTATAGCTTAGGGAAATTAAAATCAAAAAGACACAGCCACCCCAAAGTTTGGGATGCCTCTGTTTACAAGAACCTCGTTTCCCATACACGTTCAATATCACAGAAAGTGAAAAATGGATAAAGAACTTGTGGTACTTACGTACAATGCAGTATCACTCAGCAATGAAATCTATGTCATCAGGCCCGTAGCAGCACAATGAGTGGATTCAGGTACGATGATTCTAACTGAAATAAGTCACACAGAAAAAGAAACATCATAAGATATCACTAATACACGGAATGTAAACTTGGCTACACAGGAACTGAATTCCAAAACAGAACAGGGTCTCAAATTTAGAAAACCAACTTATGCTTGCTTAAGGGGAAAGGTGAGTTGGGGTGCTGCATAAAACCAAAGATTGAAATGAGCACAGATAAAGTTCCTTAAGCCAAATATGGAATAGACAAGAGCTACTCCTTGCTCAACGAAATGGACTCAACACCCCATATTAAACGCCTAAGAATGTACCTGACTAGTAAGTATCTTAAAACCTATGGATTGCTATGTCTCCAAAACAGAATCAAGCGTGTGTACAGGGGCATAAACGCAGCAGTGATAGGATTGGAGAGGTTCGGTGAGCAAATGAAGACCCTTTGAAGTCATATTGCATGGTACCCATTCCACGGGTCTCAACTCTCCAGGTTTAAGGTATTCTTCCTTCAGCTAAAACATGCATGTGGAACCCAGAGTATGATCAACCATATGATCGGGAGACGTATTCAAATATGTCTCAGTTTTGGTACCCTGGTACTCGGGTACAACATTCCAGACGCTTTACTAACACTCTCCCCACTTGGAGAGTCAGTCCCTTTAACCTCCTGTTTGGCCCAGTTTGCAATTTCTGCGGGAGATGAACAGGAATAGCGAGAACCAATGAGAGACTAGCTGGAGGTGTCTGGACGGGCAAATTTAACTCTCATTTCCCACCAGGAAGAGGAATTAACCAAAGGCTCAGCGTGCCGTGCCGGAACCAGATTAGGGCCTGAAGCCATCCTGCGGTGTTGCGGCCAGCTCACAAGAAAGCGAGTTGAAGAAAGGAGCTCAGGGGCACTGTAATTCACAAACCTGCAGAGTTATAAATGACAGCTATCGTCCAAAAATATACTGAAGTAAGGCTGCCAAGAGAACTTGAAAGCGAGGCAGAATTGCAGGAAACCGATTTCAGGAGGTAGACTGGAATTGCATTGAAAGCATAGGAAAAGAGGCAGAACGTCCACAATGATGCACTTGGTCAAAAAGGGCGCATGCGTTTTTTCCTGAATATATTCAGGAAAAAAAGCATGCGCTCTTTTTGGCCAACCAAGCAAGCTTGCAATGGCAATCGGCACTACAATGAAGTCTCACTTCCCCCCGGTCAAAAGGGCCATCTGAAAAAAGTGTAAAATCCAGAAAGGCAGGACAGGCCATGGAGAACTGGTAGCCTTGTTATGCTGATGGGCGGGATGTAAATTGCCAACAGACACTCGGGAGAAGTGTATGGTGTTTCCTGAAACATCTAAAAAACAAAGCAACAGAGCCTAGGGCACTTCCACTTATGGTCCTATAGCTTAGGGAAATTAAAATCAAAAAGACACAGCCACCCCAAAGTTTGAGACGCCTCTGTTTACAAGAACCTCGTTTACCGTACAAGTTCAATATCACAGAAAGTGAAAAATGGATAAAGAACTTGTGGTACTTACGTACAATGCAGTATCACTCAGCAATGAAATCTATGCCATCTGGCCCGTAGCAGCATAATGAGTGGATTCAGGTACGATGATTCTAACTGAAATAAGTCACACAGAAAAAGAAACATCATAAGATATCACTAATACACGGAATGTAAACTTGGCTACACAGGAACTGAATTCCAAAACAGAACAGGGTCTCAAATTTAGAAAACCAACTTATGCTTGCTTAAGGGGAAAGGTGAGTTGGGGTGCTGCATAAAACCAGAGATTGAAATGAGCACAGATAAAGTTCCTTAAGCCAAATATGGAATAGACAAGAGCTACTCCTTGCTCAACGAAATGGACTCAACACCGCATATTAAACGCCTAAGAATGTACCTGACTAGTAAGTATCTTAAAACCTATGGATTGCTATGTCTCCAAAAGAGAATCAAGCGTGTGTACAGGGGCATAAACACAGCAGTGATAGGATTGGAGAGGTTCGGTGAGCAAATGAAGACCCTTTGAAGTCATATTGCACGGTACCCATTACACGGGTCTCAACTCTCCAGGTTTAAGGTATTCTTCCTTCAGCTAAAACATGCATGTGGAACCCAGAGTATGATCAACCATATGATCGGGAGACGTATTCAAATATGTCTCAGTTTTCGTACCCTGGTACTCGGGTGCAACATTCCAGACGCTTTACTAACACTCTCCCCACTTGGAGAGTCAGTCCCTTTAACCTCCTGTTTGGCCCACTTTGCAATTTCTGCGGAAGATGAACAGCAATAGCGAGAACCAATGAGAGACTAGCTGGAGGTGTCTGGACGGGCAAATTTAACTCTCATTTCCCACCAGGAAGAGGAATTAACCAAAGGCTCAGCGTGCCGTGCCGGAACCAGATTAGGGCCTGAAGCCATCCTGCGGTGTTGCGGCCAGCTCACAAGAAAGCGAGTTGAAGAAAGGAGCTCAGGGGCACTGTAATTCACAAACATGCAGAGTTATAAATGACAGCTATCGTCCAAAAATATACTGAAGTAAGGCTGCCAAGAGGACTTGAAAGCGGGGCAGAATTGCAGGAAACCGATTTCAGCAGGTAGACTGGAATTGCATTGAAAGCATAGGAAAAGAGGCAGAACGTCCACAATGATGCACTTGGCCAAAAAGTGCGTATGCGTTTTTTCCTGAATATATTCAGGAAAAAACGCATACGCCCTTTTTGGCCAACCAAGCAAGCTTGCAAAGGAAATCTGCACTACAATGAAGTCTCACTTCCCCCCGGTCAAAAGGGCCATCTGAAAAAAGTGTAAAATCCAGAAAGGCAGGACAGGCCATGGAGAACTGGGAGCCTTGTTATGCTGATGGGCGGGATGTAAATTGCCAACAGACACTCGGGAGAAGTGTATGGTGTTTCTTGAAACATCTAAAAAACAAAGCAACAGAGCCTAGGGCACTTCCACTTATGGTCCTATAGCTTAGGGAAATTAAAATCAAAAAGACACAGCGACCCCAAAGTTTGGGACGCCTCTGTTTACAAGAACCTCGTTTACAGTACAAGTTCAACATCGCAGAAAGTGAAAAATGGATAAAGAAGTTGTGGTATTTACTTACAAAGCAATATCACTGAGCAATGAAATCTATGTCATAAGGCCCGTAGCAGCATAATGAGTGGATTCACGTATGATAATTCTAACTGAAATAACTCACACAGAAAAAGAAACATCATAAGATATCAGTAATACACGGAATGTAAACTTGGCTACACAGGAACTGAATTACAGAACAGAACAGGGTCTCAAATTTAGAAAACCAACTTATGCTTGCTTAAGGGGAAAGGTGAGTTGGGGTGCTGCATAAAACCAGAGATTGAAATGAGCACAGATAAAGTTCCTTAAGCCAAATATGGAATAGACAAGAGCTACTCCTTGCTCAACGAAATGGACTCAACACTGCATATTAAACGCCTAAGAATGTACCTGACTAGTAAGTATCTTAAAACCTATGGATTGTTATGTCTCCGAAAGAGAATCAAGCATGTGTACAGGGGCATAAACGCAGCAGTGATAGGATGGGAGAGGTTCGGTGAGCAAATGAAGACCCTTTGAAGTCATATTGCATGGTATCCATTCCACGGGTTTCAACTACCCAGGTTTAAGTTATTCTTCCTTCAGCTAAAACATGCATGTGGAACCCAGAGTATGATCAACCATGTGATCCTGAGACGTGTTCAAATATGTCTCAGTTTCCCTCCCCTGGTACTCGGGTGCAACATTCCAGATGCTTTACTAACACTCTCCCAACTTGGAGAGTCAGTCCCTTTAACCTCCTCTTTGGCCCACTTTGCAATTTCTGCGGAAGATGAACATGAATAGCGAGAACCAATGAGAGACTAGCTGGAGGTGTCTGGACGGGCAAATTTAACTCTCATTTCCCACCAGGAAGAGGAATTAACCAAAGGCTCAGCGTGCCGTGCCGGAACCAGATTAGTGCCTGAAGCCATCCTGCGGTGTTGCGGCCAGCTCACAAGAAAGCGAGTTGAAGAATGGAGCTCAGGGGCACTGTAATTCACAAACCTGCAGAGTTATAAATGACAGCTATCGTCCAAAAATATACTGAAGTAAGGCTGCCAAGAGGACTTGAAAGTGGGGCAGAATTGCAGGAAACCGATTTCAGGAGGTAGACTGGAATTGCATTGAAAGCATAGGAAAAGAGGCAGAACGTCCACAATGATGCACTTGGCCAAAAAGGGCATATGCGTTTTTTCCTGAATATATTCAGGAAAAAACGCATATGCACTTTTTGGCCAACCAAGCAAACTTGCAAAGGAAATCTGCACTACAATGAAGTCTCACTTCCCCCCGGTCAAAAGGGCCATCTGAAAAAAGAGTAAAATCCAGAAAGGCAGGACAGGCCATGGAGAACTGGGAGCCTTGTTATGCTGATGGGCGGGATGTAAATTGCCAACAGACACTTGGGAGAAGTGTATGGTGTTTCCTGAAACATCTAAAAAACAAAGCAACAGAGCCTAGGGCACTTCCACTTATGGTCCTATAGCTTAGGGAAATTAAAATCAAAAAGACACAGCCACCCCAAAGTTTGGGACGCCTCTGTTTACAAGAACCTCGTTTACCGTACAAGTTCAATATCACAGAAAGTGAAAAATGGATAAAGAATTTGTGGTACTTACGTACAATGCAGTATCACTCAGCAATGAAATCTATGTCATCAGGCCCGTAGCAGCATAGTGAGTGGATTCAGGTACGATGATTCTAACTGAAATAAGTCACACAGAAAAAGAAACATCATAAGATATCACTAATACACGGAATGTAAACTTGGCTACACAGGAACTGAATTCCAAAACAGAACAGGGTCTCAAATTTAGAAAACCAATTTATGCTTGCTTAAGGGGAAAGGTGAGTTGGGGTGCTGCATAAAACCAGAGATTGAAATGGGCACAGATAAAGTTCCTTAAGCCAAATATGGAATAGACAAGAGCTACTCCTTGCTCAACGAAATGGACTCAACACCCCATATTAAACGCCTAAGAATGTACCTGACTAGTAAGTATCTTAAAACCTATGGATTGCTATGTCTCCAAAAGAGAATCAAGCGTGTGTACAGGGGCATAAACGCAGCAGTGATAGGATTGGAGAGGTTCGGTGAGCAAATGAAGACCCTTTGAAATCATATTGCATGGTACCCATTCCACAGGTTCCAATTACCCAGGTTTAAGGTATTCTTCCTTCAGCTAAAACATGCATGTGGAACCCAGAGCATGATCAACTGTGTGAACGGGAGACGTGTTCAAATATGTCTCAGTTTTCCTCCCCTGGTACTCGGGTGCAACATTCCAGACGCTTTACTAACACTCTCCCCACTTGGAGAGTCAGCGCCTTTAACCTCCTGTTTGGCCCAGTTTGCAATTTCTGCGGAAGATGAACAGGAATAGCGAGAACCAATGAGAGACTAGCTGGAGGTGTCTGGACGGGCAAATTTAACTCTCATTTCCCACCAGGAAGAGGAATTAACCAAAGGCTTAGCGTGCCATGCCGGAACCAGATTAGGGCCTGAAGCCATCCTGCGGTGTTGCGGCCAGGTCACAAGAAAGGGAGTTGAAGAAAGGAGCTCAGGGGCACTGTAATTCACAAACATGCAGAGTTATAAATGACAGCTATCGTCCAAAAATATACTGAAGTAAGGCTGCCAAGAGGACTTGGAAGCGGGGCAGAATTGCAGGAAACCGACTTCAGGAGGTAGACTGGAATTGCATTGAAAGCATAGGAAAAGAGGCAGAACGTCCACAATGATGCACTTGGCCAAAAAGGGCGTATGCGTTTTTTCCGGAACATATTCAGGAAAAAACGCATACGCCCTTTTTGGCCAACCAAGCAAGCTTGCAAAGGAAATCTGCACTACAATGAAGTCTCAATTCCCCCCGGTCTAGAGGGCCATCTGAAAAAAGTGTAAAATCCAGAAAGGCAGGACAGGCTATGGAGAACTGGGAGCCTTGTTATGCTGATGGGCGGGATGTAAATTGCCAACAGACACTAGGGAGAAGTGTATGGTGTTTCCTGAAACATCTAAAAAACAAAGCAACAGAGCCTAGGGCACTTCCACTTGTGGTCCTATAGCTTAGGGAAATTAAAATCAAAAAGACACAGCCACCCCAAAGTTTGGGACGCCTCTGTTTACAAGAACCTCGTTTCCCATACACGTTCAATATCACAGAAAGTGAAAAATGGATAAAGAACTTGTGGTACTTACGTACAATGCAGTATCACTCAGCAATGAAATCTATGTCATCAGGCCCGTAGCAGCACAATGAGTGGATTCAGGTACGATGATTCTAACTGAAATAAGTCACACAGAAAAAGAAACATCATAAGATATCACTAATACACGGAATGTAAACTTGGCTACACAGGAACTGAATTCCAAAACAGAACAGGGTCTCAAATTTAGAAAACCAACTTATGCTTGCTTAAGGGGAAAGGTGAGTTGGGGTGCTGCATAAAACCAAAGATTGAAATGAGCACAGATAAAGTTCCTTAAGCCAAATATGGAATAGACAAGAGCTACTCCTTGCTCAACGAAATGGACTCAACACCCCATATTAAACGCCTAAGAATGTACCTGACTAGTAAGTATCTTAAAACCTATGGATTGCTATGTCTCCAAAACAGAATCAAGCGTGTGTACAGGGGCATAAACGCAGCAGTGATAGGATTGGAGAGGTTCGGTGAGCAAATGAAGACCCTTTGAAGTCATATTGCATGGTACCCATTCCACGGGTCTCAACTCTCCAGGTTTAAGGTATTCTTCCTTCAGCTAAAACATGCATGTGGAACCCAGAGTATGATCAACCATATGATCGGGAGACGTATTCAAATATGTCTCAGTTTTGGTACCCTGGTACTCGGGTACAACATTCCAGACGCTTTACTAACACTCTCCCCACTTGGAGAGTCAGTCCCTTTAACCTCCTGTTTGGCCCAGTTTGCAATTTCTGCGGAAGATGAACAGGAATAGCGAGAACAAATGAGAGACTAGCTGGAGGTGTCTGGACGGGCAAATTTAACTCTCATTTCCCACCAGGAAGAGGACATAACCAAAGGCTCAGCGTGCCGTGCCGGAACCAGATTAGGGCCTGAAGCCATCCTGCGGTGTTGCGGCCAGCTCAAAAGAAAGCGAGTTGAAGAAAGGAGCTCAGGGACACTGTAATTCACAAACCTGCAGGGTTATAAATGACAGCTATCGTCCAAAAATATACTGAAGTAAGGCTGCCAAGAGGACTTGAAAGCGGGGCAGAATAGCAGGAAACCGATTTCAGGAGGTAGACTGGAATTGCATTGCAAGCATAGGAAAAGAGGCAGAATGTCCACAATGATGCACTTGGCCAAAAAGGGCACATGCGTTTTTTCCTGAATATATTCAGGAAAAAACGCATGCACACTTTTTGGCCAACCAAGCAAGCTTGCAAAGGAAATCTGCACTACAATGAAGTCTCACTTCCCCCTGGTCAAAAGGGCCATCTGAAAAAAGTGGAAAATCCAGAAAGGCAGGACAGGCCATGGAGAACTGAGAGCCTTGTTATGCTGATGGGCGGGATGTAAATTGCCAACAGACACTCCGGAGAAGTGTATGGTGTGTCCTGAAACATCTAAAAAACAAAGCAACAGAGCCTAGGGCACTTCCACTTATGTTCCTATTACTTAGGGAAATTATAATCAAAAAGACACAGCCACCCCAAAGTTTGGAACGCCTCTGTTTACAAGAACCTCATTTACAGTACAAGTTCAACATCGCAGAAAGTGAAAAATGGATAAAGAAGTTGTGGTATTTACTTACAAAGCAATATCACTCAGCAATGAAATCTATGTCATCAGGCCCTTAGCAGCACAATGAGTGGATTCAGGTATGATGATTCTAACTGAAATAAGTCACACAGAAAAAGAAACATCATAAGATATCAGTAATACACGGAATGTAAACTTGGCTACACAGGAACTGAATTACAGAACAGAACAGGGTCTCAAATTTAGAAAACCAACTTATGCTTGCTTAACGGTAAAGGTGAGTTGGGGTGCTGCATAAAACCAGAGATTGAAATGAGCACAGATAAAGTTCCTTAAGCCAAATATGGAATAGACAAGAGCTACTCCTTGCTCAACAAAATGGACTCAACACCGCATATTAAACGCCTAAGAATGTACCTGACTAGTAAGTATCTTAAAACCTATGGATTGCTATGTCTCCGAAAGAGAATCAAGCATGTGTACAGGGGCATAAACCCAGCAGTGATAGGATTGGAGAGGTTCGGTGAGCAAATGAAGCCCCTTTGAAGTCATATTGCATGGTCCCCATTCCACGGGTTTCAACTAAACAGGTTTAAGGTATTCTTCCTTCAGCTAATACATGCATGTGGAACCTAGAGTATGATCAACCATGTGATCGGGAGACGTGTTCAAATATGTCTCAGTTTTCGTACCCTGGTACTCGAGTGCAACATTCCAGACGCTTTAGTAACACTCTCCCGACTTGGAGAGTCAGTCCCTTTAACCTCCTGTTTTGCCCAGTTTGCAATTTCTGCGGAAGATGAACAGGAATAGCGAGAACAAATGAGAGACTAGCTGGAGGTGTCTGGACGGGCAAATTTAACTCTCATTTCCCACCAGGAAGAGGAATTAACCAAAGGCTCAGCGTGCCGTGCCGGAACCAGATTAGGGCCTGAAGCCATCCTGCGGTGTTGCAGCCAGGTCACAAGAAAGCGAGTTGAAGAATGGATCTCAGGGGCACTGTAATTCACAAACCTGCAGAGTTATAAATGACAGCTATCGTCCAAAAATATACTGAAGTAAGCCTGCCAAGAGGACTTGAAAGCAGGGCAGAATTGCAGGAGACAGATTTCAGGAGGTAGACTGGAATTGCATTGAAAGCATAGGAAAAGAGGCAGAACGTCCACAATGATGCACTTGGCCAAAAAGGGCACATGCGTTTTTTCCTGAATATATTCAGGAAAAAACGCATGCACACTTTTTGGCCAACCAAGCAAGCTTGCAAAGGAAATCTGCACTACAATGAAGTCTCACTTCCCCCTGGTCAAAAGGGCCATCTGAAAAAAGTGTAAAATCCAGAAAGGCAGGACAGGCCATGGAGAACTGAGAGCCTTGTTATGCTGATGGGCGGGATGTAAATTGCCAACAGACACTCCGGAGAAGTGTATGGTGTGTCCTGAAACATCTAAAAAACAAAGCAACAGAGCCTAGGGCACTTACACTTATGTTCCTATTACTTAGGGTAATTATAATCAAAAAGACACAGCCACCCCAAAGTTTGGAACGCCTCTGTTTACAAGAACCTCATTTACAGTACAAGTTCAACATCACAGAAAGTGAAAAATGGATAAAGAAGTTGTGGTATTTACTTACAAAGCAATATCACTCAGCAATGAAATCTATGTCATCAGGCCCTTAGCAGCACAATGAGTGGATTCAGGTATGATGATTCTAACTGAAATAAGTCACACAGAAAAAGAAACATCATAAGATATCAGTAATACACGGAATGTAAACTTGGCTACACAGGAACTGAATTACAGAACAGAACAGGGTCTCAAATTTAGAAAACCAACTTATGCTTGCTTAACGGTAAAGGTGAGTTGGGGTGCTGCATAAAACCAGAGATTGAAATGAGCACAGATAAAGTTCCTTAAGCCAAATATGGAATAGACAAGAGCTACTCCTTGCTCAACAAAATGGACTCAACACCGCATATTAAACGCCTAAGAATGTACCTGACTAGTAAGTATCTTAAAACCTATGGATTGCTATGTCTCCGAAAGAGAATCAAGCATGTGTACAGGGGCATAAACCCAGCAGTGATAGGATTGGAGAGGTTCGGTGAGCAAATGAAGACCCTTTGAAGTCATATTGCATGGTCCCCATTCCACGGGTTTCAACTAAACAGGTTTAAGGTATTGTTCCTTCAGCTAATACATGCATGTGGAACCTAGAGTATGATCAACCATGTGATCGGGAGACGTGTTCAAATATGTCTCAGTTTTCGTACCCTGGTACTCGAGTGCAACATTCCAGACGCTTTAGTAACACTCTCCCGACTTGGAGAGTCAGTCCCTTTAACCTCCTGTTTTGCCCAGTTTGCAATTTCTGCGGAAGATGAACAGGAATAGCGAGAACAAATGAGAGACTAGCTGGAGGTGTCTGGACGGGCAAATTTAACTCTCATTTCCCACCAGGAAGAGGAATTAACCAAAGGCTCAGCGTGCCGTGCCGGAACCAGATTAGGGCCTGAAGCCATCCTGCGGTGTTGCAGCCAGGTCACAAGAAAGCGAGTTGAAGAATGGATCTCAGGGGCACTGTAATTCACAAACCTGCAGAGTTATAAATGACAGCTATCGTCCAAAAATATACTGAAGTAAGGCTGCCAAGAGGACTTGAAAGCAGGGCAGAATTGCAGGAGACAGATTTCAGGAGGTAGACTGGAATTGCATTGAAAGCATAGGAAAAGAGGCAGAACGTCCACAATGATGCACTTGGCCAAAAAGCACGTATGCGATTTTTCCTGAATATATTCAGGAAAAAACGCATACGCCCTTTTTGGCCAAACAAGCAAACTTGCAAAGGAAATGGGCACTACAATGAAGTCTCACTTCCCCCCGGTCAAAAGGGCCATCTGAAAAAAGTGTAAAATCCAGAAAGGCAGGACAGGCCATGGAGAAATGGGAGCCTTGTTATGCTGATGGGCGGGATGTAAATTGCCAACAGACACTCGGGAGAAGTGTATGGTGTTTCCTGAAACATCTAAAAAACAAAGCAACAGAGCCTAGGGCACTTCCACTTATGGTCCTATAGCATAGGGAAATTAAAATCAAAAAGACACAGCCACCCCAAAGTTTGGGACGCCTCTGTTTACAAGAACCTCGTTTACCGTACAAGTTCAATATCACAGAAAGTGAAAAATGGATAAAGAACTTGTGGTACTTACGTACAATGCAGTATCACTCAGCAATGAAATCTATGTCATCTGGCCCGTAGCAGCATAATGAGTGGATTCAGGTACGATGATTCTAACTGAAATAAGTCACACAGAAAAAGAAACATCATAAGATATCACTAATACACGGAATGTAAACTTGGCTACACAGGAACTGAATTCCAAAACAGAACAGGGTCTCAAATTTAGAAAACCAACTTATGCTTGCTTAAGGGGAAAGGTGAGTTGGGGTGCTGCATAAAACCAGAGATTGAAATGAGCACAGATAAAGTTCCTTAAGCCAAATATGGAATAGACAAGAGCTACTCCTTGCTCAACGAAATGGACTCAACACCCCATATTAAACGCCTAAGAATGTACCTGACTAGTAAGTATCTTAAAACCTATGGATTTCTATGTCTCTGAAAGAGAATCAAGCGTGTGTACAGGGGCATAAACGCAGCAGTGATAGGATTGGAGAGGTTCGGTGAGCAAATGAAGACCCTTTGAAGTCATATTGCATGGTACCCATTCCACGGGTCTCAACTCTCCAGGTTTAAGGTATTCTTCCTTCAGCTAAAACATGCATGTGGAACCCAGAGTATGATCAACTGTGTGAACAGGAGACGTGTTCAAATATGTCTCAGTTTTCCTCCCCTGGTACTCGGGTGCAACATTCCAGACGCTTTACTAACACTCTTCCCACTTGGAGAGTCAGCGCCTTTAACCTCCTGTTTGGCCCAGTTTGCAATTTCTGCGGAAGATGAACAGGAATAGCGAGAACCAATGAGAGACTAGCTGGAGGTGTCTGGACGGGCAAATTTAACTCTCATTTCCCACCAGGAAGAGGAAATAACCAAAGGCTCAGCGTGCCATGCCGGAACCATATTAGAGCCTGAAGCCATGCTGCGGTGTTGCGGCCAGCTCAAAAGAAAGCGAGTTGAAGAAAGGAGCTCAGGGGCACTGTAATTCACAAACCTGCAGAGTTATAAATGACAGCTATCGTCCAAAAATATACTGAAGTAAGGCTGCCAAGAGGACTTGAAAGCGGGGCAGAATTGCAGGAAACCGATTTCAGCAGGTAGACTGGAATTGCATTGAAAGCATAGGAAAAGAGGCAGAACGTCCACAATGATGCACTTGGCCAAAAAGGGCGTATGCGTTTTTTCCAGAATATATTCAGGAAAAAACGCATACGCCCTTTTTGGCCAACCAAGCAAGCTTGCAAAGGAAATCTGCACTACAATGAAGTCTCACTTCCCCCTGGTCAAAAGGGCCATCTGAAAAAAGTGTAAAATCCAGAAAGGCAGGACAGGCCATGGAGAACTGGGAGCCTTGTTATGCTGATGGGCGGGATGTAAATTGCCAACAGACACTCGGGAGAAGTGTATGGTGTGTCCTGAAACATCTAAAAAACAAAGCAACAGAGCCTAGGGCACTTCCACTTATGTTCCTATTACTTAGGGAAATTATAATCAAAAAGACACAGCCACCCCAAATTTTGGAACGGCTCTGTTTACAAGAACCTCGTTTACAGTACAAGTTCAACATCGCAGAAAGTGAAAAATGGATAAAGAAGTTGTGGTATTTACTTACAAAGCAATATCACTCAGCAATGAAATCTATGTCATCAGGCCCTTAGCAGCACAATGAGTGGATTCAGGTATGATGATTCTAACTGAAATAAGTCACACAGAAAAAGAAACATCATAAGATATCAGTAATACACGGAATGTAAACTTGGCTATACAGGAACTGAATTACAGAACAGAACAGGGTCTCAAATTTAGAAAACCAACTTATGCTTGCTTAAGGGGAAAGGTGAGTTGGGGTGCTGCATAAAAGCAGAGATTGAAATGAGCACAGATAAACTTCCTTAAGCCAAATATGGAATAGACAAGAGCTACTCCTTGCTCAATGAAATGGACTCAACACCGCATATTAAACGCCTAAGAATGTACCTGACTAGTAAGTATCTTAAAGCCTATGGATTGCTATGTCTCCGAAAGAGAATCAAGCATGTGTACAGGGGCATAAACGCAGCAGTGATAGGATGGGAGAGGTTCGGTGAGCAAATGAAGACCCTTTGAAGTCATATTGCACGGTACCCATTACACGGGTCTCAACTCTCCAGGTTTAAGGTATTCTTCCTTCAGCTAAAACATGCATGTGGAACCCAGAGTATGATCAACCATATGATCGGGAGACGTATTCAAATATGTCTCAGTTTTCGTACCCTGGTACTCGGGTGCAACATTCCAGACGCTTTACTAACACTCTCCCCACTTGGAGAGTCAGTCCCTTTAACCTCCTGTTTGGCCCACTTTGCAATTTCTGCGGAAGATGAACAGCAATAGCGAGAACCAATGAGAGACTAGCTGGAGGTGTCTGGACGGGCAAATTTAACTCTCATTTCCCACCAGGAAGAGGAATTAACCAAAGGCTCAGCGTGCCGTGCCGGAACCAGATTAGGGCCTGAAGCCATCCTGCGGTGTTGCGGCCAGCTCACAAGAAAGCGAGTTGAAGAAAGGAGCTCAGGGGCACTGTAATTCACAAACATGCAGAGTTATAAATGACAGCTATCGTCCAAAAATATACTGAAGTAAGGCTGCCAAGAGGACTTGAAAGCGGGGCAGAATTGCAGGAAACCGATTTCAGCAGGTAGACTGGAATTGCATTGAAAGCATAGGAAAAGAGGCAGAACGTCCACAATGATGCACTTGGCCAAAAAGTGCGTATGCGTTTTTTCCTGAATATATTCAGGAAAAAACGCATACGCACTTTTTGGCCAACCAAGCAAGCTTGCAAAGGAAATCTGCACTACAATGAAGTCTCACTTCCCCCCGGTCAAAAGGGCCATCTGAAAAAAGTGTAAAATCCAGAAAGGCAGGACAGGCCATGGAGAACTGGGAGCCTTGTTATGCTGATGGGCGGGATGTAAATTGCCAACAGACACTCGGGAGAAGTGTATGGTGTTTCTTGAAACATATAAAAAACAAAGCAACAGAGCCTAGGGCACTTCCACTTATGGTCCTATAGCTTAGGGAAATTAAAATCAAAAAGACACAGCGACCCCAAAGTTTGGGACGCCTCTGTTTACAAGAACCTCGTTTACAGTACAAGTTCAACATCGCAGAAAGTGAAAAATGGATAAAGAAGTTGTGGTATTTACTTACAAAGCAATATCACTGAGCAATGAAATCTATGTCATAAGGCCCGTAGCAGCATAATGAGTGGATTCACGTATGATAATTCTAACTGAAATAACTCACACAGAAAAAGAAACATCATAAGATATCAGTAATACACGGAATGTAAACTTGGCTACACAGGAACTGAATTACAGAACAGAACAGGGTCTCAAATTTAGAAAACCAACTTATGCTTGCTTAAGGGTAAAGGTGAGTTGGGGTGCTGCATAAAACCAGAGATTGAAATGAGCACAGATAAAGTTCCTTAAGCCAAATATGGAATAGACAAGAGCTACTCCTTGCTCAACGAAATGGACTCAACACTGCATATTAAACGCCTAAGAATGTACCTGACTAGTAAGTATCTTAAAACCTATGGATTGTTATGTCTCCGAAAGAGAATCAAGCATGTGTACAGGGGCATAAACGCAGCAGTGATAGGATGGGAGAGGTTCGGTGAGCAAATGAAGACCCTTTGAAGTCATATTGCATGGTACCCATTCCACGGGTCTCAACTACCCAGTTTTAAGTTATTCTTCCTTCAGCTAAAACATGCATGTGGAACCCAGAGTATGATCAACCATGTGATCCTGAGACGTGTTCAAATATGTCTCAGTTTCCCTCCCCTGGTACTCGGGTGCAACATTCCAGATGCTTTACTAACACTCTCCCGACTTGGAGAGTCAGTCCCTTTAACCTCCTCTTTGGCCCACTTTGCAATTTCTGCGGAAGATGAACATGAATAGCGAGAACCAATGAGAGACTAGCTGGAGGTGTCTGGACGGGCAAATTTAACTCTCATTTCCCACCAGGAAGAGGAATTAACCAAAGGCTCAGCGTGCCGTGCCGGAACCAGATTAGTGCCTGAAGCCATCCTGCGGTGTTGCGGCCAGCTCACAAGAAAGCGAGTTGAAGAATGGAGCTCAGGGGCACTGTAATTCACAAACCTGCAGAGTTATAAATGACAGCTATCGTCCAAAAATATACTGAAGTAAGGCTGCCAAGAGGACTTGAAAGTGGGGCAGAATTGCAGGAAACCGATTTCAGGAGGTAGACTGGAATTGCATTGAAAGCATAGGAAAAGAGGCAGAACGTCCACAATGATGCACTTGGCCAAAAAGGGCGTATGCGTTTTTTCCTGAATATATTCAGGAAAAAACGCATATGCACTTTTTGGCCAACCAAGCAAACTTGCAAAGGAAATCTGCACTACAATGAAGTCTCACTTCCCCCCGGTCAAAAGGGCCATCTGAAAAAAGTGTAAAATCCAGAAAGGCAGGACAGACCATGGAGAACTGGGAGCCTTGTTATGCTGATGGGCGGGATGTAAATTGCCAACAGACACTCGGGAGAAGTGTATGGTGTTTCCTGAAACATCTAAAAAACAAAGCAACAGAGCCTAGGGCACTTCCACTTATGGTCCTATAGCTTAGGGAAATTAAAATCAAAAAGACACAGCCACCCCAAAGTTTGGGACGCCTCTGTTTACAAGAACCTCGTTTACCGTACAAGTTCAATATCACAGAAAGTGAAAAATGGATAAAGAATTTGTGGTACTTACGTACAATGCAGTATCACTCAGCAATGAAATCTATGTCATCAGGCCCGTAGCAGCATAGTGAGTGGATTCAGGTACGATGATTCTAACTGAAATAAGTCACACAGAAAAAGAAACATCATAAGATATCACTAATACATAGAATGTAAACTTGGCTACACAGGAACTGAATTCCAAAACAGAACAGGGTCTCAAATTTAGAAAACCAACTTATGCTTGCTTAAGGGGAAAGGTGAGTTGGGGTGCTGCATAAAACCAGAGATTGAAATGGGCACAGATAAAGTTCCTTAAGCCAAATATGGAATAGACAAGAGCTACTCCTTGCTCAACGAAATGGACTCAACACCCCATATTAAACGCCTAAGAATGTACCTGACTAGTAAGTATCTTAAAACCTATGGATTGCTATGTCTCCAAAAGAGAATCAAGCGTGTGTACAGGGGCATAAACGCAGCAGTGATAGGATTGGAGAGGTTCGGTGAGCAAATGAAGACCCTTTGAAATCATATTGCATGTTACCCATTCCACAGGTTCCAATTACCCAGGTTTAAGGTATTCTTCCTTCAGCTAAAACATGCATGTGGAACCCAGAGCATGATCAACTGTGTGAACGGGAGACGTGTTCAAATATGTCTCAGTTTTCCTCCCCTGGTACTCGGGTGCAACATTCCAGACGCTTTACTAACACTCTCCCCACTTGGAGAGTCAGTCCCTTTAACCTCCTGTTTGGCCCAGTTTGCAATTTCTGCGGAAGATGAACAGGAATAGCGAGAACCAATGAGAGACTAGCTGGAGGTGTCTGGACGGGCAAATTTAACTCTCATTTCCCACCAGGAAGAGGAATTAACCAAAGGCTCAGCGTGCCGTGCCGGAACCAGATTAGGGCCTGAAGCCATCCTGCGGTGTTGCGGCCAGCTCACAAGAAAGCGAGTTGAAGAAAGGAGCTCAGGGGCACTGTAATTCACAAACCTGCAGAGTTATAAATGACAGCTATCGTCCAAAAATATACTGAAGTAAGGCTGCCAAGAGGACTTGAAAGCGGGGCAGAATTGCAGGAAACCGATTTCAGCAAGTAGACTGGAATTGCATTGAAAGCATAGGAAAAGAGGCAGAACGTCCACAATGATGCACTTGGCCAAAAAGGGCGTATGCGTTTTTTCCTGAATATATTCAGGAAAACACGCATACGCCCTTTTTGGCCAACCAAGCAAGCTTGCAAAGGAAATCTGCACTACAATGAAGTCTCACTTCCCCCCGGTCAAAAGGGCCATCTGAAAAAAGTGTAAAATCCAGAAAGGCAGGACAGGCCATGGAGAACTGGGAGCCTTGTTATGCTGATGGGCGGGATGTAAATTGCCAACAGACACTCGGGAGAAGTGTATGGTGTTTCCTGAAACATCTAAAAAACAAAGCAACAGAGCCTAGGGCACTTCCACTTGTGGTCCTATAGCTTAGGGAAATTAAAATCAAAAAGACACAGCCACCCCAAAGTTTGGGACGCCTCTGTTTACAAGAACCTCGTTTCCCATACACGTTCAATATCACAGAAAGTGAAAAATGGATAAAGAACTTGTGGTACTTACGTACAATGAAGTATCACTCAGCAATGAAATCTATGTCATCAGGCCCGTAGCAGCACAATGAGTGGATTCAGGTACGATGATTCTAACTGAAATAAGTCACACAGAAAAAGAAACATCATAAGATATCACTAATACACGGAATGTAAACTTGGCTACACAGGAACTGAATTCCAAAACAGAACAGGGTCTCAAATTTAGAAAACCAACTTATGCTTGCTTAAGGGGAAAGGTGAGTTGGGGTGCTGCATAAAACCAAAGATTGAAATGAGCACAGATAAATTTCCTTACGCCAAATATGGAATAGACAAGAGCTACTCCTTGCTCAACGAAATGGACTCAACACCCCATATTAAACGCCTATGAATGTACCTGACTAGTAAGTATCTTAAAACCTATGGATTTCTATGTCTCCGAAAGAGAATCAAGCGTGTGTACAGGGGCATAAACGCAGCAGTGATAGGATTGGAGAGGTTCGGTGAGCAAATGAAGACCCTTTGAAGTCATATTGCATGGTACCCATTCCACGGGTCTCAACTCTCCAGGTTTAAGGTATTCTTCCTTCAGCTAAAACATGCACGTGGAACCCAGAGTATGATCAACCATATGATCGGGAGACGTATTCAAATATGTCTCAGTTTTGGTACCCTGGTACTCGGGTACAACATTCCAGACGCTTTACTAACACTCTCCCCACTTGGAGAGTCAGTCCCTTTAACATCCTGTTTGGCCCAGTTTGCAATTTCTGCGGAAGATGAACAGGAATAGCGAGAACCAATGAGAGACTAGCTGGAGGTGTCTGGACGGGCAAATTTAACTCTCATTTCCCACCAGGAAGAGGAATTAACCAAAGGCTCAGCGTGCCGTGCCGGAACCAGATTAGGGCCTGAAGCCATCCTGCGGTGTTGCGGCCAGCTCACAAGAAAGCGAGTTGAAGAAAGGAGCTCAGGGGCACTGTAATTCACAAACCTGCAGAGTTATAAATGACAGCTATCGTCCAAAAATATACTGAAGTAAGGCTGCCAAGAGGACTTGAAAGCGGGGCAGAATTGCAGGAAACCGATTTCAGCAGGTAGACTGGAATTGCATTGAAAGCATAGGAAAAGAGGCAGAACGTCCACAATGATGCACTTGGCCAAAAAGGGCGTATGCGTTTTTTCCTGAATATATTCAGGAAAACACGCATACGCCCTTTTTGGCCAACCAAGCAAGCTTGCAAAGGAAATCTGCACTACAATGAAGTCTCACTTCCCCCCGGTCAAAAGGGCCATCTGAAAAAAGTGTAAAATCCAGAAAGGCAGGACAGGCCATGGAGAACTGGGAGCCTTGTTATGCTGATGGGCGGGATGTAAATTGCCAAAAGACACTCGGGAGAAGTGTATGGTGTTTCCTGAAACATCTAAAAAACAAAGCAACAGAGCCTAGGGCACTTCCACTTGTGGTCCTATAGCTTAGGGAAATTAAAATCAAAAAGACACAGCCACCCCAAAGTTTGGGACGCCTCTGTTTACAAGAACCTCGTTTCCCATACACGTTCAATATCACAGAAAGTGAAAAATGGATAAAGAACTTGTGGTACTTACGTACAATGCAGTATCACTCAGCAATGAAATCTATGTCATCAGGCCCGTAGCAGCACAATGAGTGGATTCAGGTACGATGATTCTAACTGAAATAAGTCACACAGAAAAAGAAACATCATAAGATATCACTAATACACGGAATGTAAACTTGGCTACACAGGAACTGAATTCCAAAACAGAACACGGTCTCAAATTTAGAAAACCAACTTATGCTTGCTTAAGGGGAAAGGTGAGTTGGGGTGCTGCATAAAACCAAAGATTGAAATGAGCACAGATAAAGTTCCTTAAGCCAAATATGGAACAGACAAGAGCTACTCCTTGCTCAACGAAATGGACTCAACACCCCATATTAAACGCCTAAGAATGTACCTAACTAGTAAGTATCTTAAAACCTATGGATTTCTATGTCTCCGAAAGAGAATCAAGCGTGTGTACAGGGGCATAAACGCGGCAGTGATAGGATTGGAGAGGTTCGGTGAGCAAATGAAGACCCTTTGAAGTCATATTGCATGGTACCCATTCCACGGGTCTCAACTCTCCAGGTTTAAGGTATTCTTCCTTCAGCTAAAACATGCATGTGGAACCCAGAGTATGATCAACCATATGATCGGGAGACGTATTCAAATATGTCTCAGTTTTGGTACCCTGGTACTCGGGTACAACATTCCAGACGCTTTACTAACACTCTCCCCACTTGGAGAGTCAGTCCCTTTAACCTCCTGTTTGGCCCACTTTGCAATTTCTGCGGAAGATGAACAGGAATAGCGAGAACCAATGAGAGACTAGCTGGAGGTGTCTGGACGGGCAAATTTAACTCTCATTTCCCACCAGGAAGAGGAATTAACCAAAGGCTCAGCGTGCCGTCCCGGAACCAGATTAGGGCCTGAAGCCATCCTGCGGTGTTGCGGCCAGCTCACAAGAAAGCGAGTTGAAGAAAGGAGCTCAGGGGCACTGTAATTCACAAACCTGCAGAGTTATAAATGACAGCTATCGTCCAAAAATATACTGAAGTAAGGCTGCCAAGAGGACTTGAAAGCGGGGCAGAATTGCAGGAAACCGATTTCAGCAGGTAGACTGGAATTGCATTGAAAGCATAGGAAAAGAGGCAGAACGTCCACAATGATGCACTTGGCCAAAAAGGGCGTATGCGTTTTTTCCTGAATATATTCAGGAAAACACGCATACGCCCTTTTTGGCCAACCAAGCAAGCTTGCAAAGGAAATCTGCACTACAATGAAGTCTCACTTCCCCCCGGTCAAAAGGGCCATCTGAAAAAAGTGTAAAATCCAGAAAGGCAGGACAGGCCATGGAGAACTGGGAGCCTTGTTATGCTGATGGGCGGGATGTAAATTGCCAACAGACACTCGGGAGAAGTGTATGGTGTTTCCTGAAACATCTAAAAAACAAAGCAACAGAGCCTAGGGCACTTCCACTTGTGGTCCTATAGCTTAGGGAAATTAAAATCAAAAAGACACAGCCACCCCAAAGTTTGGGACGCCTCTGTTTACAAGAACCTCGTTTCCCATACACGTTCAATATCACAGAAAGTGAAAAATGGATAAAGAACTTGTGGTACTTACGTACAATGCAGTATCACTCAGCAATGAAATCTATGTCATCAGGCCCGTAGCAGCACAATGAGTGGATTCAGGTACGATGATTCTAACTGAAATAAGTCACACAGAAAAAGAAACATCATAAGATATCACTAATACACGGAATGTAAACTTGGCTACACAGGAACTGAATTCCAAAACAGAACAGGGTCTCAAATTTAGAAAACCAACTTATGCTTGCTTAAGGGGAAAGGTGAGTTGGGGTGCTGCATAAAACCAAAGATTGAAATGAGCACAGATAAAGTTCCTTAAGCCAAATATGGAATAGACAAGAGCTACTCCTTGCTCAACGAAATGGACTCAACACCCCATATTAAACGCCTAAGAATGTACCTGACTAGTAAGTATCTTAAAACCTATGGATTTTTATGTCTCCGAAAGAGAATCAAGCGTGTGTACAGGGGCATAAACGCAGCAGTGATAGGATTGGAGAGGTTCGGTGAGCAAATGAAGACCCTTTGAAGTCATATTGCATGGTACCCATTCCACGGGTCTCAACTCTCCAGGTTTAAGGTATTCTTCCTTCAGCTAAAACATGCATGTGGAACCCAGAGTATGATCAACTGTGTGAACAGGAGACGTGTTCAAATATGTCTCAGTTTTCCTCCCCTGGTACTCGGGTGCAACATTCCAGACGCTTTACTAACACTCTTCCCACTTGGAGAGTCAGCGCCTTTAACCTCCTGTTTGGCCCAGTTTGCAATTTCTGCGGAAGATGAACAGGAATAGCGAGAACCAATGAGAGACTAGCTGGAGGTGTCTGGACGGGCAAATTTAACTCTCATTTCCCACCAGGAAGAGGAAATAACCAAAGGCTCAGCGTGCCATGCCGGAACCATATTAGAGCCTGAAGCCATGCTGCGGTGTTGCGGCCAGCTCAAAAGAAATCGAGTTGAAGAAAGGAGCTCAGGGGCACTGTAATTCACAAACCTGCAGAGTTATAAATGACAGCTATCGTCCAAAAATATACTGAAGTAAGGCTGCCAAGAGGACTTGAAAGCGGGGCAGAATTGCAGGAAACCGATTTCAGCAGGTAGAATGGAATTGCATTGAAATCATAGGAAAAGAGGCAGAACGTCCACAATGATGCACTTGGCCAAAAAGTGCGTATGCGTTTTTTCCAGAAAATATTCAGGAAAAAACGCATACGCCCTTTTTGGCCAACCAAGCAAGCTTGCAAAGGAAATCTGCACTACAATGAAGTCTCACTTCCCCCTGGTCAAAAGGGCCATCTGAAAAAAGTGTAAAATCCAGAAAGGCAGGACAGGCCATGGAGAACTGGGAGCCTTGTTATGCTGATGGGCGGGATGTAAATTGCCAACAGACACTCGGGAGAAGTGTATGGTGTGTCCTGAAACATCTAAAAAACAAAGCAACAGAGCCTAGGGCACTTCCACTTATGTTCCTATTACTTAGGGAAATTATAATCAAAAAGACACAGCCACCCCAAAGTTTGGAACGGCTCTGTTTACAAGAACCTCGTTTACAGTACAAGTTCAACATCGCAGAAAGTGAAAAATGGATAAAGAAGTTGTGGTATTTACTTACAAAGCAATATCACTCAGCAATGAAATCTATGTCATCAGGCCCTTAGCAGCACAATGAGTGGATTCAGGTATGATGATTGTAACTGAAATAAGTCACACAGAAAAAGAAACATCATAAGATATCAGTAATACACGGAATGTAAACTTGGCTACACAGGAACTGAATTACAGAACAGAACAGGGTCTCAAATTTAGAAAACCAACTTATGCTTGCTTAAGGGGAAAGGTGAGTTGGGGTGCTGCATAAAACCAGAGATTGAAATGAGCACAGATAAAGTTCCTTAAGCCAAATATGGAATAGACAAGAGCTACTCCTTGCTCAACGAAATGGACTCAACACCGCATATTAAACGCCTAAGAATGTACCTGACTAGTAAGTATCTTAAAGCCTATGGATTGCTATGTCTCCGAAAGAGAATCAAGCATGTGTACAGGGGCATAAACGTAGCAGTGATAGGATTGGAGAGGTTAGGTGAGCAAATGAAGACCCTTTGAAGTCATATTGCATGGTAACCATTCCACGGGTTTCAACTACCCAGGTTTAAGGTATTCTTCCTTCAGCTAAAACAAGCATGTGGAACTCAGAGTATGATCAACCATGTGATCGGGAGACGTGTTCAAATATGTCTCAGTTTTCGTACACTGGTACTCGGGTGCAACATTCCAGATGCTTTAGTAACACTCTCCCGACTTGGAGAGTCAGTCCCTTTAACCTCCTGTTTGGCCCAGTTTGCAATTTCTGCGGAAGATGAACAGGAATAGCGAGAACCAATGAGAGACTAGCTGGAGGTGTCTGGACGGGCAAATTTAACTCTCATTTCCCACCAGGAAGAGGAAATAACCAAAGGCTCAGCGTGCCGTGCCGGAACCAGATTAGGGCCTGAAGCCATCCTGCGGTGTTGCGGCCAGCTCACAAGAAAGCGAGTTGAAGAAAGGAGCTCAGGGGCACTGTAATTCACAAACCTGCAGAGTTATAAATGACAGCTATCGTCCAAAAATATACTGAAGTAAGGCTGCCAAGAGAACTTGAAAGCGAGGCAGAATTGCAGGAAACCGATTTCAGGAGGTAGACTGGAATTGCATTGAAAGCATAGGAAAAGAGGCAGAACGTCCACAATGATGCACTTGGCCAAAAAGGGCGTATGCGTTTTTTCCTGAATATATTCAGGGAAAAACGCATACGCCCTTTTTGGCCAACCAAGCAAGCTTGCAAAGGAAATCTGCACTACAATGAAGTCTCACTTCCCCCCGGTCAAAAGGGCCATCTGAAAAAAGTGTAAAATCCTGCAAGGCAGGACAGGCCATGGAGAACTGAGAGCCTTGTTATGCTGCTGGGCGGGATGTAAATTGCCAACAGACACTCGGGAGAAGTGTATGGTGTTTCCTGAAACATCTAAAAAACAAAGCAACAGAGCCTAGGGCACTTCCACTTATGGTCCTATAGCTTAGGGAAATTAAAATAAAAAAGACACAGCCACCCCAAAGTTTGGGACGCCTCTGTTTACAAGAACCTCATTTCCCATACATGTTCAATATCACAGAAAGTGAAAAATGGATAAAGAACTTGTGGTACTTACGTACAATGCAGTATCACTCAGCAATGAAATCTATGTCATCAGGCCCGTAGCAGCACAATGAGTGGATTCAGGTACGATGATTCTAACTGAAATAAGTCACACAGAAAAAGAAACATCATAAGATATCACTAATACACGGAATGTAAACTTGGCTACACAGGAACTGAATTACAGAACAGAACAGGGTCTCAAATTTAGAAAACCAACTTATGCTTGCTTAAGGGGAAAGGTGAGTTGGGGTGCTGCATAAAACCAGAGATTGAAATGAGCACAGATAAAGTTCCTTAAGCCAAATATGGAATAGACAAGAGCTACTCCTTGCTCAACAAAATGGACTCAACACCGCATATTAAACGCCTAAGAATGTACCTGACTAGTAAGTATCTTAAAACCTATGGATTGCTATGTCTCCAAAAGAGAATCTAGCGTGTGTACAGGGGCATAAACGCAGCAGTGATAGGATTGGAGAGGTTCGGTGAGCAAATGAAGACCCTTTGAAGTCATATTGCATGGTACCCATTCCACGGGTCTCAACTCTCCAGGTTTAAGGTATTCTTCCTTCAGCTAAAACATGCATGTGGAACCCAGAGTATGATCAACTGTGTGAACAGGAGACGTGTTCAAATATGTCTCAGTTTTCCACCCCTGGTACTCGGGTTCAACATTCCAGTCGCTTTACTAACACTCTCCCCACTTGGAGAGTCAGCGCCTTTAACCTCCTGTTTGGCCAAGTTTGCAATTTCTGCGGAAGATGAACAGGAATAGGGAGAACCAATGAGAGACTAGCTGGAGGTGTCTGGACGGGCAAATTTAACTCTCATTTCCCACCAGGAAGAGGACATAACCAAAGGCTCAGCGTGCCGTGCCGGAACCAGATTAAGGCCTGAAGCCATCCTGCGGTGTTGCGGCCAGCTCAAAAGAAATCGAGTTGAAGAAAGGAGCTCAGGGACACTGTAATTCACAAACCTGCAGGGTTATAAATGACAGCTATCGTCCAAAAATATACTGAAGTAAGGCTGCCAAGAGGACTTGAAAGCGGGGCAGAATAGCAGGAAACCGATTTCAGGAGGTAGACTGGAATTGCATTGCAAGCATAGGAAAAGAGGCAGAACGTCCACAATGATGCACTTGGCCAAAAAGGACGTATGCGTTTTTTCCAGAATATATTCAGGAAAAAACGCATACGCCCTTTTTGGCCAACCAAGCAAGCTTGCAAAGGAAATCTGCACTACAATGAAGTCTCACTTCCCCCTGGTCAAAAGGGCCATCTGAAAAAAGTGTAAAATCCAGAAAGGCAGGACAGGCCATGGAGAACTGGGAGCCTTGTTATGCTGATGGGCGGGATGTAAATTGCCAACAGACACTCGGGAGAAGTGTATGGTGTGTCCTGAAACATCTAAAAAACAAAGCAACAGAGCCTAGGGCACTTCCACTTATGTTCCTATTACTTAGGGAAATTATAATCAAAAAGACACAGCCACCCCAAATTTTGGAACGGCTCTGTTTACAAGAACCTCGTTTACAGTACAAGTTCAACATCGCAGAAAGTTTAAAATGGATAAAGAAGTTGTGGTATTTACTTACAAAGCAATATCACTCAGCAATGAAATCTATGTCATCAGGCCCTTAGCAGCACAATGAGTGGATTCAGGTATGATGATTCTAACTGAAATAAGTCACACAGAAAAAGAAACATCATAAGATATCAGTAATACACGGAATGTAAACTTGGCTACACAGGAACTGAATTACAGAACAGAACAGGGTCTCAAATTTAGAAAACCAACTTATGCTTGCTTAAGGGGAAAGGTGAGTTGGGGTGCTGCATAAAAGCAGAGATTGAAATGAGCACAGATAAAGTTCCTTAAGCCAAATATGGAATAGACAAGAGCTACTCCTTGCTCAATGAAATGGACTCAACACCGCATATTAAACGCCTAAGAATGTACCTGACTAGTAAGTATCTTAAAGCCTATGGATTGCTATGTCTCCAAAAGAGAATCAAGCATGTGTACAGGGGCATAAACGCAGCAGTGATAGGATTGGAGAGGTTAGGTGAGCAAATGAAGACCCTTTGAAGTCATATTGCATGGTACCCATTCCACGGGTCTCAACTCTCCAGGTTTAAGGTATTCTTCCTTCAGCTAAAACAAGCATGTGGAACTCAGAGTATGATCAACCATGTGATCGGGAGACGTGTTCAAATATGTCTCAGTTTTCGTACCCTGGTAGTCGGGTGCAACATTCCAGATGCTTTAGTAACACTCTCCCGACTTGGAGAGTCAGTCCCTTTAACCTCCTGTTTGGCCCAGTTTGCAATTTCTGCGGAAGATGAACAGGAATAGCGAGAACCAATGAGAGACTAGCTGGAGGTGTCTGGACGGGCAAATTTAACTCTCATTTCCCACCAGGAAGAGGAAATAACCAAAGGCTCAGCATGCCGTGCCGGAACCAGATTAGGGCCTGAAGCCATCCTGCGGTGTTGCGGCCAGCTCACAAGAAAGCGAGTTGAAGAAAGGAGCTCAGGGGCACTGTAATTCACAAACCTGCAGAGTTATAAATGACAGCTATCGTCCAAAAATATACTGAAGTAAGGCTGCCAAGAGAACTTGAAAGCGAGGCAGAATTGCAGGAAACCGATTTCAGGAGGTAGACTGGAATTGCATTGAAAGCATAGGAAAAGAGGCAGAACGTCCACAATGATGCACTTGGTCAAAAAGGGCGCATGCGTTTTTTCCTGAATATATTCAGGAAAAAAAGCATGCGCCCTTTTTGGCCAACCAAGCAAGCTTGCAATGGCAATCGGCACTACAATGAAGTCTCACTTCCCCCCGGTCAAAAGGGCCATCTGAAAAAAGTGTAAAATCCAGAAAGGCAGGACAGGCCATGGAGAACTGGTAGCCTTGTTATGCTGATGGGCGGGATGTAAATTGCCAACAGACACTCGGGAGAAGTGTATGGTGTTTCCTGAAACATCTAAAAAACAAAGCAACAGAGCCTAGGGCACTTCCACTTATGGTCCTATAGCTTAGGGAAATTAAAATCAAAAAGACACAGCCACCCCAAAGTTTGAGACGCCTCTGTTTACAAGAACTTCGTTTACCGTACAAGTTCAATATCACAGAAAGTGAAAAATGGATAAAGAAGTTGTGGTATTTACTTACAAAGCAATATCACTCAGCAATAAAATCTATGTCATCTGGCCCGTAGCAGCATAATGAGTGGATTCAGGTACGATGATTCTAACTGAAATAAGTCACACAGAAAAAGAAACATCATAAGATATCACTAATACACGGAATGTAAACTTGGCTACACAGGAACTGAATTCCAAAACAGAACAGGGTCTCAAATTTAGAAAACCAACTTATGCTTGCTTAAGGGGAAAGGTGAGTTGGGGTGCTGCATAAAACCAGAGATTGAAATGAGCACAGATAAAGTTCCTTAAGCCAAATATGGAATAGACAAGAGCTACTCCTTGCTCAACGAAATGGACTCAACACCGCATATTAAACGCCTAAGAATGTACCTGACTAGTAAGTATCTTAAAACCTATGGATTGCTATGTCTCCAAAAGAGAATCAAGCGTGTGTACAGGGGCATAAACGCAGCAGTGATAGGATTGGAGAGGTTCGGTGAGCAAATGAAGACCCTTTGAAGTCATATTGCACGGTACCCATTCCACGGGTCTCAACTCTCCAGGTTTAAGGTATTCTTCCTTCAGCTAAAACATGCATGTGGAACCCAGAGTATGATCAACCATATGATCGGGAGACGTATTCAAATATGTCTCAGTTTTCGTACCCTGGTACTCGGGTGCAACATTCCAGACGCTTTACTAACACTCTCCCCACTTGGAGAGTCAGTCCCTTTAACCTCCTGTTTGGCCCACTTTGCAATTTCTGCGGAAGATGAACAGCAATAGCGAGAACCAATGAGAGACTAGCTGGAGGTGTCTGGACGGGCAAATTTAACTCTCATTTCCCACCAGGAAGAGGAATTAACCAAAGGCTCAGCGTGCCGTGCCGGAACCAGATTAGGGCCTGAAGCCATCCTGTGGTGTTGCGGCCAGCTCACAAGAAAGCGAGTTGAAGAAAGGAGCTCAGGGGCACTGTAATTCACAAACATGCAGAGTTATAAATGACAGCTATCGTCCAAAAATATACTGAAGTAAGGCTGCCAAGAGGACTTGAAAGCGGGGCAGAATTGCAGGAAACCGATTTCAGCAGGTAGACTGGAATTGCATTGAAAGCATAGGAAAAGAGGCAGAACGTCCACAATGATGCACTTGGCCAAAAAGAGCGTATGCGTTTTTTCCTGAATATATTCAGGAAAAAACGCATACGCCCTTTTTGGCCAACCAAGCAAGCTTGCAAAGGAAATCTGCACTACAATGAAGTCTCACTTCCCCCCGGTCAAAAGGGCCATCTGAAAAAAGTGTAAAATCCAGAAAGGCAGGACAGGCCATGGAGAACTGGGAGCCTTGTTATGCTGATGGGCGGGATGTAAATTGCCAACAGACACTCGGGAGAAGTGTATGGTGTTTCTTGAAACATCTAAAAAACAAAGCAACAGAGCCTAGGGCACTTCCACTTATGGTCCTATAGCTTAGGGAAATTAAAATCAAAAAGACACAGCGACCCCAAAGTTTGGGACGCCTCTGTTTACAAGAACCTCGTTTACAGTACAAGTTCAACATCGCAGAAAGTGAAAAATGGATAAAGAAGTTGTGGTATTTACTTACAAAGCAATATCACTCAGCAATGAAATCTATGTCATCAGGCCCGTAGCAGCATAATGAGTGGATTCACGTATGATAATTCTAACTGAAATAACTCACACAGAAAAAGAAACATCATAAGATATCAGTAATACACGGAATGTAAACTTGGCTACACAGGAACTGAATTACAGAACAGAACAGGGTCTCAAATTTAGAAAACCAACTTATGCTTGCTTAAGGGGAAAGGTGAGTTGGGGTGCTGCATAAAACCAGAGATTGAAATGAGCACAGATAAAGTTCCTTAAGCCAAATATGGAATAGACAAGAGCTACTCCTTGCTCAACGAAATGGACTGAACACTGCATATTAAACGCCTAAGAATGTACCTGACTAGTAAGTATCTTAAAACCTATGGATTGTTATGTCTCCGAAAGAGAATCAAGCATGTGTACAGGGGCATAAACGCAGCAGTGATAGGATGGGAGAGGTTCGGTGAGCAAATGAAGACCCTTTGAAGTCATATTGCATGGTACCCATTCCACGGGTTTCAACTACCCAGGTTTAAGTTATTCTTCCTGCAGCTAAAACATGCATGTGGAACCCAGAGTATGATCAACCATGTGATCCTGAGACGTGTTCAAATATGTCTCAGTTTCCCTCCCCTGGTACTCGGGTGCAACATTCCAGATGCTTTACTAACACTCTCCCGACTTGGAGAGTCAGTCCCTTTAACCTCCTCTTTGGCCCACTTTGCAATTTCTGCGGAAGATGAACATGAATAGCGAGAACCAATGAGAGACTAGCTGGAGGTGTCTGGACGGGCAAATTTAACTCTCATTTCCCACCAGGAAGAGGAATTAACCAAAGGCTCAGCGTGCCGTGCCGGAACCAGATTAGGGCCTGAAGCCATCCTGCGGTGTTGCGGCCAGCTCACAAGAAAGCGAGTTGAAGAATGGAGCTCAGGGGCACTGTAATTCACAAACCTGCAGAGTTATAAATGACAGCTATCGTCCAAAAATATACTGAAGTAAGGCTGCCAAGAGGACTTGAAAGTGGGGCAGAATTGCAGGAAACCGATTTCAGGAGGTAGACTGGAATTGCATTGAAAGCATAGGAAAAGAGGCAGAACGTCCACAATGATGCACTTGGCCAAAAAGGGCGTATGCGTTTTTTCCTGAATATATTCAGGAAAAAACGCATATGCACTTTTTCGCCAACCAAGCAAACTTGCAAAGGAAATCTGCACTACAATGAAGTCTCACTTCCCCCCGGTCAAAAGGGCCATCTGAAAAAAGTGTAAAATCCAGAAAGGCAGGACAGGCCATGGAGAACTGGGAGCCTTGTTATGCTGATGGGCGGGATGTAAATTGCCAACAGACACTCGGGAGAAGTGTATGGTGTTTCCTGAAACATCTAAAAAACAAAGCAACAGAGCCTAGGGCACTTCCACTTATGGTCCTATAACTTAGGGAAATTAAAATCAAAAAGACACAGCCACCCCAAAGTTTGGGACGCCTCTGTTTACAAGAACCTCGTTTACCGTACAAGTTCAATATCACAGAAAGTGAAAAATGGATAAAGAATTTGTGGTACTTACGTACAATGCAGTATCACTCAGCAATGAAATCTATGTCATCAGGCCCGTAGCAGCATAATGAGTGGATTCAGGTACGATGATTCTAACTGAAATAAGTCACACAGAAAAAGAAACATCATAAGATATCACTAATACACGGAATGTAAACTTGGCTACACAGGAACTGAATTCCAAAACAGAACAGGGTCTCAAATTTAGAAAACCAACTTATGCTTGCTTAAGGGGAAAGGTGAGTTGGGGTGCTGCATAAAACCAGAGATTGAAATGGGCACAGATAAAGTTCCTTAAGCCAAATATGGAATAGACAAGAGCTACTCCTTGCTCAACGAAATGGACTCAACACCCCATATTAAACGCCTAAGAATGTACCTGACTAGTAAGTATCTTAAAACCTATGGATTGCTATGTCTCCAAAAGAGAATCAAGCGTGTGTACAGGGGCATAAACGCAGCAGTGATAGGATTGGAGAGGTTCGGTGAGCAAATGAAGACCCTTTGAAATCATATTGCATGGTACCCATTCCAGAGGTTCCAACTACCCAGGTTTAAGGTATTCTTCCTTCAGCTAAAACATGCATGTGGAACCCAGAGCATGATCAACTGTGTGAACGGGAGACGTGTTCAAATATGTCTCAGTTTTCCTCCCCTGGTACTCGGGTGCAACATTCCAGACGCTTTACTAACACTCTCCCCACTTGGAGAGTCAGCGCCTTTAACCTCCTGTTTGGCCCAGTTTGCAATTTCTGCGGAAGATGAACAGGAATAGCGAGAACCAATGAGAGACTAGCTGGAGGTGTCTGGACGGGCAAATTTAACTCTCATTTCCCACCAGGAAGAGGAATTAACCAAAGGCTCAGCGTGCCGTGCCGGAACCAGATTAGGGCCTGAAGCCATCCTGCGGTGTTGCGGCCAGCTCACAAGAAAGCGAGTTGAAGAAAGGAGCTCAGGGGCACTGTAATTCACAAACCTGCAGAGTTATAAATGACAGCGATCGTCCAAAAATATACTGAAGTAAGGCTGCCAAGAGGACTTGAAAGCGGGGCAGAATTGCAGGAAACCGATTTCAGCAGGTAGACTGGAATTGCATTGAAAGCATAGGAAAAGAGGCAGAACGTCCACAATGATGCACTTGGCCAAAAAGGGCGTATGCGTTTTTTCCTGAATATATTCAGGAAAAAACGCATACGCCCTTTTTGGCCAACCAAGCAAGCTTGCAAAGGAAATCTGCACTACAATGAAGTCTCACTTCCCCCCGGTCTAGAGGGCCATCTGAAAAAAGTGTAAAATCCAGAAAGGCAGGACAGGCCATGGAGAACTGGGAGCCTTGTTATGCTGATGGGCGGGATGTAAATTGCCAACAGACACTCGGGAGAAGTGTATGGTGTTTCCTGAAACATCTAAAAAACAAAGCAACAGAGCCTAGGGCACTTCCACTTGTGGTCCTATAGCTTAGGGAAATTAAAATCAAAAAGACACAGCCACCCCAAAGTTTGGGACGCCTCTGTTTACAAGAACCTCGTTTCCCATACACGTTCAATATCAGAGAAAGTGAAAAATGGATAAAGAACTTGTGGTACTTACGTACAATGCAGTATCACTCAGCAATGAAATCTATGTCATCAGGCCCGTAGCAGCACAATGAGTGGATTCAGGTATGATGATTCTAACTGAAATAAGTCACACAGAAAAAGAAACATCATAAGATATCAGTAATACACGGAATGTAAACTTGGCTACACAGGAACTGAATTACAGAACAGAACAGGGTCTCAAATTTAGAAAACCAACTTATGCTTGCTTAAGGGGAAAGGTGAGTTGGGGTGCTGCATACAAGCAGAGATTGAAATGAGCACAGATAAAGTTCCTTAAGCCAAATATGGAATAGACAAGAGCTACTCCTTGCTCAATGAAATGGACTCAACACCGCATATTAAACGCCTAAAAATGTACCTGACTAGTAAGTATCTTAAAGCCTATGGATTGCTATGTCTCCGAAAGAGAATCAAGCATGTGTACAGGGGCATAAACGCAGCAGTGATAGGATTGGAGAGGTTAGGTGAGCAAATGAAGACCCTTTGAAGTCATATTGCATGGTACCCATTCCACGGGTCTCAACTCTCCAGGTTTAAGGTATTCTTCCTTCAGCTAAAACAAGCATGTGGAACTCAGAGTATGATCAACCATGTGATCGGGAGACGTGTTCAAATATGTCTCAGTTTTCTTACCCTGCTACTCGGGTGCAACATTCCAGATGCTTTAGTAACACTCTCCCGACTTGGAGAGTCAGTCCCTTTAACCTCCTGTTTGGCCCAGTTTGCAATTTCTGCGGAAGATGAACAGGAATAGCGAGAACCAATGAGAGACTAGCTGGAGGTGTCTGGACGGGCAAATTTAACTCTCATTTCCCACCAGGAAGAGGAAATAACCAAAGGCTTAGCGTGCCGTGCCGGAACCAGATTAGGGCCTGAAGCCATCCTGCGGTGTTGCGGCCAGCTCACAAGAAAGCGAGTTGAAGAAAGGAGCTCAGGGGCACTGTAATTCACAAACCTGCAGAGTTATAAATGACAGCTATCGTCCAAAAATATACTGAAGTAAGGCTGCCAAGAGAACTTGAAAGCGAGGCAGAATTGCAGGAAACCGATTTCAGGAGGTAGACTGGAATTGCATTGAAAGCATAGGAAAAGAGGCAGAACGTCCACAATGATGCACTTGGTCAAAAAGGGCGCATGCGTTTTTTCCTGAATATATTCAGGAAAAAAAGCATGCGCCCTTTTTGGCCAACCAAGCAAGCTTGCAATGGCAATCGGCACTACAATGAAGTCTCACTTCCCCCCGGTCAAAAGGGCCATCTGAAAAAAGTGTAAAATCCAGAAAGGCAGGACAGGCCATGGAGAACTGGTAGCCTTGTTATGCTGATGGGCGGGATGTAAATTGCCAACAGACACTCGGGAGAAGTGTATGGTGTTTCCTGAAACATCTAAAAAACAAAGCAACAGAGCCTAGGGCACTTCCACTTATGGTCCTATAGCTTAGGGAAATTAAAATCAAAAAGACACAGCCACCCCAAAGTTTGAGACGCCTCTGTTTACAAGAACTTCGTTTACCGTACAAGTTCAATATCACAGAAAGTGAAAAATGGATAAAGAAGTTGTGGTATTTACTTACAAAGCAATATCACTCAGCAATAAAATCTATGTCATCAGGCCCTTAGCAGCACAATGAGTGGATTCAGGTATGATGATTCTAACTGAAATAAGTCACACAGAAAAAGAAACATCATAAGATATCAGTAATACACGGAATGTAAACTTGGATACACAGGAACTGAATTACAGAACAGAACAGGGTCTCAAATTTAGAAAACCAACTTATGCTTGCTTAAGGGTAAAGGTGAGTTGGGGTGCTGCATAAAACCAGAGATTGAAATGAGCACAGATAAAGTTCCTTAAGCCAAATATGGAATAGACAAGAGCTACTCCTTGCTCAACAAAATGGACTCAACACCGCATATTAAACGCCTAAGAATGTACCTGACTAGTAAGTATCTTAAAACCTATGGATTGCTATGTCTCCGAAAGAGAATCAAGCATGTGTACAGGGGCATAAACCCAGCAGTGATAGGATTGGAGAGGTTCGGTGAGCAAATGAAGACCCTTTGAAGTCATATTGCATGGTCTCCATTCCACGGGTTTCAACTACACAGGTTTAAGGTATTCTTCCTTCAGCTAAAACATGCATGTGGAACCTAGAGTATGATCAACCATGTGATCGGGAGACGTGTTCAAATATGTCTCAGTTTTCGTACCCTGGTACTCGAGTGCAACATTCCAGACGCTTTACTAACACTCTCCCGACTTGGAGAGTCAGTCCCTTTAACCTCCTGTTTGGCCCAGTTTGCAATTTCTGCGGAAGATGAACAGGAATAGCGAGAACAAATGAGAGACTAGCTGGAGGTGTCTGGACGGGCAAATTTAACTCTCATTTCCCACCAGGAAGAGGAATTAACCAAAGGCTCAGCGTGCCGTGCCGGAACCAGATTAGGGCCTGAAGCCATCCTGCGGTGTTGCAGCCAGGTCACAAGAAAGCGAGTTGAAGAATGGAGCTCAGGGGCACTGTAATTCACAAACCTGCAGAGTTATAAATGACAGCTATCGTCCAAAAATATACTGAAGTAAGGCTGCCAAGAGAACTTGAAAGCGAGGCAGAATTGCAGGAAACCGATTTCAGGAGGTAGACTGGAATTGCATTGAAAGCATAGGAAAAGAGGCAGAACGTCCACAATGATGCAGTTGGCCAAAAAGCGCATATGCGATTTTTCCTGAATATATTCAGGAAAAAACGCATACGCCCTTTTTGGCCAACCAAGCAAACTTGCAAAGGAAATCGGCACTACAATGAAGTCTCACTTCCCCCCGGTCAAAAGGGCCATCTGAAAAAAGTGTAAAATCCAGAAAGGCAGGACAGGCCATGGAGAACTGGGAGCCTTGTTATGCTGATGGGCGGGATGTAAATTGCCAACAGACACTCGGGAGAAGTGTATGGTGTTTCTTGAAACATCTAAAAAACAAAGCAACAGAGCCTAGGGCACTTCCACTTATGGTCCTATAGCTTAGGGAAATTAAAATCAAAAAGACACAGCGACCCCAAAGTTTGGGACGCCTCTGTTTACAAGAACCTCGTTTACAGTACAAGTTCAACATCGCAGAAAGTGAAAAATGGATAAAGAAGTTGTGGTATTTACTTACAAAGCAATATCACTCAGCAATGAAATCTATGTCATCAGGCCCGTAGCAGCATAATGAGTGGATTCACGTATGATAATTCTAACTGAAATAACTCACACAGAAAAAGAAACATCATAAGATATCAGTAATACACGGAATGTAAACTTGGCTACACAGGAACTGAATTACAGAACAGAACAGGGTCTCAAATTTAGAAAACCAACTTATGCTTGCTTAAGGGGAAAGGTGAGTTGGGGTGCTGCATAAAACCAGAGATTGAAATGAGCACAGATAAAGTTCCTTAAGCCAAATATGGAATAGACAAGAGCTACTCCTTGCTCAACGAAATGGACTCAACACTGCATATTAAACGCCTAAGAATGTACCTGACTAGTAAGTATCTTAAAACCTATGGATTGTTATGTCTCCGAAAGAGAATCAAGCATGTGTACAGGGGCATAAACGCAGCAGTGATAGGATGGGAGAGGTTCGGTGAGCAAATGAAGACCCTTTGAAGTCATATTGCATGGTACCCATTCCACGGGTTTCAACTACCCAGGTTTAAGTTATTCTTCCTTCAGCTAAAACATGCATGTGGAACCCAGAGTATGATCAACCATGTGATCCTGAGACGTGTTCAAATATGTCTCAGTTTCCCTCCCCTGGTACTCGGGTGCAACATTCCAGATGCTTTACTAACACTCTCCCCACTTGGAGAGTCAGTCCCTTTAACCACCTCTTTGGCCCACTTTGCAATTTCTGCGGAAGATGAACATGAATAGCGAGAACCAATGAGAGACTAGCTGGAGGTGTCTGGACGGGCAAATTTAACTCTCATTTCCCACCAGGAAGAGGAATTAACCAAAGGCTCAGCGTGCCGTGCCGGAACCAGATTAGGGCCTGAAGCCATCCTGCGGTGTTGCGGCCAGCTCACAAGAAAGCGAGTTGAAGAATGGAGCTCAGGGGCACTGTAATTCACAAACCTGCAGAGTTATAAATGACAGCTATCGTCCAAAAATATACTGAAGTAAGGCTGCCAAGAGGACTTGAAAGTGGGGCAGAATTGCAGGAAACCGACTTCAGGAGGTAGACTGGAATTGCACTGAAAGCATAGGAAAAGAGGCAGAACGTCCACAATGATGCACTTGGCCAAAAAGGGCGTATGCGTTTTTTCCTGAATATATTCAGGAAAAAACGCATATGCACTTTTTGGCCAACCAAGCAAACTTGCAAAGGAAATCTGCACTACAATGAAGTCTCACTTCCCCCCGGTCAAAAGGGCCATCTGAAAAAAGTGTAAAATCCAGAAAGGCAGGACAGGCCATGGAGAACTGGGAGCCTTGTTATGCTGATGGGCGGGATGTAAATTGCCAACAGACAGTCGGGAGAAGTGTATGGTATTTCCTGAAACATCTAAAAAACAAAGCAACAGAGCCTAGGGCACTTCCACTTATGGTCCTATAGCTTAGGGAAATTAAAATCAAAAAGACACAGCCACCCCAAAGTTTGGGACGCCTCTGTTTACAAGAACCTCGTTTAACATACAAGTTCAATATCACAGAAAGTGAAAAATGGATAAAGAATTTGTGGTACTTACGTACAATGCAGTATCACTCAGCAATGAAATCTATGTCATCAGGCCCGTAGCAGCATAATGAGTGGATTCAGGTACGATGATTCTAACTGAAATAAGTCACACAGAAAAAGAAACATCATAAGATATCACTAATACACGGAATGTAAACTTGGCTACACAGGAACTGAATTCCAAAACAGAACAGGGTCTCAAATTTAGAAAACCAACTTATGCTTGCTTAAGGGGAAAGGTGAGTTGGGGTGCTGCATAAAACCAGAGATTGAAATGGGCACAGATAAAGTTCCTTAAGCCAAATATGGAATAGACAAGAGCTACTCCTTGCTCAACGAAATGGACTCAACACCCCATATTAAACGCCTAAGAATGTACCTGACTAGTAAGTATCTTAAAACCTATGGATTGCTATGTCTCCAAAAGAGAATCAAGCGTGTGTACAGGGGCATAAACGCAGCAGTGATAGGATTGGAGAGGTTCGGTGAGCAAATGAAGACCCTTTGAAATCATATTGCATGGTACCCATTCCAGAGGTTCCAACTACCCAGGTTTAAGGTATTCTTCCTTCAGCTAAAACATGCATGTGGAACCCAGAGCATGATCAACTGTGTGAACGGGAGACGTGTTCAAATATGTCTCAGTTTTCCTCCCCTGGTACTCGGGTGCAACATTCCAGACGCTTTACTAACACTCTCCCCACTTGGAGAGTCAGCGCCTTTAACCTCCTGTTTGGCCCAGTTTGCAATTTCTGCGGAAGATGAACAGGAATAGCGAGAACCAATGAGAGACTAGCTGGAGGTGTCTGGACGGGCAAATTTAACTCTCATTTCCCACCAGGAAGAGGAATTAACCAAAGGCTCAGCGTGCCGTGCCGGAACCAGATTAGGGCCTGAAGCCATCCTGCGGTGTTGCGGCCAGCTCACAAGAAAGCGAGTTGAAGAAAGGAGCTCAGGGGCACTGTAATTCACAAACCTGCAGAGTTATAAATGACAGCGATCGTCCAAAAATATACTGAAGTAAGGCTGCCAAGAGGACTTGAAAGCGGGGCAGAATTGCAGGAAACCGATTTCAGCAGGTAGACTGGAATTGCATTGAAAGCATAGGAAAAGAGGCAGAACGTCCACAATGATGCACTTGGCCAAAAAGGGCGTATGCGTTTTTTCCTGAATATATTCAGGAAAAAACGCATACGCCCTTTTTGGCCAACCAAGCAAGCTTGCAAAGGAAATCTGCACTACAATGAAGTCTCACTTCCCCCCGGTCTAGAGGGCCATCTGAAAAAAGTGTAAAATCCAGAAAGGCAGGACAGGCCATGGAGAACTGGGAGCCTTGTTATGCTGATGGGCGGGATGTAAATTGCCAACAGACACTCGGGAGAAGTGTATGGTGTTTCCTGAAACATCTAAAAAACAAAGCAACAGAGCCTAGGGCACTTCCACTTGTGGTCCTATAGCTTAGGGAAATTAAAATCAAAAAGACACAGCCACCCCAAAGTTTGGGACGCCTCTGTTTACAAGAACCTCGTTTCCCATACACGTTCAATATCAGAGAAAGTGAAAAATGGATAAAGAACTTGTGGTACTTACGTACAATGCAGTATCACTCAGCAATGAAATCTATGTCATCAGGCCCGTAGCAGCACAATGAGTGGATTCAGGTATGATGATTCTAACTGAAATAAGTCACACAGAAAAAGAAACATCATAAGATATCAGTAATACACGGAATGTAAACTTGGCTACACAGGAACTGAATTACAGAACAGAACAGGGTCTCAAATTTAGAAAACCAACTTATGCTTGCTTAAGGGGAAAGGTGAGTTGGGGTGCTGCATACAAGCAGAGATTGAAATGAGCACAGATAAAGTTCCTTAAGCCAAATATGGAATAGACAAGAGCTACTCCTTGCTCAATGAAATGGACTCAACACCGCATATTAAACGCCTAAAAATGTACCTGACTAGTAAGTATCTTAAAGCCTATGGATTGCTATGTCTCCGAAAGAGAATCAAGCATGTGTACAGGGGCATAAACGCAGCAGTGATAGGATTGGAGAGGTTAGGTGAGCAAATGAAGACCCTTTGAAGTCATATTGCATGGTACCCATTCCACGGGTCTCAACTCTCCAGGTTTAAGGTATTCTTCCTTCAGCTAAAACAAGCATGTGGAACTCAGAGTATGATCAACCATGTGATCGGGAGACGTGTTCAAATATGTCTCAGTTTTCTTACCCTGCTACTCGGGTGCAACATTCCAGATGCTTTAGTAACACTCTCCCGACTTGGAGAGTCAGTCCCTTTAACCTCCTGTTTGGCCCAGTTTGCAATTTCTGCGGAAGATGAACAGGAATAGCGAGAACCAATGAGAGACTAGCTGGAGGTGTCTGGACGGGCAAATTTAACTCTCATTTCCCACCAGGAAGAGGAAATAACCAAAGGCTTAGCGTGCCGTGCCGGAACCAGATTAGGGCCTGAAGCCATCCTGCGGTGTTGCGGCCAGCTCACAAGAAAGCGAGTTGAAGAAAGGAGCTCAGGGGCACTGTAATTCACAAACCTGCAGAGTTATAAATGACAGCTATCGTCCAAAAATATACTGAAGTAAGGCTGCCAAGAGAACTTGAAAGCGAGGCAGAATTGCAGGAAACCGATTTCAGGAGGTAGACTGGAATTGCATTGAAAGCATAGGAAAAGAGGCAGAACGTCCACAATGATGCACTTGGTCAAAAAGGGCGCATGCGTTTTTTCCTGAATATATTCAGGAAAAAAAGCATGCGCCCTTTTTGGCCAACCAAGCAAGCTTGCAATGGCAATCGGCACTACAATGAAGTCTCACTTCCCCCCGGTCAAAAGGGCCATCTGAAAAAAGTGTAAAATCCAGAAAGGCAGGACAGGCCATGGAGAACTGGTAGCCTTGTTATGCTGATGGGCGGGATGTAAATTGCCAACAGACACTCGGGAGAAGTGTATGGTGTTTCCTGAAACATCTAAAAAACAAAGCAACAGAGCCTAGGGCACTTCCACTTATGGTCCTATAGCTTAGGGAAATTAAAATCAAAAAGACACAGCCACCCCAAAGTTTGAGACGCCTCTGTTTACAAGAACTTCGTTTACCGTACAAGTTCAATATCACAGAAAGTGAAAAATGGATAAAGAAGTTGTGGTATTTACTTACAAAGCAATATCACTCAGCAATAAAATCTATGTCATCAGGCCCTTAGCAGCACAATGAGTGGATTCAGGTATGATGATTCTAACTGAAATAAGTCACACAGAAAAAGAAACATCATAAGATATCAGTAATACACGGAATGTAAACTTGGATACACAGGAACTGAATTACAGAACAGAACAGGGTCTCAAATTTAGAAAACCAACTTATGCTTGCTTAAGGGTAAAGGTGAGTTGGGGTGCTGCATAAAACCAGAGATTGAAATGAGCACAGATAAAGTTCCTTAAGCCAAATATGGAATAGACAAGAGCTACTCCTTGCTCAACAAAATGGACTCAACACCGCATATTAAACGCCTAAGAATGTACCTGACTAGTAAGTATCTTAAAACCTATGGATTGCTATGTCTCCGAAAGAGAATCAAGCATGTGTACAGGGGCATAAACCCAGCAGTGATAGGATTGGAGAGGTTCGGTGAGCAAATGAAGACCCTTTGAAGTCATATTGCATGGTCTCCATTCCACGGGTTTCAACTACACAGGTTTAAGGTATTCTTCCTTCAGCTAAAACATGCATGTGGAACCTAGAGTATGATCAACCATGTGATCGGGAGACGTGTTCAAATATGTCTCAGTTTTCGTACCCTGGTACTCGAGTGCAACATTCCAGACGCTTTACTAACACTCTCCCGACTTGGAGAGTCAGTCCCTTTAACCTCCTGTTTGGCCCAGTTTGCAATTTCTGCGGAAGATGAACAGGAATAGCGAGAACAAATGAGAGACTAGCTGGAGGTGTCTGGACGGGCAAATTTAACTCTCATTTCCCACCAGGAAGAGGAATTAACCAAAGGCTCAGCGTGCCGTGCCGGAACCAGATTAGGGCCTGAAGCCATCCTGCGGTGTTGCAGCCAGGTCACAAGAAAGCGAGTTGAAGAATGGAGCTCAGGGGCACTGTAATTCACAAACCTGCAGAGTTATAAATGACAGCTATCGTCCAAAAATATACTGAAGTAAGGCTGCCAAGAGAACTTGAAAGCGAGGCAGAATTGCAGGAAACCGATTTCAGGAGGTAGACTGGAATTGCATTGAAAGCATAGGAAAAGAGGCAGAACGTCCACAATGATGCAGTTGGCCAAAAAGCGCATATGCGATTTTTCCTGAATATATTCAGGAAAAAACGCATACGCCCTTTTTGGCCAACCAAGCAAACTTGCAAAGGAAATCGGCACTACAATGAAGTCTCACTTCCCCCCGGTCAAAAGGGCCATCTGAAAAAAGTGTAAAATCCAGAAAGGCAGGACAGGCCATGGAGAACTGGGAGCCTTGTTATGCTGATGGGCGGGATGTAAATTGCCAACAGACACTCGGGAGAAGTGTATGGTGTTTCTTGAAACATCTAAAAAACAAAGCAACAGAGCCTAGGGCACTTCCACTTGTGGTCCTATAGCTTAGGGAAATTAAAATCAAAAAGACACAGCGACCCCAAAGTTTGGGACGCCTCTGTTTACAAGAACCTCGTTTACAGTACAAGTTCAACATCGCAGAAAGTGAAAAATGGATAAAGAAGTTGTGGTATTTACTTACAAAGCAATATCACTCAGCAATGAAATCTATGTCATCAGGCCCGTAGCAGCATAATGAGTGGATTCACGTATGATAATTCTAACTGAAATAACTCACACAGAAAAAGAAACATCATAAGATATCAGTAATACACGGAATGTAAACTTGGCTACACAGGAACTGAATTACAGAACAGAACAGGGTCTCAAATTTAGAAAACCAACTTATGCTTGCTTAAGGGGAAAGGTGAGTTGGGGTGCTGCATAAAACCAGAGATTGAAATGAGCACAGATAAAGTTCCTTAAGCCAAATATGGAATAGACAAGAGCTACTCCTTGCTCAACGAAATGGACTGAACACTGCATATTAAACGCCTAAGAATGTACCTGACTAGTAAGTATCTTAAAACCTATGGATTGTTATGTCTCCGAAAGAGAATCAAGCATGTGTACAGGGGCATAAACGCAGCAGTGATAGGATGGGAGAGGTTCGGTGAGCAAATGAAGACCCTTTGAAGTCATATTGCATGGTACCCATTCCACGGGTTTCAACTACCCAGGTTTAAGTTATTCTTCCTTCAGCTAAAACATGCATGTGGAACCCAGAGTATGATCAACCATGTGATCCTGAGACGTGTTCAAATATGTCTCAGTTTCCCTCCCCTGGTACTCGGGTGCAACATTCCAGATGCTTTACTAACACTCTCCCGACTTGGAGAGTCAGTCCCTTTAACCTCCTCTTTGGCCCACTTTGCAATATCTGCGGAAGATGAACATGAATAGCGAGAACCAATGAGAGACTAGCTGGAAGTGTCTGGACGGGCAAATTTAACTCTCATTTCCCACCAGGAAGAGGAATTAACCAAAGGCTCAGCGTGCCGTGCCGGAACCAGATTAGGGCCTGAAGCCATCCTGCGGTGTTGCGGCCAGCTCACAAGAAAGCGAGTTGAAGAATGGAGCTCAGGAGCACTGTAATTCACAAACCTGCAGAGTTATAAATGACAGCTATCGTCCAAAAATATACTGAAGTAAGGCTGCCAAGAGGACTTGAAAGTGGGGCAGAATTGCAGGAAACCGATTTCAGGAGGTAGACTGGAATTGCATTGAAAGCATAGGAAAAGAGGCAGAACGTCCACAATGATGCACTTGGCCAAAAAGGGCATATGCGTTTTTTCCTGAATATATTCAGGAAAAAACGCATATGCACTTTTTGGCCAACCAAGCAAGCTTGCAAAGGAAATCTGCACTACAATGAAGTCTCACTTCCCCCCGGTCAAAAGGGCCATCTGAAAAAAGTGTAAAATCCAAAAAGGCAGGACAGGCCATGGAGAACTGGGAGCCTTGTTATGCTGATGGGCGGGATGTAAATTGCCAACAGACACTCGGGAGAAGTGTATGGTGTTTCCTGAAACATCTAAAAAACAAAGCAACAGAGCCTAGGGCACTTCCACTTATGGTCCTATAGCTTAGGGAAATTAAAATCAAAAAGACACAGCCACCCCAAAGTTTGGGACGCCTCTGTTTACAAGAACCTCGTTTACCATACAAGTTCAATATCACAGAAAGTGAAAAATGGATAAAGAATTTGTGGTACTTACGTACAATGCAGTATCACTCAGCAATGAAATCTATGTCATCAGGCCCGTAGCAGCATAATGAGTGGATTCAGGTACGATGATTCTAACTGAAATAAGTCACACAGAAAAAGAAACATCATAAGATATCACTAATACACGGAATGTAAACTTGGCTACACAGGAACTGAATTCCAAAACAGAACAGGGTCTCAAATTTAGAAAACCAACTTATGCTTGCTTAAGGGGAAAGGTGAGTTGGGGTGCTGCATAAAACCAGAGATTGAAATGGGCACAGATAAAGTTCCTTAAGCCAAATATGGAATAGACAAGAGCTACTCCTTGCTCAACGAAATGGACTCAACACCCCATATTAAACGCCTAAGAATGTACCTGACTAGTAAGTATCTTAAAACCTATGGATTGCTATGTCTCCAAAAGAGAATCAAGCGTGTGTACAGGGGCATAAACGCAGCAGTGATAGGATTGGAGAGGTTCGGTGAGCAAATGAAGACCCTTTGAAATCATATTGCATGGTACCCATTCCACAGGTTCCAACTACCCAGGTTTAAGGTATTCTTCCTTCAGCTAAAACATGCATGTGGAACCCAGAGCATGATCAACTGTGTGAATGGGAGACGTGTTCAAATATGTCTCAGTTTTCCTCCCCTGGTACTCGGGTGCAACATTCCAGACGCTTTACTAACACTCTCCCCACTTGGAGAGTCAGCGCCTTTAACCTCCTGTTTGGACCAGTTTGCAATTTCTGCGGAAGATGAACAGGAATAGCGAGAACCAATGAGAGACTAGCTGGAGGTGTCTGGACGGGCAAATTTAACTCTCATTTCCCACCAGGAAGAGGAATTTACCAAAGGCTTAGCGTGCCATGCCGGAACCAGATTAGGGCCTGAAGCCATCCTGTGGTGTTGCGGCCAGGTCACAAGAAAGCGAGTTGAAGAAAGGAGCTCAGGGGCACTGTAATTCACAAACCTGCAGAGTTATAAATGACAGCTATCGTCCAAAAATATACTGAAGTAAGGCTGCCAAGAGGACTTGAAAGCGGGGCAGAATTGTAGGAAACCGACTTCAGGAGGTAGACTGGAATTGCATTGAAAGCATAGGAAAAGAGGCAGAACGTCCACAATGATGCACTTGGCCAAAAAGGGCGTATGCGTTTTTTCCTGAATATATTCAGGAAAAAAGGCATACGCCCTTTTTGGCCAACCAAGCAAGCTTGCAAAGGAAATCTGCACTACAATGAAGTCTCACTTCCCCCCGGTCTAGAGGGCCATCTGAAAAAAGTGTAAAATCCAGAAAGGCAGGACAGGCTATGGAGAACTGGGAGCCTTGTTATGCTGATGGGCGGGATGTAAATTGCCAACAGACACTCGGGAGAAGTGTATGGTGTTTCCTGAAACATCTAAAAAACAAAGCAACAGAGCCTAGGGCACTTCCACTTGTGGTCCTATAGCTTAGGGAAATTAAAATCAAAAAGACACAGCCACCCCAAAGTTTGGGACGCCTCTGTTTACAAGAACCTCATTTCCCATACATGTTCAATATCACAGAAAGTGAAAAATGGATAAAGAACTTGTGGTACTTACGTACAATGCAGTATCACTCAGCAATGAAATCTATGTCATCAGGCCCGTAGCAGCACAATGAGTGGATTCAGGTACGATGATTCTAACTGAAATAAGTCACACAGAAAAAGAAACATCATAAGATATCACTAATACACGGAATGTAAACTTGGCTACACAGGAACTGAATTCCAAAACAGAACAGGGTCTCAAATTTAGAAAACCAACTTATGCTTGCTTAAGGGGAAAGGTGAGTTGGGGTGCTGCATAAAACCAAAGATTGAAATGAGCACAGATAAAGTTCCTTAAGCCAAATATGGAATAGACCAGAGCTACTCCTTGCTCAACGAAATGGACTCAACACCCCATATTAAACGCCTAAGAATGTACCTGACTAGTAAGTATCTTAAAACCTATGGATTGCTATGTCTCCAAAAGAGAATCAAGCGTGTGTACAGGGGCATAAACGCAGCAGTGATAGGATTGGAGAGGTTCGGTGAGCAAATGAAGACCCTTTGAAGTCATATTGCATGGTACCCATTCCACGGGTCTCAACTCTCCAGGTTTAAGGTATTCTTCCTTCAGCTAAAACATGCATGTGGAACCCAGTGTATGATCAACTGTGTGAACAGGAGACGTGTTCAAATATGTCTCAGTTTTCCTCCCCTGGTACTCGGGTGCAACATTCCAGACGCTTTCCTAACACTCTTCCCACTTGGAGAGTCAGTGCCTTTAACCTCCTGTTTGGCCCAGTTTGCAATTTCTGCGGAAGATGAACAGGAATAGCGAGAACCATTGAGAGACTAGCTGGAGGTGTCTGGACGGGCAAATTTAACTCTCATTTCCCACCAGGAAGAGGAAATAACCAAAGTCCCAGCGTGCCATGCCGGAACCAGATTAGGGCCTGAAGCCATCCTGCGGTGTTGCGGCCAGCTCAAAAGAAATCGAGTTGAAGAAAGGAGCTCAGGGGCACTGTAATTCACAAACCTGCAGAGTTATAAATGACAGCTATCGTCCAAAAATATACTGAAGTAAGGCTGCCAAGAGGACTTGAAAGCGGGGCAGAATTGCAGGAAACCGATTTCAGCAGGTAGACTGGAATTGCATTGAAAGCATAGGAAAAGAGGCAGAACGTCCACAATGATGCACTTGGCCAAAAAGTGCGTATGCAATTTTTCCTGAATATATTCAGGAAAAAACGCATACGCCCTTTTTGGCCAACCAAGCAAGCTTGCAAAGGAAATCTGCACTACAATGAAGTCTCACTTCCCCCCGGTCTAGAGGGCCATCTGAAAAAAGTGTAAAATCCAGAAAGGCAGGACAGGCCATGGAGAACTGGGAGCCTTGTTATGCTGATGGGCGGGATGTAAATTGCCAACAGACACTCGGGAGAAGTGTATGGTGTTTCTTGAAACATCTAAAAAACAAAGCAACAGAGCCTAGGGCACTTCCACTTATGGTCCTATAGCTTAGGGAAATTAAAATCAAAAAGACACAGCGACCCCAAAGTTTGGGACGCCTCTGTTTACAAGAACCTCGTTTACAGTACAAGTTCAACATCGCAGAAAGTGAAAAATGGATAAAGAAGTTGTGGTATTTACTTACAAAGCAATATCACTCAGCAATGAAATCTATGTCATCAGGCCCGTAGCAGCATAATGAGTGGATTCACGTATGATAATTCTAACTGAAATAACTCACACAGAAAAAGAAACATCATAAGATATCAGTAATACACGGAATGTAAACTTGGCTACACAGGAACTGAATTACAGAACAGAACAGGGTCTCAAATTTAGAAAACCAACTTATGCTTGCTTAAGGGGAAAGGTGAGTTGGGGTGCTGCATAAAACCAGAGATTGAAATGAGCACAGATAAAGTTCCTTAAGCCAAATATGGAATAGACAAGAGCTACTCCTTGCTCAACGAAATGGACTCAACACTGCATATTAAACGCCTAAGAATGTACCTGACTAGTAAGTATCTTAAAACCTATGGATTGTTATGTCTCCGAAAGAGAATCAAGCATGTGTACAGGGGCATAAACGCAGCAGTGATAGGATGGGAGAGGTTCGGTGAGCAAATGAAGACCCTTTGAAGTCATATTGCATGGTACCCATTCCACGGGTTTCAACTACCCAGGTTTAAGTTATTCTTCCTTCAGCTAAAACATGCATGTGGAACCCAGAGTATGATCAACCATGTGATCCTGAGACGTGTTCAAATATGTCTCAGTTTCCCTCCCCTGGTACTCGGGTGCAACATTCCAGATGCTTTACTAACACTCTCCCGACTTGGAGAGTCAGTCCCTTTAACCACCTCTTTGGCCCACTTTGCAATTTCTGCGGAAGATGAACATGAATAGCGAGAACCAATGAGAGACTAGCTGGAGGTGTCTGGACGGGCAAATTTAACTCTCATTTCCCACCAGGAAGAGGAATTAACCAAAGGCTCAGCGTGCCGTGCCGGAACCAGATTAGGGCCTGAAGCCATCCTGCGGTGTTGCGGCCAGCTCACAAGAAAGCGAGTTGAAGAATGGAGCTCAGGGGCACTGTAATTCACAAACCTGCAGAGTTATAAATGACAGCTATCGTCCAAAAATATACTGAAGTAAGGCTGCCAAGAGGACTTGAAAGTGGGGCAGAATTGCAGGAAACCGACTTCAGGAGGTAGACTGGAATTGCACTGAAAGCATAGGAAAAGAGGCAGAACGTCCACAATGATGCACTTGGCCAAAAAGGGCGTATGCGTTTTTTCCTGAATATATTCAGGAAAAAACGCATATGCACTTTTTGGCCAACCAAGCAAACTTGCAAAGGAAATCTGCACTACAATGAAGTCTCACTTCCCCCCGGTCAAAAGGGCCATCTGAAAAAAGTGTAAAATCCAGAAAGGCAGGACAGGCCATGGAGAACTGGGAGCCTTGTTATGCTGATGGGCGGGATGTAAATTGCCAACAGACACTCGGGAGAAGTGTATGGTGTTTCCTGAAACATCTAAAAAACAAAGCAACAGAGCCTAGGGCACTTCCACTTATGGTCCTATAGCTTAGGGAAATTAAAATCAAAAAGACACAGCCACCCCAAAGTTTGGGACGCCTCTGTTTACAAGAACCTCGTTTAACATACAAGTTCAATATCACAGAAAGTGAAAAATGGATAAAGAATTTGTGGTACTTACGTACAATGCAGTATCACTCAGCAATGAAATCTATGTCATCAGGCCCGTAGCAGCATAATGAGTGGATTCAGGTACGATGATTCTAACTGAAATAAGTCACACAGAAAAAGAAACATCATAAGATATCACTAATACACGGAATGTAAACTTGGCTACACAGGAACTGAATTCCAAAACAGAACAGGGTCTCAAATTTAGAAAACCAACTTATGCTTGCTTAAGGGGAAAGGTGAGTTGGGGTGCTGCATAAAACCAGAGATTGAAATGGGCACAGATAAAGTTCCTTAAGCCAAATATGGAATAGACAAGAGCTACTCCTTGCTCAAGGAAATGGACTCAACACCCCATATTAAATGCCTAAGAATGTACCTGACTAGTAAGTATCTTAAAACCTATGGATTGCTATGTCTCCAAAAGAGAATCAAGCGTGTGTACAGGGGCATAAACGCAGCAGTGATAGGATTGGAGAGGTTCGGTGAGCAAATGAAGACCCTTTGAAATCATATTGCATGGTACCCATTCCACAGGTTCCAACTACCCAGGTTTAAGGTATTCTTCCTTCAGCTAAAACATGCATGTGGAACCCAGAGCATGATCAACTGTGTGAATGGGAGACGTGTTCAAATATGTCTCAGTTTTCCTCCCCTGGTACTCGGGTGCAACATTCCAGACGCTTTACTAACACTCTCCCCACTTGGAGAGTCAGCGCCTTTAACCTCCTGTTTGGCCCAGTTTGCAATTTCTGCGGAAGATGAACAGGAATAGCGAGAACCAATGAGAGACTAGCTGGAGGTGTCTGGACGGGCAAATTTAACTCTCATTTCCCACCAGGAAGAGGAATTAACCAAAGGCTTTGCGTGCCATGCCGGAACCAGATTAGGGCCTGAAGCCATCCTGCGGTGTTGCGGCCAGGTCACAAGAAAGCGAGTTGAAGAAAGGAGCTCAGGGGCACTGTAATTCACAAACATGCAGAGTTATAAATGACAGCTATCGTCCAAAAATATACTGAAGTAAGGCTGCCAAGAGGACTTGGAAGCGGGGCAGAATTGTAGGAAACCGACTTCAGGAGGTAGACTGGAATTGCATTGAAAGCATAGGAAAAGAGGCAGAACGTCCACAATGATGCACTTGGCCAAAAAGGGCGTATGCGTTTTTTCCTGAATATATTCAGGAAAAAACGCATACGCACTTTTTGGCCAACCAAGCAAGCTTGCAATGGAAATCTGCACTACAATGAAGTCTCACTTCCCCCCGGTCTAGAGGGCCATCTGAAAAAAGTGTAAAATCCAGAAAGGCAGGACAGGCTATGGAGAACTGGGAGCCTTGTTATGCTGATGGGCGGGATGTAAATTGGCAACAGACACTCGGGAGAAGTGTATGGTGTTTCCTGAAACATCTAAAAAACAAAGCAACAGAGCCTAGGGCACTTCCACTTGTGGTCCTATAGCTTAGGGAAATTAAAATCAAAAAGACACAGCCACCCCAAAGTTTGGGATGCCTCTGTTTACAAGAACCTCGTTTACAGTACAAGTTCAACATCGCAGAAATTGAAAAATGGATAAAGAAGTTGTGGTATTTACTTGCAAAGCAATATCACTCAGCAATGAAATCTATGTCATCAGGCCCTTAGCAGCACAATGAGTTGATTCAGGTATGATGATTCTAACTGAAATAAGTCACACAGAAAAAGAAACAACATAAGGTATCAGTAATACACGGAATGTAAGCTTGGCTACACAGGAACTGAATTACAGAACAGAAAAGGGTCTCAAATTTAGAAAACCAACTTATGCTTGCTTAAGGGGAAATGTGAGTTGGGGTGCTACATAAAACCAAAGATTGAAATGAGCACAGATAAAATACCTTAAGCCAAATATGGAATAGACAAGAGCTACTCCTTGCTCAACGAAATGGACTCAACACCGCATATTAAACGCCTAAGAATGTACCTGACTAGTAAGTATCTTAAAACCTATGGATTGCTATGTCTCCGAAAGAGAATCAAGCATGTGTACAGGGGCATAAACGCAGCAGTGATAGGATTGGAGAGGTTCGGTGAGCAAATGAAGACCCTTTGAAGTCATATTGCATGGTACCCATTCCACGGGTTTCAACTACCCAGGTTTAAGGTATTCTTCCTACAGCTAAAACATGCATGTGGAACCCAGAGTATGATCAACCATGTGATCGGGAGACGTGTTCAAATATGTCTCAGTTTTCGTACTCTGGTACTCGAGTGCAACATTCCAGATGCTTTACTAACACTCTCCCGACTTGGAGAGTCAGTCCCTTTAACCTCCTGTTTGGCCCAGTTTGCAATTTCTGCGGAAGATGAACAGGAATAGGGAGAACAAATGAGAGACTAGCTGGAGGTGTCTGGACGGGCAAATTTAACTCTCATTTCCCACCAGGAAGAGGAATTAACCAAAGGCTCAGCGTGCCGTGCCGGAACCAGATTAGGGCCTGAAACCATCCTGCGGTGTTGCGGCCAGCTCACAAGAAAGCGAGTTGAAGAAAGGAGCTCAGGGGCACTGTAATTCACAAACCTGCAGAGTTATAAATGACAGCTATCGTCCAAAAATAGACTGAAGTAAGGCTGCCAAGAGGACTTGAAAGCGGGGCAGAATTGCAGGAAACCGATTTCAGGAGGTAGACTGGAATTGCATTGAAAGCATAGGAAAAGAGGCAGAACGTCCACAATGATGCACTTGGCCAAAAAGGGCGTATGCGTTTTTTCCTGAATATATTCAGGAAAAAACGCATACGCCCTTTTTGGCCAACCAAGCAAGCTTGCAAAGGAAATCTGCACTACAATGAAGTCTCACTTCCCCCCGGTCAAAAGGGCCATCTGAAAAAATTGTAAAATCCAGAAAGGCAGGACAGGCCATGGAGAACTGGGAGCCTTGTTATGCTGATGGGCGTGATGTAAATTGCCAACAGACACTCGGGAGAAGTGTATGGTGTTTCCTGAAACATCTAAAAAACAAAGCAACAGAGCCTAGGGCACTTCCACTTATGGTCCTATAGCTTAGGGAAATTAAAATCAAAAAGACACAGCCACCCCAAAGTTTGGGACGCCTCTGTTTACAAGAACCTCATTTACAGTACAAGTTCAATATCACAGAATGTGAAAAATGGATAAAGAACTTGTGGTACTTACGTACAATGCAGTATCACTCAGCAATGAAATCTATGTCATCAGGCCCGTAGCAGCATAATGAGTGGATTCAGGTACGATGATTCTAACTGAAATAAGTCACACAGAAAAAGAAACATCATAAGATATCACTAATACACGGAATGTAAACTTGGCTACACAGGAACTGAATTCCAAAACAGAACAGGGTCTCAAATTTAGAAAACCAACTTATGCTTGCTTAAGGGGAAAGGTGAGTTGGGGTGCTGCATAAAACCAGAGATTGAAATGAGCACAGATAAAGTTCCTTAAGCCAAATATGGAATAGACAAGAGCTACTCCTTGCTCAATGAAATGGACTCAAAACCGCATATTAAACGCCTAAGAATGTACCTGACTAGTAAGTATCTTAAAACCTATGGATTGCTATGTCTCCTAAAGAGAATCAAGCATGTGTACAGGGGCATAAACGCAGCAGTGATAGGATTGGAGAGATTCGGTGAGCAAATGAAGACCCTTTGAAGTCATATTGCATGGTACCCATTCCACAGGTTTCAACTACCCAGGTTTAAGGTATTCCTCCTACAGCTAAAACATGCATGTGGAACCCAGAGTATGATCAACCATGTGATCGGGAGACGTGTTCAAATATGTCTCAGTTTTCGCATCCTGGTACTCGAGTGCAACATTCCAGACGCTTTACTAACACTCTCCCGACTTGGAGAGTCAGTCCCTTTAACCTCCTGTTTGGCCCAGTTTGCAATTTCTGCGGAAGATGAACAGGAATAGGGAGAACCAATGAGAGACTAGCTGGAGGTGTCTGGACGGGCAAATTTAACTCTCATTTCCCACCAGGAAGAGGAAATAACCAAAGGCTCAGCGTGCCGTGCCAGAACCAGATTAGGGCCTGAAGCCATCCAGCGGTGTTGCGGCCATCTCAAAAGAAAGCGAGTTGAAGAAAGGAGCTCAGGGGCACTGTAATTCACAAACCTGCAGAGTTATAAATGACAGCTATCGTCCAAAAATATACTGAAGTAAGGCTGCTAAGAGGACTTGAAAGCGGGGCAGAATTGCAGGAAACTGATTTCAGGAGGTAGACTGGAATTGCATTGAAAGCATAGGAAAAGTGGCAGAACGTCCACAATGATGCACTCGGCCAAAAAGGGCGTATGCGTTTTTTCCTGAATATATTCAGGAAAAAACGCATACGCCCTTTTTGGCCAACCAAGCAAGCTTGCAAAGGAAATCTGCACTACAATGAAGTCTCACTTCCCCCCAGTCAAAAGGGCCATCTGAAAAAAGTGTAAAATCCAGCAAGGCAGGACAGGCCATGGAGAACTGGGAGCCTTGTTATGCTGATGGGCGGGATGTAAATTGCCAACAGACACTTGGGAGAAGTGTATGGTGTTTCCTGAAACATCTAAAAAACAAAGCAACAGAGCCTAGGGCACTTCCACTTATGGTCCTATAGCTTAGGGAAATTAAAATCAAAAAGACACAGCCACCCCAAAGTTTGGGACGCCTCTGTTTACAAGAACCTCGTTTACAGTTCAAGTTCAACATCGCAGAAAGTGAAAAATGGATAAAGAAGTTGTGGTATTTACTTACAAAGCAATATCACTCAGCAATGAAATCTATGTCATCAGGCCCTTAGCAGCACAATGAGTTGATTCAGGTATGATGATTCTAACTGAAATAAGTCACACAGAAAAAGAAACAACATAAGGTATCAGTAATACACGGAATGTAAGCTTGGCTACACAGGAACTGAATTACAGAACAGAAAAGGGTCTCAAATTTAGAAAACCAACTTATGCTTGCTTAAGTGGAAAGGTGAGTTGGGGTGCTACATAAAACCAAAGATTGAAATGAGCACAGATAAAATACCTTAAGCCAAATATGGAATAGACAAGAGCTACTCCTTGCTCAACGAAATGGACTCAACACCCCATATAAACGCCTAAGAATGTACCTGACTAGTAAGTATCTTAAAACCTATGGATTGCTATGTCTCCGAAAGAGAATCAAGCATGTGTACAGGGGCATAAACGCAGCAGTGATAGGATTGGAGAGGTTCGGTGAGCAAATGAAGACCCTTTGAAGTCATATTGCATGGTACCCATTCCACGGGTTTCAACTACCCAGGTTTAAGGTATTCTTCCTACAGCTAAAACATGCATGTGGAACCCAGAGTATGATCAACCATGTGATCGGGAGACGTGTTCAAATATGTCTCAGTTTTCGTACTCTGGTACTCGAGTGCAACATTCCAGATGCTTTACTAACACTCTCCCGACTTGGAGAGTCAGTCCCTTTAACCTCCTGTTTGGCCCAGTTTGCAATTTCTGCGGAAGATGAACAGGAATAGGGAGAACCAATGAGAGACTAGCTGGAGGTGTCTGGACGGGCAAATTTAACTCTCATTTCCCACCAGGAAGAGGAAATAACCAAAGGCTCAGCGTGCCGTGCCAGAACCAGATTAGGGCCTGAAGCCATCCAGCGGTGTTGCGGCCATCTCAAAAGAAAGCGAGTTGAAGAAAGGAGCTCAGGGGCACTGTAATTCACAAACCTGCAGAGTTATAAATGACAGCTATCGTCCAAAAATATACTGAAGTAAGGCTGCTAAGAGGACTTGAAAGCGGGGCAGAATTGCAGGAAACTGATTTCAGGAGGTAGACTGGAATTGCATTGAAAGCATAGGAAAAGTGGCAGAACGTCCACAATGATGCACTCGGCCAAAAAGGGCGTATGCGTTTTTTCCTGAATATATTCAGGAAAAAACGCATACGCCCTTTTTGGCCAACCAAGCAAGCTTGCAAAGGAAATCTGCACTACAATGAAGTCTCACTTCCCCCCAGTCAAAAGGGCCATCTGAAAAAAGTGTAAAATCCAGCAAGGCAGGACAGGCCATGGAGAACTGGGAGCCTTGTTATGCTGATGGGCGGGATGTAAATTGCCAACAGACACTTGGGAGAAGTGTATGGTGTTTCCTGAAACATCTAAAAAACAAAGCAACAGAGCCTAGGGCACTTCCACTTATGGTCCTATAGCTTAGGGAAATTAAAATCAAAAAGACACAGCCACCCCAAAGTTTGGGACGCCTCTGTTTACAAGAACCTCGTTTACAGTTCAAGTTCAACATCGCAGAAAGTGAAAAATGGATAAAGAAGTTGTGGTATTTACTTACAAAGCAATATCACTCAGCAATGAAATCTATGTCATCAGGCCCTTAGCAGCACAATGAGTTGATTCAGGTATGATGATTCTAACTGAAATAAGTCACACAGAAAAAGAAACAACATAAGGTATCAGTAATACACGGAATGTAAGCTTGGCTACACAGGAACTGAATTACAGAACAGAAAAGGGTCTCAAATTTAGAAAACCAACTTATGCTTGCTTAAGTGGAAAGGTGAGTTGGGGTGCTACATAAAACCAAAGATTGAAATGAGCACAGATAAAATACCTTAAGCCAAATATGGAATAGACAAGAGCTACTCCTTGCTCAACGAAATGGACTCAACACCCCATATAAACGCCTAAGAATGTACCTGACTAGTAAGTATCTTAAAACCTATGGATTGCTATGTCTCCGAAAGAGAATCAAGCATGTGTACAGGGGCATAAACGCAGCAGTGATAGGATTGGAGAGGTTCGGTGAGCAAATGAAGACCCTTTGAAGTCATATTGCATGGTACCCATTCCACGGGTTTCAACTACCCAGGTTTAAGGTATTCTTCCTACAGCTAAAACATGCATGTGGAACCCAGAGTATGATCAACCATGTGATCGGGAGACGTGTTCAAATATGTCTCAGTTTTCGTACTCTGGTACTCGAGTGCAACATTCCAGATGCTTTACTAACACTCTCCCGACTTGGAGAGTCAGTCCCTTTAACCTCCTGTTTGGCCCAGTTTGCAATTTCTGCGGAAGATGAACAGGAATAGGGAGAACAAATGAGAGACTAGCTGGAGGTGTCTGGACGGGCAAATTTAACTCTCATTTCCCACCAGGAAGAGGAATTAACCAAAGGCTCAGCGTGCCGTGTCGGAACCAGATTAGGGCCTGAAACCATCCTGCGGTGTTGCGGCCAGCTCACAAGAAAGCGAGTTGAAGAAAGGAGCTCAGGGGCACTGTAATTCACAAACCTGCAGAGTTATAAATGACAGCTATCGTCCAAAAATATACTGAAGTAAGGCTGCCAAGAGGACTTGAAAGCGGGGCAGAATTGCAGGAAACCGATTTCAGGAGGTAGACTGGAATTGCATTGAAAGCATAGGAAAAGAGGCAGAACGTCCACAATGATGCACTTGGCCAAAAAGGGCGTATGCGTTTTTTCCTGAATATATTCAGGAAAAAACGCATACGCCCTTTTTGGCCAACCAAGCAAGCTTGCAAAGGAAATCTGCACTACAATGAATTCTCACTTCCCCCCGGTCAAAAGGGCCATCTGAAAAAAGTGTAAAATCCAGAAAGGCAGGACAGGCCATGGAGAACTGGGAGCCTTGTTATGCTGATGGGCGGGATGTAAATTGCCAACAGACACTCGGGAGAAGTGTATGGTGTTTCCTGAAACATCTAAAAAACAAAGCAACAGAGCCTAGGGCACTTCCACTTATGGTCCTATAGCTTAGGGAAATTAAAATCAAAAAGACACAGCCACCCCAAAGTTTGGGACGCCTCTGTTTACAAGAACCTCGTTTACCGTACAAGTTCAATATCACAGAATGTGAAAAATGGATAAAGAACTTGTGGTACTTACGTACAATGCAGTATCACTCAGCAATGAAATCTATGTCATCAGGCCCGTAGCAGCATAATGAGTGGATTCAGGTACGATGATTCTAACTGAAATAAGTCACACAGAAAAAGAAACATCATAAGATATCACTAATACACGGAATGTAAACTTGGCTACACAGGAACTGAATTCCAAAACAGAACAGGGTCTCAAATGTAGAACACCAACTTATGCTTGCTTAAGGGGAAAGGTGAGTTGGGGTGCTGCATAAAACCAGAGATTGAAATGAGCACAGATAAATTTCCTTAAGCCAAATATGGAATAGACAAGAGCTACTCCTTGCTCAACGAAATGGACTCAACACCCCATATTAAACGCCTAAGAATGTACCTGACTAGTAAGTATCTTAAAACCTATGGATTGCTATGTCTCCAAAAGAGAATCAAGCGTGTGTACAGGGGCATAAACGCAGCAGTGATAGGATTGGAGAGCTTCGGTGAGCAAATGAAGACCCTTTGAAGTCATATTGCATGGTACCCATTCCACGGGTTTCAACTACCCAGGTTTAAGGTATTCTTCCTACAGCTAAAATATGCATGTGGAACCCAGAGTATGATCAACCATGTGATCGGGAGACGTGTTCAAATATGTCTCAGTTTTCGTACCCTGATACTCGAGTGCAACATTCCAGACGCTTTACTAACACTCTCCCGACTTGGAGAGTCAGTCCCTTTAACCTCCTGTTTGGCCCAGTTTGCAATTTCTGTGGAAGATTAACAGGATTAGGGAGAACCAATGAGAGACTAGCTGGAGGTGTCTGGACGGGCAAATTTAACTCTCATTTCCCACCAGGAAGAGGAATTAACCAAAGGCTCAGCGTGCCGTGCCGGAACCAGATTAGGGCCTGAAGCCATCCTGCGGTGTTGCGGCCAGCTCACAAGAAAGCGAGTTGAAGAAAGGAGCTCAGGGGCACTGTAATTCACAAACCTGCAGAGTTATAAATGACAGCTATTGTCCAAAAATATATTGAAGTAAGGCTGCCAAGAGGACTTCAAAGCGGGGCAGAATTGCAGGAAGCCGATTTCAGGAGGTAGACTGGAATTGCATTGAAAGCATAAGAAAAGAGGCAGAACGTCCACAATGATGCACTTGGCCAAAAAGGGCGTATGCGTTTTTTCCTGAATATATTCAGGAAAAAACGCATACGCCCTTTTTGGCCAACCAAGCAAACTTGCAAAGGAAATCTGCACTACAATGAAGTCTCACTTCCCCCCGGTCAAAAGGGCCATCTGAAAAATGTGTAAAATCCAGAAAAGCAGGACAGGCCATGGAGCACTGGGAACCTTGTTATGCTGATGGACGGGATGTAAATTGCCAACAGACACTCGGGAGAAGTGTATGGTGTTTCCTGAAACATCTAAAAAACAAAGCAACAGAGCCTAGGGCACTTCCACTTATGGTCCTATAGCTTAGGGAAATTAAAATCAAAAAGACACAACCACCCCAAAGTTTGGGACGCCTCTGTTTACAAGAACCTCGTTTACCGTACAAGTTCAATATCACAGAAAGTGAAAAATGGATAAAGAACTTGTGGTACTTACGTACAATGCAGTATCACTCAGCAATGAAATCTATGTCATCAGGCCCGTAGCAGCATAATGAGTGGATTCAGGTACGATGATTCTAACTGAAATAAGTCACACAGAAAAAGAAACATCATAAGATATCAGTAATACACGGAATGTAAACTTGGCTTCACAGGAACTGAATTACAGAACAGAACAGGGTCTCAAATTTAGAAAACCAACTTATGCTTGCTTAAGGGGAAAGGTGAGTTGGGGTGCTGCATAAAACCAGAGATTGAAATGAGCACAGATAAAGTTCCTTAAGCCAAATACGGAATAGACAAGAGCTACTCCTTGCTCAACGAAATGGACTCAACACCGCATATTAAATGACTAAGAATGTACCTGACTAGTAAGTATCTTAAAACCTATGGATTGCTATGTCTCCGAAAGAGAATCAAGCATGTGTACAGGGGCATAAACGCAGCAGTGATAGGATTGGAGAGGTTCGGTGAGCAAATGAAGACCCTTTGAAGTCATATTGCATGGTACCCATTCCAAGGGTTTCAACTACCCAGGTTTAAGGTATTCTTCCTTCAGCTAAAACATGCATGTGGAACGTAGAGTATGATCAACCATGTGATCGGGAGACGTGTTCAAATATGTCTCAGTTTTCGTACCCTGGTACTCGGGTGCAACATTCCAGACGCTTTACTAACACTCTCCCGACATGGAGAGTCAGTCCCTTTAACCTCCTGTTTGGCCCAGTTTTCAATTTCTGCGGAAGATGAACAGGAATAGGGAGAACCAATGAGAGACTAGCTGGAGGTGTCTGGACGGGCAAACTTAACTCTCATTTCCCACCAGGAAGAGGAATTAACCAAAGGCTCAGTGTGCCGTGCCCGAACCAGATTAGGGCCTGAAGCCATCCTGCGGTGTTGCGGCCAGGTCACAAGAAAGCGACTTGAAGAAAGGAGCTCAGGGGCACTGTAGTTCACAAACCTGCAGAGTTATAAATGACAGCTATCGTCCAAAAATAGACTGAAGTAAGGCTGCCAAGAGGACTTGAAAGCGGGGCAGAATTGCAGGAAACCGATTTCAGGAGGTAGACTGGAATTGCATTGAAAGCATAGGAAAAGAGGCAGAACGTCCACAATGATGCACTTGGCCAAAAAGGGCGTATGCGTTTTTTCCTGAATATATTCAGGAAAAAACGCATACGCCCTTTTTGGCCAACCAAGCAAACTTGCAAAGGAAATCTGCACTACAGTGAAGTCTCACTTCCCCCCAGTCAAATGGGCCATCTGAAAAAAGTGTAAAATCCAGAAAGGCAGGACAGGCCATGGAGAACTGGGAGCCTTGTTATGCTGCTGGGCGGGATGTAAATTGCCAACAGACACCCGGGAGAAGCGTATGGTGTTTCCTGAAACATCTAAAAAACAAAGCAACAGAGCCTAGGGCACTTCCACTTATGGTCCTATAGCTTAGGGAAATTAAAATCAAAAAGACACAGCCACCCCAAAGTATGGAACGCCTCTGTTTACAAGAACCTCGTTTACCGTACAAGTTCAATATCACAGAAAGTGAAAAATGGATAAAGAACTTCTGGTATTTACTTACAAAGCAATATCACTCAGCAATGAAATCTATGTCATCAGGCCGTTAGCAGCACAATGAGTGGATTCAGGTATGATGATTCTAACTGAAATAAGTCACACAGAAAAAGAAACATCATAAGATATCAGTAATACACGGAATGTAAACTTGGCTACACAAGAACTGAATTACAGAACAGAACAGGGTCTCAAATTTAGAAAACCAACTTATGCTTGCTTAAGGGGAAAGGTGAGTTGGGGTGCTGCATAAAAGCAGAGATTGAAATGAGCACAGATAAAGTTCCATAAGCCAAATATGGAATAGACAAGAGCTACTCCTTGCTCAACGAAATGGACTCAACTCCGCATATTAAATGCCTAAGAATGTACCTGAATAGTAAGTATCTTAAAACCTATGGTTTGCTATGTCTCCGAAAGAGAATCAAGCATGTGTACAGGGGCATAAACGCAGCAGTGATAGGATTGGAGAGGTTCGGTGAGCAAATGAAGACCCTTTGAAGTCATATTGCATGGTACACATTCCACGGGTTTCAACTACCCAGGTTTAAGGTATTCTTCATTCAGCTAAAACATGCATGTGTAACGTAGAGTATGATCAACCATGTGATCGGGAGACGTGTTCAAATATGTCTCAGTTTTCGTACCCTGGTACTCGGGCGCAACATTCCAGATGCTTTACTAACACTCTCCCGACATGGAGAGTCAGTCTCTTTAACTTCCTGTTTGGCCCAGTTTGCAATTTCTGCGGAAGATGAACAGGAATAGCGAGAACCAATGAGAGATTAGCTGGAGGTGTCTGGACGGGCAAATTTAACTCTCATTTCCCACCAGGAAGAGGAATTAACCAAAGGCTCAGCGTGCCGTGCCAGAACCAGATTAGGGCCTGAAGCCATCCTGCGGTGTTGCGGCCAGCTCACAAGAAAGCGAGTTGAAGAAAGGAGCTCAGGGGCACTGTAATTCACAAACCTGCAGAGTTATAAATGACAGCTATTGTCCAAAAATATATTGAAGTAAGGCTGCCAAGAGGACTTGAAAGCGGGGCAGAATTGCAGGAAGCCGATTTCAGGAGGTAGACTGGAATTGCATTGAAAGCATAAGAAAAGAGGCAGAACGTCCACAATGATGCACTTGGCCAAAAAGGGCGTATGCGTTTTTTCCTGAATATATTCAGGAAAAAACGCATACGCCCTTTTTGGCCAACCAAGCAAACTTGCAAAGGAAATCTGCACTACAATGAAGTCTCACTTCCCCCCGGTCAAAAGGGCCATCTGAAAAAAGTGTAAAATCCAGAAAGGCAGGACAGGCCATGGAGAACTGGGAACCTTGTTATGCTGATGGGCGGGATGTAAATTGCCAACAGACACTCGGGAGAAGTGTATGGTGTTTCCTGAAACATCTAAAAAACAAAGCAACAGAGCCTAGGGCACTTCCACTTATGGTCCTATAGCTTAGGGAAATTAAAATCAAAAAGACACAACCACCCCAAAGTTTGGGACGCCTCTGTTTACAAGAACCTCGTTTACCGTACAAGTTCAATATCACAGAAAGTGAAAAATGGATAAAGAACTTGTGGTACTTACGTACAATGCAGTATCACTCAGCAATGAAATCTATGTCATCAGGCCCGTAGCAGCATAATGAGTGGATTCAGGTACGATGATTCTAACTGAAATAAGTCACACAGAAAAAGAAACATCATAAGATATCAGTAATACACGGAATGTAAACTTGGCTTCACAGGAACTGAATTACAGAACAGAACAGGGTCTCAAATTTAGAAAACCAACTTATGCTTGCTTAAGGGGAAAGGTGAGTTGGGGTGCTGCATAAAACCAGAGATTGAAATGAGCACAGATAAAGTTCCTTAAGCCAAATACGGAATAGACAAGAGCTACTCCTTGCTCAACGAAATGGACTCAACACCGCATATTAAACGACTAAGAATGTACCTGACTAGTAAGTATCTTAAAACCTATGGATTGCTATGTCTCCGAAAGAGAATCAAGCATGTGTACAGGGGCATAAACGCAGCAGTGATAGGATTGGAGAAGTTCGGTGAGCAAATGAAGACCCTTTGAAGTCATATTGCATGGTACCCATTCCAAGGGTTTCAACTACCCAGGTTTAAGGTATTCTTCCTTCAGCTAAAACATGCATGTGGAACCTAGAGTATGATCAACCATGTGATCGGGAGACGTCTTCAAATATGTCTCAGTTTTCGTACCCTGGTACTCGGGTGCAACATTCCAGACGCTTTACTAACACTCTCCCGAAATGGAGAGTCAGTCCCTTTAACCTCCTGTTTGGCCCAGTTTGCAATTTCTGCGGAAGATGAACAGGAATAGCGAGAACCAATGAGAGACTAGCTGGAGGTGTCTGGACGGGCAAATTTAACTCTCATTTCCCACCAGGAAGAGGAAATAACCAAAGGCTCAGCGTGCCGTGCCGGAACCAGATTAGGGCCTGAAGCCATCCTGCGGTGTTGCGGCCAGCTCACAAGAAAGCGAGTTGAAGAAAGGAGCTCAGGGGCACTGTAATTCACAAACCTGCAGAGTTATAAATGACACCTATTGTCCAAAAATATATTGAAGTAAGGCTGCCAAGAGGACTTGAAAGCGGGGCAGAATTGCAGGAAACCGATTTCAGGAGGTAGACTGGAATAGCATTGAAAGCATAAGAAAAGAGGCAGAACGTCCACAATGATGCACTTGGCCAAAAAGGGCGTATGCGTTTTTTCCTGAATATATTCAGGAAAAAACGCATACGCCCTTTTTGGCCAACCAAGCAAGCTTGCAAAGGAAATCTGCACTACAATGAAGTCTCACTTCCCCCCGGTCAAAAGGGCCATCTGAAAAAAGTGTAAAATCCAGCAAGGCAGGACAGGCCATGGAGAACTGGGAGCCTTGTTATGCTGCTGGGCGGGATGTAAATTGCCAACAGACACTCGGGAGAAGTGTATGGTGTTTCCTGAAACATCTAAAAAACAAAGCAACAGAGCCTAGGGCACTTCCACTTATGGTCCTATAGCTTAGGGAAATTAAAATCAAAAAGACACAGCCACCCCAAAGTTTGGGACGCCTCTGTTTACAAGAACCTCATTTACAGTACAAGTTCAACATCGCAGAAAGTGAAAAATGGATAAAGAAGTTGTGGTATTTACTTGCAAAGCAATATCACTCAGCAATGAAATCTATGTCATCAGGCCCTTAGCAGCACAATGAGTGGATTCAGGTATGATGATTCTAACTGAAATAAGTCACACAGAAAATGAAACATCATAAGGTATCAGTAATACATGGAATGTAAACTTGGCTACACAGGAACTGAATTACAGAACAGAACAGGGTCTCAAATTTAGAAAACCAACTTATGCTTGCTTAAGGGGAAAGGTGAGTTGGGGTGCTGCATAAAACCAGAGATTGAAATGAGCACAGATAAAGTTCCTTAAGCCAAATATGGAATAGACAAGAGCTACTCCTTGCTCAACGAAATGGACTCAACACCCCATATTAAACGCCTAAGAATGTACCTGACTAGTAAGTATCTTAAAACCTATGGATTGCTATGTCTCCGAAAGAGAATCAAGCGTGTGTACAGGGGCATAAACGCAGCAGTGATAGGATTGGAGAGGTTCGGTGAGCAAATGAAGACCCTTTGAAGTCAATTTGCATGGTACCCATTACACGGGTCTCAACTCTCCAGGTTTAAGGTATTCTTCCTTCAGCTAAAACATGCATGTGGAACCCAGAGTATGATCAACCGTGTGAACGGGAGACGTGTTCAAATATGTCTCAGTTTTCCTCCCCTGGTACTCGGGTGCAACATTCCAGATTCTTTACTAACACTCTCCCGACTTGGAGAGTCAGCGCCTTTAACCTCCTGTTTGGCCCAGTTTGCAATTTCTGCGGAAGATGAACAGGAATAGCGAGAACCAATGAGAGACTAGCTGGAGGTGTCTGGACGGGCAAATTTAACTCTCATTTCCCACCAGGAAGAGGAATTAACCAAAGGCTCAGCGTGCCGTGCTGGAACAAGATTAGGGCCTGAAGCCATCCTGCGGTGTTGCGGCCAGCTCAAAAGAAAGCGAGTTGAAGAAAGGAGCTCAGGGGCACTGTAATTCACAAACCTGCAGAGTTATAAATGACAGCTATCGTCCAAAAATAGACTGAAGTAAGGCTGCCAAGAGGACTTGAAAGCGGGGCAGAATTGCAGGAAACCGATTTCAGGAGGTAGACTGGAATTGCATTGAAAGCATAGGAAAAGAGGCAGAACGTCCACAATGATGCACTTGGCCAAAAAGGGCGTATGCGTTTTTTCCTGAATATATTCAGGGAAAAACGCATACGCCCTTTTTGGCCAACCAAGCAAGCTTGCAAAGGAAATCTGCACTACAATGAAGTCTCACTTCCCCCCGGTCAAAAGGGCCATCTGAAAAAAGTGTAAAATCCAGCAAGGCAGGACAGGCCATGGAGAACTGAGAGCCTTGTTATGCTGCTGGGCGGGATGTAAATTGCCAACAGACACTCCGGAGAAGTGTATGGTGTTTCCTGAAACATCTAAAAAACAAAGCAACAGAGCCTAGGGCACTTCCACTTATGGTCCTATAGCTTAGGGAAATTAAAATCAAAAAGACACAGCCACCCCAAAGTTTGGGACGCCTCTGTTTACAAGAACCTCGTTTACAGTACAAGTTCAACATCGCAGAAAATGAAAAATGGATAAAGAAGTTGTGGTATTTACTTACAAAGCAATATCACTCAGCAATGAAATCTATGTCATCAGGCCCTTAGCAGCACAATGAGTGGATTCAGGTATGATGATTCTAACTGAAATAAGTCACACAGAAAAAGAAACATCATAAGATATCACTAATACACGGAATATAAACTTGGCTATACAGGAACTGAATTCCAAAACAGAACAGCGTCTCAAATTTAGAAAACCAACTTATGCTTGCTTAAGGGGAAATGTGAGTTGGGGTGCTGCATAAAACCAGAGATTGAAATGAGCACAGATAAAGTTCTTTAAGCCAAATATGGAATAGACAAGAGCTACTCCTTGCTCAACGAAATGGACTCAACACCCCATATTAAACGCCTAAGAATGTACCTGACTAGAAAGTATCTTAAAACCTATGGATTGCTATGTCTCCGAAAGAGAATCAAGCGTGTGTACAGGGGCATAAACGCAGCAGTGATAGGATTGGAGAGGTTCGGTGAGCAAATGAAGACCCTTTGAAGTCAATTTGCATGGTACCCATTACACGGGTCTCAACTCTCCAGGTTTAAGGTATTCTTCCTTCAGCTAAAACATGCATGTGGAACCCAGAGTATGATCAACCATGTGAACGGGAGACGTGTTCAAATATGTCTCAGTTTTCCTCCCCTGGTACTCGGGTGCAACATTCCAGATTCTTTACTAACACTCTCCCGACTTGGAGAGTCAGCGCCTTTAACCTCCTGTTTGGCCCAGTTTGCAATTTCTGCGGAAGACGAACAGGAATAGGGAGAACCAATGAGAGACTAGCTGGAGTTGTCTGGACGGGCAAATTTAACTCTCATTTCCCACCAGGAAGAGGAAATAACCAAAGGCTCAGTGTGCCGTGCCGGAACCAGATTAGAGCCTGAAGCCATCCTGCGGTGTTGCGGCCAGCTCAAAAGAAAGCGAGTTGAAGAAAGGAGCTCAGGGGCACTGTAATTCACAAACCTGCAGAGTTATAAATGACAGCTATCGTCCAAAAATAGACTGAAGTAAGGCTGCCAAGAGGACTTGAAAACGGGGCAGAATTGCAGGAAACCGATTTCAGGAGGTAGACTGGAATTGCATTGAAAGCATAGGAAAAGAGGCAGAACGTCCACAATGATGCACTTGGCCAAAAAGGGCGTATGCGTTTTTTCCTGAATATATTCAGGAAAAAACGCATACGCCCTTTTTGGCCAACCAAGCAAGCTTGCAAAGGAAATCTGCACTACAATGAAGTCTCACTTCCCCCCGGTCAAAAGGGCCATCTGAAAAAAGTGTAAAATCCAGCAAGGCAGGACAGGCCATGGAGAACTGGGAGCCTTGTTATGCTGCTGGGCGGGATGTAAATTGCCAACAGACACTCCGGAGAAGTGTATGGTGTTTCCTGAAACATCTAAAAAACAAAGCAACAGAGCCTAGGGCACTTCCACTTATGGTCCTATAGCTTAGGGAAATTAAAATCAAAAAGACACAGCCACCCCAAAGTTTGGGACGCCTCTGTTTACAAGAACCTCGTTTACAGTACAAGTTCAACATCGCAGAAAATGAAAAATGGATAAAGAAGTTGTGGTATTTACTTACAAAGCAATATCACTCAGCAATGAAATCTATGTCATCAGGCCCTTAGCAGCACAATGAGTGGATTCAGGTATGATGATTCTAACTGAAATAAGTCACACAGAAAAAGAAACATCATAAGATATCACTAATACACGGAATATAAACTTGGCTATACAGGAACTGAATTCCAAAACAGAACAGCGTCTCAAATTTAGAAAACCAACTTATGCTTGCTTAAGGGGAAATGTGAGTTGGGGTGCTGCATAAAACCAGAGATTGAAATGAGCACAGATAAAGTTCTTTAAGCCAAATATGGAATAGACAAGAGCTACTCCTTGCTCAACGAAATGGACTCAACACCCCATATTAAACGCCTAAGAATGTACCTGACTAGAAAGTATCTTAAAACCTATGGATTGCTATGTCTCCGAAAGAGAATCAAGCGTGTGTACAGGGGCATAAACGCAGCAGTGATAGGATTGGAGAGGTTCGGTGAGCAAATGAAGACCCTTTGAAGTCAATTTGCATGGTACCCATTACACGGGTCTCAACTCTCCAGGTTTAAGGTATTCTTCCTTCAGCTAAAACATGCATGTGGAACCCAGAGTATGATCAACCATGTGAACGGGAGACGTGTTCAAATATGTCTCAGTTTTCCTCCCCTGGTACTCGGGTGCAACATTCCAGATTCTTTACTAACACTCTCCCGACTTGGAGAGTCAGCGCCTTTAACCTCCTGTTTGGCCCAGTTTGCAATTTCTGCGGAAGACGAACAGGAATAGGGAGAACCAATGAGAGACTAGCTGGAGTTGTCTGGACGGGCAAATTTAACTCTCATTTCCCACCAGGAAGAGGAAATAACCAAAGGCTCAGTGTGCCGTGCCGGAACCAGATTAGAGCCTGAAGCCATCCTGCGGTGTTGCGGCCAGCTCAAAAGAAAGCGAGTTGAAGAAAGGAGCTCAGGGGCACTGTAATTCACAAACCTGCAGAGTTATAAATGACAGCTATCGTCCAAAAATATACTGAAGTAAGGCTGCCAAGAGGACTTGAAAACGGGGCAGAATTGCAGGAAACCGATTTCAGGAGGTAGACTGGAATTGCATTGAAAGCATAGGAAAAGAGGCAGAACGTCCACAATGATGCACTTGGCCAAAAAGGGCGTATGCGTTTTTTCCTGAATATATTCAGGAAAAAACGCATACGCCCTTTTTGGCCAACCAAGCAAGCTTGCAAAGGAAATCTGCACTACAATGAAGTCTCACTTCCCCCCGGTCAAAAGGGCCATCTGAAAAAAGTGTAAAATCCAGCAAGGCAGGACAGGCCATGGAGAACTGGGAGCCTTGTTATGCTGCTGGGCGGGATGTAAATTGCCAACAGACACTCGGGAGAAGTGTATGGTGTTTCCTGAAACATCTAAAAAACAAAGCAACAGAGCCTAGGGCACTTCCACTTATGGTCCTATAGCTTAGGGAAATTAAAATCAAAAAGACACACCCACCCCAAAGTTTGGAACGGCTCTGTTTACAAGAACCTCGTTTACAGTACAAGTTCAACATCGCAGAAAGTGAAAAATGGATAAAGAACTTTTGGTATTTACTTACAAAGCAATATCACTCAGCAATGAAATCTATGTCATCAGGCCCTTAGCAGCACAATGAGTGGATTCAGGTATGATGATTCTAACTGAAATAAGTCACACAGAAAAAGAAACATCATAAGATATCAGTAATACACGGAATGTAAACTTGGCTACACAGGAACTGAATTCCAAAACAGAACAGGGTCTCAAATTTAGAAAACCAACTTATGCTTGCTTAAGGGGAAAGGTGAGTTGGGGTGCTGCATAAAACCAGAGATTGAAATGAGCACAGATAAAGTTCCTTAAGCCAAATATGGAATAGACAAGAGCTACTCCTTGCTCAACGAAATGGACTCAACACCGCATATTAAACGCCTAAGAATGTACCTGACTAGTAAGTATCTTAAAACCTATGGATTGCTATGTCTCCGAAAGAGAATCAAGCATGTGTACAGGGGCATAAACGCAGCAGTGATAGGATTGGAGAGGTTCGGTGAGCAAATGAAGACCCTTTGATGTCATATTGCATGGTACTCATTCCACGGGTTTCAACTACCCAGGTTTAAGGTATTCTTCCTTCAGCTAAAACATGCATGTGGAACCCAGAGTATGATCAACCATGTGATCGGGAGACGTGTTCAAATATGTCTCAGTTTTCGTACCCTGGTACTCGGGTGCAACATTCCAGACGCTTTACTAACACTCTCCCGACTTGGAGAGTCAGTCCCTTTAACCTCCTGTTTAGCCCAGTTTGCAATTTCTGCGGAAGATGAACAGGAATAGCGAGAACCAATGAGAGACTAGCTGGAGGTGTCTGGACGGGCAAATTTAACTCTCATTTCCCACCAGGAAGAGGAATTAACCAAAGGCTCAGCGTGCCGTGCTGGAACAAGATTAGGGCCTGAAGCCATCCTGCGGTGTTGCGGCCAGCTCAAAAGAAAGCGAGTTGAAGAAAGGAGCTCAGGGGCACTGTAATTCACAAACCTGCAGAGTTATGAATGACAGCTATCGTCCAAAAATATACTGAAGTAAGGCTGCCAAGAGGACTTGAAAGCGGGGCAGAATTGCAGGAAACCGATTTCAGGAGGTAGACTGGAATTGCATTGAAAGCATAGGAAAAGAGGCAGAACGTCCACAATGATGCACTTGGCCAAAAAGGGCGTATGCGTTTTTTCCTGAATATATTCAGGAAAAAACGCATACGCACTTTTTGGCCAACCGAGCAAGCATGCAAAGGAAATCTGCACTACAATGAAGTCTCACTTCCCCCCGGTCAAAAGGGCCATCTGAAAAAAGTGTAAACTCCAGCAAGGCAGGACAGGCCATGGAGAACTGGGAGCCTTGTTATGCTGCTGGGCGGGATGTAAATTGCCAACAGACACTCGGGAGAAGTGTATGGTGTTTCCTGAAACATCTAAAAAACAAAGCAACAGAGCCTAGGGCACTTCCACTTATGGTCCTATAGCTTAGGGAAATTAAAATCAAAAAGACACACTCACCCCAAAGTTTGGAACGGCTCTGTTTACAAGAACCTCGTTTACAGTACAAGTTCAACATCGCAGAAAGTGAGAAATGGATAAAGAACTTTTGGTATTTACTTACAAAGCAATATCACTCAGCAATGAAATCTATGTCATCAGGCCCTTAGCAGCACAATGAGTGGATTCAGATATGATGATTCTAACTGAAATAAGTCACACAGAAAAAGAAACATCATAAGATATCAGTAATACACGGAATGTAAACTTGGCTACACAGGAACTGAATTCCAAAACAGAACAGGGTCTCAAATTTAGAAAACCAACTTATGCTTGCTTAAGGGGAAAGGTGAGTTGGGGTGCTGCATAAAACCAGAGATTGAAATGAGCACAGATAAAGTTCCTTAAGCCAAATATGGAATAGACAAGAGCTACTCCTTGCTCAACGAAATGGACTCAACACCGCATATTAAACGCCTAAGAATGTACCTGACTAGTAAGTATCTTAAAACCTATGGATTGCTATGTCTCCGAAAGAGAATCAAGCATGTGTACAGGGGCATAAACGCAGCAGTGATAGGATTGGAGAGGTTCGGTGAGCAAATGAAGACCCTTTGATGTCATATTCCATGGTACCCATTCCACGGGTTTCAACTACCCAGGTTTAAGGTATTCTTCCTTCAGCTAAAACATGCATGTGGAACCCAGAGTATGATCAACCATGTGATCGGGAGACGTGTTCAAATATGTCTCAGTTTTCGTACCCTGGTAGTCGGGTGCAACATTCCAGACGCTTTACTAACACTCTCCCGACTTGGAGAGTCAGTCCCTTTAACCTCCTGTTTAGCCCAGTTTGCAATTTCTGCGGAAGATGAACAGGAATAGCGAGAACCAATGAGAGACTAGCTGGAGGTGTCTGGACGGGCAAATTTAACTCTCATTTCCCACCAGGAAGAGGAATTAACCAAAGGCTCAGCGTGCCGTGCTGGAACAAGATTAGGGCCTGAAGCCATCCTGCGGTGTTGCGGCCAGCTCAAAAGAAAGCGAGTTGAAGAAAGGAGCTCAGGGGCACTGTAATTCACAAACCTGCAGAGTTATAAATGACAGCTATCGTCCAAAAATATACTGAAGTAAGGCTGCCAAGAGGACTTGAAAGCGGGGCAGAATTGCAGGAAACCGATTTCAGGAGGTAGACTGGAATTGCATTGAAAGCATAGGAAAAGAGGCAGAACGTCCACAATGATGCACTTGGCCAAAAAGGGCGTATGCGTTTTTTCCTGAATATATTCAGGAAAAAACGCATACGCCCTTTTTGGCCAACCAAGCAAGCTTGCAAAGGAAATCTGCACTACAATGAAGTCTCACTTCCCCCCGGTCAAAAGGGCCATCTGAAAAAAGTGTAAAATCCAGCAAGGCAGGACAGGCCATGGAGAACTGGGAGCCTTGTTATGCTGCTGGGCGGGATGTAAATTGCCAACAGACACTCGGGAGAAGTGTATGGTGTTTCCTGAAACATCTAAAAAACAAAGCAACAGAGCCTAGGGCACTTCCACTTATGGTCCTATAGCTTAGGGAAATTAAAATCAAAAAGACACAGCCACCCCAAAGTTTGGGACGCCTCTGTTTACAAGAACCTCATTTACAGTACAAGTTCAACATCGCAGAAAGTGAAAAATGGATAAAGAAGTTGTGGTATTTACTTGCAAAGCAATATCACTCAGCAATGAAATCTATGTCATCAGGCCCTTAGCAGCACAATGAGTGGATTCAGGTATGATGATTCTAACTGAAATAAGTCACACATAAAATGAAACATCATAAGGTATCAGTAATACACGGAATGTAAACTTGGCTACACAGGAACTGAATTACAGAACAGAACAGGGTCTCAAATTTAGAAAACCAACTTATGCTTGCTTAAGGGGAAAGGTGAGTTGGGGTGCTGCATAAAACCAGAGATTGAAATGAGCACAGATAAAGTTCCTTAAGCCAAATATGGAATAGACAAGAGCTACTCCTTGCTCAACGAAATGGACTCAACACCCCATATTAAACGCCTAAGAATGTACCTGACTAGTAAGTATCTTAAAACCTATGGATTGCTATGTCTCCAAAAGAGAATCAAGCGTGTGTACAGGGGCATAAACGCAGCAGTGATAGGATTGGAGAGGTTCGGTGAGCAAATGAAGACCCTTTGAAGTCAATTTGCATGGTACCCATTACACGGGTCTCAACTCTCCAGGTTTAAGGTATTCTTCCTTCAGCTAAAACATGCATGTGGAACCCAGAGTATGATCAACCATGTGATCGGGAGACGTGTTCAAATATGTCTCAGTTTTCGTACCCTGGTACTCGGTTGCAACATTCCAGACGCTTTACTAACACTCTCCCGACTTGGAGAGTCAGTCCCTTTAACCTCCTGTTTAGCCCAGTTTGCAATTTCTGCGGAAGATGAACAGGAATAGCGAGAACCAATGAGAGACTAGCTGGAGGTGTCTGGACGGGCAAATTTAACTCTCATTTCCCACCAGGAAGAGGAATTAACCAAAGGCTCAGCGTGCCGTGCTGGAACAAGATTAGGGCCTGAAGCCATCCTGCGGTGTTGCGGCCAGCTCAAAAGAAAGCGAGTTGAAGAAAGGAGCTCAGGGGCACTGTAATTCACAAACCTGCAGAGTTATAAATGACAGCTATCGTCCAAAAATAGACTGAAGTAAGGCTGCCAAGAGGACTTGAAAGCGGGGCAGAATTGCAGGAAACCGATTTCAGGAGGTAGACTGGAATTGCATTGAAAGCATAGGAAAAGAGGCAGAACGTCCACAATGATGCACTTGGCCAAAAAGGGCGTATGCGTTTTTTCCTGAATATATTCAGGGAAAAACGCATACGCCCTTTTTGGCCAACCAAGCAAGCTTGCAAAGGAAATCTGCACTACAATGAAGTCTCACTTCCCCCCGGTCAAAAGGGCCATCTGAAAAAAGTGTAAAATCCAGCAAGGCAGGACAGGCCATGGAGAACTGGGAGCCTTGTTATGCTGCTGGGCGGGATGTAAATTGCCAACAGACACTCGGGAGAAGTCTATGGTGTTTCCTGAAACATCTAAAAAACAAAGCAACAGAGCCTAGGGCACTTCCACTTATGGTCCTATAGCTTAGGGAAATTAAAATCAAAAAGACACACCCACCCCAAAGTTTGGAACGGCTCTGTTTACAAGAACCTCGTTTACAGTACAAGTTCAACATCGCAGAAAGTGAAAAATGGATAAAGAACTTTTGGTATTTACTTACAAAGCAATATCACTCAGCAATGAAATCTATGTCATCAGGCCCTTAGCAGCACAATGAGTGGATTCAGGTATGATGATTCTAACTGAAATAAGTCACACAGAAAAAGAAACATCATAAGATATCAGTAATACACGGAATGTAAACTTGGCTACACAGGAACTGAATTCCAAAACAGAACAGGGTCTCAAATTTAGAAAACCAACTTATGCTTGCTTAAGGGGAAAGGTGAGTTGGGGTGCTGCATAAAACCAGAGATTGAAATGAGCACAGATAAAGTTCCTTAAGCCAAATATGGAATAGACAAGAGCTACTCCTTGCTCAACGAAATGGACTCAACACCGCATATTAAACGCCTAAGAATGTACCTGACTAGTAAGTATCTTAAAACCTATGGATTGCTATGTCTCCGAAAGAGAATCAAGCATGTGTACAGGGGCATAAACGCAGCAGTGATAGGATTGGAGAGGTTCGGTGAGCAAATGAAGACCCTTTGATGTCATATTGCATGGTACTCATTCCACGGGTTTCAACTACCCAGGTTTAAGGTATTCTTCCTTCAGCTAAAACATGCATGTGGAACCCAGAGTATGATCAACCATGTGATCGGGAGACGTGTTCAAATATGTCTCAGTTTTCGTACCCTGGTACTCGGGTGCAACATTCCAGACGCTTTACTAACACTCTCCCGACTTGGAGAGTCAGTCCCTTTAACCTCCTGTTTAGCCCAGTTTGCAATTTCTGCGGAAGATGAACAGGAATAGCGAGAACCAATGAGAGACTAGCTGGAGGTGTCTGGACGGGCAAATTTAACTCTCATTTCCCACCAGGAAGAGGAATTAACCAAAGACACAGCGTGCCGTGCTGGAACAAGATTAGGGCCTGAAGCCATCCTGCGGTGTTGCGGCCAGCTCAAAAGAAAGCGAGTTGAAGAAAGGAGCTCAGGGGCACTGTAATTCACAAACCTGCAGAGTTATGAATGACAGCTATCGTCCAAAAATATACTGAAGTAAGGCTGCCAAGAGGACTTGAAAGCGGGGCAGAATTGCAGGAAACCGATTTCAGGAGGTAGACTGGAATTGCATTGAAAGCATAGGAAAAGAGGCAGAACGTCCACAATGATGCACTTGGCCAAAAAGGGCGTATGCGTTTTTTCCTGAATATATTCAGGAAAAAACGCATACGCACTTTTTGGCCAACCAAGCAAGCATGCAAAGGAAATCTGCACTAAAATGAAGTCTCACTTCCCCCCGGTCAAAAGGGCCATCTGAAAAAAGTGTAAACTCCAGCAAGGCAGGACAGGCCATGGAGAACTGGGAGCCTTGTTATGCTGATGGGCGGGATGTAAATTGCCAACAGACACTCGGGAGAAGTGTATGGTGTTTCCTGAAACATCTAAAAAACAAAGCAACAGAGCCTAGGGCACTTCCACTTATGGTCCTATAGCTTAGGGAAATTAAAATCAAAAAGACACAGCCACCCCAAAGTTTGGGACGCCTCTGTTTACAAGAACCTCGTTTACAGTACAAGTTCAACATCGCAGAAAGTGAAAAATGGATAAAGAAGTTGTGGTATTTACTTGCAAAGCAATATCACTCAGCAATGAAATCTATGTCATCAGGCCCTTAGCAGCACAATGAGTGAATTCAGGTATGATGATTCTAACTGAAATAAGTCACACAGAAAATGAAACATCATAAGGTATCAGTAATACACGGAATGTAAACTTGGCTACACAGGAACTGAATTACAGAACAGAACAGGGTCTCAAATTTAGAAAACCAACTTATGCTTGCTTAAGGGGAAAGGTGAGTTGGGGTGCTGCATAAAACCAGAGATTGAAATGAGCACAGATAAAGTTCCTTAAGCCAAATATGGAATAGACAAGAGCTACTCCTTGCTCAACGAAATGGACTCAACACCCCATATTAAACGCCTAAGAATGTACCTGACTAGTAAGTATCTTAAAACCTATGGATTGCTATGTCTCCGAAAGAGAATCAAGCATGTGTACAGGGGCATAAACGCAGCAGTGATAGGATTGGAGAGGTTCGGTGAGCAAATGAAGACCCTTTGATGTCATATTGCATGGTACCCATTCCACGGGTTTCAACTACCCAGGTTTAAGGTATTCTTCCTTCAGCTAAAACATGCATGTGGAACCCAGAGTATGATCAACCATGTGATCGGGAGACGTGTTCAAATATGTCTCAGTTTTCATACCCTGGTACTCGGGTGCAACATTCCAGACGCTTTACTAACACTCTCCCGACTTGGAGAGTCAGCGCCTTTAACCTCCTGTTTGGCCCAGTTTGCAATTTCTGCGGAAGATGAACAGGAATAGGGAGAACCAATGAGAGACTAGCTGGAGTTGTCTGGACGGGCAAATTTAACTCTCATTTCCCACCAGGAAGAGGAAATAACCAAAGGCTCAGTGTGCCGTGCCGGAACCAGATTAGAGCCTGAAGCCATCCTGCGGTGTTGCGGCCAGCTCAAAAGAAAGCGAGTTGAAGAAAGGAGCTCAGGGGCACTGTAATTCACAAACCTGCAGAGTTATAAATGACAGCTATCGTCCAAAAATATACTGAAGTAAGGCTGCCAAGAGGACTTGAAAGCGGGGCAGAATTGCAGGAAACCGATTTCAGGAGGTAGACTGGAATTGCATTGAAAGCATAGGAAAAGAGGCAGAACGTCCACAATGATGCACTTGGCCAAAAAGGGCGTATGCGTTTTTTCCTGAATATATTCAGGAAAAAACGCATACGCCCTTTTTGGCCAACCAAGCAAGCTTGCAAAGGAAATCTGCACTACAATGAAGTCTCACTTCCCCCCGGTCAAAAGGGCCATCTGAAAAAAGTGTAAAATCCAGCAAGGCAGGACAGGCCATGGAGAACTGGGAGCCTTGTTATGCTGCTGGGCGGGATGTAAATTGCCAACAGACACTCGGGAGAAGTCTATGGTGTTTCCTGAAACATCTAAAAAACAAAGCAACAGAGCCTAGGGCACTTCCACTTATGGTCCTATAGCTTAGGGAAATTAAAATCAAAAAGACACACCCACCCCAAAGTTTGGAACGGCTCTGTTTACAAGAACCTCGTTTACAGTACAAGTTCAACATCGCAGAAAGTGAAAAATGGATAAAGAACTTTTGGTATTTACTTACAAAGCAATATCACTCAGCAATGAAATCTATGTCATCAGGCCCTTAGCAGCACAATGAGTGGATTCAGGTATGATGATTCTAACTGAAATAAGTCACACAGAAAAAGAAACATCATAAGATATCAGTAATACACGGAATGTAAACTTGGCTACACAGGAACTGAATTCCAAAACAGAACAGGGTCTCAAATTTAGAAAACCAACTTATGCTTGCTTAAGGGGAAAGGTGAGTTGGGGTGCTGCATAAAACCAGAGATTGAAATGAGCACAGATAAAGTTCCTTAAGCCAAATATGGAATAGACAAGAGCTACTCCTTGCTCAACGAAATGGACTCAACACCGCATATTAAACGCCTAAGAATGTACCTGACTAGTAAGTATCTTAAAACCTATGGATTGCTATGTCTCCGAAAGAGAATCAAGCATGTGTACAGGGGCATAAACGCAGCAGTGATAGGATTGGAGAGGTTCGGTGAGCAAATGAAGACCCTTTGATGTCATATTGCATGGTACTCATTCCACGGGTTTCAACTACCCAGGTTTAAGGTATTCTTCCTTCAGCTAAAACATGCATGTGGAACCCAGAGTATGATCAACCATGTGATCGGGAGACGTGTTCAAATATGTCTCAGTTTTCGTACCCTGGTACTCGGGTGCAACATTCCAGACGCTTTACTAACACTCTCCCGACTTGGAGAGTCAGTCCCTTTAACCTCCTGTTTAGCCCAGTTTGCAATTTCTGCGGAAGATGAACAGGAATAGCGAGAACCAATGAGAGACTAGCTGGAGGTGTCTGGACGGGCAAATTTAACTCTCATTTCCCACCAGGAAGAGGAATTAACCAAAGACACAGCGTGCCGTGCTGGAACAAGATTAGGGCCTGAAGCCATCCTGCGGTGTTGCGGCCAGCTCAAAAGAAAGCGAGTTGAAGAAAGGAGCTCAGGGGCACTGTAATTCACAAACCTGCAGAGTTATGAATGACAGCTATCGTCCAAAAATATACTGAAGTAAGGCTGCCAAGAGGACTTGAAAGCGGGGCAGAATTGCAGGAAACCGATTTCAGGAGGTAGACTGGAATTGCATTGAAAGCATAGGAAAAGAGGCAGAACGTCCACAATGATGCACTTGGCCAAAAAGGGCGTATGCGTTTTTTCCTGAATATATTCAGGAAAAAACGCATACGCACTTTTTGGCCAACCAAGCAAGCATGCAAAGGAAATCTGCACTAAAATGAAGTCTCACTTCCCCCCGGTCAAAAGGGCCATCTGAAAAAAGTGTAAACTCCAGCAAGGCAGGACAGGCCATGGAGAACTGGGAGCCTTGTTATGCTGATGGGCGGGATGTAAATTGCCAACAGACACTCGGGAGAAGTGTATGGTGTTTCCTGAAACATCTAAAAAACAAAGCAACAGAGCCTAGGGCACTTCCACTTATGGTCCTATAGCTTAGGGAAATTAAAATCAAAAAGACACAGCCACCCCAAAGTTTGGGACGCCTCTGTTTACAAGAACCTCATTTACCGTACAAGTTCAACATCGCAGAAAGTGAAAAATGGATAAAGAAGTTGTGGTATTTACTTGCAAAGCAATATCACTCAGCAATGAAATCTATGTCATCAGGCCCTTAGCAGCACAATGAGTGAATTCAGGTATGATGATTCTAACTGAAATAAGTCACACAGAAAATGAAACATCATAAGGTATCAGTAATACACGGAATGTAAACTTGGCTACACAGGAACTGAATTACAGAACAGAACAGGGTCTCAAATTTAGAAAACCAACTTATGCTTGCTTAAGGGGAAAGGTGAGTTGGGGTGCTGCATAAAACCAGAGATTGAAATGAGCACAGATAAAGTTCCTTAAGCCAAATATGGAATAGACAAGAGCTACTCCTTGCTCAACGAAATGGACTCAACACCCCATATTAAACGCCTAAGAATGTACCTGACTAGTAAGTATCTTAAAACCTATGGATTGCTATGTCTCCGAAAGAGAATCAAGCATGTGTACAGGGGCATAAACGCAGCAGTGATAGGATTGGAGAGGTTCGGTGAGCAAATGAAGACCCTTTGATGTCATATTGCATGGTACCCATTCCACGGGTTTCAACTACCCAGGTTTAAGGTATTCTTCCTTCAGCTAAAACATGCATGTGGAACCCAGAGTATGATCAACCATGTGATCGGGAGACGTGTTCAAATATGTCTCAGTTTTCGTACCCTGGTACTCGGGTGCAACATTCCAGACGCTTTACTAACACTCTCCCGACTTGGAGAGTCAGCGCCTTTAACCTCCTGTTTGGCCCAGTTTGCAATTTCTGCGGAAGATGAACAGGAATAGGGAGAACCAATGAGAGACTAGCTGGAGTTGTCTGGACGGGCAAATTTAACTCTCATTTCCCACCAGGAAGAGGAAATAACCAAAGGCTCAGTGTGCCGTGCCGGAACCAGTTTAGAGCCTGAAGCCATCCTGCGGTGTTGCGGCCAGCTCAAAAGAAAGCGAGTTGAAGAAAGGAGCTCAGGGGCACTGTAATTCACAAACCTGCAGAGTTATAAATGACAGCTATCGTCCAAAAATATACTGAAGTAAGGCTGCCAAGAGGACTTGAAAGCGGGGCAGAATTGCAGGAAACCGATTTCAGGAGGTAGACTGGAATTGCATTGAAAGCATAGGAAAAGAGGCAGAACGTCCACAATGATGCACTTGGCCAAAAAGGGCGTATGCGTTTTTTCCTGAATATATTCAGGAGAAAACGCATACGCCCTTTTTGGCCAACCAAGCAAGCTTGCAAAGGAAATCTGCACTACAATGAAGTCTCACTTCCCCCCGGTCAAAAGGGCCATCTGAAAAAAGTGTAAAATCCAGCAAGGCAGGACAGGCCATGGAGAACTGGGAGCCTTGTTATGCTGCTGGGCGGGATGTAAATTGCCAACAGACACTCGGGAGAAGTGTATGGTGTTTCCTGAAACATCTAAAAAACAAAGCAACAGAGCCTAGGGCACTTCCACTTATGGTCCTATAGCTTAGGGAAATTAAAATCAAAAAGACACAGCCACCCCAAAGTTTGGGACGCCTCTGTTTACAAGAACCTCATTTACAGTACAAGTTCAACATCGCAGAAAGTGAAAAATGGATAAAGAAGTTGTGGTATTTACTTGCAAAGCAATATCACTCAGCAATGAAATCTATGTCATCAGGCCCTTAGCAGCACAATGAGTGGATTCAGGTATGATGATTCTAACTGAAATAAGTCACACAGAAAAAGAAACATCATAAGATATCAGTAATACACGGAATGTAAACTTGGCTACACAGGAACTGAATTCCAAAACAGAACAGGGTCTCAAATTTAGAAAACCAACTTATGCTTGCTTAAGGGGAAAGGTGAGTTGGGGTGCTGCATAAAACCAGAGATTGAAATGAGCACAGATAAAGTTCCTTAAGCCAAATATGGAATAGACAAGAGCTACTCCTTGCTCAACGAAATGGACTCAACACCGCATATTAAACGCCTAAGAATGTACCTGACTAGTAAGTATCTTAAAACCTATGGATTGCTATGTCTCCGAAAGAGAATCAAGCATGTGTACAGGGGCATAAACGCAGCAGTGATAGGATTGGAGAGGTTCGGTGAGCAAATGAAGACCCTTTGATGTCATATTGCATGGTACCCATTCCACGGGTTTCAACTACCCAGGTTTAAGGTATTCTTCCTTCAGCTAAAACATGCATGTGGAACCCAGAGTATGATCAACCATGTGATCGGGAGACGTGTTCAAATATGTCTCAGTTTTCGTACCCTGGTAGTCGGGTGCAACATTCCAGACGCTTTACTAACACTCTCCCGACTTGGAGAGTCAGTCCCTTTAACCTCCTGTTTAGCCCAGTTTGCAATTTCTGCGGAAGATGAACAGGAATAGCGAGAACCAATGAGAGACTAGCTGGAGGTGTCTGGACGGGCAAATTTAACTCTCATTTCCCACTAGGAAGAGGAATTAACCAAAGGCTCAGCGTGCCGTGCTGGAACAAGATTAGGGCCTGAAGCCATCCTGCGGTGTTGCGGCCAGCTCAAAAGAAAGCGAGTTGAAGAAAGGAGCTCAGGGGCACTGTAATTCACAAACCTGCAGAGTTATAAATGACAGCTATCGTCCAAAAATATACTGAAGTAAGGCTGCCAAGAGGACTTGAAAGCGGGGCAGAATTGCAGGAAACCGATTTCAGGAGGTAGACTGGAATTGCATTGAAAGCATAGGAAAAGAGGCAGAACGTCCACAATGATGCACTTGGCCAAAAAGGGCGTATGCGTTTTTTCCTGAATATATTCAGGAAAAAACGCATACGCCCTGTTTGGCCAACCAAGCAAGCTTGCAAAGGAAATCTGCACTACAATGAAGTCTCACTTCCCCCCGGTCAAAAGGGCCATCTGAAAAAAGTGTAAAATCCAGCAAGGCAGGACAGGCCATGGAGAACTGGGAGCCTTGTTATGCTGCTGGGCGGGATGTAAATTGCCAACAGACACTCGGGAGAAGTGTATGGTGTTTCCTGAAACATCTAAAAAACAAAGCAACAGAGCCTAGGGCACTTCCACTTATGGTCCTATAGCTTAGGGAAATTAAAATCAAAAAGACACAGCCACCCCAAAGTTTGGGACGCCTCTGTTTACAAGAACCTCATTTACAGTACAAGTTCAACATCGCAGAAAGTGAAAAATGGATAAAGAAGTTGTGGTATTTACTTGCAAAGCAATATCACTCAGCAATGAAATCTATGTCATCAGGCCCTTAGCAGCACAATGAGTGGATTCAGGTATGATGATTCTAACTGAAATAAGTCACACAGAAAAAGAAACATCATAAGATATCAGTAATACACGGAATGTAAACTTGGCTACACAGGAACTGAATTTCAGAACAGAAGAGGGTCTCAAATTTAGAAAACCAACTTATGCTTGCTTAAGGGGAAAGGTGAGTTGGGGTGCTGCATAAAACCAGAGATTGAAATGAGCACAGATAAAGTTCCTTAAGCCAAATATGGAATAGACAAGAGCTACTCCTTGCTCAACGAAATGGACTCAACACCGCATATTAAACGCCTAAGAATGTACCTGACTAGTAAGTATCTTAAAACCTATGGATTGCTATGTCTCCGAAAGAGAATCAAGCATGTGTACAGGGGCATAAACGCAGCAGTGATAGGATTGGAGAGGTTCGGTGAGCAAATGAAGACCCTTTGATGTCATATTGCATGGTACCCATTCCACGGGTTTCAACTACCCAGGTTTAAGGTATTCTTCCTTCAGCTAAAACATGCATGTGGAACCCAGAGTATGATCAACCATGTGATCGGGAGACGTGTTCAAATATGTCTCAGTTTTCGTACCCTGGTAGTCGGGTGCAACATTCCAGACGCTTTACTAACACTCTCCCGACTTGGAGAGTCAGTCCCTTTAACCTCCTGTTTAGCCCAGTTTGCAATTTCTGCGGAAGATGAACAGGAATAGCGAGAACCAATGAGAGACTAGCTGGAGGTGTCTGGACGGGCAAATTTAACTCTCATTTCCCACCAGGAAGAGGAATTAACCAAAGGCTCAGCGTGCCGTGCTGGAACAAGATTAGGGCCTGAAGCCATCCTGCGGTGTTGCGGCCAGCTCAAAAGAAAGCGAGTTGAAGAAAGGAGCTCAGGGGCACTGTAATTCACAAACCTGCAGAGTTATAAATGACAGCTATCGTCCAAAAATATACTGAAGTAAGGCTGCCAAGAGGACTTGAAAGCGGGGCAGAATTGCAGGAAACCGATTTCAGGAGGTAGACTGGAATTGCATTGAAAGCATAGGAAAAGAGGCAGAACGTCCACAATGATGCACTTGGCCAAAAAGGGCGTATGCGTTTTTTCCTGAATATATTCAGGAAAAAACGCATACGCCCTTTTTGGCCAACCAAGCAAGCTTGCAAAGGAAATCTGCACTACAATGAAGTCTCACTTCCCCCCGGTCAAAAGGGCCATCTGAAAAAAGTGTAAAATCCAGCAAGGCAGGACAGGCCATGGAGAACTGGGAGCCTTGTTATGCTGCTGGGCGGGATGTAAATTGCCAACAGACACTCGGGAGAAGTGTATGGTGTTTCCTGAAACATCTAAAACAGAAAGCAACAGAGCCTAGGGCACTTCCACTTATGGTCCTATAGCTTAGGGAAATTAAAATCAAAAAGACACAGCCACCCCAAAGTTTGGGACGCCTCTGTTTACAAGAACCTCATTTACAGTACAAGTTCAACATCGCAGAAAGTGAAAAATGGATAAAGAAGTTGTGGTATTTACTTGCAAAGCAATATCACTCAGCAATGAAATCTATGTCATCAGGCCCTTAGCAGCACAATGAGTGGATTCAGGTATGATGATTCTAACTGAAATAAGTCACACAGAAAATGAAACATCATAAGGTATCAGTAATACACGGAATGTAAACTTGGCTACACAGGAACTGAATTACAGAACAGAACAGGGTCTCAAATTTAGAAAACCAACTTATGCTTGCTTAAGGGGAAAGGTGAGTTGGGGTGCTGCATAAAACCAGAGATTGAAATGAGCACAGATAAAGTTCCTTAAGCCAAATATGGAATAGACAAGACATACTCCTTGCTCAACGAAATGGACTCAACACCCCATATTAAACGCCTAAGAATGTACCTGACTAGTAAGTATCTTAAAACCTATGGATTGCTATGTCTCCAAAAGAGAATCAAGCGTGTGTACAGGGGCATAAACGCAGCAGTGATAGGATTGGAGAGGTTCGGTGAGCAAATGAAGACCCTTTGAAGTCAATTTGCATGGTACCCATTACACGGGTCTCAACTCTCCAGGTTTAAGGTATTCTTCCTTCAGCTAAAACATGCATGTGGAACCCAGAGTATGATCAACCGTGTGAACGGGAGACGTGTTCAAATATGTCTCAGTTTTCCTCCCCTGGTACTCGGGTGCAACATTCCAGATTCTTTACTAACTCTCTCCCGACTTGGAGAGTCAGCGCCTTTAACCTCCTGTTTGGCCCAGTTTGCAATTTCTGCGGAAGATGAACAGGAATAGCGAGAACCAATGAGAGACTAGCTGGAGTTGTCTGGACGGGCAAATTTAACTCTCATTTCCCACCAGGAAGAGGAAATAACCAAAGGCTCAGTGTGCCGTGCCGGAACCAGTTTAGAGCCTGAAGCCATCCTGCGGTGTTGCGGCCAGCTCAAAAGAAAGCGAGTTGAAGAAAGGAGCTCAGGGGCACTGTAATTCACAAACCTGCAGAGTTATAAATGACAGCTATCGTCCAAAAATATACTGAAGTAAGGCTGCCAAGAGGACTTGAAAGCGGGGCAGAATTGCAGGAAACCGATTTCAGGAGGTAGACTGGAATTGCATTGAAAGCATAGGAAAAGAGGCAGAACGTCCACAATGATGCACTTGGCCAAAAAGGGCGTATGCGTTTTTTCCTGAATATATTCAGGAAAAAACGCATACGCCCTTTTTGGCCAACCAAGCAAGCTTGCAAAGGAAATCTGCACTACAATGAAGTCTCACTTCCCCCCGGTCAAAAGGGCCATCTGAAAAAAGTGTAAAATCCAGCAAGGCAGGACAGGCCATGGAGAACTGGGAGCCTTGTTATGCTGCTGGGCGGGATGTAAATTGCCAACAGACACTCGGGAGAAGTGTATGGTGTTTCCTGAAACATCTAAAAAACAAAGCAACAGAGCCTAGGGCACTTCCACTTATGGTCCTATAGCTTAGGGAAATTAAAATCAAAAAGACACAGCCACCCCAAAGTTTGGGACGCCTCTGTTTACAAGAACCTCATTTACAGTACAAGTTCAACATCGCAGAAAGTGAAAAATGGATAAAGAAGTTGTGGTATTTACTTGCAAAGCAATATCACTCAGCAATGAAATCTATGTCATCAGGCCCTTAGCAGCACAATGAGTGGATTCAGGTATGATGATTCTAACTGAAATAAGTCACACAGAAAATGAAACATCATAAGGTATCAGTAATACACGGAATGTAAACTTGGCTACACAGGAACTGAATTACAGAACAGAACAGGGTCTCAAATTTAGAAAACCAACTTATGCTTGCTTAAGGGGAAAGGTGAGTTGGGGTGCTGCATAAAACCAGAGATTGAAATGAGCACAGATAAAGTTCCTTAAGCCAAATATGGAATAGACAAGAGCTACTCCTTGCTCAACGAAATGGACTCAACACCCCATATTAAACGCCTAAGAATGTACCTGACTAGTAAGTATCTTAAAACCTATGGATTGCTATGTCTCCAAAAGAGAATCAAGTGTGTGTACAGGGGCATAAACGCAGCAGTGATAGGATTGGAGAGGTTCGGTGAGCAAATGAAGACCCTTTGAAGTCAATTTGCATGGTACCCATTACACGGGTCTCAACTCTCCAGGTTTAAGGTATTCTTCCTTCAGCTAAAACATGCATGTGGAACCCAGAGTATGATCAACCGTGTGAATGGGAGACGTGTTCAAATATGTCTCAGTTTTCCTCCCCTGGTACTCGGGTGCAACATTCCAGATTCTTTACTAACACTCTCCCGACTTGGAGAGTCAGCGCCTTTAACCTCCTGTTTGGCCCAGTTTGCAATTTCTGCGGAAGATGAACAGGAATAGGGAGAACCAATGAGAGACTAGCTGGAGTTGTCTGGACGGGCAAATTTAACTCTCATTTCCCACCAGGAAGAGGAAATAACCAAAGGCTCAGTGTGCCGTGCCGGAACCAGTTTAGAGCCTGAAGCCATCCTGCGGTGTTGCGGCCAGCTCAAAAGAAAGCGAGTTGAAGAAAGGAGCTCAGGGGCACTGTAATTCACAAACCTGCAGAGTTATAAGTGACAGCTATCGTCCAAAAATATACTGAAGTAAGGCTGCCAAGAGGACTTGAAAGCGGGGCAGAATTGCAGGAAACCGATTTCAGGAGGTAGACTGGAATTGCATTGAAAGCATAGGAAAAGAGGCAGAACGTCCACAATGATGCACTTGGCCAAAAAGGGCGTATGCGTTTTTTCCTGAATATATTCAGGAAAAAACGCATACGCCCTTTTTGGCCAACCAAGCAAGCTTGCAAAGGAAATCTGCACTACAATGAAGTCTCACTTCCCCCCGGTCAAAAGGGCCATCTGAAAAAAGTGTAAAATCCAGCAAGGCAGGACAGGCCATGGAGAACTGGGAGCCTTGTTATGCTGATGGGCGGGATGTAAATTGCCAACAGACACTCCGGAGAAGTGTATGGTGTTTCCTGAAACATCTAAAAAACAAAGCAACAGAGCCTAGGGCACTTCCACTTATGGTCCTATAGCTTAGGGAAATTAAAATCAAAAAGACACAGCCACCCCAAAGTTTGGAACGGCTCTGTTTACAAGAACCTCGTTTACAGTACAAGTTCAACATCGCAGAAAGTGAAAAATGGATAAAGAACTTGTGGTATTTACTTACAAAGCAATATCACCCAGCAATGAACTCTATGTCATCAGGCCCTTAGCAGCACAATGAGTGGATTCAGGTATGATGATTCTAACTGAAATAAGTCACACAGAAAAAGAAACATCATAAGATATCAGTAATACACGGAATGTAAACTTGGCTACACAGGAACTGAATTCCAAAACAGAACAGGGTCTCAAATTTAGAAAACCAACTTATGCTTGCTTAAGGGGAAAGGTGAGTTGGGGTGCTGCATAAAACCAGAGATTGAAATGAGCACAGATAAAGTTCCTTAAGCCAAATATGGAATAGACAAGAGCTACTCCTTGCTCAACGAAATGGACTCAGCACCCCATATTAAACGCCTAAGAATGTACCTGACTAGTAAGTATCTTAAAACCTATGGATTGCTATGTCTCCGAAAGAGAATCAAGCATGTGTACAGGGGCATAAACACAGCAGTGATAGGATTGGAGAGGTTCAGTGAGCAAATGAAGACCCTTTGAAGTCATATTGCATGGTATCCATTCCACGGGTTTCAACTACCCAGGTTTAAGGTATTCTTCCTACAGCTAAAACATGCATGTGGAACCCAGAGTATGATCAACCGTGTGAACGGGAGATGTGTTCAAATATGTCTCAGTTTTCCTCCCCTGGTACTCGGGTGCAACATTCCAGATTCTTTACTAACACTCTCCCGACTTGGAGAGTCAGCGCCTTTAACCTCCTGTTTGGCCCAGTTTGCAATTTCTGCGGAAGATGAACAGGAATAGGGAGAACCAATGAGAGACTAGCTGGAGTTGTCTGGACGGGCAAATTTAACTCTCATTTCCCACCAGGAAGAGGAATTAACCAAAGGCTCAGTGTGCCGTGCCGGAACCAGATTAGAGCCTGAAGCCATCCTGCGGTGTTGCGGCCAGCTCAAAAGAAAGCGAGTTGAAGAAAGGAGCTCAGGGGCACTGTAATTCACAAACCTGCAGAGTTATAAATGACAGTTATCGTCCAAAAATATACTGAAGTAAGGCTGCCAAGAGGACTTGAAAGCGGGGCAGAATTGCAGGAAACCGATTTCAGGAGGTAGACTGGAATTGCATTGAAAGCATAGGAAAAGAGGCAGAACGTCCACAATGATGCACTTGGCCAAAAAGGGCGTATGCGTTTTTTCCTGAATATATTCAGGAAAAAACGCATACGCCCTTTTTGGCCAACCAAGCAAGCTTGCAAAGGAAATCTGCACTACAATGAAGTCTCACTTCCCCCCGGTCAAAAGGGCCATCTGAAAAAAGTGTAAAATCCAGCAAGGCAGGACAGGCCATGGAGAACTGGGAGCCTTGTTATTCTGATGGGCGGGATGTAAATTGCCAACAGACACTCCGGAGAAGTGTATGGTGTTTCCTGAAACATCTAAAAAACAAAGCAACAGAGCCTAGGGCACTTCCACTTATGGTCCTATAGCTTAGGGAAATTAAAATCAAAAAGACACAGCCACCCCAAAGTTTGGAACGGCTCTGTTTACAAGAACCTCGTTTACAGTACAAGTTCAACATCGCAGAAAGTGAAAAATGGATAAAGAACTTGTGGTATTTACTTACAAAGCAATATCACTCAGCAATGAAATCTATGTCATCAGGCCCTTAGCAGCACAATGAGTGGATTCAGGTATGATGATTCTAACTGAAATAAGTCACACAGAAAAAGAAACATCATAAGATATCAGTAATACACGGAATGTAAACTTGGCTACACAGGAACTGAATTCCAAAACAGAACAGGGTCTCAAATTTAGAAAACCAACTTATGCTTGCTTAAGGGGAAAGGTGAGTTGGGGTGCTGCATAAAACCAGAGATTGAAATGAGCACAGATAAAGTTCCTTAAGCCAAATATGGAATAGACAAGAGCTACTCCTTGCTCAACGAAATGGACTCAACACCGCATATTAAACGCCTAAGAATGTACCTGACTAGTAAGTATCTTAAAACCTATGGATTGCTATGTCTCCGAAAGAGAATCAAGCATGTGTACAGGGGCATAAACACAGCAGTGATAGGATTGGAGAGGTTCGGTGAGCAAATGAAGACCCTTTGAAGTCATATTGCATGGTACCCATTCCACGGGTTTCAACTACCCAGGTTTTAGGTATTCTTCCTACAGCTAAAACATGCATGTGGAACCCAGAGTATGATCAACCATGTGATCGGGAGACGTGTTCAAATATGTCTCAGTTTTCGTACCCTGGTACTCGGGTGCAACATTCCAGACGCTTTACTAACACTCTCCTGACTTGGAGAGTCAGTCCCTTTAACCTCCTGTTTGGACAAGTTGGCAATTTCAGCGGAAGATGAACAGGATAGCGAGAACAAATGAGAGACTTGCTGGAAGTGTCTGGACGGGCAAATTTAACTCTCATTTCCCACCAGGAAGAGGAATTAACCGAAGGCTCAGCGTGTCGTGCTGGAACAAGATTAGGGCCTGAAGCCATCCTGCGGTGTTGCGGCCAGGTCACAGGAAAGCGAGTTGAAGAAAGGAGCTCAGGGGCACTGTAATTCACAAACCTGCAGAGTTATAAATGACAGCTATCGTCCAAAAATATACTGAAGTAAGGCTGCCAAGAGGACTTGAAAGCGGGGCAGAATTGCAGGAAACCGATTTCAGGAGGTAGACTGGAATTGCATTGAAAGCATAGGAAAAGAGGCAGAACGTCCACAATGATGCACTTGGCCAAAAAGGGCGTATGCGTTTTTTCCTGAAATAATTCAGGAAAAAACGCATACGCCCTTTTTGGCCAACCAAGCAAGCTTGCAAAGGAAATCTGCACTACAATGAAGTCTCTCTTCCCCCCGGTCAAAAGGGCCATCTGAAAAAAGTGTAAAATCCAGCAAGGCAGGACAGGCCATGGAGAACTGGGAGCCTTGTTATGCTGCTGGGTGGGATGTAAATTGCCAACAGACACTCGGGAGAAGTGTATGGTGTTTCCTGAAACATCTAAAAAACAAAGCAACAGAGCCTAGGGCACTTCCACTTATGGTCCTATAGCTTAGGGAAATTAAAATCAAAAAGACACAGCCACCCCAAAGTTTGGGACGCCTCTGTTTACAAGAACCTCGTTTACAGTACAAGTTCAACATCGCAGAAAGTGAAAAATGGATAAAGAAGTTGTGGTATTTACTTGCAAAGCAATATCACTCAGCAATGAAATCTATGTCATCAGGCCCTTAGCAGCACAATGAGTGGATTCAGGTATGATGATTCTAACTGAAATAAGTCACACAGAAAATGAAACATCATAAGGTATCACTAATACACGGAATGTAAACTTGGCTACACAGGAACTGAATTACAGAACAGAACAGGGTCTCAAATTTAGAAAACCAACTTATGCTTGCTTAAGGGGAAAGGTGAGTTGGGGTGCTGCATAAAACCAGAGATTGAAATGAGCACAGATAAAGTTCCTTAAGCCAAATATGGAATAGACAAGAGCTACTCCTTGCTCAACGAAATGGACTCAACACCCCATATTAAACGCCTAAGAATGTACCTGACTAGTAAGTATCTTAAAACCTATGGATTGCTATGTCTCCAAAAGAGAATCAAGCGTGTGTACAGGGGCATAAACGCAGCAGTGATAGGATTGGAGAGGTTCGGTGAGCAAATGAAGACCCTTTGAAGTCAATTTGCATGGTACCCATTACACGGGTCTCAACTCTCCAGGTTTAAGGTATTCTTCCTTCAGCTAAAACATGCATGTGGAACCCAGAGTATGATCAACCGTGTGAACGGGAGACGTGTTCAAATATGTCTCAGTTTTCCTCCCCTGGTACTCGGGTGCAACATTCCAGATTCTTTACTAACACTCTCCCAACTTGGAGAGTCAGCGCCTTTAACCTCCTGTTTGGCCCAGTTTGCAATTTCTGCGGAAGATGAACAGGAATAGGGAGAACCAATGAGAGACTTGCTGGAGGTTTCTGGACGGGCAAATTTAACTCTCATTTCCCACCAGGAAGAGGAAATAACCAACGCCTCAGCGTGCCGTGCTGGAACAAGATTAGGGCCTGAAGCCATCCTGCGGTGTTGCGGCCAGGTCACAAGAAAGCGAGTTGAAGAAAGGAGCTCAGGGGCACTGTAATTCACAAACCTGCAGAGTTATAAACGACAGCTATCGTCCAAAAATATACTGAAGTAAGGCTGCCAAGAGGACTTGAAAGCGGGGCAGAATTGCAGGAAACCGATTTCAGGAGGTAGACTGGAATTGCATTGAAAGCATAGGAAAAGAGGCAGAACGTCCACAATGATGCACTTGGCCAAAAAGGGCGTATGCGTTTTTTCCTGAATATATTCAGGAAAAAACGAATACGCCCTTTTTGGCCAACCAAGCAAGCTTGCAAAGGAAATCTGCACTACAATGAAGTCTCACTTCCCCCCGGTCAAAAGGGCCATCTGAAAAAAGTGTAAAATCCAGCAAGGCAGGACAGGCCATGGAGAACTGGGAGCCTTGTTATGCTGATGGGCGGGATGTAAATTGCCAACAGACACTCGGGAGAAGTGTATGGTGTTTCCTGAAACATCTAAAAAACAAAGCAACAGAGCCTAGGGCACTTCCACTTATGGTCCTATAGCTTAGGGAAATTAAAATCAAAAAGACACAGCCACCCCAAAGTTTGGAACGGCTCTGTTTACAAGAACCTCGTTTACAGGACAAGTTCAACATCGCAGAAAGTGAAAAATGGATAAAGAAGTTGTGGTATTTACTTGCAAAGCAATATCACTCAGCAATGAAATCTATGTCATCAGGCCCTTAGCAGCACAATGAGTGGATTCAGGTATGATGATTCTAACTGAAATAAGTCACACAGAAAAAGAAATATCATATGGTATCAGTAATACACGGAATGTAAACTTGGCTACACAGGAACTGAATTACAGAACAGAACAGGGTCTCATATTTAGAAAACCAACTTATGCTTGCTTAAGGGTAGTGGTGAGTTGGGGTGCTGCATAAAACCAGAGATTGAACTGAGCACAGATGAAGTTCTTTAAGCCAAATATGGAATAGACAAGAGCTACTCCTTGCTCAACGAAATGGACTTAACACCCCATATTAAACGCCTAAGAATGTACCTGACTAGTAAGTATCCTAAAACCTATGGATTGCTATGTCTCCGAAAGAGAATCAAGCATGTGTACAGGGGCATAAACGCAGCAGTGATAGGATTGCAGAGGTTCGGTGAGCAAATGAAGACCCTTTGATGTCATATTGCATGGTACCCATTCCACGGGTTTCAACTACCCAGGTTTAAGGTATTCTTCCTTCAGCTAAAACATGCATGTGGAACCCAGAGTATGATCAACCGTGTGAACGGGAGACGTGTTCAAATATGTCTCAGTTTTCCTCCCCTGGTACTCAGGTGCAACATTCCAGATTCTTTACTAACACTCTCCCGAATTGGAGAGTCAGCGCCTTTAACCTCCTGTTTGGCCCAGTTTGCAATTTCTGCGGAAGATGAACAAGAATAGGGAGAACCAATGAGAGACTAGCTAGAGGTGTCTGGACGGGCAAATTTAACTCTCATTTCCCACCAGGAAGAGGAATTAACCAAAGGCTCAGTGTGCCGTGCCGGAACCAGATTAGAGCCTGAAGCCACACAGCGGTGTTGCGGCCAGCTCAAAAGAAAGAGAGTTGAAGAAAGGAGCTCAGGGGCACTGTAATTCACAAACCTGCAGAGTTATAAATGACAGCTATCATCCAAAAATATACTGAAGTAAGGCTGCCAAGAGGACTTGAAAGCGGGGCAGAATTGCAGGAAACCGATTTCAGGAGGTAGACTGGAATTGCATTGAAAGCATAGGAAAAGAGGCAGAACGTCCACAATGATGCACTTGGCCAAAAAGGGCGTATGCGTTTTTTCCTGAATATATTCAGGAAAAAACGCATACGCCCTTTTTGGCCAACCAAGCAAGCTTGCAAAGGAAATCTGCACTACAATGAAGTCTCACTTCCCCCCGGTCAAAAGGGCCATCTGAAAAAAGTGTAAAATCCAGCAAGGCAGGACAGGCCATGGAGAACTGGGAACCTTGTTATGCTGCTGGGCGGGATGTAAATTGCCAACAGACACTCGGGAGAAGTGTATGGTGTTTCCTGAAACATCTAAAAAACAAAGCAACAGAGCCTAGGGCACTTCCACTTATGGTCCTATAGCTTAGGGAAATTAAAATCAAAAAGACACAGCCACCCCAAAGTTTGGGACGCCTCTGTTTACAAGAACCTCGTTTACAGTACAAGTTCAACATCGCAGAAAGTGAAAAATGGATAAAGAAGTTGTGGTATTTACTTGCAAAGCAATATCACTCAGCAATGAAATCTATGTCATCAGGCCCTTAGCAGCACAATGAGTGGATTCAGGTATGATGATTCTAACTGAAATAAGTCACACAGAAAAAGAAACATCATAAGATATCAGTAATACACGGAATGTAAACTTGGCTACACAGGAACTGAATTCCAAAACAGAACAGGGTCTCAAATTTAGAAAACCAACTTATGCTTGCTTAAGGGGAAAGGTGAGTTGGGGTGCTGCATAAAAACAGAGATTGAAATGAGCACAGATAAAGTTCCTTAAGCCAAATATGGAATAGACAAGAGCTACTCCTTGCTCAACGAAATGGACTCAACACCGCATATTAAACGCCTAAGAATGTACCTGACTAGTAAGTATCTTAAAACCTATGGATTGCTATGTCTCCGAAAGAGAATCAAGCATGTGTACAGGGGCATAAACGCAGCAGTGATAGGATTGGAGAGGTTCGGTGAGCAAATGAAGACCCTTTGATGTCATATTGCATGGTACCCATTCCACGGGTTTCAACTACCCAGGTTTAAGGTATTCTTCCTTCAGCTAAAACATGCATGTGGAACCCAGAGTATGATCAACCATGTGATCGGGAGACGTGTTCAAATATGTCTCAGTTTTCGTACCCTGGTACTCGGGTGTAACATTCCAGACGCTTTACTAACACTCTCCCGACTTGGAGAGTCAGTCCCTTTAACCTCCTGTTTAGCCCAGTTTGCAATTTCTGCGGAAGATGAACAGGAATAGCGAGAACCAATGAGAGACTAGCTGGAGGTGTCTGGACGGGCAAATTTAACTCTCATTTCCCACCAGGAAGAGGAATTAACCAAAGGCTCAGCGTGCCGTGCTGGAACAAGATTAGGGCCTGAAGCCATCCTGCGGTGTTGCGGCCAGCTCAAAAGAAAGCGAGTTGAAGAAAGGAGCTCAGGGGCACTGTAATTCACAAACCTGCAGAGTTATAAATGACAGCTATCGTCCAAAAATAGACTGAAGTAAGGCTGCCAAGAGGACTTGAAAGCGGGGCAGAATTGCAGGAAACCGATTTCAGGAGGTAGACTGGAATTGCATTGAAAGCATAGGAAAAGAGGCAGAACGTCCACAATGATGCACTTGGCCAAAAAGGGCGTATGCGTTTTTTCCTGAAATAATTCAGGAAAAAACGCATACGCCCTTTTTGGCCAACCAAGCAAGCTTGCAAAGGAAATCTGCACTACAATGAAGTCTCACTTCCCCCCGGTCAAAAGGGCCATCTGAAAAAAGTGTAAAATCCAGCAAGGCAGGACAGGCCATGGAGAACTGGGAGCCTTGTTATGCTGCTGGGCGGGATGTAAATTGCCAACAGACACTCGGGAGAAGTGTATGGTGTTTCCTGAAACATCTAAAAAACAAAGCAACAGAGCCTAGGGCACTTCCACTTATGGTCCTATAGCTTAGGGAAATTAAAATCAAAAAGACACAGCCACCCCAAAGTTTGGGACGCCTCTGTTTACAAGAACCTCGTTTACAGTACAAGTTCAACATCGCAGAAAGTGAAAAATGGATAAAGAAGTTGTGGTATTTACTTGCAAAGCAATATCACTCAGCAATGAAATCTATGTCATCAGGCCCTTAGCAGCACAATGAGTGGATTCAGGTATGATGATTCTAACTGAAATAAGTCACACAGAAAATGAAACATCATAAGGTATCAGTAATACACGGAATGTAAACTTGGCTACACAGGAACTGAATTACAGAACAGAACAGGGTCTCAAATTTAGAAAACCAACTTATGCTTGCTTAAGGGGAAAGGTGAGTTGGGGTGCTGCATAAAACCAGAGATTGAAATGAGCACAGATAAAGTTCCTTAAGCCAAATATGGAATAGACAAGAGCTACTCCTTGCTCAACGAAATGGACTCAACACCCCATATTAAACGCCTAAGAATGTACCTGACTAGTAAGTATCTTAAAACCTATGGATTGCTATGTCTCCGAAAGAGAATCAAGCGTGTGTACAGGGGCATAAACGCAGCAGTGATAGGATTGGAGAGGTTCGGTGAGCAAATGAAGACCCTTTGAAGTCAATTTGCATGGTACCCATTACACGGGTCTCAACTCTCCAGGTTTAAGGTATTCTTCCTTCAGCTAAAACATGCATGTGGAACCCAGAGTATGATCAACCGTGTGAACGGGAGACGTGTTCAAATATGTCTCAGTTTTCCTCCCCTGGTACTCGGGTGCAACATTCCAGATTCTTTACTAACACTCTCCCGACTTGGAGAGTCAGCGCCTTTAACCTCCTGTTTGGCCCAGTTTGCAATTTCTGCGGAAGATGAACAGGAATAGGGAGAACCAATGAGAGACTAGCTGGAGTTGTCTGGACGGGCAAATTTAACTCTCATTTCCCACCAGGAAGAGGAAATAACCAAAGGCTCAGTGTGCCGTGCCGGAACCAGATTAGAGCCTGAAGCCATCCTGCGGTGTTGCGGCCAGCTCAAAAGAAAGCGAGTTGAAGAAAGGAGCTCAGGGGCACTGTAATTCACAAACCTGCAGAGTTATAAATGACAGCTATCGTCCAAAAATATACTGAAGTAAGGCTGCCAAGAGGACTTGAAAGCGGGGCAGAATTGCAGGAAACCGATTTCAGGAGGTAGACTGGAATTGCATTGAAAGCATAGGAAAAGAGGCAGAACGTCCACAATGATGCACTTGGCCAAAAAGGGCGTATGCGTTTTTTCCTGAATATATTCAGGAAAAAACGCATACGCCCTTTTTGGCCAACCAAGCAAGCTTGCAAAGGAAATCTGCACTACAATGAAGTCTCACTTCCCCCCGGTCAAAAGGGCCATCTGAAAAAAGTGTAAAATCCAGCAAGGCAGGACAGGCCATGGAGAACTGGGAGCCTTGTTATGCTGCTGGGTGGGATGTAAATTGCCAACAGACACTCGGGAGAAGTGTATGGTGTGTCCTGAAACATCTAAAAAACAAAGCAACAGAGCCTAGGGCACTTCCACTTATGGTCCTATAGCTTAGGGAAATTAAAATCAAAAAGACACAGCCACCCCAAAGTTTGGGACGCCTCTGTTTACAAGAACCTCGTTTACAGTACAAGTTCAACATCGCAGAAAGTGAAAAATGGATAAAGAAGTTGTGGTATTTACTTGCAAAGCAATATCACTCAGCAATGAAATCTATGTCATCAGGCCCTTAGCAGCACAATGAGTGGATTCAGGTATGATGATTCTAACTGAAATAAGTCACACAGAAAATGAAACATCATAAGGTATCACTAATACACGGAATGTAAACTTGGCTACACAGAAACTGAATTACAGAACAGAACAGGGTCTCAAATTTAGAAAACCAACTTATGCTTGCTTAAGGGGAAAGGTGAGTTGGGGTGCTGCATAAAACCAGAGATTGAAATGAGCACAGATAAAGTTCCTTAAGCCAAATATGGAATAGACAAGAGCTACTCCTTGCTCAACGAAATGGACTCAACACCCCATATTAAACGCCTAAGAATGTACCTGACTAGTAAGTATCTTAAAACCTATGGATTGCTATGTCTCCAAAAGAGAATCAAGCGTGTGTACAGGGGCATAAACGCAGCAGTGATAGGATTGGAGAGGTTCGGTGAGCAAATGAAGACCCTTTGAAGTCAATTTGCATGGTACCCATTACACGGGTCTCAACTCTCCAGGTTTAAGGTATTCTTCCTTCAGCTAAAACATGCATGTGGAACCCAGAGTATGATCAACCGTGTGAACGGGAGACGTGTTCAAATATGTCTCAGTTTTCCTCCCCTGGTACTCGGGTGCAACATTCCAGATTCTTTACTAACACTCTCCCAACTTGGAGAGTCAGCGCCTTTAACCTCCTGTTTGGCCCAGTTTGCAATTTCTGCGGAAGATGAACAGGAATAGGGAGAACCAATGAGAGACTTGCTGGAGGTTTCTGGACGGGCAAATTTAACTCTCATTTCCCACCAGGAAGAGGAAATAACCAACGCCTCAGCGTGCCGTGCTGGAACAAGATTAGGGCCTGAAGCCATCCTGCGGTGTTGCGGCCAGGTCACAAGAAAGCGAGTTGAAGAAAGGAGCTCAGGGGCACTGTAATTCACAAACCTGCAGAGTTATAAACGACAGCTATCGTCCAAAAATATACTGAAGTAAGGCTGCCAAGAGGACTTGAAAGCGGGGCAGAATTGCAGGAAACCGATTTCAGGAGGTAGACTGGAATTGCATTGAAAGCATAGGAAAAGAGGCAGAACGTCCACAATGATGCACTTGGCCAAAAAGGGCGTATGCGTTTTTTCCTGAATATATTCAGGAAAAAACGCATACGCCCTTTTTGGCCAACCAAGCAAGCTTGCAAAGGAAATCTGCACTACAATGAAGTCTCACTTCCCCCCGGTCAAAAGGGCCATCTGAAAAAAGTGTAAAATCCAGCAAGGCAGGACAGGCCATGGAGAACTGGGAGCCTTGTTATGCTGATGGGCGGGATGTAAATTGCCAACAGACACTCGGGAGAAGTGTATGGTGTTTCCTGAAACATCTAAAAAACAAAGCAACAGAGTCTAGGGCACTTCCACTTATGGTCCTATAGCTTAGGGAAATTAAAATCAAAAAGACACAGCCACCCCAAAGTTTGGAACGGCTCTGTTTACAAGAACCTCGTTTACAGGACAAGTTCAACATCGCAGAAAGTGAAAAATGGATAAAGAAGTTGTGGTATTTACTTGCAAAACAATATCACTCAGCAATGAAATCTATGTCATCAGGCCCTTAGCAGCACAATGAGTGGATTCAGGTATGATGATTCTAACTTAAATAAGTCACACAGAAAAAGAAATATCATATGGTATCAGTAATACACGGAATGTAAACTTGGCTACACAGGAACTGAATTACAGAACAGAACAGGGTCTCATATTTAGAAAACCAACTTATGCTTGCTTAAGGGTAGTGGTGAGTTGGGGTGCTGCATAAAACCAGAGATTGAACTGAGCACAGATGAAGTTCTTTAAGCCAAATATGGAATAGACAAGAGCTACTCCTTGCTCAACGAAATGGACTTAACACCCCATATTAAACGCCTAAGAATGTACCTGACTAGTAAGTATCTTAAAACCTATGGATTGCTATGTTTCCAAAAGAGAATCAAGCGTGTGTACAGGGGCATAAATCCAGCAGTGATAGGACTGGAGAGGTTCGGTGAGCAAATGAAGACCCTTTGAAGTCATATTGCATGGTACCCATTCCACGGGTCTCAACTCTCCAGGTTTAAGGTATTCTTCCTTCAGCTAAAACATGCATGTGGAACCCAGAGTATGATCAACCATGTGTTCGGGAGACGTGTTCAAATATGTCTCAGTGTTCGTTCCCTGGTACTCGGGTGCAACATTCCAGACGCTTTACTAACACTCTCCCCACTTGGAGAGTCAGTCCCTTTAACCTCCTGTTTGGCCCAGTTTGCAATTTCTGCGGAAGATGAACAGGAATAGCGAGAACAATTGAGAGACTAGCTGGAGGTGTCTGGACGGGCAAATTTAACTCTCATTTCCCACCAGGAAGTGGAAATAACCAAAGGCTCAGTGTGCCGTGCTGGAACAAAATTAGGGCCTGAAGCCATCCTGCGGTGTTGCGGCCAGCTCACAAGAAAGCGAGTTGAAGAAAGGAGCTCAGGGGCACTGTAATTCACAAACCTGCAGAGTTATAAATGACAGCTATCGTCCAAAAATATACTGAAGTAAGGCTGCCAAGAGGACTTGAAAGCGGGGCAGAATTGCAGGAAACCGATTTCAGGAGGTAGACTGGAATTGCATTGAAAGCATAGGAAAAGAGGCAGAACGTCCACAATGATGCACTTGGCCAAAAAGGGCGTATGCGTTTTTTCCTGAATATATTCAGGAAAAAACGCATATGCACTTTTTGGCCAACCAAGCAAACTTGCAAAGGAAATCTGCACTACAATGAAGTCTCACATCCCCCCGGTCAAAAGGGCCATCTGAAAAAAGTGTAAAATCCAGAAAGGCAGGACAGGCCATGGAGAACTGGGAGCCTTGTTATGCTGCTGGGCGGGATGTAAATTGCCAACAGACACTCGGGAGAAGTGTATGGTGTTTCCTGAAACATCTAAAAAACAAAGCAACAGAGCCTAGGGCACTTCCACTTATGGTCCTATAGCTTAGGGAAATTAAAATCAAAAAGACACAGCCACCCCAAAGTTTGGGACGCCTCTGGTTACAAGAACCTCGTTTACAGTACAAGTTCAACATCGCAGAAAGTGAAAAATGGATAAAGAAGTTGTGGTATTTACTTGCAAAGCAATATCACTCAGCAATGAAATCTATGTCATCAGGCCCTTAGCAGCACAATGAGTGGATTCAGGTATGATGATTCTAACTGAAATAAGTCACACAGAAAATGAAACATCATAAGGTATCAGTAATACACGGAATGTAAACTTGGCTACACAGGAACTGAATTCCAAAACAGAACAGGGTCTCAAATTTAGAAAACCAACTTATGCTTGCTTAAGGGGAAAGGTGAGTTGGGGTGCTGCATAAAACCAGAGATTGAAATGAGCACAGATAAAGTTCCTTAAGCCAAATATGGAATAGACAAGAGCTACTCCTTGCTCAACGAAATGGACTCAACACCCCATATTAAACGCCAAAGAATGTACCTGACTAGTAAGTATCTTAAAACCTATGGATTGCTGTGTCTCCAAAAGAGAATCAAACGTGTGTACAGGGGCATAAACGCAGCAGTGATAGGATTGGAGAGGTTCGGTGAGCAAATGAAGACCCTTTGAAGTCAATTTGCATGGTACCCATTACACGGGTCTCAACTCTCCAGGTTTAAGGTATTCTTCCTTCAGCTAAAACATGCATGTGGAACCCAGAGTATGATCAACCGTGTGAACGGGAGACGTGTTCAAATATGTCTCAGTTTTCCTCCCCTGGTACTCGGGTGCAACATTCCAGATTCTTTACTAACACTCTCCCGACTTGGAGAGTCAGCGCCTTTAACCTCCTGTTTGGCCCAGTTTGCAATTTCTGCGGAAGATGAACAGGAATAGGGAGAACCAATGAGAGACTAGCTGGAGTTGTCTGGACGGGCAAATTTAACTCTCATTTCCCACCAGGAAGAGGAAATAACCAAAGGCTCAGTGTGCCGTGCCGGAACCAGATTAGAGCCTGAAACCATCCTGCAGTGTTGCGGCCAGCTCAAAAGAAAGCGAGTTGAAGAAAGGAGCTCAGGGGCACTGTAATTCACAAACCTGCAGAGTTATAAATGACAGCTATCGTCCAAAAATATACTGAAGTAAGGCTGCCAAGAGGACTTGAAAGCAGGGCAGAATTGCAGGAAACGGATTTCAGGAGGTAGACTGGAATTGCATTGGAAGCATAGGAAAAGAGGCAGAACGTCCACAATGATGCACTTGGCCAAAAAGGGCGTATGCGTTTTTTCCTGAATATATTCAGGAAAAAACGCATACGCCCTTTTTGGCCAACCAAGCAAGCTTGCAAAGGAAATCTGCACTACAATGAAGTCTCACTTCCCCCCCATCAAAAGGGCCATGTGAAAAAAGTGTAAAATCCAGCAAGGCAGGACAGGCCATGGAGAACTGGGAGCCTTGTTATGCTGATGGGCGGGATGTAAATTGCCAACAGACACTCGGGAGAAGTGTATGGTGTTTCCTGAAACATCTAAAAAACAAAGCAACAGAGCCTAGGGCACTTCCACTTATGGTCCTATAGCTTAGGGAAATTAAAATCAAAAAGACACACCCACCCCAAAGTTTGGAACGGCTCTGTTTACAAGAACCTCGTTTACAGTACAAGTTCAACATCGCAGAAAGTGAAAAATGGATAAAGAACTTGTGGTATTTACTTACAAAGCAATATCACTCAGCAATGAAATCTATGTCATCAGGCCCTTAGCAGCACAATGAGTGGATTCAGGTATGATGATTCTAACTGAAATAAGTCACACAGAAAAAGAAACATCATAAGATATCAGTAATACACGGAATGTAAACTTGGCTACACAGGAACTGAATTCCAAAACAGAACAGGGTCTCAAATTTAGAAAACCAACTTATGCTTGCTTAAGGGGAAAGGTGAGTTGGGGTGCTGCATAAAACCAGAGATTGAAATGAGCACAGATAAAGTTCCTTAAGCCAAATATGGAATAGACAAGAGCTACTCCTTGCTCAACGAAATGGACTCAACACCGCATATTAAACGCCTAAGAATGTACCTGACTAGTAAGTATCTTAAAACCTATGGATTGCTATGTCTCCGAAAGAGAATCAAGCATGTGTACAGGGGCATAAACGCAGCAGTGATAGGATTGGAGAGGTTCGGTGAGCAAATGAAGACCCTTTGATGTCATATTGCATGGTACCCATTCCACGGGTTTCAACTACCCAGGTTTAAGGTATTCTTCCTTCAGCTAAAACATGCATGTGGAACCCAGAGTATGATCAACCATGTGATCGGGAGACGTGTTCAAATATGTCTCAGTTTTCGTACCCTGGTACTCGGGTGTAACATTCCAGACGCTTTACTAACACTCTCCCGACTTGGAGAGTCAGTCCCTTTAACCTCCTGTTTAGCCCAGTTTGCAATTTCTGCGGAAGATGAACAGGAATAGCGAGAACCAATGAGAGACTAGCTGGAGGTGTCTGGACGGGCAAATTTAACTCTCATTTCCCACCAGGAAGAGGAATTAACCAAAGGCTCAGCGTGCCGTGCTGGAACAAGATTAGGGCCTGAAGCCATCCTGCGGTGTTGCGGCCAGCTCAAAAGAAAGCGAGTTGAAGAAAGGAGCTCAGGGGCACTGTAATTCACAAACCTGCAGAGTTATAAATGACAGCTATCGTCCAAAAATAGACTGAAGTAAGGCTGCCAAGAGGACTTGAAAGCGGGGCAGAATTGCAGGAAACCGATTTCAGGAGGTAGACTGGAATTGCATTGAAAGCATAGGAAAAGAGGCAGAACGTCCACAATGATGCACTTGGCCAAAAAGGGCGTATGCGTTTTTTCCTGAAATAATTCAGGAAAAAACGCATACGCCCTTTTTGGCCAACCAAGCAAGCTTGCAAAGGAAATCTGCACTACAATGAAGTCTCACTTCCCCCCGGTCAAAAGGGCCATCTGAAAAAAGTGTAAAATCCAGCAAGGCAGGACAGGCCATGGAGAACTGGGAGCCTTGTTATGCTGCTGGGCGGGATGTAAATTGCCAACAGACACTCGGGAGAAGTGTATGGTGTTTCCTGAAACATCTAAAAAACAAAGCAACAGAGCCTAGGGCACTTCCACTTATGGTCCTATAGCTTAGGGAAATTAAAATCAAAAAGACACAGCCACCCCAAAGTTTGGGACGCCTCTGTTTACAAGAACCTCATTTACAGTACAAGTTCAACATCGCAGAAAGTGAAAAATGGATAAAGAAGTTGTGGTATTTACTTGCAAAGCAATATCACTCAGCAATGAAATCTATGTCATCAGGCCCTTAGCAGCACAATGAGTGGATTCAGGTATGATGATTCTAACTGAAATAAGTCACACAGAAAATGAAACATCATAAGGTATCAGTAATACACGGAATGTAAACTTGGCTACACAGGAACTGAATTACAGAACAGAACAGGGTCTCAAATTTAGAAAACCAACTTATGCTTGCTTAAGGGGAAAGGTGAGTTGGGGTGCTGCATAAAACCAGAGATTGAAATGAGCACAGATAAAGTTCCTTAAGCCAAATATGGAATAGACAAGAGCTACTCCTTGCTCAACGAAATGGACTCAACACCCCATATTAAACGCCTAAGAATGTACCTGACTAGTAAGTATCTTAAAACCTATGGATTGCTATGTCTCCGAAAGAGAATCAAGCGTGTGTACAGGGGCATAAACGCAGCAGTGATAGGATTGGAGAGGTTCGGTGAGCAAATGAAGACCCTTTGAAGTCAATTTGCATGGTACCCATTACACGGGTCTCAACTCTCCAGGTTTAAGGTATTCTTCCTTCAGCTAAAACATGCATGTGGAACCCAGAGTATGATCAACCGTGTGAACGGGAGACGTGTTCAAATATGTCTCAGTTTTCCTCCCCTGGTACTCGGGTGCAACATTCCAGATTCTTTACTAACACTCTCCCGACTTGGAGAGTCAGCGCCTTTAACCTCCTGTTTGGCCCAGTTTGCAATTTCTGCGGAAGACGAACAGGAATAGGGAGAACCAATGAGAGACTAGCTGGAGTTGTCTGGACGGGCAAATTTAACTCTCATTTCCCACCAGGAAGAGGAAATAACCAAAGGCTCAGTGTGCCGTGCCGGAACCAGATTAGAGCCTGAAGCCATCCTGCGGTGTTGCGGCCAGCTCAAAAGAAAGCGAGTTGAAGAAAGGAGCTCAGGGGCACTGTAATTCACAAACCTGCAGAGTTATAAATGACAGCTATCGTCCAAAAATATACTGAAGTAAGGCTGCCAAGAGGACTTGAAAACGGGGCAGAATTGCAGGAAACCGATTTCAGGAGGTAGACTGGAATTGCATTGAAAGCATAGGAAAAGAGGCAGAACGTCCACAATGATGCACTTGGCCAAAAAGGGCGTATGCGTTTTTTCCTGAATATATTCAGGAAAAAACGCATACGCCCTTTTTGGCCAACCAAGCAAGCTTGCAAAGGAAATCTGCACTACAATGAAGTCTCACTTCCCCCCGGTCAAAAGGGCCATCTGAAAAAAGTGTAAAATCCAGCAAGGCAGGACAGGCCATGGAGAACTGGGAGCCTTGTTATGCTGCTGGGCGGGATGTAAATTGCCAACAGACACTCGGGAGAAGTGTATGGTGTTTCCTGAAACATCTAAAAAACAAAGCAACAGAGCCTAGGGCACTTCCACTTATGGTCCTATAGCTTAGGGAAATTAAAATCAAAAAGACACACCCACCCCAAAGTTTGGAACGGCTCTGTTTACAAGAACCTCGTTTACAGTACAAGTTCAACATCGCAGAAAGTGAAAAATGGATAAAGAACTTTTGGTATTTACTTACAAAGCAATATCACTCAGCAATGAAATCTATGTCATCAGGCCCTTAGCAGCACAATGAGTGGATTCAGGTATGATGATTCTAACTGAAATAAGTCACACAGAAAAAGAAACATCATAAGATATCAGTAATACACGGAATGTAAACTTGGCTACACAGGAACTGAATTCCAAAACAGAACAGGGTCTCAAATTTAGAAAACCAACTTATGCTTGCTTAAGGGGAAAGGTGAGTTGGGGTGCTGCATAAAACCAGAGATTGAAATGAGCACAGATAAAGTTCCTTAAGCCAAATATGGAATAGACAAGAGCTACTCCTTGCTCAACGAAATGGACTCAACACCGCATATTAAACGCCTAAGAATGTACCTGACTAGTAAGTATCTTAAAACCTATGGATTGCTATGTCTCCGAAAGAGAATCAAGCATGTGTACAGGGGCATAAACGCAGCAGTGATAGGATTGGAGAGGTTCGGTGAGCAAATGAAGACCCTTTGATGTCATATTGCATGGTACCCATTCCACGGGTTTCAACTACCCAGGTTTAAGGTATTCTTCCTTCAGCTAAAACATGCATGTGGAACCCAGAGTATGATCAACCATGTGATCGGGAGACGTGTTCAAATATGTCTCAGTTTTCGTACCCTGGTACTCGGGTGCAACATTCCAGACGCTTTACTAACACTCTCCCGACTTGGAGAGTCAGTCCCTTTAACCTCCTGTTTAGCCCAGTTTGCAATTTCTGCGGAAGATGAACAGGAATAGCGAGAACCAATGAGAGACTAGCTGGAGGTGTCTGGACGGGCAAATTTAACTCTCATTTCCCACCAGGAAGAGGAATTAACCAAAGGCTCAGCGTGCCGTGCTGGAACAAGATTAGGGCCTGAAGCCATCCTGCGGTGTTGCGGCCAGCTCAAAAGAAAGCGAGTTGAAGAAAGGAGCTCAGGGGCACTGTAATTCACAAACCTGCAGAGTTATGAATGACAGCTATCGTCCAAAAATATACTGAAGTAAGGCTGCCAAGAGGACTTGAAAGCGGGGCAGAATTGCAGGAAACCGATTTCAGGAGGTAGACTGGAATTGCATTGAAAGCATAGGAAAAGAGGCAGAACGTCCACAATGATGCACTTGGCCAAAAAGTGCGTATGCGTTTTTTCCTGAATATATTCAGGAAAAAACGCATACGCACTTTTTGGCCAACCAAGGAAGCATGCAAAGGAAATCTGCACTACAATGAAGTCTCACTTCCCCCCGGTCAAAAGGGCCATCTGAAAAAAGTGTAAACACCAGCAAGGCAGGACAGGCCATGGAGAACTGGGAGCCTTGTTATGCTGCTGGGCGGGATGTAAATTGCCAACAGACACTCGGGAGAAGTGTATGGTGTTTCCTGAAACATCTAAAAAACAAAGCAACAGAGCCTAGGGCACTTCCACTTATGGTCCTATAGCTTAGGGAAATTAAAATCAAAAAGACACAGCCACCCCAAAGTTTGGGACGCCTCTGTTTACAAGAACCTCGTTTACAGTACAAGTTCAACATCGCAGAAAGTGAAAAATGGATAAAGAAGTTGTGGTGTTTACTTGCAAAGCAATATCACTCAGCAATGAAATCTATGTCATCAGGCCCTTAGCAGCACAATGAGTGGATTCAGGTATGATGATTCTAACTGAAATAAGTCACACAGAAAATGAAACATCATAAGGTATCAGTAATACACGGAATGTAAACTTGGCTACACAGGAACTGAATTACAGAACAGAACAGTGTCTCAAATTTAGAAAACCAACTTATGCTTGCTTAAGGGGAAAGGTGAGTTGGGGTGCTGCATAAAACCAGAGATTGAAATGAGCACAGATAAAGTTCCTTAAGCCAAATATGGAATAGACAAGAGCTACTCCTTGCTCAACGAAATGGACTCAACACCCCATATTAAACGCCTAAGAATGTACCTGACTAGTAAGTATCTTAAAACCTATGGATTGCTATGTCTCCAAAAGAGAATCAAGCATGTGTACAGGGGCATAAACAAAGCAGTGATAGGATTGGAGAGGTTCGGTGAGCAAATGAAGACCCTTTGAAGTCAATTTGCATGGTACCCATTACACGGGTCTCAACTCTCCAGGTTTAAGGTATTCTTCCTTCAGCTAAAACATGCATGTGGAACCCAGAGTATGATCAACCGTGTGAACGGGAGACGTGTTCAAATATGTCTCAGTTTTCCTCCCCTGGTACTCGGGTGCAACATTCCAGATTCTTTACTAACACTCTCCCGACTTGGAGAGTCAGCGCCTTTAACCTCCTGTTTGGCCCAGTTTGCAATTTCTGCGGAAGATGAACAGGAATAGGGAGAACCAATGAGAGACTAGCTGGAGTTGTCTGGACGGGCAAATTTAACTCTCATTTCCCACCAGGAAGAGGAAATAACCAAAGGCTCAGTGTGCCGTGCCGGAACCAGATTAGAGCCTGAAGCCATCCTGCGGTGTTGCGGCCAGCTCAAAAGAAAGCGAGTTGAAGAAAGGAGCTCAGGGGCACTGTAATTCACAAACCTGCAGAGTTATAAATGACAGCTATCGTCCAAAAATATACTGAAGTAAGGCTGCCAAGAGGACTTGAAAGCGGGGCAGAATTGCAGGAAACCGATTTCAGGAGGTAGACTGGAATTGCATTGAAAGCATAGGAAAAGAGGCAGAAGGTCTACAATGATGCACTAGGCGAAAAAGGGCGTATGCGTTTTTTCCTGAATATATTCAGGAAAAAACGCATACGCCCTTTTTGGCCAACCAAGCAAGCTTGCAAAGGAAATCTGCACTACAATGAAGTCTCACTTCCCCCCGGTCAAAAGGGCCATCTGAAAAAAGTGTAAAATCCAGCAAGGCAGGACAGGCCATGGAGAACTGGGAGCCTTGTTATGCTGCTGGGCGGGATGTAAATTGCCAACAGACACTCGGGAGAAGTGTATGGTGTTTCCTGAAACATCTAAAAAACAAAGCAACAGAGCCTAGGGCACTTCCACTTATGGTCCTATAGCTTAGGGAAATTAAAATCAAAAAGACACACCCACCCCAAAGTTTGGAACGGCTCTGTTTACAAGAACCTCGTTTACAGTACAAGTTCAACATCGCAGAAAGTGAAAAATGGATAAAGAACTTTTGGTATTTACTTACAAAGCAATATCACTCAGCAATGAAATCTATGTCATCAGGCCCTTAGCAGCACAATGAGTGGATTCAGGTATGATGATTCTAACTGAAATAAGTCACACAGAAAAAGAAACATCATAAGATATCAGTAATACACGGAATGTAAACTTGGCTACACAGGAACTGAATTCCAAAACAGAACAGGGTCTCAAATTTAGAAAACCAACTTATGCTTGCTTAAGGGGAAAGGTGAGTTGGGGTGCTGCATAAAACCAGAGATTGAAATGAGCACAGATAAAGTTCCTTAAGCCAAATATGGAATAGACAAGAGCTACTCCTTGCTCAACGAAATGGACTCAACACCCCATATTAAACGCCTAAGAATGTACCTGACTAGTAAGTATCTTAAAACCTATGGATTGCTATGTCTCCGAAAGAGAATCAAGCATGTGTACAGGGGCATAAACGCAGCAGTGATAGGATTGGAGAGGTTCGGTGAGCAAATGAAGACCCTTTGATGTCATATTGCATGGTACCCATTCCACGGGTTTCAACTACCCAGGTTTAAGGTATTCTTCCTTCAGCTAAAACATGCATGTGGAACCCAGAGTATGATCAACCATGTGATCGGGAGACGTGTTCAAATATGTCTCAGTTTTCGTACCCTGGTAGTCGGGTGCAACATTCCAGACGCTTTACTAACACTCTCCCGACTTGGAGAGTCAGTCCCTTTAACCTCCTGTTTAGCCCAGTTTGCAATTTCTGCGGAAGATGAACAGGAATAGCGAGAACCAATGAGAGACTAGCTGGAGGTGTCTGGACGGGCAAATTTAACTCTCATTTCCCACCAGGAAGAGGAATTAACCAAAGGCTCAGCGTGCCGTGCTGGAACAAGATTAGGGCCTGAAGCCATCCTGCGGTGTTGCGGCCAGCTCAAAAGAAAGCGAGTTGAAGAAAGGAGCTCAGGGGCACTGTAATTCACAAACCTGCAGAGTTATAAATGACAGCTATCGTCCAAAAATATACTGAAGTAAGGCTGCCAAGAGGACTTGAAAGCGGGGCAGAATTGCAGGAAACCGATTTCAGGAGGTAGACTGGAATTGCATTGAAAGCATAGGAAAAGAGGCAGAAGGTCCACAATGATGCACTAGGCCAAAAAGGGCGTATGCGTTTTTTCCTGAATATATTCAGGAAAAAACGCATACGCCCTTTTTGGCCAACCAAGCAAGCTTGCAAAGGAAATCTGCACTACAATGAAGTCTCACTTCCCCCCGGTCAAAAGGGCCATCTGAAAAAAGTGTAAAATCCAGCAAGGCAGGACAGGCCATGGAGAACTGGGAGCCTTGTTATGCTGCTGGGCGGGATGTAAATTGCCAACAGACACTCGGGAGAAGTGTATGGTGTTTCCTGAAACATCTAAAAAACAAAGCAACAGAGCCTAGGGCACTTCCACTTATGGTCCTATAGCTTAGGGAAATTAAAATCAAAAAGACACACCCACCCCAAAGTTTGGAACGGCTCTGTTTACAAGAACCTCGTTTACAGTACAAGTTCAACATCGCAGAAAGTGAAAAATGGATAAAGAACTTTTGGTATTTACTTACAAAGCAATATCACTCAGCAATGAAATCTATGTCATCAGGCCCTTAGCAGCACAATGAGTGGATTCAGGTATGATGATTCTAACTGAAATAAGTCACACAGAAAAAGAAACATCATAAGATATCAGTAATACACGGAATGTAAACTTGGCTACACAGGAACTGAATTCCAAAACAGAACAGGGTCTCAAATTTAGAAAACCAACTTATGCTTGCTTAAGGGGAAAGGTGAGTTGGGGTGCTGCATAAAACCAGAGATTGAAATGAGCACAGATAAAGTTCCTTAAGCCAAATATGGAATAGACAAGAGCTACTCCTTGCTCAACGAAATGGACTCAACACCGCATATTAAACGCCTAAGAATGTACCTGACTAGTAAGTATCTTAAAACCTATGGATTGCTATGTCTCCGAAAGAGAATCAAGCATGTGTACAGGGGCATAAACGCAGCAGTGATAGGATTGGAGAGGTTCGGTGAGCAAATGAAGACCCTTTGATGTCATATTGCATGGTACCCATTCCACGGGTTTCAACTACCCAGGTTTAAGGTATTCTTCCTTCAGCTAAAACATGCATGTGGAACCCAGAGTATGATCAACCATGTGATCGGGAGACGTGTTCAAATATGTCTCAGTTTTCGTACCCTGGTAGTCGGGTGCAACATTCCAGACGCTTTACTAACACTCTCCCGACTTGGAGAGTCAGTCCCTTTAACCTCCTGTTTAGCCCAGTTTGCAATTTCTGCGGAAGATGAACAGGAATAGCGAGAACCAATGAGAGACTAGCTGGAGGTGTCTGGACGGGCAAATTTAACTCTCATTTCCCACCAGGAAGAGGAATTAACCAAAGGCTCAGCGTGCCGTGCTGGAACAAGATTAGGGCCTGAAGCCATCCTGCGGTGTTGCGGCCAGCTCAAAAGAAAGCGAGTTGAAGAAAGGAGCTCAGGGGCACTGTAATTCACAAACCTGCAGAGTTATAAATGACAGCTATCGTCCAAAAATATACTGAAGTAAGGCTGCCAAGAGGACTTGAAAGCGGGGCAGAATTGCAGGAAACCGATTTCAGGAGGTAGACTGGAATTGCATTGAAAGCATAGGAAAAGAGGCAGAACGTCCACAATGATGCACTTGGCCAAAAAGGGCGTATGCGTTTTTTCCTGAATATATTCAGGAAAAAATGCATACGCCCTTTTTGGCCAACCAAGCAAGCTTGCAAAGGAAATCTGCACTACAATGAAGTCTCACTTCCCCCCGGTCAAAAGGGCCATCTGAAAAAAGTGTAAAATCCAGCAAGGCAGGACAGGCCATGGAGAACTGGGAGCCTTGTTATGCTGCTGGGCGGGATGTAAATTGCCAACAGACACTCGGGAGAAGTGTATGGTGTTTCCTGAAACATCTAAAAAACAAAGCAACAGAGCCTAGGGCACTTCCACTTATGGTCCTATAGCTTAGGGAAATTAAAATCAAAAAGACACAGCCACCCCAAAGTTTGGGACGCCTCTGTTTACAAGAACCTCATTTACAGTACAAGTTCAACATCGCAGAAAGTGAAAAATGGATAAAGAAGTTGTGGTATTTACTTGCAAAGCAATATCACTCAGCAATGAAATCTATGTCATCAGGCCCTTAGCAGCACAATGAGTGGATTCAGGTATGATGATTCTAACTGAAATAAGTCACACAGAAAATGAAACATCATAAGGTATCAGTAATACACGGAATGTAAACTTGGCTACACAGGAACTGAATTACAGAACAGAACAGGGTCTCAAATTTAGAAAACCAACTTATGCTTGCTTAAGGGGAAAGGTGAGTTGGGGTGCTGCATAAAACCAGAGATTGAAATGAGCACAGATAAAGTTCCTTAAGCCAAATATGGAATAGACAAGAGCTACACCTTGCTCAACGAAATGGACTCAACACCGCATATTAAACGCCTAAGAATGTACCTGACTAGTAAGTATCTTAAAACCTATGGATTGCTATGTCTCCGAAAGAGAATCAAGCATGTGTACAGGGGCATAAACGCAGCAGTGATAGGATTGGAGAGGTTCGGTGAGCAAATGAAGACCCTTTGATGTCATATTGCATGGTACCCATTCCACGGGTTTCAACTACCCAGGTTTAAGGTATTCTTCCTTCAGCTAAAACATGCATGTGGAACCCAGAGTATGATCAACCATGTGATCGGGAGACGTGTTCAAATATGTCTCAGTTTTCGTACCCTGGTAGTCGGGTGCAACATTCCAGACGCTTTACTAACACTCTCCCGACTTGGAGAGTCAGTCCCTTTAACCTCCTGTTTAGCCCAGTTTGCAATTTCTGCGGAAGATGAACAGGAATAGCGAGAACCAATGAGAGACTAGCTGGAGGTGTCTGGACGGGCAAATTTAACTCTCATTTCCCACCAGGAAGAGGAATTAACCAAAGGCTCAGCGTGCCGTGCTGGAACAAGATTAGGGCCTGAAGCCATCCTGCGGTGTTGCGGCCAGCTCAAAAGAAAGCGAGTTGAAGAAAGGAGCTCAGGGGCACTGTAATTCACAAACCTGCAGAGTTATAAATGACAGCTATCGTCCAAAAATATACTGAAGTAAGGCTGCCAAGAGGACTTGAAAGCGGGGCAGAATTGCAGGAAACCGATTTCAGGAGGTAGACTGGAATTGCATTGAAAGCATAGGAAAAGAGGCAGAACGTCCACAATGATGCACTTGGCCAAAAAGGGCGTATGCGTTTTTTCCTGAATATATTCAGGAAAAAACGCATACGCCCTTTTTGGCCAACCAAGCAAGCTTGCAAAGGAAATCTGCACTACAATGAAGTCTCACTTCCCCCCGGTCAAAAGGGCCATCTGAAAAAAGTGTAAAATCCAGCAAGGCAGGACAGGCCATGGAGAACTGGGAGCCTTGTTATGCTGCTGGGCGGGATGTAAATTGCCAACAGACACTCGGGAGAAGTGTATGGTGTTTCCTGAAACATCTAAAAAACAAAGCAACAGAGCCTAGGGCACTTCCACTTATGGTCCTATAGCTTAGGGAAATTAAAATCAAAAAGACACAGCCACCCCAAAGTTTGGGACGCCTCTGTTTACAAGAACCTCATTTACAGTACAAGTTCAACATCGCAGAAAGTGAAAAATGGATAAAGAAGTTGTGGTATTTACTTGCAAAGCAATATCACTCAGCAATGAAATCTATGTCATCAGGCCCTTAGCAGCACAATGAGTGGATTCAGGTATGATGATTCTAACTGAAATAAGTCACACAGAAAATGAAACATCATAAGGTATCAGTAATACATGGAATGTAAACTTGGCTACACAGGAACTGAATTACAGAACAGAACAGGGTCTCAAATTTAGAAAACCAACTTATGCTTGCTTAAGGGGAAAGGTGAGTTGGGGTGCTGCATAAAACCAGAGATTGAAATGAGCACAGATAAAGTTCCTTAAGCCAAATATGGAATAGACAAGAGCTACTCCTTGCTCAACGAAATGGACTCAACACCCCATATTAAACGCCTAAGAATGTACCTGACTAGTAAGTATCTTAAAACCTATGGATTGCTATGTCTCCGAAAGAGAATCAAGCGTGTGTACAGGGGCATAAACGCAGCAGTGATAGGATTGGAGAGGTTCGGTGAGCAAATGAAGACCCTTTGAAGTCAATTTGCATGGTACCCATTACACGGGTCTCAACTCTCCAGGTTTAAGGTATTCTTCCTTCAGCTAAAACATGCATGTGGAACCCAGAGTATGATCAACCGTGTGAACGGGAGACGTGTTCAAATATGTCTCAGTTTTCCTCCCCTGGTACTCGGGTGCAACATTCCAGATTCTTTACTAACACTCTCCCGACTTGGAGAGTCAGCGCCTTTAACCTCCTGTTTGGCCCAGTTTGCAATTTCTGCGGAAGATGAACAGGAATAGCGAGAACCAATGAGAGACTAGCTGGAGGTGTCTGGACGGGCAAATTTAACTCTCATTTCCCACCAGGAAGAGGAATTAACCAAAGGCTCAGCGTGCCGTGCTGGAACAAGATTAGGGCCTGAAGCCATCCTGCGGTGTTGCGGCCAGCTCAAAAGAAAGCGAGTTGAAGAAAGGAGCTCAGGGGCACTGTAATTCACAAACCTGCAGAGTTATAAATGACAGCTATCGTCCAAAAATAGACTGAAGTAAGGCTGCCAAGAGGACTTGAAAGCGGGGCAGAATTGCAGGAAACCGATTTCAGGAGGTAGACTGGAATTGCATTGAAAGCATAGGAAAAGAGGCAGAACGTCCACAATGATGCACTTGGCCAAAAAGGGCGTATGCGTTTTTTCCTGAATATATTCAGGGAAAAACGCATACGCCCTTTTTGGCCAACCAAGCAAGCTTGCAAAGGAAATCTGCACTACAATGAAGTCTCACTTCCCCCCGGTCAAAAGGGCCATCTGAAAAAAGTGTAAAATCCAGCAAGGCAGGACAGGCCATGGAGAACTGAGAGCCTTGTTATGCTGCTGGGCGGGATGTAAATTGCCAACAGACACTCCGGAGAAGTGTATGGTGTTTCCTGAAACATCTAAAAAACAAAGCAACAGAGCCTAGGGCACTTCCACTTATGGTCCTATAGCTTAGGGAAATTAAAATCAAAAAGACACAGCCACCCCAAAGTTTGGGACGCCTCTGTTTACAAGAACCTCGTTTACAGTACAAGTTCAACATCGCAGAAAGTGAAAAATGGATAAAGAAGTTGTGGTATTTACTTACAAAGCAATATCACTCAGCAATGAAATCTATGTCATCAGGCCCTTAGCAGCACAATGAGTGGATTCAGGTATGATGATTCTAACTGAAATAAGTCACACAGAAAAAGAAACATCATAAGATATCACTAATACACGGAATATAAACTTGGCTACACAGGAACTGAATTCCAAAACAGAACAGCATCTCAAATTTAGAAAACCAACTTATGCTTGCTTAAGGGGAAAGGTGAGTTGGGGTGCTGCATAAAACCAGAGATTGAAATGAGCACAGATAAAGTTCTTTAAGCCAAATATGGAATAGACAAGAGCTACTCCTTGCTCAACGAAATGGACTCAACACCCCATATTAAACGCCTAAGAATGTACCTGACTAGAAAGTATCTTAAAACCTATGGATTGCTATGTCTCCGAAAGAGAATCAAGCGTGTGTACAGGGGCATAAACGCAGCAGTGATAGGATTGGAGAGGTTCGGTGAGCAAATGAAGACCCTTTGAAGTCAATTTGCATGGTACCCATTACACGGGTCTCAACTCTCCAGGTTTAAGGTATTCTTCCTTCAGCTAAAACATGCATGTGGAACCCAGAGTATGATCAACCATGTGAACGGGAGACGTGTTCAAATATGTCTCAGTTTTCCTCCCCTGGTACTCGGGTGCAACATTCCAGATTCTTTACTAACACTCTCCCGACTTGGAGAGTCAGCGCCTTTAACCTCCTGTTTGGCCCAGTTTGCAATTTCTGCGGAAGACGAACAGGAATAGGGAGAACCAATGAGAGACTAGCTGGAGTTGTCTGGACGGGCAAATTTAACTCTCATTTCCCACCAGGAAGAGGAAATAACCAAAGGCTCAGTGTGCCGTGCCGGAACCAGATTAGAGCCTGAAGCCATCCTGCGGTGTTGCGGCCAGCTCAAAAGAAAGCGAGTTGAAGAAAGGAGCTCAGGGGCACTGTAATTCACAAACCTGCAGAGTTATAAATGACAGCTATCGTCCAAAAATATACTGAAGTAAGGCTGCCAAGAGGACTTGAAAACGGGGCAGAATTGCAGGAAACCGATTTCAGGAGGTAGACTGGAATTGCATTGAAAGCATAGGAAAAGAGGCAGAACGTCCACAATGATGCACTTGGCCAAAAAGGGCGTATGCGTTTTTTCCTGAATATATTCAGGAAAAAACGCATACGCCCTTTTTGGCCAACCAAGCAAGCTTGCAAAGGAAATCTGCACTACAATGAAGTCTCACTTCCCCCCGGTCAAAAGGGCCATCTGAAAAAAGTGTAAAATCCAGCAAGGCAGGACAGGCCATGGAGAACTGGGAGCCTTGTTATGCTGCTGGGCGGATTGTAAATTGCCAACAGACACTCGGGAGAAGTGTATGGTGTTTCCTGAAACATCTAAAAAACAAAGCAACAGAGCCTAGGGCACTTCCACTTATGGTCCTATAGCTTAGGGAAATTAAAATCAAAAAGACACACCCACCCCAAAGTTTGGAACGGCTCTGTTTACAAGAACCTCGTTTACAGTACAAGTTCAACATCGCAGAAAGTGAAAAATGGATAAAGAACTTTTGGTATTTACTTACAAAGCAATATCACTCAGCAATGAAATCTATGTCATCAGGCCCTTAGCAGCACAATGAGTGGATTCAGGTATGATGATTCTAACTGAAATAAGTCACACAGAAAAAGAAACATCATAAGATATCAGTAATACACGGAATGTAAACTTGGCTACACAGGAACTGAATTCCAAAACAGAACAGGGTCTCAAATTTAGAAAACCAACTTATGCTTGCTTAAGGGGAAAGGTGAGTTGGGGTGCTGCATAAAACCAGAGATTGAAATGAGCACAGATAAAGTTCCTTAAGCCAAATATGGAATAGACAAGAGCTACTCCTTGCTCAACGAAATGGACTCAACACCGCATATTAAACGCCTAAGAATGTACCTGACTAGTAAGTATCTTAAAACCTATGGATTGCTATGTCTCCGAAAGAGAATCAAGCATGTGTACAGGGGCATAAACGCAGCAGTGATAGGATTGGAGAGGTTCGGTGAGCAAATGAAGACCCTTTGATGTCATATTGCATGGTACTCATTCCACGGGTTTCAACTACCCAGGTTTAAGGTATTCTTCCTTCAGCTAAAACATGCATGTGGAACCCAGAGTATGATCAACCATGTGATCGGGAGACGTGTTCAAATATGTCTCAGTTTTCGTACCCTGGTACTCGGGTGCAACATTCCAGACGCTTTACTAACACTCTCCCGACTTGGAGAGTCAGTCCCTTTAACCTCCTGTTTAGCCCAGTTTGCAATTTCTGCGGAAGATGAACAGGAATAGCGAGAACCAATGAGAGACTAGCTGGAGGTGTCTGGACGGGCAAATTTAACTCTCATTTCCCACCAGGAAGAGGAATTAACCAAAGGCTCAGCGTGCCGTGCTGGAACAAGATTAGGGCCTGAAGCCATCCTGCGGTGTTGCGGCCAGCTCAAAAGAAAGCGAGTTGAAGAAAGGAGCTCAGGGGCACTGTAATTCACAAACCTGCAGAGTTATGAATGACAGCTATCGTCCAAAAATATACTGAAGTAAGGCTGCCAAGAGGACTTGAAAGCGGGGCAGAATTGCAGGAAACCGATTTCAGGAGGTAGACTGGAATTGCATTGAAAGCATAGGAAAAGAGGCAGAACGTCCACAATGATGCACTTGGCCAAAAAGGGCGTATGCGTTTTTTCCTGAATATATTCAGGAAAAAACGCATACGCACTTTTTGGCCAACCGAGCAAGCATGCAAAGGAAATCTGCACTACAATGAAGTCTCACTTCCCCCCGGTCAAAAGGGCCATCTGAAAAAAGTGTAAACTCCAGCAAGGCAGGACAGGCCATGGAGAACTGGGAGCCTTGTTATGCTGCTGGGCGGGATGTAAATTGCCAACAGACACTCGGGAGAAGTGTATGGTGTTTCCTGAAACATCTAAAAAACAAAGCAACAGAGCCTAGGGCACTTCCACTTATGGTCCTATAGCTTAGGGAAATTAAAATCAAAAAGACACACCCACCCCAAAGTTTGGAACGGCTCTGTTTACAAGAACCTCGTTTACAGTACAAGTTCAACATCGCAGAAAGTGAGAAATGGATAAAGAACTTTTGGTATTTACTTACAAAGCAATATCACTCAGCAATGAAATCTATGTCATCAGGCCCTTAGCAGCACAATGAGTGGATTCAGATATGATGATTCTAACTGAAATAAGTCACACAGAAAAAGAAACATCATAAGATATCAGTAATACACGGAATGTAAACTTGGCTACACAGGAACTGAATTCCAAAACAGAACAGGGTCTCAAATTTAGAAAACCAACTTATGCTTGCTTAAGGGGAAAGGTGAGTTGGGGTGCTGCATAAAACCAGAGATTGAAATGAGCACAGATAAAGTTCCTTAAGCCAAATATGGAATAGACAAGAGCTACTCCTTGCTCAACGAAATGGACTCAACACCGCATATTAAACGCCTAAGAATGTACCTGACTAGTAAGTATCTTAAAACCTATGGATTGCTATGTCTCCGAAAGAGAATCAAGCATGTGTACAGGGGCATAAACGCAGCAGTGATAGGATTGGAGAGGTTCGGTGAGCAAATGAAGACCCTTTGATGTCATATTCCATGGTACCCATTCCACGGGTTTCAACTACCCAGGTTTAAGGTATTCTTCCTTCAGCTAAAACATGCATGTGGAACCCAGAGTATGATCAACCATGTGATCGGGAGACGTGTTCAAATATGTCTCAGTTTTCGTACCCTGGTAGTCGGGTGCAACATTCCAGACGCTTTACTAACACTCTCCCGACTTGGAGAGTCAGTCCCTTTAACCTCCTGTTTAGCCCAGTTTGCAATTTCTGCGGAAGATGAACAGGAATAGCGAGAACCAATGAGAGACTAGCTGGAGGTGTCTGGACGGGCAAATTTAACTCTCATTTCCCACCAGGAAGAGGAATTAACCAAAGGCTCAGCGTGCCGTGCTGGAACAAGATTAGGGCCTGAAGCCATCCTGCGGTGTTGCGGCCAGCTCAAAAGAAAGCGAGTTGAAGAAAGGAGCTCAGGGGCACTGTAATTCACAAACCTGCAGAGTTATAAATGACAGCTATCGTCCAAAAATAGACTGAAGTAAGGCTGCCAAGAGGACTTGAAAGCGGGGCAGAATTGCAGGAAACCGATTTCAGGAGGTAGACTGGAATTGCATTGAAAGCATAGGAAAAGAGGCAGAACGTCCACAATGATGCACTTGGCCAAAAAGGGCGTATGCGTTTTTTCCTGAATATATTCAGGAAAAAACGCATACGCCCTTTTTGGCCAACCAAGCAAGCTTGCAAAGGAAATCTGCACTACAATGAAGTCTCACTTCCCCCCGGTCAAAAGGGCCATCTGAAAAAAGTGTAAAATCCAGCAAGGCAGGACAGGCCATGGAGAACTGGGAGCCTTGTTATGCTGCTGGGCGGGATGTAAATTGCCAACAGACACTCGGGAGAAGTGTATGGTGTTTCCTGAAACATCTAAAAAACAAAGCAACAGAGCCTAGGGCACTTCCACTTATGGTCCTATAGCTTAGGGAAATTAAAATCAAAAAGACACAGCCACCCCAAAGTTTGGGACGCCTCTGTTTACAAGAACCTCATTTACAGTACAAGTTCAACATCGCAGAAAGTGAAAAATGGATAAAGAAGTTGTGGTATTTACTTGCAAAGCAATATCACTCAGCAATGAAATCTATGTCATCAGGCCCTTAGCAGCACAATGAGTGGATTCAGGTATGATGATTCTAACTGAAATAAGTCACACATAAAATGAAACATCATAAGGTATCAGTAATACACGGAATGTAAACTTGGCTACACAGGAACTGAATTACAGAACAGAACAGGGTCTCAAATTTAGAAAACCAACTTATGCTTGCTTAAGGGGAAAGGTGAGTTGGGGTGCTGCATAAAACCAGAGATTGAAATGAGCACAGATAAAGTTCCTTAAGCCAAATATGGAATAGACAAGAGCTACTCCTTGCTCAACGAAATGGACTCAACACCCCATATTAAACGCCTAAGAATGTACCTGACTAGTAAGTATCTTAAAACCTATGGATTGCTATGTCTCCAAAAGAGAATCAAGCGTGTGTACAGGGGCATAAACGCAGCAGTGATAGGATTGGAGAGGTTCGGTGAGCAAATGAAGACCCTTTGAAGTCAATTTGCATGGTACCCATTACACGGGTCTCAACTCTCCAGGTTTAAGGTATTCTTCCTTCAGCTAAAACATGCATGTGGAACCCAGAGTATGATCAACCATGTGATCGGGAGATGTGTTCAAATATGTCTCAGTTTTCGTACCCTGGTACTCGGTTGCAACATTCCAGACGCTTTACTAACACTCTCCCGACTTGGAGAGTCAGTCCCTTTAACCTCCTGTTTAGCCCAGTTTGCAATTTCTGCGGAAGATGAACAGGAATAGCGAGAACCAATGAGAGACTAGCTGGAGGTGTCTGGACGGGCAAATTTAACTCTCATTTCCCACCAGGAAGAGGAAATAACCAAAGGCTCAGTGTGCCGTGCCGGAACCAGATTAGAGCCTGAAGCCATCCTGCGGTGTTGCGGCCAGCTCAAAAGAAAGCGAGTTGAAGAAAGGAGCTCAGGGGCACTGTAATTCACAAACCTGCAGAGTTATAAATGACAGCTATCGTCCAAAAATATACTGAAGTAAGGCTGCCAAGAGGACTTGAAAACGGGGCAGAATTGCAGGAAACCGATTTCAGGAGGTAGACTGGAATTGCATTGAAAGCATAGGAAAAGAGGCAGAACGTCCACAATGATGCACTTGGCCAAAAAGGGCGTATGCGTTTTTTCCTGAATATATTCAGGAAAAAACGCATACGCCCTTTTTGGCCAACCAAGCAAGCTTGCAAAGGAAATCTGCACTACAATGAAGTCTCACTTCCCCCCGGTCAAAAGGGCCATCTGAAAAAAGTGTAAAATCCAGCAAGGCAGGACAGGCCATGGAGAACTGGGAGCCTTGTTATGCTGCTGGGCGGGATGTAAATTGCCAACAGACACTCGGGAGAAGTCTATGGTGTTTCCTGAAACATCTAAAAAACAAAGCAACAGAGCCTAGGGCACTTCCACTTATGGTCCTATAGCTTAGGGAAATTAAAATCAAAAAGACACACCCACCCCAAAGTTTGGAACGGCTCTGTTTACAAGAACCTCGTTTACAGTACAAGTTCAACATCGCAGAAAGTGAAAAATGGATAAAGAACTTTTGGTATTTACTTACAAAGCAATATCACTCAGCAATGAAATCTATGTCATCAGGCCCTTAGCAGCACAATGAGTGGATTCAGGTATGATGATTCTAACTGAAATAAGTCACACAGAAAAAGAAACATCATAAGATATCAGTAATACACGGAATGTAAACTTGGCTACACAGGAACTGAATTCCAAAACAGAACAGGGTCTCAAATTTAGAAAACCAACTTATGCTTGCTTAAGGGGAAAGGTGAGTTGGGGTGCTGCATAAAACCAGAGATTGAAATGAGCACAGATAAAGTTCCTTAAGCCAAATATGGAATAGACAAGAGCTACTCCTTGCTCAACGAAATGGACTCAACACCGCATATTAAACGCCTAAGAATGTACCTGACTAGTAAGTATCTTAAAACCTATGGATTGCTATGTCTCCGAAAGAGAATCAAGCATGTGTACAGGGGCATAAACGCAGCAGTGATAGGATTGGAGAGGTTCGGTGAGCAAATGAAGACCCTTTGATGTCATATTGCATGGTACTCATTCCACGGGTTTCAACTACCCAGGTTTAAGGTATTCTTCCTTCAGCTAAAACATGCATGTGGAACCCAGAGTATGATCAACCATGTGATCGGGAGACGTGTTCAAATATGTCTCAGTTTTCGTACCCTGGTACTCGGGTGCAACATTCCAGACGCTTTACTAACACTCTCCCGACTTGGAGAGTCAGTCCCTTTAACCTCCTGTTTAGCCCAGTTTGCAATTTCTGCGGAAGATGAACAGGAATAGCGAGAACCAATGAGAGACTAGCTGGAGGTGTCTGGACGGGCAAATTTAACTCTCATTTCCCACCAGGAAGAGGAATTAACCAAAGACACAGCGTGCCGTGCTGGAACAAGATTAGGGCCTGAAGCCATCCTGCGGTGTTGCGGCCAGCTCAAAAGAAAGCGAGTTGAAGAAAGGAGCTCAGGGGCACTGTAATTCACAAACCTGCAGAGTTATGAATGACAGCTATCGTCCAAAAATATACTGAAGTAAGGCTGCCAAGAGGACTTGAAAGCGGGGCAGAATTGCAGGAAACCGATTTCAGGAGGTAGACTGGAATTGCATTGAAAGCATAGGAAAAGAGGCAGAACGTCCACAATGATGCACTTGGCCAAAAAGGGCGTATGCGTTTTTTCCTGAATATATTCAGGAAAAAACGCATACGCACTTTTTGGCCAACCAAGCAAGCATGCAAAGGAAATCTGCACTAAAATGAAGTCTCACTTCCCCCCGGTCAAAAGGGCCATCTGAAAAAAGTGTAAACTCCAGCAAGGCAGGACAGGCCATGGAGAACTGGGAGCCTTGTTATGCTGATGGGCGGGATGTAAATTGCCAACAGACACTCGGGAGAAGTGTATGGTGTTTCCTGAAACATCTAAAAAACAAAGCAACAGAGCCTAGGGCACTTCCACTTATGGTTCTATAGCTTAGGGAAATTAAAATCAAAAAGACACAGCCACCCCAAAGTTTGGGACGCCTCTGTTTACAAGAACCTCGTTTACAGTACAAGTTCAACATCGCAGAAAGTGAAAAATGGATAAAGAAGTTGTGGTATTTACTTGCAAAGCAATATCACTCAGCAATGAAATCTATGTCATCAGGCCCTTAGCAGCACAATGAGTGAATTCAGGTATGATGATTCTAACTGAAATAAGTCACACAGAAAATGAAACATCATAAGGTATCAGTAATACACGGAATGTAAACTTGGCTACACAGGAACTGAATTACAGAACAGAACAGGGTCTCAAATTTAGAAAACCAACTTATGCTTGCTTAAGGGGAAAGGTGAGTTGGGGTGCTGCATAAAACCAGAGATTGAAATGAGCACAGATAAAGTTCCTTAAGCCAAATATGGAATAGACAAGAGCTACTCCTTGCTCAACGAAATGGACTCAACACCCCATATTAAACGCCTAAGAATGTACCTGACTAGTAAGTATCTTAAAACCTATGGATTGCTATGTCTCCGAAAGAGAATCAAGCATGTGTACAGGGGCATAAACGCAGCAGTGATAGGATTGGAGAGGTTCGGTGAGCAAATGAAGACCCTTTGATGTCATATTGCATGGTACCCATTCCACGGGTTTCAACTACCCAGGTTTAAGGTATTCTTCCTTCAGCTAAAACATGCATGTGGAACCCAGAGTATGATCAACCATGTGATCGGGAGACGTGTTCAAATATGTCTCAGTTTTCGTACCCTGGTACTCGGGTGCAACATTCCAGACGCTTTACTAACACTCTCCCGACTTGGAGAGTCAGCGCCTTTAACCTCCTGTTTGGCCCAGTTTGCAATTTCTGCGGAAGATGAACAGGAATAGGGAGAACCAATGAGAGACTAGCTGGAGTTGTCTGGACGGGCAAATTTAACTCTCATTTCCCACCAGGAAGAGGAAATAACCAAAGGCTCAGTGTGCCGTGCCGGAACCAGATTAGAGCCTGAAGCCATCCTGCGGTGTTGCGGCCAGCTCAAAAGAAAGCGAGTTGAAGAAAGGAGCTCAGGGGCACTGTAATTCACAAACCTGCAGAGTTATAAATGACAGCTATCGTCCAAAAATAGACTGAAGTAAGGCTGCCAAGAGGACTTGAAAGCGGGGCAGAATTGCAGGAAACCGATTTCAGGAGGTAGACTGGAATTGCATTGAAAGCATAGGAAAAGAGGCAGAACGTCCACAATGATGCACTTGGCCAAAAAGGGCGTATGCGTTTTTTCCTGAATATATTCAGGAAAAAACGCATACGCCCTTTTTGGCCAACCAAGCAAGCTTGCAAAGGAAATCTGCACTACAATGAAGTCTCACTTCCCCCCGGTCAAAAGGGCCATCTGAAAAAAGTGTAAAATCCAGCAAGGCAGGACAGGCCATGGAGAACTGGGAGCCTTGTTATGCTGCTGGGCGGGATGTAAATTGCCAACAGACACTCGGGAGAAGTCTATGGTGTTTCCTGAAACATCTAAAAAACAAAGCAACAGAGCCTAGGGCACTTCCACTTATGGTCCTATAGCTTAGGGAAATTAAAATCAAAAAGACACACCCACCCCAAAGTTTGGAACGGCTCTGTTTACAAGAACCTCGTTTACAGTACAAGTTCAACATCGCAGAAAGTGAAAAATGGATAAAGAACTTTTGGTATTTACTTACAAAGCAATATCACTCAGCAATGAAATCTATGTCATCAGGCCCTTAGCAGCACAATGAGTGGATTCAGGTATGATGATTCTAACTGAAATAAGTCACACAGAAAAAGAAACATCATAAGATATCAGTAATACACGGAATGTAAACTTGGCTACACAGGAACTGAATTCCAAAACAGAACAGGGTCTCAAATTTAGAAAACCAACTTATGCTTGCTTAAGGGGAAAGGTGAGTTGGGGTGCTGCATAAAACCAGAGATTGAAATGAGCACAGATAAAGTTCCTTAAGCCAAATATGGAATAGACAAGAGCTACTCCTTGCTCAACGAAATGGACTCAACACCGCATATTAAACGCCTAAGAATGTACCTGACTAGTAAGTATCTTAAAACCTATGGATTGCTATGTCTCCGAAAGAGAATCAAGCATGTGTACAGGGGCATAAACGCAGCAGTGATAGGATTGGAGAGGTTCGGTGAGCAAATGAAGACCCTTTGATGTCATATTGCATGGTACCCATTCCACGGGTTTCAACTACCCAGGTTTAAGGTATTCTTCCTTCAGCTAAAACATGCATGTGGAACCCAGAGTATGATCAACCATGTGATCGGGAGACGTGTTCAAATATGTCTCAGTTTTCGTACCCTGGTAGTCGGGTGCAACATTCCAGACGCTTTACTAACACTCTCCCGACTTGGAGAGTCAGTCCCTTTAACCTCCTGTTTAGCCCAGTTTGCAATTTCTGCGGAAGATGAACAGGAATAGCGAGAACCAATGAGAGACTAGCTGGAGGTGTCTGGACGGGCAAATTTAACTCTCATTTCCCACCAGGAAGAGGAATTAACCAAAGGCTCAGCGTGCCGTGCTGGAACAAGATTAGGGCCTGAAGCCATCCTGCGGTGTTGCGGCCAGCTCACAAGAAAGCGAGTTGAAGAAAGGAGCTCAGGGGCACTGTAATTCACAAACCTGCAGAGTTATAAATGACAGCTATCGTCCAAAAATATACTGAAGTAAGGCTGCCAAGAGGACTTGAAAGCGGGGCAGAATTGCAGGAAACCGATTTCAGGAGGTAGACTGGAATTGCATTGAAAGCATAGGAAAAGAGGCAGAACGTCCACAATGATGCACTTGGCCAAAAAGCGCGTATGCGTTTTTTCCTGAATATATTCAGGAAAAAACGCATACGCCCTTTTTGGCCAACCAAGCAAGCTTGCAAAGGAAATCTGCACTACAATGAAGTCTCACTTCCCCCCGGTCAAAAGGGCCATCTGAAAAAAGTGTAAAATCCAGCAAGGCAGGACAGGCCATGGAGAACTGGGAGCCTTGTTATGCTGCTGGGCGGGATGTAAATTGCCAACAGACACTCGGGAGAAGTGTATGGTGTTTCCTGAAACATCTAAAACACAAAGCAACAGAGCCTAGGGCACTTCCACTTATTGTCCTATAGCTTAGGGAAATTAAAATCAAAAAGACACAGCCACCCCAAAGTTTGGGACGCCTCTGTTTACAAGAACCTCATTTACAGTACAAGTTCAACATCGCAGAAAGTGAAAAATGGATAAAGAAGTTGTGGTATTTACTTGCAAAGCAATATCACTCAGCAATGAAATCTATGTCATCAGGCCCTTAGCAGCACAATGAGTGGATTCAGGTATGATGATTCTAACTGAAATAAGTCACACAGAAAATGAAACATCATAAGGTATCAGTAATACACGGAATGTAAACTTGGCTACACAGGAACTGAATTACAGAACAGAAAAGGGTCTCAAATTTAGAAAACCAGCTTATGCTTGCTTAAGGGGAAAGGTGAGTTGGGGTGCTGCATAAAACCAGAGATTGAAATGAGCACAGATAAAGTTCCTTAAGCCAAATATGGAATAGACAAGAGCTACTCCTTGCTCAACGAAATGGACTCAACACCCCATATTAAACGCCTAAGAATGTACCTGACTAGTAAGTATCTTAAAACCTATGGATTGCTATGTCTCCAAAAGAGAATCAAGCGTGTGTACAGGGGCATAAACGCAGCAGTGATAGGATTGGAGAGGTTCGGTGAGCAAATGAAGACCCTTTGAAGTCAATTTGCATGGTACCCATTACACGGGTCTCAACTCTCCAGGTTTAAGGTATTCTTCCTTCAGCTAAAACATGCATGTGGAACCCAGAGTATGATCAACCGTGTGAACGGGAGACGTGTTCAAATATGTCTCAGTTTTCCTCCCCTGGTACTCGGGTGCAACATTCCAGATTCTTTACTAACACTCTCCCGACTTGGAGAGTCAGCGCCTTTAACCTCCTGTTTGGCCCAGTTTGCAATTTCTGCGGAAGATGAACAGGAATAGGGAGAACCAATGAGAGACTAGCTGGAGTTGTCTGGACGGGCAAATTTAACTCTCATTTCCCACCAGGAAGAGGAAATAACCAAAGGCTCAGTGTGCCGTGCCGGAACCAGTTTAGAGCGTGAAGCCATCCTGCGGTGTTGCGGCCAGCTCAAAAGAAAGCGAGTTGAAGAAAGGAGCTCAGGGGCACTGTAATTCACAAACCTGCAGAGTTATAAATGACAGCTATCGTCCAAAAATATACTGAAGTAAGGCTGCCAAGAGGACTTGAAAGCGGGGCAGAATTGCAGGAAACCGATTTCAGGAGGTAGACTGGAATTGCATTGAAAGCATAGGAAAAGAGGCAGAACGTCCACAATGATGCACTTGGCCAAAAAGGGCGTATGCGTTTTTTCCTGAATATATTCAGGAGAAAACGCATACGCCCTTTTTGGCCAACCAAGCAAGCTTGCAAAGGAAATCTGCACTACAATGAAGTCTCACTTCCCCCCGGTCAAAAGGGCCATCTGAAAAAAGTGTAAAATCCAGCAAGGCAGGACAGGCCATGGAGAACTGGGAGCCTTGTTATGCTGCTGGGCGGGATGTAAATTGCCAACAGACACTCGGGAGAAGTGTATGGTGTTTCCTGAAACATCTAAAAAACAAAGCAACAGAGCCTAGGGCACTTCCACTTATTGTCCTATAGCTTAGGGAAATTAAAATCAAAAAGACACAGCCACCCCAAAGTTTGGGACGCCTCTGTTTACAAGAACCTCATTTACAGTACAAGTTCAACATCGCAGAAAGTGAAAAATGGATAAAGAAGTTGTGGTATTTACTTGCAAAGCAATATCACTCAGCAATGAAATCTATGTCATCAGGCCCTTAGCAGCACAATGAGTGGATTCAGGTATGATGATTCTAACTGAAATAAGTCACACAGAAAAAGAAACATCATAAGATATCAGTAATACACGGAATGTAAACTTGGCTACACAGGAACTGAATTCCAAAACAGAACAGGGTCTCAAATTTAGAAAACCAACTTATGCTTGCTTAAGGGGAAAGGTGAGTTGGGGTGCTGCATAAAACCAGAGATTGAAATGAGCACAGATAAAGTTCCTTAAGCCAAATATGGAATAGACAAGAGCTACTCCTTGCTCAACGAAATGGACTCAACACCGCATATTAAACGCCTAAGAATGTACCTGACTAGTAAGTATCTTAAAACCTATGGATTGCTATGTCTCCGAAAGAGAATCAAGCATGTGTACAGGGGCATAAACGCAGCAGTGATAGGATTGGAGAGGTTCGGTGAGCAAATGAAGACCCTTTGATGTCATATTGCATGGTACCCATTCCACGGGTTTCAACTACCCAGGTTTAAGGTATTCTTCCTTCAGCTAAAACATGCATGTGGAACCCAGAGTATGATCAACCATGTGATCGGGAGACGTGTTCAAATATGTCTCAGTTTTCGTACCCTGGTAGTCGGGTGCAACATTCCAGACGCTTTACTAACACTCTCCCGACTTGGAGAGTCAGTCCCTTTAACCTCCTGTTTAGCCCAGTTTGCAATTTCTGCGGAAGATGAACAGGAATAGCGAGAACCAATGAGAGACTAGCTGGAGGTGTCTGGACGGGCAAATTTAACTCTCATTTCCCACTAGGAAGAGGAATTAACCAAAGGCTCAGCGTGCCGTGCTGGAACAAGATTAGGGCCTGAAGCCATCCTGCGGTGTTGCGGCCAGCTCAAAAGAAAGCGAGTTGAAGAAAGGAGCTCAGGGGCACTGTAATTCACAAACCTGCAGAGTTATAAATGACAGCTATCGTCCAAAAATATACTGAAGTAAGGCTGCCAAGAGGACTTGAAAGCGGGGCAGAATTGCAGGAAACCGATTTCAGGAGGTAGACTGGAATTGCATTGAAAGCATAGGAAAAGAGGCAGAACGTCCACAATGATGCACTTGGCCAAAAAGGGCGTATGCGTTTTTTCCTGAATATATTCAGGAAAAAACGCATACGCCCTGTTTGGCCAACCAAGCAAGCTTGCAAAGGAAATCTGCACTACAATGAAGTCTCACTTCCCCCCGGTCAAAAGGGCCATCTGAAAAAAGTGTAAAATCCAGCAAGGCAGGACAGGCCATGGAGAACTGGGAGCCTTGTTATGCTGCTGGGCGGGATGTAAATTGCCAACAGACACTCGGGAGAAGTGTATGGTGTTTCCTGAAACATCTAAAAAACAAAGCAACAGAGCCTAGGGCACTTCCACTTATGGTCCTATAGCTTAGGGAAATTAAAATCAAAAAGACACAGCCACCCCAAAGTTTGGGACGCCTCTGTTTACAAGAACCTCATTTACAGTACAAGTTCAACATCGCAGAAAGTGAAAAATGGATAAAGAAGTTGTGGTATTTACTTGCAAAGCAATATCACTCAGCAATGAAATCTATGTCATCAGGCCCTTAGCAGCACAATGAGTGGATTCAGGTATGATGATTCTAACTGAAATAAGTCACACAGAAAAAGAAACATCATAAGATATCAGTAATACACGGAATGTAAACTTGGCTACACAGGAACTGAATTCCAAAACAGAACAGGGTCTCAAATTTAGAAAACCAACTTATGCTTGCTTAAGGGGAAAGGTGAGTTGGGGTGCTGCATAAAACCAGAGATTGAAATGAGCACAGATAAAGTTCCTTAAGCCAAATATGGAATAGACAAGAGCTACTCCTTGCTCAACGAAATGGACTCAACACCGCATATTAAACGCCTAAGAATGTACCTGACTAGTAAGTATCTTAAAACCTATGGATTGCTATGTCTCCGAAAGAGAATCAAGCATGTGTACAGGGGCATAAACGCAGCAGTGATAGGATTGGAGAGGTTCGGTGAGCAAATGAAGACCCTTTGATGTCATATTGCATGGTACCCATTCCACGGGTTTCAACTACCCAGGTTTAAGGTATTCTTCCTTCAGCTAAAACATGCATGTGGAACCCAGAGTATGATCAACCATGTGATCGGGAGACGTGTTCAAATATGTCTCAGTTTTCGTACCCTGGTAGTCGGGTGCAACATTCCAGACGCTTTACTAACACTCTCCCGACTTGGAGAGTCAGTCCCTTTAACCTCCTGTTTAGCCCAGTTTGCAATTTCTGCGGAAGATGAACAGGAATAGCGAGAACCAATGAGAGACTAGCTGGAGGTGTCTGGACGGGCAAATTTAACTCTCATTTCCCACCAGGAAGAGGAATTAACCAAAGGCTCAGCGTGCCGTGCTGGAACAAGATTAGGGCCTGAAGCCATCCTGCGGTGTTGCGGCCAGCTCAAAAGAAAGCGAGTTGAAGAAAGGAGCTCAGGGGCACTGTAATTCACAAACCTGCAGAGTTATAAATGACAGCTATCGTCCAAAAATATACTGAAGTAAGGCTGCCAAGAGGACTTGAAAGCGGGGCAGAATTGCAGGAAACCGATTTCAGGAGGTAGACTGGAATTGCATTGAAAGCATAGGAAAAGAGGCAGAACGTCCACAATGATGCACTTGGCCAAAAAGGGCGTATGCGTTTTTTCCTGAATATATTCAGGAAAAAACGCATACGCCCTTTTTGGCCAACCAAGCAAGCTTGCAAAGGAAATCTGCACTACAATGAAGTCTCACTTCCCCCCGGTCAAAAGGGCCATCTGAAAAAAGTGTAAAATCCAGCAAGGCAGGACAGGCCATGGAGAACTGGGAGCCTTGTTATGCTGCTGGGCGGGATGTAAATTGCCAACAGACACTCGGGAGAAGTGTATGGTGTTTCCTGAAACATCTAAAACACAAAGCAACAGAGCCTAGGGCACTTCCACTTATGGTCCTATAGCTTAGGGAAATTAAAATCAAAAAGACACAGCCACCCCAAAGTTTGGGACGCCTCTGTTTACAAGAACCTCATTTACAGTACAAGTTCAACATCGCAGAAAGTGAAAAATGGATAAAGAAGTTGTGGTATTTACTTGCAAAGCAATATCACTCAGCAATGAAATCTATGTCATCAGGCCCTTAGCAGCACAATGAGTGGATTCAGGTATGATGATTCTAACTGAAATAAGTCACACAGAAAATGAAACATCATAAGGTATCAGTAATACACGGAATGTAAACTTGGCTACACAAGAACTGAATTACAGAACAGAACAGGGTCTCAAATTTAGAAAACCAACTTATGCTTGCTTAAGGGGAAAGGTGAGTTGGGGTGCTGCATAAAACCAGAGATTGAAATGAGCACAGATAAAGTTCCTTATTCCAAATATGGAATAGACAAGACATACTCCTTGCTCAACGAAATGGACTCAACACCCCATATTAAACGCCTAAGAATGTACCTGACTAGTAAGTATCTTAAAACCTATGGATTGCTATGTCTCCAAAAGAGAATCAAGCGTGTGTACAGGGGCATAAACGCAGCAGTGATAGGATTGGAGAGGTTCGGTGAGCAAATGAAGACCCTTTGAAGTCAATTTGCATGGTACCCATTACACGGGTCTCAACTCTCCAGGTTTAAGGTATTCTTCCTTCAGCTAAAACATGCATGTGGAACCCAGAGTATGATCAACCGTGTGAACGGGAGACGTGTTCAAATATGTCTCAGTTTTCCTCCCCTGGTACTCGGGTGCAACATTCCAGATTCTTTACTAACTCTCTCCCGACTTGGAGAGTCAGCGCCTTTAACCTCCTGTTTGGCCCAGTTTGCAATTTCTGCGGAAGATGAACAGGAATAGCGAGAACCAATGAGAGACTAGCTGGAGTTGTCTGGACGGGCAAATTTAACTCTCATTTCCCACCAGGAAGAGGAAATAACCAAAGGGTCAGTGTGCCGTGCCGGAACCAGTTTAGAGCCTGAAGCCATCCTGCGGTGTTGCGGCCAGCTCAAAAGAAAGCGAGTTGAAGAAAGGAGCTCAGGGGCACTGTAATTCACAAACCTGCAGAGTTATAAATGACAGCTATCGTCCAAAAATATACTGAAGTAAGGCTGCCAAGAGGACTTGAAAGCGGGGCAGAATTGCAGGAAACCGATTTCAGGAGGTAGACTGGAATTGCATTGAAAGCATAGGAAAAGAGGCAGAACGTCCACAATGATGCACTTGGCCAAAAAGGGCGTATGCGTTTTTTCCTGAATATATTCAGGAAAAAACGCATACGCCCTTTTTGGCCAACCAAGCAAGCTTGCAAAGGAAATCTGCACTACAATGAAGTCTCACTTCCCCCCGGTCAAAAGGGCCATCTGAAAAAAGTGTAAAATCCAGCAAGGCAGGACAGGCCATGGAGAACTGGGAGCCTTGTTATGCTGCTGGGCGGGATGTAAATTGCCAACAGACACTCGGGAGAAGTGTATGGTGTTTCCTGAAACATCTAAAAAACAAAGCAACAGAGCCTAGGGCACTTCCACTTATGGTCCTATAGCTTAGGGAAATTAAAATCAAAAAGACACAGCCACCCCAAAGTTTGGGACGCCTCTGTTTACAAGAACCTCATTTACAGTACAAGTTCAACATCGCAGAAAGTGAAAAATGGATAAAGAAGTTGTGGTATTTACTTGCAAAGCAATATCACTCAGCAATGAAATCTATGTCATCAGGCCCTTAGCAGCACAATGAGTGGATTCAGGTATGATGATTCTAACTGAAATAAGTCACACAGAAAATGAAACATCATAAGGTATCAGTAATACACGGAATGTAAACTTGGCTACACAGGAACTGAATTACAGAACAGAACAGGGTCTCAAATTTAGAAAACCAACTTATGCTTGCTTAAGGGGAAAGGTGAGTTGGGGTGCTGCATAAAACCAGAGATTGAAATGAGCACAGATAAAGTTCCTTAAGCCAAATATGGAATAGACAAGAGCTACTCCTTGCTCAACGAAATGGACTCAACACCCCATATTAAACGCCTAAGAATGTACCTGACTAGTAAGTATCTTAAAACCTATGGATTGCTATGTCTCCAAAAGAGAATCAAGTGTGTGTACAGGGGCATAAACGCAGCAGTGATAGGATTGGAGAGGTTCGGTGAGCAAATGAAGACCCTTTGAAGTCAATTTGCATGGTACCCATTACACGGGTCTCAACTCTCCAGGTTTAAGGTATTCTTCCTTCAGCTAAAACATGCATGTGGAACCCAGAGTATGATCAACCGTGTGAATGGGAGACGTGTTCAAATATGTCTCAGTTTTCCTCCCCTGGTACTCGGGTGCAACATTCCAGATTCTTTACTAACACTCTCCCGACTTGGAGAGTCAGCGCCTTTAACCTCCTGTTTGGCCCAGTTTGCAATTTCTGCGGAAGATGAACAGGAATAGGGAGAACCAATGAGAGACTAGCTGGAGTTGTCTGGACGGGCAAATTTAACTCTCATTTCCCACCAGGAAGAGGAAATAACCAAAGGCTCAGTGTGCCGTGCCGGAACCAGTTTAGAGCCTGAAGCCATCCTGCGGTGTTGCGGCCAGCTCAAAAGAAAGCGAGTTGAAGAAAGGAGCTCAGGGGCACTGTAATTCACAAACCTGCAGAGTTATAAATGACAGCTATCGTCCAAAAATATACTGAAGTAAGGCTGCCAAGAGGACTTGAAAGCGGGGCAGAATTGCAGGAAACCGATTTCAGGAGGTAGACTGGAATTGCATTGAAAGCATAGGAAAAGAGGCAGAACGTCCACAATGATGCACTTGGCCAAAAAGGGCGTATGCGTTTTTTCCTGAATATATTCAGGAAAAAACGCATACGCCCTTTTTGGCCAACCAAGCAAGCTTGCAAAGGAAATCTGCACTACAATGAAGTCTCACTTCCCCCCGGTCAAAAGGGCCATCTGAAAAAAGTGTAAAATCCAGCAAGGCAGGACAGGCCATGGAGAACTGGGAGCCTTGTTATGCTGATGGGCGGGATGTAAATTGCCAACAGACACTCCGGAGAAGTGTATGGTGTTTCCTGAAACATCTAAAAAACAAAGCAACAGAGCCTAGGGCACTTCCACTTATGGTCCTATAGCTTAGGGAAATTAAAATCAAAAAGACACAGCCACCCCAAAGTTTGGAACGGCTCTGTTTACAAGAACCTCGTTTACAGTACAAGTTCAACATCGCAGAAAGTGAAAAATGGATAAAGAACTTGTGGTATTTACTTACAAAGCAATATCACCCAGCAATGAACTCTATGTCATCAGGCCCTTAGCAGCACAATGAGTGGATTCAGGTATGATGATTCTAACTGAAATAAGTCACACAGAAAAAGAAACATCATAAGATATCAGTAATACACGGAATGTAAACTTGGCTACACAGGAACTGAATTCCAAAACAGAACAGGGTCTCAAATTTAGAAAACCAACTTATGCTTGCTTAAGGGGAAAGGTGAGTTGGGGTGCTGCATAAAACCAGAGATTGAAATGAGCACAGATAAAGTTCCTTAAGCCAAATATGGAATAGACAAGAGCTACTCCTTGCTCAACGAAATGGACTCAGCACCCCATATTAAACGCCTAAGAATGTACCTGACTAGTAAGTATCTTAAAACCTATGGATTGCTATGTCTCCGAAAGAGAATCAAGCATGTGTACAGGGGCATAAACACAGCAGTGATAGGATTGGAGAGGTTCAGTGAGCAAATGAAGACCCTTTGAAGTCATATTGCATGGTATCCATTCCACGGGTTTCAACTACCCAGGTTTAAGGTATTCTTCCTACAGCTAAAACATGCATGTGGAACCCACAGTATGATCAACCATGTGCTCGGGAGACGTGTTCAAATATGTCTCAGTTTTCATACCCTGGTACTCGGGTGCAACATTCCAGACGCTTTACTAACACTCTCCAGACTTGGAGAGTCAGTCCCTTTAACCTCCTGTTTGGCCCAGTTTGCAATTTCAGCGGAAGATGAACAGGATAGCGAGAACTAATGAGAGACTTGCTGGAGGTGTCTGGACGGGCAAATTTAACTCTCATTTCCCACCAGGAAGAGGAAATAACCAAAGGCTCAGAGTGCCGTGCCGGAACAAGATTAGGGCCTGAAGCCATCCTGCGGTGTTGCGGCCAGGTCACAGGAAAGCGAGTTGAAGAAAGGAGCTCAGGGGCACTGTAATTCACAAACCTGCAGAGTTATAAATGACAGCTATCGTCCAAAAATATACTGAAGTAAGGCTGCCAAGAGGACTTGAAAGCGGGGCAGAATTGCAGGAAACCGATTTCAGGAGGTAGACTGGAATTGCATTGAAAGCATAGGAAAAGAGGCAGAACGTCCACAATGATGCACTTGGCCAAAAAGGGCGTATGCGTTTTTTCCTGAATACATTCAGGAAAAAACGCATACGCCCTTTTTGGCCAACCAAGCATGCTTGCAAAGGAAATCTGCACTACAATGAAGTCTCACTTCCCCCTGGTCAAAAGGGCCATCTGAAAAAAGTGTAAAATCCAGCAAGGCAGGACAGGCCATGGAGAACTGGGAGCCTTGTTATGCTGATGGGCGGGATGTAAATTGCCAACAGACACTCGGGAGAAGTGTATGGTGTTTCCTGAAACATCTAAAAAACAAAGCAACAGAGCCTAGGGCACTTCCACTTATGGTCCTATAGCTTAGGGAAATTAAAATCAAAAAGACACAGCCACCCCAAAATTTGGGACGCCTCTGTTTACAAGAACCTCGTTTACAGTGCAAGTTCAACATCGCAGAAAGTGAAAAATGGATAAAGAAGTTGTGGTATTTACTTGCAAAGCAATATCACTCAGCAATGAAATCTATGTCATCAGGCCCTTAGCAGCACAATGAGTGGATTCAGGTATGATGATTCTAACTGAAATAAGTCACACAGAAATTGAAACATCATAAGGTATCAGTAATACACGGAATGTAAACTTGGCTGCACAGGAACTGAATTACAGAACAGAACAGGGTCTCAAATTTAGAAAACCAACTTACGCTTGCTTAAGGGGAAAGGTGAGTTGGGGTGCTGCATAAAACCAGAGATTGAAATGAGCACAGATAAAGTTCCTTAAGCCAAATATGGAATAGACAAGAGCTACTCCTTGCTCAACGAAATGGACTCAACACCCCATATTAAACGCCTAAGAATGTACCTGACTAGTAAGTATCTTAAAACCTATGGATTGCTATGTCTCCAAAAGAGAATCAAGCGTGTGTACAGGGGCATAAACGCAGCAGTGATAGGATTGGAGAGGTTCGGTGAGCAAATGAAGACCCTTTGAAGTCAATTTGCATGGTACCCATTACACGGGTCTCAACTCTCCAGGTTTAAGGTATTCTTCCTTCAGCTAAAACATGCATGTGGAACCCAGAGTATGATCAACCGTGTGAACGGGAGATGTGTTCAAATATGTCTCAGTTTTCCTCCCCTGGTACTCGGGTGCAACATTCCAGATTCTTTACTAACACTCTCCCGACTTGGAGAGTCAGCGCCTTTAACCTCCTGTTTGGCCCAGTTTGCAATTTCTGCGGAAGATGAACAGGAATAGGGAGAACCAATGAGAGACTAGCTGGAGTTGTCTGGACGGGCAAATTTAACTCTCATTTCCCACCAGGAAGAGGAATTAACCAAAGGCTCAGTGTGCCGTGCCGGAACCAGATTAGAGCCTGAAGCCATCCTGCGGTGTTGCGGCCAGCTCAAAAGAAAGCGAGTTGAAGAAAGGAGCTCAGGGGCACTGTAATTCACAAACCTGCAGAGTTATAAATGACAGTTATCGTCCAAAAATATACTGAAGTAAGGCTGCCAAGAGGACTTGAAAGCGGGGCAGAATTGCAGGAAACCGATTTCAGGAGGTAGACTGGAATTGCATTGAAAGCATAGGAAAAGAGGCAGAACGTCCACAATGATGCACTTGGCCAAAAAGGGCGTATGCGTTTTTTCCTGAATATATTCAGGAAAAAACGCATACGCCCTTTTTGGCCAACCAAGCAAGCTTGCAAAGGAAATCTGCACTACAATGAAGTCTCACTTCCCCCCGGTCAAAAGGGCCATCTGAAAAAAGTGTAAAATCCAGCAAGGCAGGACAGGCCATGGAGAACTGGGAGCCTTTTTATGCTGATGGGCGGGATGTAAATTGCCAACAGACACTCGGGAGAAGTGTATGGTGTTTCCTGAAACATCTAAAAAACAAAGCAACAGAGCCTAGGGCACTTCCACTTATGGTCCTATAGCTTAGGGAAATTAAAATCAAAAAGACACAGCCACCCCAAAGTTTGGAACGGCTCTGTTTACAAGCACCTCGTTTACAGTACAAGTTCAACATCGCAGAAAGTGAAAAATGGATAAAGAAATTGTGGTATTTACTTACAAAGCAATATCACTCAGCAATGAAATCTATGTCATCAGGCCCTTAGCAGCACAATGAGTGGATTCAGGTATGATGATTCTAACTGAAATAAGTCACACAGAAAAAGAAACATCATAAGATATCAGTAATACACGGAATGTAAACTTGGCTACACAGGAACTGAATTCCAAAACAGAACAGGGTCTCAAATTTAGAAAACCAACTTATGCTTGCTTAAGGGGAAAGGTGAGTTGGGGTGCTGCATAAAACCAGAGATTGAAATGAGCACAGATAAAGTTCCTGAAGCCAAATATGGAATAGACAAGAGCTACTCCTTGCTCAACGAAATGGACTCAACACCGCATATTAAACGCCTAAGAATGTACCTGACTAGTAAGTATCTTAAAACCTATGGATTGCTATGTCTCCGAAAGAGAATCAAGCATGTGTACAGGGGCATAAACGCAGCAGTGATAGGATTGGAGAGGTTCGGTGAGCAAATGAAGACCCTTTGAAGTCATATTGCATGGTACCCATTCCACGGGTTTCAACTACCCAGGTTTTAGGTATTCTTCCTACAGCTAAAACATGCATGTGGAACCCAGAGTATGATCAACCATGTGATCGGGAGACGTGTTCAAATATGTCTCAGTTTTCGTACCCTGGTACTCGGGTGCAACATTCCAGACGCTTTACTAACACTCTCCTGACTTGGAGAGTCAGTCCCTTTAACCTCCTGTTTGGACAAGTTGGCAATTTCAGCGGAAGATGAACAGGATAGCGAGAACAAATGAGAGACTTGCTGGAGGTGTCTGGACGGGCAAATTTAACTCTCATTTCCCACCAGGAAGAGGAATTAACCGAAGGCTCAGCGTGTCGTGCTGGAACAAGATTAGGGCCTGAAGCCATCCTGCGGTGTTGCGGCCAGGTCACAGGAAAGCGAGTTGAAGAAAGGAGCTCAGGGGCACTGTAATTCACAAACCTGCAGAGTTATAAATGACAGCTATCGTCCAAAAATATACTGAAGTAAGGCTGCCAAGAGGACTTGAAAGCGGGGCAGAATTGCAGGAAACCGATTTCAGGAGGTAGACTTGAATTGCATTGAAAGCATAGGAAAAGAGGCAGAACGTCCACAATGATGCACTTGGCCAAAAAGGGCGTATGCGTTTTTTCCTGAATATATTCAGGGAAAAACGCATACGCCCTTTTTGGCCAACCAAGCAAGCTTGCAAAGGAAATCTGCACTACAATGAAGTCTCACATCCCCCCGGTCAAAAGGGCCATCTGAAAAAAGTGTAAAATCCAGCAAGGCAGGACAGGCCATGGAGAACTGAGAGCCTTGTTATGCTGCTGGGCGGGATGTAAATTGCCAACAGACACTCGGGAGAAGTGTATGGTGTTTCCTGAAACATCTAAAAAACAAAGCAACAGAGCCTAGGGCACTTCCACTTATGGTCCTATAGCTTAGGGAAATTAAAATCAAAAAGACACAGCCACCCCAAAGTTTGGGACGCCTCTGTTTACAAGAACCTCATTTACAGTACAAGTTCAACATCGCAGAAAGTGAAAAATGGATAAAGAAGTTGTGGTATTTACTTGCAAAGCAATATCACTCAGCAATGAAATCTATGTCATCAGGCCCTTAGCAGCACAATGAGTGGATTCAGGTATGATGATTCTAACTGAAATAAGTCACACATAAAATGAAACATCATAAGGTATCAGTAATACACGGAATGTAAACTTGGCTACACAGGAACTGAATTACAGAACAGAACAGGGTCTCAAATTTAGAAAACCAGCTTATGCTTGCTTAAGGGGAAAGGTGAGTTGGGGTGCTGCATAAAACCAGAGATTGAAATGAGCACAGATAAAGTTCCTTAAGCCAAATATGGAATAGACAAGAGCTACTCCTTGCTCAACGAAATGGACTCAACACCCTATATTAAACGCCTAAGAATGTACCTGACTAGTAAGTATCTTAAAACCTATGGATTGCTATGTCTCCAAAAGAGAATCAAGCGTGTGTACAGGGGCATAAACGCAGCAGTGATAGGATTGGAGAGGTTCGGTGAGCAAATGAAGACCCTTTGAAGTCAATTTGCATGGTACCCATTACACGGGTCTCAACTCTCCAGGTTTAAGGTATTCTTCCTTCAGCTAAAACATGCATGTGGAACCCAGAGTATGATCAACCGTGTGAACGGGAGACGTGTTCAAATATGTCTCAGTTTTCCTCCCCTGGTACTCGGGTGCAACATTCCAGATTCTTTACTAACACTCTCCCGACTTGGAGAGTCAGCGCCTGTAACCTCCTGTTTGGCCCAGTTTGCAATTTCTGCGGAAGATGAACAGGAATAGGGAGAACCAATGAGAGACTAGCTGGAGTTGTCTGGACGGGCAAATTTAACTCTCATTTCCCACCAGGAAGAGGAAATAACCAAAGGCTCAGTGTGCCGTGCCGGAACCAGATTAGAGCCTGAAGCCATCCTGCGGTGTTGCGGCCAGCTCAAAAGAAAGCGAGTTGAAGAAAGGAGCTCAGGGGCACTGTAATTCACAAACCTGCAGAGTTATAAATGACAGCTATCGTCCAAAAATAGACTGAAGTAAGGCTGCCAAGAGGACTTGAAAGCGGGGCAGAATTGCAGGAAACCGATTTCAGGAGGTAGACTGGAATTGCATTGAAAGCATAGGAAAAGAGGCAGAACGTCCACAATGATGCACTTGGCCAAAAAGGGCGTATGCGTTTTTTCCTGAATATATTCAGGAAAAAACGCATACGCCCTTTTTGGCCAACCAAGCAAGCTTGCAAAGGAAATCTGCACTACAATGAAGTCTCACTTCCCCCCGGTCAAAAGGGCCATCTGAAAAAAGTGTAAAATCCAGCAAGGCAGGACAGGCCATGGAGAACTGGGAGCCTTTTTATGCTGATGGGCGGGATGTAAATTGCCAACAGACACTCGGGAGAAGTGTATGGTGTTTCCTGAAACATCTAAAAAACAAAGCAACAGAGCCTAGGGCACTTCCACTTATGGTCCTATAGCTTAGGGAAATTAAAATCAAAAAGACACAGCCACCCCAAAGTTTGGAACGGCTCTGTTTAGAAGCACCTCGTTTACAGTACAAGTTCAACATCGCAGAAAGTGAAAAATGGATAAAGAACTTGTGGTATTTACTTACAAAGCAATATCACTCAGCAATGAAATCTATGTCATCAGGCCCTTAGCAGCACAATGAGTGGATTCAGGTATGATGATTCTAACTGAAATAAGTCACACAGAAAAAGAAACATCATAAGATATCAGTAATACACGGAATGTAAACTTGGCTACACAAGAACTGAATTTCAGAACAGAAGAGGGTCTCAAATTTAGAAAACCAACTTATGCTTGCTTAAGGGGAAAGGTGAGTTGGGGTGCTGCATAAAACCAGAGATTGAAATGAGCACAGATAAAGTTCCTTAAGCCAAATATGGAATAGACAAGAGCTACTCCTTGCTCAACGAAATGGACTCAACACCGCATATTAAACGCCTAAGAATGTACCTGACTAGTAAGTATCTTAAAACCTATGGATTGCTATGTCTCCGAAAGAGAATCAAGCATGTGTACAGGGGCATAAACACAGCAGTGATAGGATTGGAGAGGTTCGGTGAGCAAATGAAGACCCTTTGAAGTCATATTGCATGGTACCCATTCCACGGGTTTCAACTACCCAGGTTTAAGGTATTCTTCCTACAGCTAAAACATGCATGTGGAACCCAGAGTATGATCAACCATGTGATCGGGAGACGTGTTCAAATATGTCTCAGTTTTCGTACCCTGGTACTCGGGTGCAACATTCCAGACGCTTTACTAACACTCTCCTGACTTGGAGAGTCAGTCCCTTTAACCTCCTGTTTGGCCCAGTTTGCAATTTCAGCGGAAGATGAACAGGATAGCGAGAACCAATGAGAGACTTGCTGGAGGTGTCTGGACGGGCAAATTTAACTCTCATTTCCCACCAGGAAGAGGAATTAACCAAAGGCTCAGCGTGCCGTGCTGGAACAAGATTAGGGCCTGAAGCCATCCTGCGGTGTTGCGGCCAGGTCACAGGAAAGCGAGTTGAAGAAAGGAGCTCAGGGTCACTGTAATTCACAAACCTGCAGAGTTATAAATGACAGCTATCGTCCAAAAATATACTGAAGTAAGGCTGCCAAGAGGACTTGAAAGCGGGGCAGAATTGCAGGAAACCGATTTCAGGAGGTAGACTGGAATTGCATTGAAAGCATAGGAAAAGAGGCAGAACGTCCACAATGATGCACTAGGCCAAAAAGGGCGTATGCGTTTTTTCCTGAATATATTCAGGAAAAAAGCGCATACGCCCTTTTTGGCCAACCAAGCAAGCTTGCAAAGGAAATCTGCACTACAATGAAGTCTCACTTCCCCCCGGTCAAAAGGGCCATCTGAAAAAAGTGTAAAATCCAGCAAGGCAGGACAGGCCATGGAGAACTGAGAGCCTTGTTATGCTGCTGGGCGGGATGTAAATTGCCAACAGACACTCGGGAGAAGTGTATGGTGTTTCCAGAAACATCTAAAAAACAAAGCAACAGAGCCTAGGGCACTTCCACTTATGGTCCTATAGCTTAGGGAAATTAAAACCAAAAAGACACAGCCACCCCAAAGTTTGGAACGGCTCTGTTTACAAGAACCTCGTTTACAGAACAAGTTCAACATCGAAGAAAGTGAAAAATGGATAAAGAACTTGTGGTATTTACTTACAAAGCAATATCACACAGCAATGACATCTATGTCATCAGGCCCTTAGCAGCACAATGAGTGGATTCAGGTATGATGATTCTAACTGAAATAAGTCACACAGAAAAAGAAACATCATAAGATATCAGTAATACACGGAATGTAAACTTGGCTACACAGGAACTGAATTCCAAAACAGAACAGCGTCTCAAATTTAGAAAACCAACTTATGCTTGCTTAAGGGGAAAGGTGAGTTGGGGTGTTGCATAAAACCAGAGATTGAAATGAGCACAGATAAAGGTCTTTAAGCCAAATATGGAATAGACAAGAGCTACTCCTTGCTCAACGAAATGGACTCAACACCCCATATTAAACGCCTAAGAATGTACCTGACTAGTAAGTATCTTAAAACCTATGGATTGCTATGTCTCCGAAAGAGAATCAAACGTGTGTACAGGGGCATAAACGCAGCAGTGATAGGTTTGGAGAGGTTCGGTGAGCAAATGAAGACCCTTTGAAGTCAATTTGCATGGTACCCATTACACGGGTCTCAACTCTCCAGGTTTAAGGTATTCTTCCTTCAGCTAAAACATGCATGTGGAACCCAGAGTATGATCAACCATGTGAACGGGAGACGTGTTCAAATATGTCTCAGTTTTCCTCCCCTGGTACTCGGGTGCAACATTCCAGATTCTTTACTAACACTCTCCCGACTTGGAGAGTCAGCGCCTTTAACGTCCTGTTTGGCCCAGTTTGCAATTTCTGCGGAAGATGAACAGGAATAGGGAGAACCAATGAGAGACTAGCTGGAGTTGTCTGGACGGGCAAATTTAACTCTCATTTCCCACCAGGAAGAGGAAATAACCAAAGGCTCAGTGTGCCGTGCCGGAACCAGATTAGAGCCTGAAGCCATCCTGCGGTGTTGCGGCCAGCTCAAAAGAAAGCGAGTTGAAGAAAGGAGCTCAGGGGCACTGTAATTCACAAACCTGCAGAGTTATAAATGACAGCTATCGTCCAAAAATAGACTGAAGTAAGGCTGCCAAGAGGACTTGAAAGCGGGGCAGAATTGCAGGAAACCGATTTCAGGAGGTAGACTGGAATTGCATTGAAAGCATAGGAAAAGAGGCAGAACGTCCACAATGATGCACTTGGCCAAAAAGGGCGTATGCGTTTTTTCCTGAATATATTCAGGAAAAAACGCATACGCCCTTTTTGGCCAACCAAGCAAGCTTGCAAAGGAAATCTGCACTACAATGAAGTCTCACTTCCCCCCGGTCAAAAGGGCCATCTGAAAAAAGTGTAAAATCCAGCAAGGCAGGACAGGCCATGGAGAACTGGGAGCCTTGTTATGCTGCTGGGCGGGATGTAAATTGCCAACAGACACTCGGGAGAAGTGTATGGTGTTTCCTGAAACATCTAAAAAACAAAGCAACAGAGCCTAGGGCACTTCCACTTATGGTCCTATAGCTTAGGGAAATTAAAATCAAAAAGACACAGCCACCCCAAAGTTTGGGACGCCTCTGTTTACAAGAACCTCATTTACAGTACAAGTTCAACATCGCAGAAAGTGAAAAATGGATAAAGAAGTTGTGGTATTTACTTGCAAAGCAATATCACTCAGCAATGAAATCTATGTCATCAGGCTCTTAGCAGCACAATGAGTGGATTCAGGTATGATGATTCTAACTGAAATAAGTCACACATAAAATGAAACATCATAAGGTATCAGTAATACACGGAATGTAAACTTGGCTACACAGGAACTGAATTACAGAACAGAACAGGGTCTCAAATTTAGAAAACCAGCTTATGCTTGCTTAAGGGGAAAGGTGAGTTGGGGTGCTGCATAAAACCAGAGATTGAAATGAGCACAGATAAAGTTCCTTAAGCCAAATATGGAATAGACAAGAGCTACTCCTTGCTCAACGAAATGGACTCAACACCCTATATTAAACGCCTAAGAATGTACCTGACTAGTAAGTATCTTAAAACCTATGGATTGCTATGTCTCCAAAAGAGAATCAAGCGTGTGTACAGGGGCATAAACGCAGCAGTGATAGGATTGGAGAGGTTCGGTGAGCAAATGAAGACCCTTTGAAGTCAATTTGCATGGTACCCATTACACGGGTCTCAACTCTCCAGGTTTAAGGTATTCTTCCTTCAGCTAAAACATGCATGTGGAACCCAGAGTATGATCAACCGTGTGAACGGGAGACGTGTTCAAATATGTCTCAGTTTTCCTCCCCTGGTATTCGGGTGCAACATTCCAGATTCTTTACTAACACTCTCCCGACTTGGAGAGTCAGCGCCTTTAACCTCCTGTTTGGCCCAGTTTGCAATTTCTGCGGAAGATGAACAGGAATAGGGAGAACCAATGAGAGACTAGCTGGAGTTGTCTGGACGGGCAAATTTAACTCTCATTTCCCACCAGGAAGAGGAAATAACCAAAGGCTCAGTGTGCCGTGCCGGAACCAGATTAGAGCCTGAAGCCATCCTGCGGTGTTGCGGCCAGCTCAAAAGAAAGCGAGATGAAGAAAGGAGCTCAGGGGCACTGTAATTCACAAACCTGCAGAGTTATAAATGACAGCTATCGTCCAAAAATATACTGAAGTAAGGCTGCCAAGAGGACTTGAAAGCGGGGCAGAATTGCAGGAAACCGATTTCAGGAGGTAGACTGGAATTGCATTGAAAGCATAGGAAAAGAGGCAGAACGTCCACAATGATGCACTTGGCCAAAAAGGGCGTATGCGTTTTTTCCTGAATATATTCAGGAAAAAACGCATACGCCCTTTTTGGCCAACCAAGCAAGCTTGCAAAGGAAATCTGCACTACAATGAAGTCTCACTTCCCCCTGGTCAAAAGGGCTATCTGAAAAAAGTGTAAAATCCAGCAAGGCAGGACAGGCCATGGAGAACTGGGAGCCTTTTTATGCTGATGGGCGGGATGTAAATTGCCAACAGACACTCGGGAGAAGTGTATGGTGTTTCCTGAAACATCTAAAAAACAAAGCAACAGAGCCTAGGGCACTTCCACTTATGGTCCTATAGCTTAGGGAAATTAAAATCAAAAAGACACAGCCACCCCAAAATTTGGAACGGCTCTGTTTAGAAGCACCTCGTTTACAGTACAAGTTCAACATCGCAGAAAGTGAAAAATGGATAAAGAACTTGTGGTATTTACTTACAAAGCAATATCACTCAGCAATGAAATCTATGTCATCAGGCCCTTAGCAGCACAATGAGTGGATTCAGGTATGATGATTCTAACTGAAATAAGTCACACAGAAAAAGAAACATCATAAGATATCAGTAATACACGGAATGTAAACTTGGCTACACAGGAACTGAATTTCAGAACAGAAGAGGGTCTCAAATTTAGAAAACCAACTTATGCTTGCTTAAGGGGAAAGGTGAGTTGGGGTGCTGCATAAAACCAGAGATTGAAATGAGCACAGATAAAGTTCCTTAAGCCAAATATGGAATAGACAAGAGCTACTCCTTGCTCAACGAAATGGACTCAACACCGCATATTAAACGCCTAAGAATGTACCTGACTAGTAAGTATCTTAAAACCTATGGATTGCTATGTCTCCGAAAGAGAATCAAGCATGTGTACAGGGGCCTAAACACAGCAGTGATAGGATTGGAGAGGTTCGGTGAGCAAATGAAGACCCTTTGAAGTCATATTGCATGGTACCCATTCCACGGGTTTCAACTACCCAGGTTTAAGGTATTCTTCCTACAGCTAAAACATGCATGTGGAACCCAGAGTATGATCAACCATGTGATCGGGAGACGTGTTCAAATATGTCTCAGTTTTCGTACCCTGGTACTCGGGTGCAACATTCCAGACGCTTTACTAACACTCTCCTGACTTGGAGAGTCAGTCCCTTTAACCTCCTGTTTGGCCCAGTTTGCAATTTCAGCGGAAGATGAACAGGATAGCGAGAACCAATGAGAGACTTGCTGGAGGTGTCTGGACGGGCAAATTTAACTCTCATTTCCCACCAGGAAGAGGAATTAACCAAAGGCTCAGCGTGCCGTGCTGGAACAAGATTAGGGCCTGAAGCCATCCTGCGGTGTTGCGGCCAGGTCACAAGAAAGCGACTTGAAGAAAGGAGCTCAGGGGCACTGTAATTCACAAACCTGCAGAGTTATAAATGACAGCTATCGTCCAAAAATATACTGAAGTAAGGCTGCCAAGAGGACTTGAAAGCGGGGCAGAATTGCAGGAAACCGATTTCAGGAGGTAGACTGGAATTGCATTGAAAGCATAGGAAAAGAGGCAGAACGTCCACAATGATGCACTTGGCCAAAAAGGGCGTATGCGTTTTTTCCTGAATATATTCAGGGAAAAACGCATACGCCCTTTTTGGCCAACCAAGCAAGCTTGCAAAGGAAATCTGCACTACAATGAAGTCTCACTTCCCCCCGGTCAAAAGGGCCATCTGAAAAAAGTGTAAAATCCAGCAAGGCAGGACAGGCCATGGAGAACTGAGAGCCTTGTTATGCTGCTGGGCGGGATGTAAATTGCCAACAGACACTCGGGAGAAGTGTATGGTGTTTCCTGAAACATCTAAAAAACAAAGCAACAGAGCCTAGGGCACTTCCACTTATGGTCCTATAGCTTAGGGAAATTAAAATCAAAAAGAAACAGCCACCCCAAAGTTTGGGACGCCTCTGTTTACAAGAACCTCGTTTACAGTACAAGTTCAACATCGCAGAAAATGAAAAATGGATAAAGAAGTTGTGGTATTTACTTACAAAGCAATATCACTCAGCAATGAAATCTATGTCATCAGGCCCTTAGCAGCACAATGAGTGGATTCAGGTATGATGATTCTAACTGAAATAAGTCACACAGAAAAAGAAACATCATAAGATATCACTAATACACGGAATATAAACTTGGCTACACAGGAACTGAATTACAGAACAGAACAGGGTCTCAAATTTAGAAAACCAACTTATGCTTGCTTAAGGGGAAAGGTGAGTTGGGGTGCTGTATAAAACCAGAGATTGAAATGAGCACAGATAAAGTTCCTTAAGCCAAATATGGAATAGACAAGAGCTACTCCTTGCTCAACGAAATGGACTCAACACCCCATATTAAACGCCTAAGAATGTACCTGACTAGTAAGTATCTTAAAACCTATGGATTGCTATGTCTCCGAAAGAGAATCAAGCGTGTGTACAGGGGCATAAACGCAGCAGTGATAGGATTGGAGAGGTTCGGTGAGCAAATGAAGACCCTTTGAAGTCAATTTGCATGGTACCCATTACACGGGTCTCAACTCTCCAGGTTTAAGGTATTCTTCCTTCAGCTAAAACATGCATGTGGAACCCAGAGTATGATCAACCGTGTGAACGGGAGACGTGTTCAAATATGTCTCAGTTTTCCTCCCCTGGTACTCGGGTGCAACATTCCAGATTCTTTACTAACACTCTCCCGACTTGGAGAGTCAGCGCCTTTAACCTCCTGTTTGGCCCAGTTTGCAATTTCTGCGGAAGATGAACAGGAATAGGGAGAACCAATGAGAGACTAGCTGGAGTTGTCTGGACGGGCAAATTTAACTCTCATTTCCCACCAGGAAGAGGAAATAACCAAAGGCTCAGTGTGCCGTGCCGGAACCAGATTAGAGCCTGAAGCCATCCTGCGGTGTTGCGGACAGCTCAAAAGAAAGCGAGTTGAAGAAAGGAGCTCAGGGGCACTGTAATTCACAAACCTGCAGAGTTATAAATGACAGCTATCGTCCAAAAATATACTGAAGTAAGGCTGCCAAGAGGACTTGAAAGCGGGGCAGAATTGCAGGAAACCGATTTCAGGAGGTAGACTGGAATTGCATTGAAAGCATAGGAAAAGAGGCAGAACGTCCACAATGATGCACTTGGCCAAAAAGGGCGTATGCGTTTTTTCCTGAATATATTCAGGAAAAAACGCATACGCCCTTTTTGGCCAACCAAGCAAGCTTGCAAAGGAAATCTGCACTACAATGAAGTCTCACTTCCCCCCGGTCAAAAGGGCCATCTGAAAAAAGTGTAAAATCCTGCAAGGCAGGACAGGCCATGGAGAGCTGGGAGCCTTGTTATGCTGCTGGGCGGGATGTAAATTGCCAACAGACACTCGGGAGAAGTGTATGGTGTTTCCTGAAACATCTAAAAAACAAAGCAACAGAGCCTAGGGCACTTCAACTTATGGTCCTATAGCTTAGGGAAATTAAAATCAAAAAGACACAGCCACCCCAAAGTTTGGGACGCCTCTGTTTACAAGAACCTCATTTACAGTACAAGTTCAACATCGCAGAAAGTGAAAAATGGATAAAGAAGTTGTGGTATTTACTTGCAAAGCAATATCACTCAGCAATGAAATCTATGTCATCAGGCCCTTAGCAGCACAATGAGTGGATTCAGGTATGATGATTCTAACTGAAATAAGTCACACAGAAAATGAAACATCATAAGGTATCAGTAATACACGGAATGTAAACTTGGCTACACAGGAACTGAATTACAGAACAGAACAGGGTCTCAAATTTAGAAAACCAACTTATGCTTGCTTAAGGGGAAAGGTGAGTTGGGGTGCTGCATAAAACCAGAGATTGAAATGAGCACAGATAAAGTTCCTTAAGCCAAATATGGAATAGACAAGAGCTACTCCTTGCTCAACGAAATGGACTCAACACCCCATATTAAACGCCTAAGAATGTACCTGACTAGTAAGTATCTTAAAACCTATGGATTGCTATGTCTCCAAAAGAGAATCAAGCGTGTGTACAGGGGCATAAACGCAGCAGTGATAGGATTGGAGAGGTTCGGTGAGCAAATGAAGACCCTTTGAAGTCAATTTGCATGGTACCCATTACACGGGTCTCAACTCTCCAGGTTTAAGGTATTCTTCCTTCAGCTAAAACATGCATGTGGAACCCAGAGTATGATCAACCGTGTGAACGGGAGACGTGTTCAAATATGTCTCAGTTTTCCTCCCCTGGTACTCGGGTGCAACATTCCAGATTCTTTACTAACACTCTCCCGACTTGGAGAGTCAGCGCCTTTAACCTCCTGTTTGGCCCAGTTTGCAATTTCTGCGGAAGATGAACAGGAATAGGGAGAACCAATGAGAGACTAGCTGGAGTTGTCTGGACGGGCAAATTTAACTCTCATTTCCCACCAGGAAGAGGAAATAACCAAAGGCTCAGTGTGCCGTGCCGGAACCAGATTAGAGCCTGAAGCCATCCTGCGGTGTTGCGGCCAGCTCAAAAGAAAGCGAGTTGAAGAAAGGAGCTCAGGGGCACTGTAATTCACAAACCTGCAGAGTTATAAATGACAGCTATCGTCCAAAAATATACTGAAGTAAGGCTGCCAAGAGGACTTGAAAGCGGGGCAGAATTGCAGGAAACCGATTTCAGGAGGTAGACTGGAATTGCATTGAAAGCATAGGAAAAGAGGCAGAACGTCCACAATGATGCACTTGGCCAAAAAGGGCGTATGCGTTTTTTCCTGAATATATTCAGGAAAAAACGCATACGCCCTTTTTGGCCAACCAAGCAAGCTTGCAAAGGAAATCTGCACTACAATGAAGTCTCACTTCCCCCCGGTCAAAAGGGCCATCTGAAAAAAGTGTAAAATCCAGCAAGGCAGGACAGGCCATGGAGAACTGGGAGCCTTGTTATGCTGCTGGGTGGGATGTAAATTGCCAACAGACACTCGGGAGAAGTGTATGGTGTTTCCTGAAACATCTAAAAAACAAAGCAACAGAGCCTAGGGCACTTCCACTTATGGTCCTATAGCTTAGGGAAATTAAAATCAAAAAGACACAGCCACCCCAAAGTTTGGGACGCCTCTGTTTACAAGAACCTCGTTTACAGTACAAGTTCAACATCGCAGAAAGTGAAAAATGGATAAAGAACTTTTGGTATTTACTTACAAAGCAATATCACTCAGCAATGAAATCTATGTCATCAGGCACTTAGCAGCACAATGAGTGGATTCAGGTATGATGATTCTAACTGAAATAAGTCACACAGAAAAAGAAACATCATAAGATATCAGTAATACACGGAATGTAAACTTGGCTACACAGGAACTGAATTACAGAACAGAACAGGGTCTCAAATTTAGAAAACCAACTTATGCTTGCTTAAGGGGAAAGGTGAGTTGGGGTGCTGCATAAAACCAGAGATTGAAATGAGCACAGATAAAGTTCCTTAAGCCAAATATGGAATAGACAAGAGCTACTCCTTGCTCAACGAAATGGACTCAACACCCCATATTAAACGCCTAAGAATGTACCTGACTAGTAAGTATCTTAAAACCTATGGATTGCTATGTCTCCAAAAGAGAATCAAGCGTGTGTACAGGGGCATAAACGCAGCAGTGATAGGATTGGAGAGGTTCGGTGAGCAAATGAAGACCCTTTGAAGTCAATTTGCATGGTACCCATTACACGGGTCTCAACTCTCCAGGTTTAAGGTATTCTTCCTTCAGCTAAAACATGCATGTGGAACCCAGAGTATGATCAACCGTGTGAACGGGAGACGTGTTCAAATATGTCTCAGTTTTCCTCCCCTGGTACTCGGGTGCAACATTCCAGATTCTTTACTAACACTCTCCCGACTTGGAGAGTCAGCGCCTTTAACTTCCTGTTTGGCCCAGTTTGCAATTTCTGCGGAAGATGAACAGGAATAGGGAGAACCAATGAGAGACTAGCTGGAGTTGTCTGGACGGGCAAATTTAACTCTCATTTCCCACCAGGAAGAGGAAATAACCAAAGGCTCAGTGTGCCGTGCCGGAACCAGATTAGAGCCTGAAGCCATCCTGCAGTGTTGCGGCCAGCTCAAAAGAAAGCGAGTTGAAGAAAGGAGCTCAGGGGCACTGTAATTCACAAACCTGCAGAGTTATAAATGACAGCTATCGTCCAAAAATATACTGAAGTAAGGCTGCCAAGAGGACTTGAAAGTGGGGCAGAATTGCAGGAAACCGATTTCAGGAGGTAGACTGGAATTGCATTGAAAGCATAGGAAAAGAGGCAGAACGTCCACAATGATGCACTTGGCCAAAAAGGGCGTATGCGTTTTTTCCTGAATATATTGAGGAAAAAACGCATACGCCCTTTTTGGCCAACCAAGCAAGCTTGCAAAGGAAATCTGCACTACAATGAAGTCTCACTTCCCCCCGGTCAAAAGGGCCATCTGAAAAAAGTGTAAAATCCAGCAAGGCAGGACAAGCCATGGAGAACTGGGAGCCTTGTTATGCTGATGGGCGGGATGTAAATTGCCAACAGACACTCGGGAGAAGTGTATGGTGTTTCCTGAAACATCTAAAAAACAAAGCAACAGAGCCTAGGGCACTTCCACTTATGGTCCTATAGCTTAGGGAAATTAAAATCAAAAAGACACACCCACCCCAAAGTTTGGAACGGCTCTGTTTACAAGAACCTCGTTTACAGTACAAGTTCAACATCGCAGAAAGTGAAAAATGGATAAAGAACTTTTGGTATTTACTTACAAAGCAATATCACTCAGCAATGAAATCTATGTCATCAGGCCCTTAGCAGCACAATGAGTGGATTCAGGTATGATGATTCTAACTGAAATAAGTCACACAGAAAAAGAAACATCATAAGATATCAGTAATACACGGAATGTAAACTTGGCTACACAGGAACTGAATTCCAAAACAGAACAGGGTCTCAAATTTAGAAAACCAACTTATGCTTGCTTAAGGAGAAAGGTGAGTTGGGGTGCTGCATAAAACCAGAGATTGAAATGAGCACAGATAAAGTTCCTTAAGCCAAATATGGAATAGACAAGAGCTACTCCTTGCTCAACGAAATGGACTCAACACCGCATATTAAACGCCTAAGAATGTACCTGACTAGTAAGTATCTTAAAACCTATGGATTGCTATGTCTCCGAAAGAGAATCAAGCATGTGTACAGGGGCATAAACGCAGCAGTGATAGGATTGCAGAGGTTCGGTGAGCAAATGAAGACCCTTTGATGTCATATTGCATGGTACCCATTCCACGGGTTTCAAATACCCAGGTTTAAGGTATTCTTACTTCAGCTAAAACATGCATGTGGAACCCAGAGTATGATCAACCATGTGATCGGGAGACGTGTTCAAATATGTCTCAGTTTTCGTACCCTGGTACTCGGGTGTAACATTCCAGACGCTTTACTAACACTCTCCCGACTTGGAGAGTCAGCGCCTTTAACGTCCTGTTTGGCCCAGTTTGCAATTTCTGCGGAAGATGAACAGGAATAGGGAGAACCAATGAGAGACTAGCTGGAGTTGTCTGGACGGGCAAATTTAACTCTCATTTCCCACCAGGAAGTGGAAATAACCAAAGGCTCAGTGTGCCGTGCCGGAACCAGATTAGAGCCTGAAGCCATCCTGCGGTGTTGCGGCCAGCTCAAAAGAAAGCGAGTTGAAGAAAGGAGCTCAGGGGCACTGTAATTCACAAACCTGCAGAGTTATAAATGACAGCTATCGTCCAAAAATAGACTGAAGTAAGGCTGCCAAGAGGACTTGAAAGCGGGGCAGAATTGCAGGAAACCGATTTCAGGAGGTAGACTGGAATTGCATTGAAAGCATAGGAAAAGAGGCAGAACGTCCACAATGATGCACTTGGCCAAAAAGGGCGTATGCGTTTTTTCCTGAATATATTCAGGAAAAAACGCATACGCCCTTTTTGGCCAACCAAGCAAGCTTGCAAAGGAAATCTGCACTACAATGAAGTCTCACTTCCCCCCGGTCAAAAGGGCCATCTGAAAAAAGTGTAAAATCCAGCAAGGCAGGACAGGCCATGGAGAACTGGGAGCCTTGTTATGCTGCTGGGCGGGATGTAAATTGCCAACAGACACTCGGGAGAAGTGTATGGTGTTTCCTGAAACATCTAAAAAACAAAGCAACAGAGCCTAGGGCACTTCCACTTATGGTCCTATAGCTTAGGGAAATTAAAATCAAAAAGACACACCCACCCCAAAGTTTGGAACGGCTCTGTTTACAAGAACCTCGTTTACAGTACAAGTTCAACATCACAGAAAGTGAAAAATGGATAAAGAAATTGTGGTATTTACTTACAAAGCAATATCACTCAGCAATGAAATCTATGTCATCAGGCCCTTAGCAGCACAATGAGTGGATTCAGGTATGATGATTCTAACTGAAATAAGTCACACAGAAAAAGAAACATCATAAGATATCAGTAATACACGGAATGTAAACTTGGCTACACAGGAACTGAATTCCAAAACAGAACAGGGTCTCAAATTTAGAAAACCAACTTATGCTTGCTTAAGGGGAAAGGTGAGTTGGGGTGCTGCATAAAACCAGAGATTGAAATGAGCACAGATAAAGTTCCTTAAGCCAAATATGGAATAGACAAGAGCTACTCCTGCTCAACGAAATGGACTCAACACCGCATATTAAACGCCTAAGAATGTACCTGACTAGTAAGTATCTTAAAACCTATGGATTGCTATGTCTCCGAAAGAGAATCAAGCATGTGTACAGGGGCATAAACGCAGCAGTGATAGGATTGGAGAGGTTCGGTGAGCAAATGAAGACCCTTTGATGTCATATTGCATGGTACCCATTCCACGGGTTTCAACTACCCAGGTTTAAGGTATTCTTCCTTCAGCTAAAACATGCATGTGGAACCCAGAGTATGATCAACCATGTGATCGGGAGACGTGTTCAAATATGTCTCAGTTTTCGTACCCTGGTACTCGGGTGCAACATTCCAGACGCTTTACTAACACTCTCCCGACTTGGAGAGTCAGTCCCTTTAACCTCCTGTTTAGCCCAGTTTGCAATTTCTGCGGAAGATGAACAGGAATAGAGAGAACCAATGAGAGACTAGCTGGAGGTGTCTGGACGGGCAAATTTAACTCTCATTTCCCACCAGGAAGAGGAATTAACCAAAGGCTCAGCATGCCGTGCTGGAACAAGATTAGGGCCTGAAGCCATCCTGCGGTGTTGCGGCCAGCTCAAAAGAAAGCGAGTTGAAGAAAGGAGCTCAGGGGCACTGTAATTCACAAACCTGCAGAGTTATAAATGACAGCTATCGTCCAAAAATATACTGAAGTAAGGCTGCCAAGAGGACTTGAAAGCGGGGCAGAATTGCAGGAAACCGATTTCAGGAGGTAGACTGGAATTGCATTGAAAGCATAGGAAAAGAGGCAGAACGTCCACAATGATGCACTTGGCCAAAAAGGGCGTATGCGTTTTTTCCTGAATATATTCAGGGAAAAACGCATACGCCCTTTTTGGCCAACCAAGCAAGCTTGCAAAGGAAATCTGCACTACAATGAAGTCTCACTTCCCCCCGGTCAAAAGGGCCATCTGAAAAAAGTGTAAAATCCAGCAAGGCAGGACAGGCCATGGAGAACTGAGAGCCTTGTTATGCTGCTGGGCGGGATGTAAATTGCCAACAGACACTCGGGAGAAGTGTATGGTGTTTCCTGAAACATCTAAAAAACAAAGCAACAGAGCCTAGGGCACTTCCACTTATGGTCCTATAGCTTAGGGAAATTAAAATCAAAAAGAAACAGCCACCCCAAAGTTTGGGACGCCTCTGTTTACAAGAACCTCGTTTACAGTACAAGTTCAACATCGCAGAAAGTGAAAAATGGATAAAGAAGTTGTGGTATTTACTTACAAAGCAATATCACTCAGCAATGAAATCTATGTCATCAGGCCCTTAGCAGCACAATGAGTGGATTCAGGTATGATGATTCTAACTGAAATAAGTCACACAGAAAAAGAAGCATCATAAGATATCACTAATACACGGAATATAAACTTGGCTACACAGGAACTGAATTACAGAACAGAACAGGGTCTCAAATTTAGAAAACCAACTTATGCTTGCTTAAGGGGAAAGGTGAGTTGGGGTGCTGTATAAAACCAGAGATTGAAATGAGCACAGATAAAGTTCCTTAAGCCAAATATGGAATAGACAAGAGCTACTCCTTGCTCAACGAAATGGACTCAACACCCCATATTAAACGCCTAAGAATGTACCTGACTAGTAAGTATCTTAAAACCTATGGATTGCTATGTCTCCAAAAGAGAATCAAGCGTGTGTACAGGGGCATAAACGCAGCAGTGATAGGATTGGAGAGGTTCGGTGAGCAAATGAAGACCCTTTGAAGTCAATTTGCATGGTACCCATTACACGGGTCTCAACTCTCCAGGTTTAAGGTATTCTTCCTTCAGCTAAAACATGCATGTGGAACCCAGAGTATGATCAACCGTGTGAACGGGAGACGTGTTCAAATATGTCTCAGTTTTCCTCCCCTGGTACTCGGGTGCAACATTCCAGATTCTTTACTAACACTCTCCCGACTTGGAGAGTCAGTCCCTTTAACCTCCTGTTTGGCCCAGTTTGCAATTTCTGCGGAAGATGAACAGGAATAGGGAGAACCAATGAGAGACTAGCTGGAGTTGTCTGGACGGGCAAATTTAACTCTCATTTCCCACCAGGAAGAGGAAATAACCAAAGGCTCAGTGTGCCGTGCCGGAACCAGATTAGAGCCTGAAGCCATCCTGCGGTGTTGCGGCCAGCTCAAAAGAAAGCGAGTTGAAGAAAGGAGCTCAGGGGCACTGTAATTCACAAACCTGCAGAGTTATAAATGACAGCTATCGTCCAAAAATATACTGAAGTAAGGCTGCCAAGAGGACTTGAAAGCGGGGCAGAATTGCAGGAAACCGATTTCAGGAGGTAGACTGGAATTGCATTGAAAGCATAGGAAAAGAGGCAGAACGTCCACAATGATGCACTTGGCCAAAAAGGGCGTATGCGTTTTTTCCTGAATATATTCAGGAAAAAATGCATACGCCCTTTTTGGCCAACCAAGCAAGCTTGCAAAGGAAATCTGCACTACAATGAAGTCTCACTTCCCCCCGGTCAAAAGGGCCATCTGAAAAAAGTGTAAAATCCTGCAAGGCAGGACAGGCCATGGAGAACTGGGAGCCTTGTTATGCTGCTGGGCGGGATGTAAATTGCCAACAGACACTCGGGAGAAGTGTATGGTGTTTCCTGAAACATCTAAAAAACAAAGCAACAGAGCCTAGGGCACTTCAACTTATGGTCCTATAGCTTAGGGAAATTAAAATCAAAAAGACACAGCCACCCCAAAGTTTGGGACGCCTCTGTTTACAAGAACCTCATTTACAGTACAAGTTCAACATCGCAGAAAGTGAAAAATGGATAAAGAAGTTGTGGTATTTACTTGCAAAGCAATATCACTCAGCAATGAAATCTATGTCATCAGGCCCTTAGCAGCACAATGAGTGGATTCAGGTATGATGATTCTAACTGAAATAAGTCACACAGAAAATGAAACATCATAAGGTATCAGTAATACACGGAATGTAAACTTGGCTACACAGGAACTGAATTACAGAACAGAACAGGGTCTCAAATTTAGAAAACCAACTTATGCTTGCTTAAGGGGAAAGGTGAGTTGGGGTGCTGCATAAAACCAGAGATTGAAATGAGCACAGATAAAGTTCCTTAAGCCAAATATGGAATAGACAAGAGCTACTCCTTGCTCAACGAAATGGACTCAACACCCCATATTAAACGCCTAAGAATGTACCTGACTAGTAAGTATCTTAAAACCTATGGATTGCTATGTCTCCAAAAGAGAATCAAGCGTGTGTACAGGGGCATAAACGCAGCAGTGATAGGATTGGAGAGGTTCGGTGAGCAAATGAAGACCCTTTGAAGTCAATTTGCATGGTACCCATTACACGGGTCTCAACTCTCCAGGTTTAAGGTATTCTTCCTTCAGCTAAAACATGCATGTGGAACCCAGAGTATGATCAACCGTGTGAACGGGAGACGTGTTCAAATATGTCTCAGTTTTCCTCCCCTGGTACTCGGGTGCAACATTCCAGATTCTTTACTAACACTCTCCCGACTTGGAGAGTCAGCGCCTTTAACCTCCTGTTTGGCCCAGTTTGCAATTTCTGCGGAAGATGAACAGGAATAGGGAGAACCAATGAGAGACTAGCTGGAGTTGTCTGGACGGGCAAATTTAACTCTCATTTCCCACCAGGAAGAGGAAATAACCAAAGGCTCAGTGTGCCGTGCCGGAACCAGATTAGAGCCTGAAGCCATCCTGCGGTGTTGCGGCCAGCTCAAAAGAAAGCGAGTTGAAGAAAGGAGCTCAGGGGCACTGTAATTCACAAACCTGCAGAGTTATAAATGACAGCTATCGTCCAAAAATATACTGAAGTAAGGCTGCCAAGAGGACTTGAAAGCGGGGCAGAATTGCAGGAAACCGATTTCAGGAGGTAGACTGGAATTGCATTGAAAGCATAGGAAAAGAGGCAGAACGTCCACAATGATGCACTTGGCCAAAAAGGGCGTATGCGTTTTTTCCTGAATATATTCAGGAAAAAACGCATACGCCCTTTTTGGCCAACCAAGCAAGCTTGCAAAGGAAATCTGCACTACAATGAAGTCTCACTTCCCCCCGGTCAAAAGGGCCATCTGAAAAAAGTGTAAAATCCAGCAAGGCAGGACAGGCCATGGAGAACTGGGAGCCTTGTTATGCTGCTGGGTGGGATGTAAATTGCCAACAGACACTCGGGAGAAGTGTATGGTGTTTCCTGAAACATCTAAAAAACAAAGCAACAGAGCCTAGGGCACTTCCACTTATGGTCCTATAGCTTAGGGAAATTAAAATCAAAAAGACACAGCCACCCCAAAGTTTGGGACGCCTCTGTTTACAAGAACCTCGTTTACAGTACAAGTTCAACATCGCAGAAAGTGAAAAATGGATAAAGAACTTTTGGTATTTACTTACAAAGCAATATCACTCAGCAATGAAATCTATGTCATCAGGCACTTAGCAGCACAATGAGTGGATTCAGGTATGATGATTCTAACTGAAATAAGTCACACAGAAAAAGAAACATCATAAGATATCAGTAATACACGGAATGTAAACTTGGCTACACAGGAACTGAATTACAGAACAGAACAGGGTCTCAAATTTAGAAAACCAACTTATGCTTGCTTAAGGGGAAAGGTGAGTTGGGGTGCTGCATAAAACCAGAGATTGAAATGAGCACAGATAAAGTTCCTTAAGCCAAATATGGAATAGACAAGAGCTACTCCTTGCTCAACGAAATGGACTCAACACCCCATATTAAACGCCTAAGAATGTACCTGACTAGTAAGTATCTTAAAACCTATGGATTGCTATGTCTCCAAAAGAGAATCAAGCGTGTGTACAGGGGCATAAACGCAGCAGTGATAGGATTGGAGAGGTTCGGTGAGCAAATGAAGACCCTTTGAAGTCAATTTGCATGGTACCCATTACACGGGTCTCAACTCTCCAGGTTTAAGGTATTCTTCCTTCAGCTAAAACATGCATGTGGAACCCAGAGTATGATCAACCGTGTGAACGGGAGACGTGTTCAAATATGTCTCAGTTTTCCTCCCCTGGTACTCGGGTGTAACATTCCAGACGCTTTACTAACACTCTCCCGACTTGGAGAGTCAGTCCATTTAACCTCCTGTTTAGCCCAGTTTGCAATTTCGGCGGAAGATGAACAGGAATAGCGAGAACCAATGAGAGACTAGCTGGAGGTGTCTGGACGGGCAAATTTAACTCTCATTTCCCACCAGGAAGAGGAATTAACCAAAGGCTCAGCGTGCCGTGCTGGAACAAGATTAGGGCCTGAAGCCATCCTGCGGTGTTGCGGCCAGCTCAAAAGAAAGCGAGTTGAAGAAAGGAGCTCAGGGGCACTGTAATTCACAAACCTGCAGAGTTATAAATGACAGCTATCGTCCAAAAATATACTGAAGTAAGGCTGCCAAGAGGACTTGAAAGCGGGGCAGAATTGCAGGAAACCGATTTCAGGAGGTAGACTGGAATTGCATTGAAAGCATAGGAAAAGAGGCAGAACGTCCACAATGATGCACTTGGCCAAAAAGGGCGTATGCGTTTTTTCCTGAATATATTCAGGAAAAAACGCATACACCCATTTTGGCCAACCAAGCAAGCTTGCAAAGGAAATCTGCACTACAATGAAGTCTCACTTCCCCCCGGTCAAAAGGGCCATCTGAAAAAAGTGTAAAATCCAGCAAGGCAGGACAGGCCATGGAGAACTGGGAGCCTTGTTATGCTGCTGGGCGGGATGTAAATTGCCAACAGACACTCGGGAGAAGTGTATGGTGTTTCCTGAAACATCTAAAAAACAAAGCAACAGAGCCTAGGGCACTTCAACTTATGGTCCTATAGATTAGGGAAATTAAAATCAAAAAGACACAGCCACCCCAAAGTTTGGGACGCCTCTGTTTACAAGAACCTCATTTACAGTACAAGTTCAACATCGCAGAAAGTGAAAAATGGATAAAGAAGTTGTGGTATTTACTTGCAAAGCAATATCACTCAGCAATGAAATCTATGTCATCAGGCCCTTAGCAGCACAATGAGTGGATTCAGGTATGATGATTCTAACTGAAATAAGTCACACAGAAAATGAAACATCCTAAGGTATCAGTAATACACGGAATGTAAACTTGGCTACACAGGAACTGAATTACAGAACAGAACAGGGTCTCAAATTTAGAAAACCAACTTATGCTTGCTTAAGGGGAAAGGTGAGTTGGGGTGCTGCATAAAACCAGAGATTGAAATGAGCACAGATAAAGTTCCTTAAGCCAAATATGGAATAGACAAGAGCTACTCCTTGCTCAACGAAATGGACTCAACACCCCATATTAAACGCCTAAGAATGTACCTGACTAGTAAGTATCTTAAAACCTATGGATTGCTATGTCTCCAAAAGAGAATCAAGCGTGTGTACAGGGGCATAAACGCAGCAGTGATAGGATTGGAGAGGTTCGGTGAGCAAATGAAGACCCTTTGAAGTCAATTTGCATGGTACCCATTACACGGGTCTCAACTCTCCAGGTTTAAGGTATTCTTCCTTCAGCTAAAACATGCATGTGGAACCCAGAGTATGATCAACCGTGTGAACGGGAGACGTGTTCAAATATGTCTCAGTTTTCCTCCCCTGGTACTCGGGTGCAACATTCCAGATTCTTTACTAACACTCTCCCGACTTGGAGAGTCAGCGCCTTTAACCTCCTGTTTGGCCCAGTTTGCAATTTCTGCGGAAGATGAACAGGAATAGGGAGAACCAATGAGAGACTAGCTGGAGTTGTCTGGACGGGCAAATTTAACTCTCATTTCCCACCAGGAAGAGGAAATAACCAAAGGCTCAGTGTGCCGTGCCGGAACCAGATTAGAGCCTGAAGCCATCCTGCGGTGTTGCGGCCAGCTCAAAAGAAAGCGAGTTGAAGAAAGGAGCTCAGGGGCACTGTAATTCACAAACCTGCAGAGTTATAAATGACAGCTATCGTCCAAAAATATACTGAAGTAAGGCTGCCAAGAGGACTTGAAAGCGGGGCAGAATTGCAGGAAACCGATTTCAGGAGGTAGACTGGAATTGCATTGAAAGCATAGGAAAAGAGGCAGAACGTCCACAATGATGCACTTGGCCAAAAAGGGCGTATGCGTTTTTTCCTGAATATATTCAGGAAAAAACGCATACGCCCTTTTTGGCCAACCAAGCAAGCTTGCAAAGGAAATCTGCACTACAATGAAGTCTCACTTCCCCCCGGTCAAAAGGGCCATCTGAAAAAAGTGTAAAATCCAGCAAGGCAGGACAGGCCATGGAGAACTGGGAGCCTTGTTATGCTGCTGGGTGGGATGTAAATTGCCAACAGACACTCGGGAGAAGTGTATGGTGTTTCCTGAAACATCTAAAAAACAAAGCAACAGAGCCTAGGGCACTTCCACTTATGGTCCTATAGCTTAGGGAAATTAAAATCAAAAAGACACAGCCACCCCAAAGTTTGGGACGCCTCTGTTTACAAGAACCTCGTTTACAGTACAAGTTCAACATCGCAGAAAGTGAAAAATGGATAAAGAACTTTTGGTATTTACTTACAAAGCAATATCACTCAGCAATGAAATCTATGTCATCAGGCACTTAGCAGCACAATGAGTGGATTCAGGTATGATGATTCTAACTGAAATAAGTCACACAGAAAAAGAAACATCATAAGATATCAGTAATACACGGAATGTAAACTTGGCTACACAGGAACTGAATTACAGAACAGAACAGGGTCTCAAATTTAGAAAACCAACTTATGCTTGCTTAAGGGGAAAGGTGAGTTGGGGTGCTGCATAAAACCAGAGATTGAAATGAGCACAGATAAAGTTCCTTAAGCCAAATATGGAATAGACAAGAGCTACTCCTTGCTCAACGAAATGGACTCAACACCGCATATTAAACGCCTAAGAATGTACCTGACTAGTAAGTATCTTAAAACCTATGGATTGCTATGTCTCCGAAAGAGAATCAAGCATGTGTACAGGGGCATAAACGCAGCAGTGATAGGATTGGAGAGGTTTGGTGAGCAAATGAAGACCCTTTGATGTCATATTGCATGGTACCCATTCCACGGGTTTCAACTACCCAGGTTTAAGGTATTCTTCCTTCAGCTAAAACATGCATGTGGAACCCAGAGTATGATCAACCATGTGATCGGGAGACGTGTTCAAATATGTCTCAGTTTTCGTACCCTGGTACTCGGGTGCAACATTCCAGACGCTTTACTAACACTCTCCCGACTTGGAGAGTCAGTCCCTTTAACCTCCTGTTTAGCCCAGTTTGCAATTTCTGCGGAAGATGAACAGGAATAGCGAGAACCAATGAGAGACTAGCTGGAGGTGTCTGGACGGGCAAATTTAACTCTCATTTCCCACCAGGAAGAGGAATTAACCAAAGGCTCAGCGTGCCGTGCTGGAACAAGATTAGGGCCTGAAGCCATCCTGCGGTGTTGCGGCCAGCTCAAAAGAAAGCGAGTTGAAGAAAGGAGCTCAGGGGCACTGTAATTCACAAACCTGCAGAGTTATAAATGACAGCTATCGTCCAAAAATATACTGAAGTAAGGCTGCCAAGAGGACTTGAAAGCGGGGCAGAATTGCAGGAAACCGATTTCAGGAGGTAGACTGGAATTGCATTGAAAGCATAGGAAAAGAGGCAGAACGTCCACAATGATGCACTTGGCCAAAAAGGGCGTATGCGTTTTTTCCTGAATATATTCAGGAAAAAACGCATACGCCCTGTTTGGCCAACCAAGCAAGCTTGCAAAGGAAATCTGCACTACAATGAAGTCTCACTTCCCCCCGGTCAAAAGGGCCATCTGAAAAAAGTGTAAAATCCAGCAAGGCAGGACAGGCCATGGAGAACTGGGAGCCTTGTTATGCTGCTGGGCGGGATGTAAATTGCCAACAGACACTCGGGAGAAGTGTATGGTGTTTCCTGAAACATCTAAAAAACAAAGCAACAGAGCCTAGGGCACTTCCACTTATGGTCCTATAGCTTAGGGAAATTAAAATCAAAAAGACACAGCCACCCCAAAGTTTGGGACGCCTCTGTTTACAAGAACCTCATTTACAGTACAAGTTCAACATCGCAGAAAGTGAAAAATGGATAAAGAAGTTGTGGTATTTACTTGCAAAGCAATATCACTCAGCAATGAAATCTATGTCATCAGGCCCTTAGCAGCACAATGAGTGGATTCAGGTATGATGATTCTAACTGAAATAAGTCACACAGAAAATGAAACATCCTAAGGTATCAGTAATACACGGAATGTAAACTTGGCTACACAGGAACTGAATTACAGAACAGAACAGGGTCTCAAATTTAGAAAACCAACTTATGCTTGCTTAAGGGGAAAGGTGAGTTGGGGTGCTGCATAAAACCAGAGATTGAAATGAGCACAGATAAAGTTCCTTAAGCCAAATATGGAATAGACAAGAGCTACTCCTTGCTCAACGAAATGGACTCAACACCCCATATTAAACGCCTAAGAATGTACCTGACTAGTAAGTATCTTAAAACCTATGGATTGCTATGTCTCCAAAAGAGAATCAAGCGTGTGTACAGGGGCATAAACGCAGCAGTGATAGGATTGGAGAGGTTCGGTGAGCAAATGAAGACCCTTTGAAGTCAATTTGCATGGTACCCATTACACGGGTCTCAACTCTCCAGGTTTAAGGTATTCTTCCTTCAGCTAAAACATGCATGTGGAACCCAGAGTATGATCAACCGTGTGAACGGGAGACGTGTTCAAATATGTCTCAGTTTTCCTCCCCTGGTACTCGGGTGCAACATTCCAGATTCTTTACTAACACTCTCCCGACTTGGAGAGTCAGTCCCTTTAACCTCCTGTTTAGCCCAGTTTGCAATTTCTGCGGAAGATGAACAGGAATAGCGAGAACCAATGAGAGACTAGCTGGAGGTGTCTGGACGGGCAAATTTAACTCTCATTTCCCACCAGGAAGAGGAATTAACCAAAGGCTCAGCGTGCCGTGCTGGAACAAGATTAGGGCCTGAAGCCATCATGCGGTGTTGCGGCCAGCTCAAAAGAAAGCGAGTTGAAGAAAGGAGCTCAGGGGCACTGTAATTCACAAACCTGCAGAGTTATAAATGACAGCTATCGTCCAAAAATATACTGAAGTAAGGCTGCCAAGAGGACTTGAAAGCGGGGCAGAATTGCAGGAAACCGATTTCAGGAGGTAGACTGGAATTGCATTGAAAGCATAGGAAAAGAGGCAGAACGTCCACAATGATGCACTTGGCCAAAAAGGGCGTATGCGTTTTTTCCTGAATATATTCAGGAAAAAACGCATACGCCCTGTTTGGCCAACCAAGCAAGCTTGCAAAGGAAATCTGCACTACAATGAAGTCTCACTTCCCCCCGGTCAAAAGGGCCATCTGAAAAAAGTGTAAAATCCAGCAAGGCAGGACAGGCCATGGAGAACTGGGAGCCTTGTTATGCTGCTGGGCGGGATGTAAATTGCCAACAGACACTCGGGAGAAGTGTATGGTGTTTCCTGAAACATCTAAAAAACAAAGCAACAGAGCCTAGGGCACTTCCACTTATGGTCCTATAGCTTAGGGAAATTAAAATCAAAAAGACACAGCCACCCCAAAGTTTGGGACGCCTCTGTTTACAAGAACCTCATTTACAGTACAAGTTCAACATCGCAGAAAGTGAAAAATGGATAAAGAAGTTGTGGTATTTACTTGCAAAGCAATATCACTCAGCAATGAAATCTATGTCATCAGGCCCTTAGCAGCACAATGAGTGGATTCAGGTATGATGATTCTAACTGAAATAAGTCACACAGAAAATGAAACATCATAAGGTATCAGTAATACACGGAATGTAAACTTGGCTACACAGGCACTGAATTCCAAAACAGAACAGGGTCTCAAATTTAGAAAACCAACTTATGCTTGCTTAAGGGGAAAGGTGAGTTGGGGTGCTGCATAAAACCAGAGATTGAAATGAGCACAGATAAAGTTCCTTAAGCCAAATATGGAATAGACAAGAGCTACTCCTTGCTCAACGAAATGGACTCAACACCCCATATTAAACGCCTAAGAATGTACCTGACTAGTAAGTATCTTAAAACCTATGGATTGCTATGTCTCCAAAAGAGAATCAAGCGTGTGTACAGGGGCATAAACGCAGCAGTGATAGGATTGGAGAGGTTCGGTGAGCAAATGAAGACCCTTTGAAGTCAATTTGCATGATACCCATTACACGGGTCTCAACTCTCCAGGTTTAAGGTATTCTTCCTTCAGCTAAAACATGCATGTGGAACCCAGAGTATGATCAACCGTGTGAACGGGAGACGTGTTCAAATATGTCTCAGTTTTCCTCCCCTGGTACTCGGGTGCAACATTCCAGATTCTTTACTAACACTCTCTCGACTTGGAGAGTCAGCGCCTTTAACCTCCTGTTTGGCCCAGTTTGCAATTTCTGCGGAAGATGAACAGGAATAGGGAGAACCAATGAGAGACTAGCTGGAGGTGTCTGGACGGGCAAATTTAACTCTCATTTCCCACCAGGAAGAGGAATTAACCAAAGGCTCAGCGTGCCGTGCTGGAACAAGATTAGGGCCTGAAGCCATCCTGCGGTGTTGCGGCCAGCTCAAAAGAAAGCGAGTTGAAGAAAGGAGCTCAGGGACACTGTAATTCACAAACCTGCAGAGTTATAAATGACAGCTATCGTCCAAAAATATACTGAAGTAAGGCTGCCAAGAGGACTTGAAAGCGGGGCAGAATTGCAGGAAACCGATTTCAGGAGGTAGACTGGAATTGCATTGAAAGCATAGGAAAAGAGGCAGAACGTCCACAATGATGCACTTGGCCAAAAAGGGCGTATGCGTTTTTTCCTGAATATATTCAGGAAAAAACGCATACGCCCTTTTTGGTCAACCAAGCAAGCTTGCAAAGGAAATCTGCACTACAATGAAGTCTCACTTCCCCCCGGTCAAAAGGGCCATCTGAAAAAAGTGTAAAATCCAGCAAGGTAGGACAGGCCATGGAGAACTGGGAGCCTTGTTATGCTGCTGGGCGGGATGTAAATTGCCAACAGACACTCGGGAGAAGTGTATGGTGTTTCCTGAAACATCTAAAAAACAAAGCAACAGAGCCTAGGGCACTTCCACTTATGGTCCTATAGCTTAGGGAAATTAAAATCAAAAAGACACAGCCACCCCAAAGTTTGGGACGCCTCTGTTTACAAGAACCTCATTTACAGTACAAGTTCAACATCGCAGAAAGTGAAAAATGGATAAAGAAGTTGTGGTATTTACTTGCAAAGCAATATCACTCAGCAGTGAAATCTATGTCATCAGGCCCTTAGCAGCACAATGAGTGGATTCAGGTATGATGATTCTAACTGAAATAAGTCACACAGAAAAAGAAACATCATAAGATATCAGTAATACACGGAATGTAAACTTGGCTACACAGGAACTGAATTCCAAAACAGAACAGGGTCTCAAATTTAGAAAACCAACTTATGCTTGCTTAAGGGGAAAGGTGAGTTGGGGTGCTGCATAAAACCAGAGATTGAAATGAGCACAGATAAAGTTCCTTAAGCCAAATATGGAATAGACAAGAGCTACTCCTTGCTCAACGAAATGGACTCAACACCCCATATTAAACGCCTAAGAATGTACCTGACTAGTAAGTATCTTAAAACCTATGGATTGCTATGTCTCCGAAAGAGAATCAAGCGTGTGTACAGGGGCATAAACGCAGCAGTGATAGGATTGGAGAGGTTCGGTGAGCAAATGAAGACCCTTTGAAGTCAATTTGCATGGTACCCATTACACGGGTCTCAAATCTCCAGGTTTAAGGTATTCTTCCTTCAGCTAAAACATGCATGTGGAACCCAGAGTATGATCAACCGTGTGAACGGGAGACGTGTTCAAATATGTCTCAGTTTTCCTCCCCTGGTACTCGGGTGCAACATTCCAGATTCTTTACTAACACTCTCCCGACTTGGAGAGTCAGCGCCTTTAACCTCCTGTTTGGCCCAGTTTGCAATTTCTGCGGAAGATGAACAGGAATAGGGAGAACCAATGAGAGACTAGCTGGAGTTGTCTGGACGGGCAAATTTAACTCTCATTTCCCACCAGGAAGAGGAAATAACCAAAGGCTCAGTGTGCCGTGCCGGAACCAGATTAGAGCCTGAAGCCATCCTGCGGTGTTGCGGCCAGCTCAAAAGAAAGCGAGTTGAAGAAAGGAGCTCAGGGGCACTGTAATTCACAAACCTGCAGAGTTATAAATGACAGCTATCGTCCAAAAATATACTGAAGTAAGGCTGCCAAGAGGACTTGAAAGCGGGGCAGAATTGCAGGAAACCGATTTCAGGAGGTAGACTGGAATTGCATTGAAAGCATAGGAAAAGAGGCAGAACGTCCACAATGATGCACTTGGCCAAAAAGGGCGTATGCGTTTTTTGCTGAATATATTCAGGAAAAAACGCATACGCCCTTTTTGGCCAACCAAGCAAGCTTGCAAAGGAAATCTGCACTACAATGAAGTCTCACTTCCCCCCGGTCAAAAGGGCCATCTGAAAAAAGTGTAAAATCCAGCAAGGCAGGACAGGCCATGGAGAACTGAGAGCCTTGTTATGCTGATGGGCGGGATGTAAATTGCCAACAGACACTCGGGAGAAGTGTATGGTGTTTCCTGAAACATCTAAAAAACAAAGCAACAGAGCCTAGGGCACTTCCACTTATGGTCCTATAGCTTAGGGAAATTAAAATCAAAAAGACACACCCACCCCAAAGTTTGGAACGGCTCTGTTTACAAGAACCTCGTTTACAGTACAAGTTCAACATCGCAGAAAGTGAAAAATGGATAAAGAACTTGTGGTATTTACTTACAAAGCAATATCACTCAGCAATGAAATCTATGTCATCAGGCCCTTAGCAGCACAATGAGTGGATTCAGGTATGATGATTCTAACTGAAATAAGTCACACAGAAAAAGAAACATCATAAGATATCAGTAATACACGGAATGTAAACTTGGCTACACAGGAACTGAATTCCAAAACAGAACAGGGTCTCAAATTTAGAAAACCAACTTATGCTTGCTTAAGGGGAAAGGTGAGTTGGGGTGCTGCATAAAACCAGAGACTGAAATGAGCACAGATAAAGTTCCTTAAGCCAAATATGGAATAGACAAGAGCTACTCCTTGCTCAACGAAATGGACTCAACACCGCATATTAAACGCCTAAGAATGTACCTGACTAGTAAGTATCTTAAAACCTATGGATTGCTATGTCTCCGAAAGAGAATCAAGCATGTGTACAGGGGCATAAACGCAGCAGTGATAGGATTGGAGAGGTTCGGTGAGCAAATGAAGACCCTTTGATGTCATATTGCATGGTACCCATTCCACGGGTTTCAACTACCCAGGTTTAAGGTATTCTTCCTTCAGCTAAAACATGCATGTGGAACCCAGAGTATGATCAACCATGTGATCGGGAGACGTGTTCAAATATGTCTCAGTTTTCGTACCCTGGTACTCGGGTGCAACATTCCAGACGCTTTACTAACACTCTCCCGACTTGGAGAGTCAGTCCCTTTAACCTCCTGTTTAGCCCAGTTTGCAATTTCTGCGGAAGATGAACAGGAATAGCGAGAACCAATGAGAGACTAGCTGGAGGTGTCTGGACGGGCAAATTTAACTCTCATTTCCCACCAGGAAGAGGAATTAACCAAAGGCTCAGCGTGCCGTGCTGGAACAAGATTAGGGCCTGAAGCCATCCTGCGGTGTTGCGGCCAGCTCAAAAGAAAGCGAGTTGAAGAAAGGAGCTCAGGGGCACTGTAATTCACAAACCTGCAGAGTTATAAATGACAGCTATCGTCCAAAAATATACTGAAGTAAGGCTGCCAAGAGGACTTGAAAGCGGGGCAGAATTGCAGGAAACCGATTTCAGGAGGTAGACTGGAATTGCATTGAAAGCATAGGAAAAGAGGCAGAACGTCCACAATGATGCACTTGGCCAAAAAGGGCGTATGCGTTTTTTCCTGAATATATTCAGGAAAAAACGCATACGCCCTTTTTGGCCAACCAAGCAAGCTTGCAAAGGAAATCTGCACTACAATGAAGTCTCACTTCCCCCCGGTCAAAAGGGCCATCTGAAAAAAGTGTAAAATCCAGCAAGGCAGGACAGGCCATGGAGAACTGGGAGCCTTGTTATGCTGCTGGGCGGGATGTAAATTGCCAACAGACACTCGGGAGAAGTGTATGGTGTTTCCTGAAACATCTAAAAAACAAAGCAACAGAGCCTAGGGCACTTCCACTTATGGTCCTATAGCTTAGGGAAATTAAAATCAAAAAGACACAGCCACCCCAAAGTTTCGGACGCCTCTGTTTACAAGAACCTCATTTACAGTACAAGTTCAACATCGCAGAAAGTGAAAAATGGATAAAGAAGTTGTGGTATTTACTTGCAAAGCAATATCACTCAGCAATGAAATCTATGTCATCAGGCCCTTAGCAGCACAATGAGTGGATTCAGGTATGATGATTCTAACTGAAATAAGTCACACAGAAAATGAAACATCATAAGGTATCAGTAATACACGGAATGTAAACTTGGCTACACAGGAACTGAATTCCAAAACAGAACAGGGTCTCAAATTTAGAAAACCAACTTATGCTTGCTTAAGGGGAAAGGTGAGTTGGGGTGCTGCATAAAACCAGAGATTGAAATGAGCACAGATAAAGTTCCTTAAGCCAAATATGGAATAGACAAGAGCTACTCCTTGCTCAACGAAATGGACTCAACACCCCATATTAAACGCCTAAGAATGTACCTGACTAGTAAGTATCTTAAAACCTATGGATTGCTATGTCTCCAAAAGAGAATCAAGCGTGTGTACAGGGGCATAAACGCAGCAGTGATAGGATTGGAGAGGTTTGGTGAGCAAATGAAGACCCTTTGAAGTCAATTTGCATGGTACCCATTACACGGGTCTCAACTCTCCAGGTTTAAGGTATTCTTCCTTCAGCTAAAACATGCATGTGGAACCCAGAGTATGATCAACCGTGTGAACGGGAGACGTGTTCAAATATGTCTCAGTTTTCCTCCCCTGGTACTCGGGTGCAACATTCCAGATTCTTTACTAACACTCTCCCGACTTGGAGAGTCAGCGCCTTTAACCTCCTGTTTGGCCCAGTTTGCAATTTCTGCGGAAGATGAACAGGAATAGGGAGAACCAATGAGAGACTAGCTGGAGTTGTCTGGACGGGCAAATTTAACTCTCATTTCCCACCAGGAAGAGGAAATAACCAAAGGCTCAGTGTGCCGTGCCGGAACCAGATTAGAGCCTGAAGCCATCCTGCGGTGTTGCGGCCAGCTCAAAAGAAAGCGAGTTGAAGAAAGGAGCTCAGGGGCACTGTAATTCACAAACCTGCAGAGTTATAAATGACAGCTATCGTCCAAAAATATACTGAAGTAAGGCTGCCAAGAGGACTTGAAAGCGGGGCAGAATTGCAGGAAACCGATTTCAGGAGGTAGACTGGAATTGCATTGAAAGCATAGGAAAAGAGGCAGAACGTCCACAATGATGCACTTGGCCAAAAAGGGCGTATGCGTTTTTTCCTGAATATATTCAGGAAAAAACGCATACGCCCTTTTTGGCCAACCAAGCAAGCTTGCAAAGGAAATCTGCACTACAATGAAGTCTCACTTCCCCCCGGTCAAAAGGGCCATCTGAAAAAAGTGTAAAATCCAGCAAGGCAGGACAGGCCATGAAGAACTGGGAGCCTTGTTATGCTGCTGGGTGGGATGTAAATTGCCAACAGACACTCGGGAGAAGTGTATGGTGTTTCCTGAAACATCTAAAAAACAAAGCAACAGAGCCTAGGGCACTTCCACTTATGGTCCTATAGCTTAGGGAAATTAAAATAAAAAAGACACAGCCACCCCAAAGTTTGGGACGCCTCTGTTTACAAGAACCTCGTTTACAGTACAAGTTCAACATCGCAGAAAGTGAAAAATGGATAAAGAACTTTTGGTATTTACTTACAAAGCAATATCACTCAGCAATGAAATCTATGTCATCAGGCCCTTAGCAGCACAATGAGTGGATTCAGGTATGATGATTCTAACTGAAATAAGTCACACAGAAAAAGAAACATCATAAGATATCAGTAATACACGGAATGTAAACTTGGCTACACAGGAACTGAATTCCAAAACAGAACAGGGTCTCAAATTTAGAAAACCAACTTATGCTTGCTTAAGGGGAAAGGTGAGTTGGGGTGCTGCATAAAACCAGAGATTGAAATGAGCACAGATAAAGTTCAATAAGCCAAATATGGAATAGACAAGAGCTACTCCTTGCTCAACGAAATGGACTCAACACCGCATATTAAACGCCTAAGAATGTACCTGACTAGTAAGTATCTTAAAACCTATGGATTGCTATGTCTCCGAAAGAGAATCAAGCATGTGTACAGGGGCATAAACGCAGCAGTGATAGGATTGGAGAGGTTCGGTGAGCAAATGAAGACCCTTTGATGTCATATTGCATGGTACCCATTCCACGGGTTTCAACTACCCAGGTTTAAGGTATTCTTCCTTCAGCTAAAACATGCATGTGGAACCCAGAGTATGATCAACCGTGTGAACGGGAGACGTGTTCAAATATGTCTCAGTTTTCCTCCCCTGGTACTCGGGTGCAACATTCCAGATTCTTTACTAACACTCTCTCGACTTGGAGAGTCAGCGCCTTTAACCTCCTGTTTGGCCCAGTTTGCAATTTCTGCGGAAGATGAACAGGAATAGGGAGAACCAATGAGAGACTAGCTGGAGGTGTCTGGACGGGCAAATTTAACTCTCATTTCCCACCAGGAAGAGGAATTAACCAAAGGCTCAGCGTGCCGTGCTGGAACAAGATTAGGGCCTGAAGCCATCCTGCGGTGTTGCGGCCAGCTCAAAAGAAAGCGAGTTGAAGAAAGGAGCTCAGGGACACTGTAATTCACAAACCTGCAGAGTTATAAATGACAGCTATCGTCCAAAAATATACTGAAGTAAGGCTGCCAAGAGGACTTGAAAGCGGGGCAGAATTGCAGGAAACCGATTTCAGGAGGTAGACTGGAATTGCATTGAAAGCATAGGAAAAGAGGCAGAACGTCCACAATGATGCACTTGGCCAAAAAGGGCGTATGCGTTTTTTCCTGAATATATTCAGGAAAAAACGCATACGCCCTTTTTGGCCAACCAAGCAAGCTTGCAAAGGAAATCTGCACTACAATGAAGTCTCACTTCCCCCCGGTCAAAAGGGCCATCTGAAAAAAGTGTAAAATCCAGCAAGGTAGGACAGGCCATGGAGAACTGGGAGCCTTGTTATGCTGCTGGGCGGGATGTAAATTGCCAACAGACACTCGGGAGAAGTGTATGGTGTTTCCTGAAACATCTAAAAAACAAAGCAACAGAGCCTAGGGCACTTCCACTTATGGTCCTATAGCTTAGGGAAATTAAAATCAAAAAGACACAGCCACCCCAAAGTTTGGGACGCCTCTGTTTACAAGAACCTCATTTACAGTACAAGTTCAACATCGCAGAAAGTGAAAAATGGATAAAGAAGTTGTGGTATTTACTTGCAAAGCAATATCACTCAGCAGTGAAATCTATGTCATCAGGCCCTTAGCAGCACAATGAGTGGATTCAGGTATGATGATTCTAACTGAAATAAGTCACACAGAAAAAGAAACATCATAAGATATCAGTAATACACGGAATGTAAACTTGGCTACACAGGAACTGAATTCCAAAACAGAACAGGGTCTCAAATTTAGAAAACCAACTTATGCTTGCTTAAGGGGAAAGGTGAGTTGGGGTGCTGCATAAAACCAGAGATTGAAATGAGCACAGATAAAGTTCCTTAAGCCAAATATGGAATAGACAAGAGCTACTCCTTGCTCAACGAAATGGACTCAACACCCCATATTAAACGCCTAAGAATGTACCTGACTAGTAAGTATCTTAAAACCTATGGATTGCTATGTCTCCGAAAGAGAATCAAGCGTGTGTACAGGGGCATAAACGCAGCAGTGATAGGATTGGAGAGGTTCGGTGAGCAAATGAAGACCCTTTGAAGTCAATTTGCATGGTACCCATTACACGGGTCTCAAATCTCCAGGTTTAAGGTATTCTTCCTTCAGCTAAAACATGCATGTGGAACCCAGAGTATGATCAACCGTGTGAACGGGAGACGTGTTCAAATATGTCTCAGTTTTCCTCCCCTGGTACTCGGGTGCAACATTCCAGATTCTTTACTAACACTCTCCCGACTTGGAGAGTCAGCGCCTTTAACCTCCTGTTTGGCCCAGTTTGCAATTTCTGCGGAAGATGAACAGGAATAGGGAGAACCAATGAGAGACTAGCTGGAGTTGTCTGGACGGGCAAATTTAACTCTCATTTCCCACCAGGAAGAGGAAATAACCAAAGGCTCAGTGTGCCGTGCCGGAACCAGATTAGAGCCTGAAGCCATCCTGCGGTGTTGCGGCCAGCTCAAAAGAAAGCGAGTTGAAGAAAGGAGCTCAGGGGCACTGTAATTCACAAACCTGCAGAGTTATAAATGACAGCTATCGTCCAAAAATATACTGAAGTAAGGCTGCCAAGAGGACTTGAAAGCGGGGCAGAATTGCAGGAAACCGATTTCAGGAGGTAGACTGGAATTGCATTGAAAGCATAGGAAAAGAGGCAGAACGTCCACAATGATGCACTTGGCCAAAAAGGGCGTATGCGTTTTTTGCTGAATATATTCAGGAAAAAACGCATACGCCCTTTTTGGCCAACCAAGCAAGCTTGCAAAGGAAATCTGCACTACAATGAAGTCTCACTTCCCCCCGGTCAAAAGGGCCATCTGAAAAAAGTGTAAAATCCAGCAAGGCAGGACAGGCCATGGAGAACTGAGAGCCTTGTTATGCTGATGGGCGGGATGTAAATTGCCAACAGACACTCGGGAGAAGTGTATGGTGTTTCCTGAAACATCTAAAAAACAAAGCAACAGAGCCTAGGGCACTTCCACTTATGGTCCTATAGCTTAGGGAAATTAAAATCAAAAAGACACACCCACCCCAAAGTTTGGAACGGCTCTGTTTACAAGAACCTCGTTTACAGTACAAGTTCAACATCGCAGAAAGTGAAAAATGGATAAAGAACTTGTGGTATTTACTTACAAAGCAATATCACTCAGCAATGAAATCTATGTCATCAGGCCCTTAGCAGCACAATGAGTGGATTCAGGTATGATGATTCTAACTGAAATAAGTCACACAGAAAAAGAAACATCATAAGATATCAGTAATACACGGAATGTAAACTTGGCTACACAGGAACTGAATTCCAAAACAGAACAGGGTCTCAAATTTAGAAAACCAACTTATGCTTGCTTAAGGGGAAAGGTGAGTTGGGGTGCTGCATAAAACCAGAGACTGAAATGAGCACAGATAAAGTTCCTTAAGCCAAATATGGAATAGACAAGAGCTACTCCTTGCTCAACGAAATGGACTCAACACCGCATATTAAACGCCTAAGAATGTACCTGACTAGTAAGTATCTTAAAACCTATGGATTGCTATGTCTCCGAAAGAGAATCAAGCATGTGTACAGGGGCATAAACGCAGCAGTGATAGGATTGGAGAGGTTCGGTGAGCAAATGAAGACCCTTTGATGTCATATTGCATGGTACCCATTCCACGGGTTTCAACTACCCAGGTTTAAGGTATTCTTCCTTCAGCTAAAACATGCATGTGGAACCCAGAGTATGATCAACCATGTGATCGGGAGACGTGTTCAAATATGTCTCAGTTTTCGTACCCTGGTACTCGGGTGCAACATTCCAGACGCTTTACTAACACTCTCCCGACTTGGAGAGTCAGTCCCTTTAACCTCCTGTTTAGCCCAGTTTGCAATTTCTGCGGAAGATGAACAGGAATAGCGAGAACCAATGAGAGACTAGCTGGAGGTGTCTGGACGGGCAAATTTAACTCTCATTTCCCACCAGGAAGAGGAATTAACCAAAGGCTCAGCGTGCCGTGCTGGAACAAGATTAGGGCCTGAAGCCATCCTGCGGTGTTGCGGCCAGCTCAAAAGAAAGCGAGTTGAAGAAAGGAGCTCAGGGGCACTGTAATTCACAAACCTGCAGAGTTATAAATGACAGCTATCGTCCAAAAATATACTGAAGTAAGGCTGCCAAGAGGACTTGAAAGCGGGGCAGAATTGCAGGAAACCGATTTCAGGAGGTAGACTGGAATTGCATTGAAAGCATAGGAAAAGAGGCAGAACGTCCACAATGATGCACTTGGCCAAAAAGGGCGTATGCGTTTTTTCCTGAATATATTCAGGAAAAAACGCATACGCCCTTTTTGGCCAACCAAGCAAGCTTGCAAAGGAAATCTGCACTACAATGAAGTCTCACTTCCCCCCGGTCAAAAGGGCCATCTGAAAAAAGTGTAAAATCCAGCAAGGCAGGACAGGCCATGGAGAACTGGGAGCCTTGTTATGCTGCTGGGCGGGATGTAAATTGCCAACAGACACTCGGGAGAAGTGTATGGTGTTTCCTGAAACATCTAAAAAACAAAGCAACAGAGCCTAGGGCACTTCCACTTATGGTCCTATAGCTTAGGGAAATTAAAATCAAAAAGACACAGCCACCCCAAAGTTTCGGACGCCTCTGTTTACAAGAACCTCATTTACAGTACAAGTTCAACATCGCAGAAAGTGAAAAATGGATAAAGAAGTTGTGGTATTTACTTGCAAAGCAATATCACTCAGCAATGAAATCTATGTCATCAGGCCCTTAGCAGCACAATGAGTGGATTCAGGTATGATGATTCTAACTGAAATAAGTCACACAGAAAATGAAACATCATAAGGTATCAGTAATACACGGAATGTAAACTTGGCTACACAGGAACTGAATTCCAAAACAGAACAGGGTCTCAAATTTAGAAAACCAACTTATGCTTGCTTAAGGGGAAAGGTGAGTTGGGGTGCTGCATAAAACCAGAGATTGAAATGAGCACAGATAAAGTTCCTTAAGCCAAATATGGAATAGACAAGAGCTACTCCTTGCTCAACGAAATGGACTCAACACCCCATATTAAACGCCTAAGAATGTACCTGACTAGTAAGTATCTTAAAACCTATGGATTGCTATGTCTCCAAAAGAGAATCAAGCGTGTGTACAGGGGCATAAACGCAGCAGTGATAGGATTGGAGAGGTTTGGTGAGCAAATGAAGACCCTTTGAAGTCAATTTGCATGGTACCCATTACACGGGTCTCAACTCTCCAGGTTTAAGGTATTCTTCCTTCAGCTAAAACATGCATGTGGAACCCAGAGTATGATCAACCGTGTGAACGGGAGACGTGTTCAAATATGTCTCAGTTTTCCTCCCCTGGTACTCGGGTGCAACATTCCAGATTCTTTACTAACACTCTCCCGACTTGGAGAGTCAGCGCCTTTAACCTCCTGTTTGGCCCAGTTTGCAATTTCTGCGGAAGATGAACAGGAATAGGGAGAACCAATGAGAGACTAGCTGGAGTTGTCTGGACGGGCAAATTTAACTCTCATTTCCCACCAGGAAGAGGAAATAACCAAAGGCTCAGTGTGCCGTGCCGGAACCAGATTAGAGCCTGAAGCCATCCTGCGGTGTTGCGGCCAGCTCAAAAGAAAGCGAGTTGAAGAAAGGAGCTCAGGGGCACTGTAATTCACAAACCTGCAGAGTTATAAATGACAGCTATCGTCCAAAAATATACTGAAGTAAGGCTGCCAAGAGGACTTGAAAGCGGGGCAGAATTGCAGGAAACCGATTTCAGGAGGTAGACTGGAATTGCATTGAAAGCATAGGAAAAGAGGCAGAACGTCCACAATGATGCACTTGGCCAAAAAGGGCGTATGCGTTTTTTCCTGAATATATTCAGGAAAAAACGCATACGCCCTTTTTGGCCAACCAAGCAAGCTTGCAAAGGAAATCTGCACTACAATGAAGTCTCACTTCCCCCCGGTCAAAAGGGCCATCTGAAAAAAGTGTAAAATCCAGCAAGGCAGGACAGGCCATGAAGAACTGGGAGCCTTGTTATGCTGCTGGGTGGGATGTAAATTGCCAACAGACACTCGGGAGAAGTGTATGGTGTTTCCTGAAACATCTAAAAAACAAAGCAACAGAGCCTAGGGCACTTCCACTTATGGTCCTATAGCTTAGGGAAATTAAAATAAAAAAGACACAGCCACCCCAAAGTTTGGGACGCCTCTGTTTACAAGAACCTCGTTTACAGTACAAGTTCAACATCGCAGAAAGTGAAAAATGGATAAAGAACTTTTGGTATTTACTTACAAAGCAATATCACTCAGCAATGAAATCTATGTCATCAGGCCCTTAGCAGCACAATGAGTGGATTCAGGTATGATGATTCTAACTGAAATAAGTCACACAGAAAAAGAAACATCATAAGATATCAGTAATACACGGAATGTAAACTTGGCTACACAGGAACTGAATTCCAAAACAGAACAGGGTCTCAAATTTAGAAAACCAACTTATGCTTGCTTAAGGGGAAAGGTGAGTTGGGGTGCTGCATAAAACCAGAGATTGAAATGAGCACAGATAAAGTTCAATAAGCCAAATATGGAATAGACAAGAGCTACTCCTTGCTCAACGAAATGGACTCAACACCGCATATTAAACGCCTAAGAATGTACCTGACTAGTAAGTATCTTAAAACCTATGGATTGCTATGTCTCCGAAAGAGAATCAAGCATGTGTACAGGGGCATAAACGCAGCAGTGATAGGATTGGAGAGGTTCGGTGAGCAAATGAAGACCCTTTGATGTCATATTGCATGGTACCCATTCCACGGGTTTCAACTACCCAGGTTTAAGGTATTCTTCCTTCAGCTAAAACATGCATGTGGAACCCAGAGTATGATCAACCATGTGATCGGGAGACGTGTTCAAATATGTCTCAGTTTTCGTACCCTGGTACTCGGGTGCAACATTCCAGACGCTTTACTAACACTCTCCCGACTTGGAGAGTCAGTCCCTTTAACCTCCTGTTTAGCCCAGTTTGCAATTTCTGCGGAAGATGAACAGGAATAGCGAGAACCAATGAGAGACTAGCTGGAGGTGTCTGGACGGGCAAATTTAACTCTCATTTCCCACCAGGAAGAGGAATTAACCAAAGGCTCAGCGTGCCGTGCTGGAACAAGATTAGGGCCTGAAGCCATCCTGCGGTGTTGCGGCCAGCTCAAAAGAAAGCGAGTTGAAGAAAGGAGCTCAGGGGCACTGTAATTCACAAACCTGCAGAGTTATAAATGACAGCTATCGTCCAAAAATATACTGAAGTAAGGCTGCCAAGAGGACTTGAAAGCGGGGCAGAATTGCAGGAAACCGATTTCAGGAGGTAGACTGGAATTGCATTGAAAGCATAGGAAAAGAGGCAGAACGTCCACAATGATGCACTTGGCCAAAAAGGGCGTATGCGTTTTTTCCTGAATATATTCAGGAAAAAACGCATACGCCCTTTTTGGCCAACCAAGCAAGCTTGCAAAGGAAATCTGCACTACAATGAAGTCTCACTTCCCCCCGGTCAAAAGGGCCATCTGAAAAAAGTGTAAAACCCAGCAAGGCAGGACAGGCCATGGAGAACTGGGAGCCTTGTTATGCTGCTGGGCGGGATGTAAATTGCCAACAGACACTCGGGAGAAGTGTATGTTGTTTCCTGAAACATCTAAAAAACAAAGCAACAGAGCCTAGGGCACTTCCACTTATGGTCCTATAGCTTAGGGAAATTAAAATCAAAAAGACACAGCCACCCCAAAGTTTGGGACGCCTCTGTTTACAAGAACCTCATTTACAGTACAAGTTCAACATCGCAGAAAGTGAAAAATGGATAAAGAAGTTGTGGTATTTACTTGCAAAGCAATATCACTCAGCAATGAAATCTATGTCATCAGGCCCTTAGCAGCACAATGAGTGGATTCAGGTATGATGATTCTAACTGAAATAAGTCACACAGAAAATGAAACATCATAAGGTATCAGTAATACACGGAATGTAAACTTGGCTACACAGGCACTGAATTCCAAAACAGAACAGGGTCTCAAATTTAGAAAACCAACTTATGCTTGCTTAAGGGGAAAGGTGAGTTGGGGTGCTGCATAAAACCAGAGATTGAAATGAGCACAGATAAAGTTCCTTAAGCCAAATATGGAATAGACAAGAGCTACTCCTTGCTCAACGAAATGGACTCAACACCCCATATTAAACGCCTAAGAATGTACCTGACTAGTAAGTATCTTAAAACCTATGGATTGCTATGTCTCCGAAAGAGAATCAAGCGTGTGTACAGGGGCATAAACGCAGCAGTGATAGGATTGGAGAGGTTCGGTGAGCAAATGAAGACCCTTTGAAGTCAATTTGCATGGTACCCATTACACGGGTCTCAACTCTCCAGGTTTAAGGTATTCTTCCTTCAGCTAAAACATGCATGTGGAACCCAGAGTATGATCAACCGTGTGAACGGGAGACGTGTTCAAATATGTCTCAGTTTTCCTCCCCTGGTACTCGGGTGCAACATTCCAGATTCTTTACTAACACTCTCTCGACTTGGAGAGTCAGCGCCTTTAACCTCCTGTTTGGCCCAGTTTGCAATTTCTGCGGAAGATGAACAGGAATAGGGAGAACCAATGAGAGACTAGCTGGAGGTGTCTGGACGGGCAAATTTAACTCTCATTTCCCACCAGGAAGAGGAATTAACCAAAGGCTCAGCGTGCCGTGCTGGAACAAGATTAGGGCCTGAAGCCATCCTGCGGTGTTGCGGCCAGCTCAAAAGAAAGCGAGTTGAAGAAAGGAGCTCAGGGGCACTGTAATTCACAAACCTGCAGAGTTATAAATGACAGCTATCGTCCAAAAATATACTGAAGTACGGCTGCCAAGAGGACTTGAAAGCGGGGCAGAATTGCAGGAAACCGATTTCAGGAGGTAGACTGGAATTGCATTGAAAGCATAGGAAAAGAGGCAGAACGTCCACAATGATGCACTTGGCCAAAAAGGGCGTATGCGTTTTTTCCTGAATATATTCAGGAAAAAACGCATACGCCCTTTTTGGCCAACCAAGCAAGCTTGCAAAGGAAATCTGCACTACAATGAAGTCTCACTTCCCCCCGGTCAAAAGGGCCATCTGAAAAAAGTGTAAAATCCAGCAAGGCAGGACAGGCCATGAAGAACTGGGAGCCTTGTTATGCTGCTGGGTGGGATGTAAATTGCCAACAGACACTCGGGAGAAGTGTATGGTGTTTCCTGAAACATCTAAAAAACAAAGCAACAGAGCCTAGGGCACTTCCACTTATGGTCCTATAGCTTAGGGAAATTAAAATCAAAAAGACACAGCCACCCCAAAGTTTGGGACGCCTCTGTTTACAAGAACCTCGTTTACAGTACAAGTTCAACATCGCAGAAAGTGAAAAATGGATAAAGAACTTTTGGTATTTACTTACAAAGCAATATCACTCAGCAATGAAATCTATGTCATCAGGCCCTTAGCAGCACAATGAGTGGATTCAGGTATGATGATTCTAACTGAAATAAGTCACACAGAAAAAGAAACATCATAAGATATCAGTAATACACGGAATGTAAACTTGGCTACACAGGAACTGAATTCCAAAACAGAACAGGTTCTCAAATTTAGAAAACCAACTTATGCTTGCTTAAGGGGAAAGGTGAGTTGGGGTGCTGCATAAAACCAGAGATTGAAATGAGCACAGATAAAGTTCCTTAAGCCAAATATGGAATAGACAAGAGCTACTCCTTGCTCAACGAAATGGACTCAACACCGCATATTAAACGCCTAAGAATGTACCTGACTAGTAAGTATCTTAAAACCTATGGATTGCTATGTCTCCGAAAGAGAATCAAGCATGTGTACAGGGGCATAAACGCAGCAGTGATAGGATTGGAGAGGTTCGGTGAGCAAATGAAGACCCTTTGATGTCATATTGCATGGTACCCATTCCACGGGTTTCAACTACCCAGGTTTAAGGTATTCTTCCTTCAGCTAAAACATGCATGTGGAACCCAGAGTATGATCAACCATGTGATCGGGAGACGTGTTCAAATATGTCTCAGTTTTCGTACCCTGGTACTCGGGTGCAACATTCCAGACGCTTTACTAACACTCTCCCGACTTGGAGAGTCAGTCCCTTTAACCTCCTGTTTAGCCCAGTTTGCAATTTCTGCGGAAGATGAACAGGAATAGCGAGAACCAATGAGAGACTAGCTGGAGGTGTCTGGACGGGCAAATTTAACTCTCATTTCCCACAAGGAAGAGGAATTAACCAAAGGCTCAGCGTGCCGTGCTGGAACAAGATTAGGGCCTGAAGCCATCCTGCGGTGTTGCGGCCAGCTCAAAAGAAAGCGAGTTGAAGAAAGGAGCTCAGGGGCACTGTAATTCACAAAACTGCAGAGTTATAAATGACAGCTATCGTCCAAAAATATACTGAAGTAAGGCTGCCAAGAGGACTTGAAAGCGGGGCAGAATTGCAGGAAACCGATTTCAGGAGGTAGACTGGAATTGCATTGAAAGCATAGGAAAAGAGGCAGAACGTCCACAATGATGCACTTGGCCAAAAAGGGCGTATGCGTTTTTTCCTGAATATATTCAGGAAAAAACGCATACGCCCTTTTTGGCCAACCAAGCAAGCTTGCAAAGGAAATCTGCACTACAATGAAGTCTCACTTCCCCCCGGTCAAAAGGGCCATCTGAAAAAAGTGTAAAACCCAGCAAGGCAGGACAGGCCATGGAGAACTGGGAGCCTTGTTATGCTGCTGGGCGGGATGTAAATTGCCAACAGACACTCGGGAGAAGTGTATGTTGTTTCCTGAAACATCTAAAAAACAAAGCAACAGAGCCTAGGGCACTTCCACTTATGGTCCTATAGCTTAGGGAAATTAAAATCAAAAAGACACAGCCACCCCAAAGTTTGGGACGCCTCTGTTTACAAGAACCTCATTTACAGTACAAGTTCAACATCGCAGAAAGTGAAAAATGGATAAAGAAGTTGTGGTATTTACTTGCAAAGCAATATCACTCAGCAATGAAATCTATGTCATCAGGCCCTTAGCAGCACAATGAGTGGATTCAGGTATGATGATTCTAACTGAAATAAGTCACACAGAAAATGAAACATCATAAGGTATCAGTAATACACGGAATGTAAACTTGGCTACACAGGCACTGAATTCCAAAACAGAACAGGGTCTCAAATTTAGAAAACCAACTTATGCTTGCTTAAGGGGAAAGGTGAGTTGGGGTGCTGCATAAAACCAGAGATTGAAATGAGCACAGATAAAGTTCCTTAAGCCAAATATGGAATAGACAAGAGCTACTCCTTGCTCAACGAAATGGACTCAACACCGCATATTAAACGCCTAAGAATGTACCTGACTAGTAAGTATCTTAAAACCTATGGATTGCTATGTCTCCGAAAGAGAATCAAGCATGTGTACAGGGGCATAAACGCACCAGTGATAGGATTGGAGAGGTTCGGTGAGCAAATGAAGACCCTTTGATGTCATATTGCATGGTACCCATTACACGGGTTTCAACTACCCAGGTTTAAGGTATTCTTCCTTCAGCTAAAACATGCATGTGGAACCCAGAGTATGATCAACCATGTGATCGGGAGACGTGTTCAAATATGTCTCAGTTTTCGTACCCTGGTACTCGGGTGCAACATTCCAGACGCTTTACTAACACTCTCCCGACTTGGAGAGTCAGTCCCTTTAACCTCCTGTTTAGCCCAGTTTGCAATTTCTGCGGAAGATGAACAGGAATAGCGAGAACCAATGAGAGACTAGCTGGAGGTGTCTGGACGGGCAAATTTAACTCTCATTTCCCACCAGGAAGAGGAATTAACCAAAGGCTCAGCGTGCCGTGCTGGAACAAGATTAGGGCCTGAAGCCATCCTGCGGTGTTGCGGCCAGCTCAAAAGAAAGCGAGTTGAAGAAAGGAGCTCAGGGGCACTGTAATTCACAAACCTGCAGAGTTATAAATGACAGCTATCGTCCAAAAATATACTGAAGTAAGGCTGCCAAGAGGACTTGAAAGCGGGGCAGAATTGCAGGAAACCGATTTCAGGAGGTAGACTGGAATTGCATTGAAAGCATAGGAAAAGAGGCAGAACGTCCACAATGATGCACTTGGCCAAAAAGGGCGTATGCGTTTTTTCCTGAATATATTCAGGAAAAAACGCATACGCCCTTTTTGGCCAACCAAGCAAGCTTGCAAAGGAAATCTGCACTACAATGAAGTCTCACTTCCCCCCGGTCAAAAGGGCCATCTGAAAAAAGTGTAAAATCCAGCAAGGCAGGACAGGCCATGGAGAACTGGGAGCCTTGTTATGCTGCTGGGCGGGATGTAAATTGCCAACAGACACTCGGGAGAAGTGTATGGTGTTTCCTGAAACATCTAAAAAACAAAGCAACAGAGCCTAGGGCACTTCCACTTATGGTCCTATAGCTTAGGGAAATTAAAATCAAAAAGACACAGCCACCCCAATGTTTGGGACGCCTCTGTTTACAAGAACCTCATTTACAGTACAAGTTCAACATCGCAGAAAGTGAAAAATGGATAAAGAAGTTGTGGTATTTACTTGCAAAGCAATATCACTCAGCAATGAAATCTATGTCATCAGGCCCTTAGCAGCACAATGAGTGGATTCAGGTATGATGATTCTAACTGAAATAAGTCACACAGAAAATGAAACATCATAAGGTATCAGTAATACACGGAATGTAAACTTGGCTACACAGGAACTGAATTACAGAACAGAACAGGGTCTCAAATTTAGAAAACCAACTTATGCTTGCTTAAGGGGAAAGGTGAGTTGGGGTGCTGCATAAAACCAGAGATTGAAATGAGCACAGATAAAGTTCCTTAAGCCAAATATGGAATAGACAAGAGCTACTCCTTGCTCAACGAAATGGACTCAACACCCCATATTAAACGCCTAAGAATGTACCTGACTAGTAAGTATCTTAAAACCTATGGATTGCTATGTCTCCAAAAGAGAATCAAGCGTGTGTACAGGGGCATAAACGCAGCAGTGATAGGATTGGAGAGGTTCGGTGAGCAAATGAAGACCCTTTGAAGTCAATTTGCATGGTACCCATTACACGGGTCTCAACTCTCCAGGTTTAAGGTATTCTTCCTTCAGCTAAAACATGCATGTGGAACCCAGAGTATGATCAACCGTGTGAACGGGAGACGTGTTCAAATATGTCTCAGTTTTCCTCCCCTGGTACTCGGGTGCAACATTCCAGATTCTTTACTAACACTCTCCCGACGTGGAGAGTCAGCGCCTTTAACCTCCTGTTTGGCCCAGTTTGCAATTTCTGCGGAAGATGAACAGGAATAGGGAGAACCAATGAGAGACTAGCTGGAGTTGTCTGGACGGGCAAATTTAACTCTCATTTCCCACCAGGAAGAGGAAATAACCAAAGGCTCAGTGTGCCGTGCCGGAACCAGATTAGAGCCTGAAGCCATCCTGCGGTGTTGCGGCCAGCTCAAAAGAAAGCGAGTTGAAGAAAGGAGCTCAGGGGCACTGTAATTCACAAACCTGCAGAGTTATAAATGACAGCTATCGTCCAAAAATATACTGAAGTAAGGCTGCCAAGAGGACTTGAAAGTGGGGCAGAATTGCAGGAAACCGATTTCAGGAGGTAGACTGGAATTGCATTGAAAGCATAGGAAAAGAGGCAGAACGTCCACAATGATGCACTTGGACAAAAAGGGCGTATGCGTTTTTTCCTGAATATATTGAGGAAAAAACGCATACGCACTTTTTGGCCAACCAAGCAAGCTTGCAAAGGAAATCTGCACTACAATGAAGTCTCACTTCCCCCCGGTCAAAAGGGCCATCTGAAAAAAGTGTAAAATCCAGCAAGGCAGGACAAGCCATGGAGAACTGGGAGCCTTGTTATGCTGATGGGCGGGATGTAAATTGCCAACAGACACTCGGGAGAAGTGTATGGTGTTTCCTGAAACATCTAAAAAACAAAGCAACAGAGCCTAGGGCACTTCCACTTATGGTCCTATAGCTTAGGGAAATTAAAATCAAAAAGACACACCCACCCCAAAGTTTGGAACGGCTCTGTTTACAAGAACCTCGTTTACAGTACAAGTTCAACATCGCAGAAAGTGAAAAATGGATAAAGAACTTTTGGTATTTACTTACAAAGCAATATCACTCAGCAATGAAATCTATGTCATCAGGCCCTTAGCAGCACAATGAGTGGATTCAGGTATGATGATTCTAACTGAAATAAGTCACACAGAAACAGAAACATCATAAGATATCAGTAATACACGGAATGTAAACTTGGCTACACAGGAACTGAATTCCAAAACAGAACAGGGTCTCAAATTTAGAAAACCAACTTATGCTTGCTTAAGGGGAAAGGTGAGTTGGGGTGCTGCATAAAACCAGAGATTGAAATGAGCACAGATAAAGTTCCTTAAGCCAAATATGGAATAGACAAGAGCTACTCCTTGCTCAACGAAATGGACTCAACACCGCATATTAAACGCCTAAGAATGTACCTGACTAGTAAGTATCTTAAAACCTATGGATTGCTATGTCTCCGAAAGAGAATCAAGCATGTGTACAGGGGCATAAACGCAGCAGTGATAGGATTGGAGAGGTTCGGTGAGCAAATGAAGACCCTTTGATGTCATATTGCATGGTACCCATTCCACGGGTTTCAACTACCCAGGTTTAAGGTATTCTTCCTTCAGCTAAAACATGCATGTGGAACCCAGAGTATGATCAACCATGTGATCGGGAGACGTGTTCAAATATGTCTCAGTTTTCGTACCCTGGTACTCGGGTGTAACATTCCAGACGCTTTACTAACACTCTCCCGACTTGGAGAGTCAGTCCATTTAACCTCCTGTTTAGCCCAGTTTGCAATTTCTGCGGAAGATGAACAGGAATAGCGAGAACCAATGAGAGACTAGCTGGAGGTGTCTGGACGGGCAAATTTAACTCTCATTTCCCACCAGGAAGAGGAATTAACCAAAGGCTCAGCGTGCCGTGCTGGAACAAGATTAGGGCCTGAAGCCATCCTGCGGTGTTGCGGCCAGCTCAAAAGAAAGCGAGTTGAAGAAAGGAGCTCAGGGGCACTGTAATTCACAAACCTGCAGAGTTATAAATGACAGCTATCGTCCAAAAATATACTGAAGTAAGGCTGCCAAGAGGACTTGAAAGCGGGGCAGAATTGCAGGAAACCGATTTCAGGAGGTAGACTGGAATTGCATTGAAAGCATAGGAAAAGAGGCAGAATGTCCACAATGATGCACTTGGCCAAAAAGGGCGTATGCGTTTTTTCCTGAATATATTCAGGAAAAAACGCATACGCCCTTTTTGGCCAACCAAGCAAGCTTGCAAAGGAAATCTGCACTACAATGAAGTCTCACTTCCCCCCGGTCAAAAGGGCCATCTGAAAAAAGTGTAAAATCCAGCAAGGCAGGACAGGCCATGGAGAACTGGGAGCCTTGTTATGCTGCTGGGCGGGATGTAAATTGCCAACAGACACTCGGGAGAAGTGTATGGTGTTTCCTGAAACATCTAAAAAACAAAGCAACAGAGCCTAGGGCACTTCCACTTATGGTCCTATAGCTTAGGGAAATTAAAATCAAAAAGACACAGCCACCCCAAAGTTTGGGACGCCTCTGTTTACAAGAACCTCATTTACAGTACAAGTTCAACATCGCAGAAAGTGAAAAATGGATAAAGAAGTTGTGGTATTTACTTGCAAAGCAATATCACTCAGCAATGAAATCTATGTCATCAGGCCCTTAGCAGCACAATGAGTGGATTCAGGTATGATGATTCTAACTGAAATAAGTCACACAGAAAATGAAACATCATAAGGTATCAGTAATACACGGAATGTAAACTTGGCTACACAGGAACTGAATTACAGAACAGAACAGGGTCTCAAATTTAGAAAACCAACTTATGCTTGCTTAAGGGGAAAGGTGAGTTGGGGTGCTGCATAAAACCAGAGATTGAAATGAGCACAGATAAAGTTCCTTAAGCCAAATATGGAATAGACAAGAGCTACTCCTTGCTCAACGAAATGGACTCAACACCCCATATTAAACGCCTAAGAATGTACCTGACTAGTAAGTATCTTAAAACCTATGGATTGCTATGTCTCCGAAAGAGAATCAAGCGTGTGTACAGGGGCATAAACGCAGCAGTGATAGGATTGGAGAGGTTCGGTGAGCAAATGAAGACCCTTTGAAGTCAATTTGCATGGTACCCATTACATGGGTCTCAACTCTCCAGGTTTAAGGTATTCTTCCTTCAGCTAAAACATGCATGTGGAACCCAGAGTATGATCAACCGTGTGAACGGGAGACGTGTTCAAATATGTCTCAGTTTTCCTCCCCTGGTACTCGGGTGCAACATTCCAGATTCTTTACTAACACTCTCCCGACTTGGAGAGTCAGCGCCTTTAACCTCCTGTTTGGCCCAGTTTGCAATTTCTGCGGAAGATGAACAGGAATAGGGAGAACCAATGAGAGACTAGCTGGAGTTGTCTGGACGGGCAAATTTAACTCTCATTTCCCACCAGGAAGAGGAAATAACCAAAGGCTCAGTGTGCCGTGCCGGAACCAGATTAGAGCCTGAAGCCATCCTGCGGTGTTGCGGACAGCTCAAAAGAAAGCGAGTTGAAGAAAGGAGCTCAGGGGCACTGTAATTCACAAACCTGCAGAGTTATAAATGACAGCTATCGTCCAAAAATATACTGAAGTAAGGCTGCCAAGAGGACTTGAAAGCGGGGCAGAATTGCAGGAAACCGATTTCAGGAGGTAGACTGGAATTGCATTGAAAGCATAGGAAAAGAGGCAGAACGTCCACAATGATGCACTTGGCCAAAAAGGGCGTATGCGTTTTTTCCTGAATATATTCAGGAAAAAACGCATACGCCCTTTTTGGCCAACCAAGCAAGCTTGCAAAGGAAATCTGCACTACAATGAAGTCTCACTTCCCCCCGGTCAAAAGGGCCATCTGAAAAAAGTGTAAAATCCAGCAAGGCAGGACAGGCCATGGAGAACTGGGAGCCTTGTTATGCTGCTGGGTGGGATGTAAATTGCCAACAGACACTCGGGAGAAGTGTATGGTGTTTCCTGAAACATCTAAAAAACAAAGCAACAGAGCCTAGGGCACTTCCACTTATGGTCCTATAGCTTAGGGAAATTAAAATCAAAAAGACACAGCCACCCCAAAGTTTGGGACGCCTCTGTTTACAAGAACCTCATTTACAGTACAAGTTCAACATCGCAGAAAGTGAAAAATGGATAAAGAAGTTGTGGTATTTACTTGCAAAGCAATATCACTCAGCAATGAAATCTATGTCATCAGGCCCTTAGCAGCACAATGAGTGGATTCAGGTATGATGATTCTAACTGAAATAAGTCACACAGAAAATGAAACATCATAAGGTATCAGTAATACACGGAATGTAAACTTGGCTGCACAGGAACTGAATTACAGAACAGAACAGGGTCTCAAATTTAGAAAACCAACTTATGCTTGCTTAAGGGGAAAGGTGAGTTGGGGTGCTGCATAAAACCAGAGATTGAAATGAGCACAGATAAAGTTCCTTAAGCCAAATATGGAATAGACAAGAGCTACTCCTTGCTCAACGAAATGGACTCAACACCCCATATTAAATGCCTAAGAATGTACCTGACTAGTAAGTATCTTAAAACCTATGGATTGCTATGTCTCCAAAAGAGAATCAAGCGTGTGTACAGGGGCATAAACGCAGCAGTGATAGGATTGGAGAGGTTCGGTGAGCAAATGAAGACCCTTTGAAATCAATTTGCATGGTACCCATTACACGGGTCTCAACTCTCCAGGTTTAAGGTATTCTTCCTTCAGCTAAAACATGCATGTGGAACCCAGAGTATGATCAACCGTGTGAACGGGAGACGTGTTCAAATATGTCTCAGTTTTCCTCCCCTGGTACTCGGGTGCAACATTCCAGATTCTTTACTAACACTCTCCCGACTTGGAGAGTCAGCGCCTTTAACCTCCTGTTTGGCCCAGTTTGCAATTTCTGCGGAAGATGAACAGGAATAGGGAGAACCAATGAGAGACTAGCTGGAGTTGTCTGGACGGGCAAATTTAACTCTCATTTCCCACCAGGAAGAGGAAATAACCAAAGGCTCAGTGTGCCGTGCCGGAACCAGATTAGAGCCTGAAGCCATCCTGCGGTGTTGCGGCCAGCTCAAAAGAAAGCGAGTTGAAGAAAGGAGCTCAGGGGCACTGTAATTCACAAACCTGCAGAGTTATAAATGACAGCTATCGTCCAAAAATATACTGAAGTAAGGCTGCCAAGAGGACTTGAAAGCGGGGCAGAATTGCAGGAAACCGATTTCAAGAGGTAGACTGGAATTGCATTGAAAGCATAGGAAAAGAGGCAGAACGTCCACAATGATGCACTTGGCCAAAAAGGGCGTATGCGTTTTTTCCTGAATATATTCAGGAAAAAACGCATACGCCCTTTTTGGCCAACCAAGCAAGCTTGCAAAGGAAATCTGCACTACAATGAAGTCTCACTTCCCCCCGGTCAAAAGGGCCATCTGAAAAAAGTGTAAAATCCAGCAAGGCAGGACAGGCCATGGAGAACTGGGAGCCTTGTTATGCTGATGGGCGGGATGTAAATTGCCAACAGACACTCGGGAGAAGTGTATGGTGTTTCCTGAAACATCTAAAAAACAAAGCAACAAAGCCTAGGGCACTTCCACTTATGGTCCTATAGCTTAGGGAAATTAAAATCAAAAAGACACACCCACCCCAAAGTTTGGAACGGCTCTGTTTACAAGAACCTCGTTTACAGTACAAGTTCAACATCGCAAAAAGTGAAAAATGGATAAAGAACTTGTGGTATTTACTTACAAAGCAATATCACTCAGCAATGAAATCTATGTCATCAGGCCCTTAGCAGCACAATGAGTGGATTCAGGTATGATGATTCTAACTGAAATAAGTCACACAGAAAAAGAAACATCATAAGATATCAGTAATACACGGAATGTAAACTTGGCTACACAGGAACTGAATTCCAAAACAGAACAGGGTCTCAAATTTAGAAAACCAACTTATGCTTGCTTAAGGGGAAAGGTGAGTTGGGGTGCTGCATAAAACCAGAGATTGAAATGAGCACAGATAAAGTTCCTTAAGCCAAATATGGAATAGACAAGAGCTACTCCTTGCTCAACGAAATGGACTCAACACCCCATATTAAACGCCTAAGAATGTACCTGACTAGTAAGTATCTTAAAACCTATGGATTGCTATGTCTCCAAAAGAGAATCAAGCGTGTGTACAGGGGCATAAACGCAGCAGTGATAGGATTGGAGAGGTTCGGTGAGCAAATGAAGACCCTTTGAAGTCAATTTGCATGGTACCCATTACACGGGTCTCAACTCTCCAGGTTTAAGGTATTCTTCCTTCAGCTAAAACATGCATGTGGAACCCAGAGTATGATCAACCGTGTGAACGGGAGACGTGTTCAAATATGTCTCAGTTTTCCTCCCCTGGTACTCGGGTGCAACATTCCAGATTCTTTACTAACACTCTCCCGACTTGGAGAGTCAGCGCCTTTAACGTCCTGTTTGGCCCAGTTTGCAATTTCTGCGGAAGATGAACAGGAATAGGGAGAACCAATGAGAGACTAGCTGGAGTTGTCTGGACGGGCAAATTTAACTCTCATTTCCCACCAGGAAGAGGAAATAACCAAAGGCTCAGTGTGCCGTGCCGGAACCAGATTAGGGCCTGAAGCCATCCTGCGGTGTTGCGGCCAGCTCAAAAGAAAGCGAGTTGAAGAAAGGAGCTCAGGGGCACTGTAATTCACAAACCTGCAGAGTTATAAATGACAGCTATCGTCCAAAAATATACTGAAGTAAGGCTGCCAAGAGGACTTGAAAGTGGGGCAGAATTGCAGGAAACCGATTTCAGGAGGTAGACTGGAATTGCATTGAAAGCATAGGAAAAGAGGCAGAACGTCCACAATGATGCACTTGGCCAAAAAGGGCGTATGCGTTTTTTCCTGAATATATTGAGGAAAAAACGCATACGCACTTTTTGGCCAACCAAGCAAGCTTGCAAAGGAAATCTGCACTACAATGAAGTCTCACTTCCCCCCGGTCAAAAGGGCCATCTGAAAAAAGTGTAAAATCCAGCAAGGCAGGACAAGCCATGGAGAACTGGGAGCCTTGTTATGCTGATGGGCGGGATGTAAATTGCCAACAGACACTCGGGAGAAGTGTATGGTGTTTCCTGAAACATCTAAAAAACAAAGCAACAGAGCCTAGGGCACTTCCACTTATGGTCCTATAGCTTAGGGAAATTAAAATCAAAAAGACACACCCACCCCAAAGTTTGGAACGGCTCTGTTTACAAGAACCTCGTTTACAGTACAAGTTCAACATCGCAGAAAGTGAAAAATGGATAAAGAACTTTTGGTATTTACTTACAAAGCAATATCACTCAGCAATGAAATCTATGTCATCAGGCCCTTAGCAGCATAATGAGTGGATTCAGGTATGATGATTCTAACTGAAATAAGTCACACAGAAACAGAAACATCATAAGATATCAGTAATACACGGAATGTAAACTTGGCTACACAGGAACTGAATTCCAAAACAGAACAGGGTCTCAAATTTAGAAAACCAACTTATGCTTGCTTAAGGGGAAAGGTGAGTTGGGGTGCTGCATAAAACCAGAGATTGAAATGAGCACAGATAAAGTTCCTTAAGCCAAATATGGAATAGACAAGAGCTACTCCTTGCTCAACGAAATGGACTCAACACCGCATATTAAACGCCTAAGAATGTACCTGACTAGTAAGTATCTTAAAACCTATGGATTGCTATGTCTCCGAAAGAGAATCAAGCATGTGTACAGGGGCATAAACGCAGCAGTGATAGGATTGGAGAGGTTCGGTGAGCAAATGAAGACCCTTTGATGTCATATTGCATGGTACCCATTCCACGGGTTTCAACTACCCAGGTTTAAGGTATTCTTCCTTCAGCTAAAACATGCATGTGGAACCCAGAGTATGATCAACCATGTGATCGGGAGACGTGTTCAAATATGTCTCAGTTTTCGTACCCTGGTACTCGGGTGTAACATTCCAGACGCTTTACTAACACTCTCCCGACTTGGAGAGTCAGTCCCTTTAACCTCCTGTTTAGCCCAGTTTGCAATTTCTGCGGAAGATGAACAGGAATAGCGAGAACCAATGAGAGACTAGCTGGAGGTGTCTGGACGGGCAAATTTAACTCTCATTTCCCACCAGGAAGAGGAATTAACCAAAGGCTCAGCGAGCCGTGCTGGAACAAGATTAGGGCCTGAAGCCATCCTGCGGTGTTGCGGCCAGCTCAAAAGAAAGCGAGTTGAAGAAAGGAGCTCAGGGGCACTGTAATTCACAAACCTGCAGAGTTATAAATGACAGCTATCGTCCAAAAATATACTGAAGTAAGGCTGCCAAGAGGACTTGAAAGCGGGGCAGAATTGCAGGAAACCGATTTCAGGAGGTAGACTGGAATTGCATTGAAAGCATAGGAAAAGAGGCAGAACGTCCACAATGATGCACTTGGCCAAAAAGGGCGTATGCGTTTTTTCCTGAATATATTCAGGAAAAAACGCATACGCCCTTTTTGGCCAACCAAGCAAGCTTGCAAAGGAAATCTGCACTACAATGAAGTCTCACTTCCCCCCGGTCAAAAGGGCCATCTGAAAAAAGTGTAAAATCCAGCAAGGCAGGACAGGCCATGGAGAACTGGGAGCCTTGTTATACTGCTGGGCGGGATGTAAATTGCCAACAGACACTGGGGAGAAGTGTATGGTGTTTCCTGAAACATCTAAAAAACAAAGCAACAGAGCCTAGGGCACTTCCACTTATGGTCCTATAGCTTAGGGAAATTAAAATCAAAAAGACACAGCCACCCCAAAGTTTGGGACGCCTCTGTTTACAAGAACCTCATTTACAGTACAAGTTCAACATCGCAGAAAGTGAAAAATGGATAAAGAAGTTGTGGTATTTACTTGCAAAGCAATATCACTCAGCAATGAAATCTATGTCATCAGGCCCTTAGCAGCACAATGAGTGGATTCAGGTATGATGATTCTAACTGAAATAAGTCACACAGAAAATGAAACATCATAAGGTATCAGTAATACACGGAATGTAAACTTGGCTACACAGGAACTGAATTACAGAACAGAACAGGGTCTCAAATTTAGAAAACCAACTTATGCTTGCTTAAGGGGAAAGGTGAGTTGGGGTGCTGCATAAAACCAGAGATTGAAATGAGCACAGACAAAGTTCCTTAAGCCAAATATGGAATAGACAAGAGCTACTCCTTGCTCAACGAAATGGACTCAACACCCCATATTAAATGCCTAAGAATGTACCTGACTAGTAAGTATCTTAAAACCTATGGATTGCTATGTCTCCGAAAGAGAATCAAGCGTGTGTACAGGGGCATAAACGCAGCAGTGATAGGATTGGAGAGGTTCGGTGAGCAAATGAAGACCCTTTGAAGTCAATTTGCATGGTACCCATTACACGGGTCTCAACTCTCCAGGTTTAAGGTATTCTTCCTTCAGCTAAAACATGCATGTGGAACCCAGAGTATGATCAACCGTGTGAACGGGAGACGTGTTCAAATATGTCTCAGTTTTCCTCCCCTGGTACTCGGGTGCAACATTCCAGATTCTTTACTAACACTCTCCCGACTTGGAGAGTCAGCGCCTTTAACCTCCTGTTTGGCCCAGTTTGCAATTTCTGCGGAAGATGAACAGGAATAGGGAGAACCAATGAGAGACTAGCTGGAGTTGTCTGGACGGGCAAATTTAACTCTCATTTCCCACCAGGAAGAGGAAATAACCAAAGGCTCAGTGTGCCGTGCCGGAACCAGATTAGAGCCTGAAGCCATCCTGCGGTGTTGCGGCCAGCTCAAAAGAACGCGAGTTGAAGAAAGGAGCTCAGGGGCACTGTAATTCACAAACCTGCAGAGTTATAAATGACAGCTATCGTCCAAAAATATACTGAAGTAAGGCTGCCAAGAGGACTTGAAAGCGGGGCAGAATTGCAGGAAACCGATTTCAGGAGGTAGACTGGAATTGCATTGAAAGCATAGGAAAAGAGGCAGAACGTCCACAATGATGCACTTGGCCAAAAAGGGCGTATGCGTTTTTTCCTGAATATATTCAGGAAAAAACGCATACGCCCTTTTTGGCCAACCAAGCAAGCTTGCAAAGGAAATCTGCACTACAATGAAGTCTCACTTCCCCCCGGTCAAAAGGGCCATCTGAAAAAAGTGTAAAATCCAGCAAGGCAGGACAGGCCATGGAGAACTGGGAGCCTTGTTATGCTGCTGGGTGGGATGTAAATTGCCAACAGACACTCGGGAGAAGTGTATGGTGTTTCCTGAAACATCTAAAAAACAAAGCAACAGAGCCTAGGGCACTTCCACTTATGGTCCTATAGCTTAGGGAAATTAAAATCAAAAAGACACAGCCACCCCAAAGTTTGGGACGCCTCTGTTTACAAGAACCTCGTTTACAGTACAAGTTCAACATCGCAAAAAGTGAAAAATGGATAAAGAAGTTGTGGTATTTACTTGCAAAGCAATATCACTCAGCAATGAAATCTATGTCATCAGGCCCTTAGCAGCACAATGAGTGGATTCAGGTATGATGATTCTAACTGAAATAAGTCACACAGAAAATGAAACATCATAAGGTATCACTAATACACGGAATGTAAACTTGGCTACACTGGAACTGAATTACAGAACAGAACAGGGTCTCAAATTTAGAAAACCAACTTATGCTTGCTTAAGGGGAAAGGTGAGTTGGGGTGCTGCATAAAACCAGAGATTGAAATGAGCACAGATAAAGTTCCTTAAGCCAAATATGGAATAGACAAGAGCTACTCCTTGCTCAACGAAATGGACTCAACACCCCATATTAAACGCCTAAGAATGTACCTGACTAGTAAGTATCTTAAAACCTATGGATTGCTATGTCTCCAAAAGAGAATCAAGCGTGTGTACAGGGGCATAAACGCAGCAGTGATAGGATTGGAGAGGTTCGGTGAGCAAATGAAGACCCTTTGAAGTCAATTTGCATGGTACCCATTACACGGGTCTCAACTCTCCAGGTTTAAGGTATTCTTCCTTCAGCTAAAACATGCATGTGGAACCCAGAGTATGATCAACCGTGTGAACGGGAGACGTGTTCAAATATGTCTCAGTTTTCCTCCCCTGGTACTCGGGTGCAACATTCCAGATTCTTTACTAACACTCTCCCAACTTGGAGAGTCAGCGCCTTTAACCTCCTGTTTGGCCCAGTTTGCAATTTCTGCGGAAGATGAACAGGAATAGGGAGAACCAATGAGAGACTTGCTGGAGGTTTCTGGACGGGCAAATTTAACTCTCATTTCCCACCAGGAAGAGGAAATAACCAAAGCCTCAGCGTGCCGTGCTGGAACAAGATTAGGGCCTGAAGCCATCCTGCGGTGTTGCGGCCAGGTCACAAGAAAGCGAGTTGAAGAAAGGAGCTCAGGGGCACTGTAATTCACAAACCTGCAGAGTTATAAACGACAGCTATCGTCCAAAAATATACTGAAGTAAGGCTGCCAAGAGGACTTGAAAGCGGGGCAGAATTGCAGGAAACCGATTTCAGGAGGTAGACTGGAATTGCATTGAAAGCATAGGAAAAGAGGCAGAACGTCCACAATGATGCACTTGGCCAAAAAGGGCGTATGCGTTTTTTCCTGAATATATTCAGGGAAAAACGCATACGCCCTTTTTGGCCAACCAAGCAAGCTTGCAAAGGAAATCTGCACTACAATGAAGTCTCACTTCCCCCCGGTCAAAAGGGCCATCTGAAAAAAGTGTAAAATCCAGCAAGGCAGGACAGGCCATGGAGAACTGGGAGCCTTGTTATGCTGATGGGCGGGATGTAAATTGCCAACAGACACTCGGGAGAAGTGTATGGTGTTTCCTGAAACATCTAAAAAACAAAGCAACGGAGCCTAGGGCACTTCCACTTATGGTCCTATAGCTTAGGGAAATTAAAATCAAAAAGACACAGCCACCCCAAAGTTTGGAACGGCTCTGTTTACAAGAACCTCGTTTACAGGACAAGTTCAACATCGCAGAAAGTGAAAAATGGATAAAGAAGTTGTGGTATTTACTTGCAAAGCAATATCACTCAGCAATGAAATCTATGTCATCAGGCCCTTAGCAGCACAATGAGTGGATTCAGGTATGATGATTCTAACTGAAATAAGTCACACAGAAAAAGAAATATCATATGGTATCAGTAATACACGGAATGTAAACTTGGCTACACAGGAACTGAATTACAGAACAGAACAGGGTCTCATATTTAGAAAACCAACTTATGCTTGCTTAAGGGTAGTGGTGAGTTGGGGTGCTGCATAAAACCAGAGATTGAACTGAGCACAGATGAAGTTCTTTAAGCCAAATATGGAATAGACAAGAGCTACTCCTTGCTCAACGAAATGGACTTAACACCCCATATTAAACGCCTAAGAATGTACCTGACTAGTAAGTATCCTAAAACCTATGGATTGCTATGTCTCCGAAAGAGAATCAAGCATGTGTACAGGGGCATAAACGCAGCAGTGATAGGATTGCAGAGGTTCGGTGAGCAAATGAAGACCCTTTGATGTCATATTGCATGGTACCCATTCCACGGGTTTCAACTACCCAGGTTTAAGGTATTCTTCCTTCAGCTAAAACATGCATGTGGAACCCAGAGTATGATCAACCGTGTGAACGGGAGACGTGTTCAAATATGTCTCAGTTTTCCTCCCCTGGTACTCAGGTGCAACATTCCAGATTCTTTACTAACACTCTCCCGAATTGGAGAGTCAGCGCCTTTAACCTCCTGTTTGGCCCAGTTTGCAATTTCTGCGGAAGATGAACAAGAATAGGGAGAACCAATGAGAGACTAGCTGGAGGTGTCTGGACGGGCAAATTTAACTCTCATTTCCCACCAGGAAGAGGAATTAACCAAAGGCTCAGTGTGCCGTGCCGGAACCAGATTAGAGCCTGAAGCCACACAGCGGTGTTGCGGCCAGCTCAAAAGAAAGCGAGTTGAAGAAAGGAGCTCAGGGGCACTGTAATTCACAAACCTGCAGAGTTATAAATGACAGCTATCATCCAAAAATATACTGAAGTAAGGCTGCCAAGAGGACTTGAAAGCGGGGCAGAATTGCAGGAAACCGATTTCAGGAGGTAGACTGGAATTGCATTGAAAGCATAGGAAAAGAGGCAGAACGTCCACAATGATGCACTTGGCCAAAAAGGGCGTATGCGTTTTTTCCTGAATATATTCAGGAAAAAACGCATACGCCCTTTTTGGCCAACCAAGCAAGCTTGCAAAGGAAATCTGCACTACAATGAAGTCTCACTTCCCCCCGGTCAAAAGGGCCATCTGAAAAAAGTATAAAATCCAGCAAGGCAGGACAGGCCATGGAGAACTGGGAACCTTGTTATGCTGCTGGGCGGGATGTAAATTGCCAACAGACACTCGGGAGAAGTGTATGGTGTTTCCTGAAACATCTAAAAAACAAAGCAACAGAGCCTAGGGCACTTCCACTTATGGTCCTATAGCTTAGGGAAATTAAAATCAAAAAGACACAGCCACCCCAAAGTTTGGGACGCCTCTGTTTACAAGAACCTCGTTTACAGTACAAGTTCAACATCGCAGAAAGTGAAAAATGGATAAAGAAGTTGTGGTATTTACTTGCAAAGCAATATCACTCAGCAATGAAATCTATGTCATCAGGCCCTTAGCAGCACAATGAGTGGATTCAGGTATGATGATTCTAACTGAAATAAGTCACACAGAAAAAGAAACATCACAAGATATCAGTAATACACGGAATGTAAACTTGGCTACACAGGAACTGAATTACAGAACAGAACAGGGTCTCAAATTTAGAAAACCAACTTATGCTTGCTTAAGGGGAAAGGTGAGTTGGGGTGCTGCATAAAACCAGAGATTGAAATGAGCACAGATAAAGTTCCTTAAGCCAAATATGGAATAGACAAGAGCTACTCCTTGCTCAACGAAATGGACTCAACACCCCATATTAAACGCCTAAGAATGTACCTGACTAGTAAGTATCTTAAAACCTATGGATTGCTATGTCTCCAAAAGAGAATCAAGCGTGTGTACAGGGGCATAAACGCAGCAGTGATAGGATTGGAGAGGTTCGGTGAGCAAATGAAGACCCTTTGAAGTCAATTTGCATGGTACCCATTACACGGGTCTCAACTCTCCAGGTTTAAGGTATTCTTCCTTCAGCTAAAACATGCATGTGGAACCCAGAGTATGATCAACCGTGTGAACGGGAGACGTGTTCAAATATGTCTCAGTTTTCCTCCCCTGGTACTCGGGTGCAACATTCCAGATTCTTTACTAACACTCTCCCAACTTGGAGAGTCAGCGCCTTTAACCTCCTGTTTGGCCCAGTTTGCAATTTCTGCGGAAGATGAACAGGAATAGGGAGAACCAATGAGAGACTTGCTGGAGGTTTCTGGACGGGCAAATTTAACTCTCATTTCCCACCAGGAAGAGGAAATAACCAAAAGCTCAGCGTGCCGTGCTGGAACAAGATTAGGGCCTGAAGCCATCCTGCGGTGTTGCGGCCAGGTCACAAGAAAGCGAGTTGAAGAAAGGAGCTCAGGGGCACTGTAATTCACAAACCTGCAGAGTTATAAACGACAGCTATCGTCCAAAAATATACTGAAGTAAGGCTGCCAAGAGGACTTGAAAGCGGGGCAGAATTGCAGGAAACCGATTTCAGGAGGTAGACTGGAATTGCATTGAAAGCATAGGAAAAGAGGCAGAACGTCCACAATGATGCACTTGGCCAAAAAGGGCGTATGCGTTTTTTCCTGAATATATTCAGGGAAAAACGCATACGCCCTTTTTGGCCAACCAAGCAAGCTTGCAAAGGAAATCTGCACTACAATGAAGTCTCACTTCCCCCCGGTCAAAAGGGCCATCTGAAAAAAGTGTAAAATCCAGCAAGGCAGGACAGGCCATGGAGAACTGGGAGCCTTGTTATGCTGATGGGCGGGATGTAAATTGCCAACAGACACTCGGGAGAAGTGTATGGTGTTTCCTGAAACATCTAAAAAACAAAGCAACGGAGCCTAGGGCACTTCCACTTATGGTCCTATAGCTTAGGGAAATTAAAATCAAAAAGACACAGCCACCCCAAAGTTTGGAACGGCTCTGTTTACAAGAACCTCGTTTACAGGACAAGTTCAACATCGCAGAAAGTGAAAAATGGATAAAGAAGTTGTGGTATTTACTTGCAAAGCAATATCACTCAGCAATGAAATCTATGTCATCAGGCCTTAGCAGCACAATGAGTGGATTCAGGTATGATGATTCTAACTGAAATAAGTCACACAGAAAAAGAAATATCATATGGTATCAGTAATACACGGAATGTAAACTTGGCTACACAGGAACTGAATTACAGAACAGAACAGGGTCTCATATTTAGAAAACCAACTTATGCTTGCTTAAGGGTAGTGGTGAGTTGGGGTGCTGCATAAAACCAGAGATTGAACTGAGCACAGATGAAGTTCTTTAAGCCAAATATGGAATAGACAAGAGCTACTCCTTGCTCAACGAAATGGACTTAACACCCCATATTAAACGCCTAAGAATGTACCTGACTAGTAAGTATCCTAAAACCTATGGATTGCTATGTCTCCGAAAGAGAATCAAGCATGTGTACAGGGGCATAAACGCAGCAGTGATAGGATTGCAGAGGTTCGGTGAGCAAATGAAGACCCTTTGATGTCATATTGCATGGTACCCATTCCACGGGTTTCAACTACCCAGGTTTAAGGTATTCTTCCTTCAGCTAAAACATGCATGTGGAACCCAGAGTATGATCAACCGTGTGAACGGGAGACGTGTTCAAATATGTCTCAGTTTTCCTCCCCTGGTACTCAGGTGCAACATTCCAGATTCTTTACTAACACTCTCCCGAATTGGAGAGTCAGCGCCTTTAACCTCCTGTTTGGCCCAGTTTGCAATTTCTGCGGAAGATGAACAAGAATAGGGAGAACCAATGAGAGACTAGCTGGAGGTGTCTGGACGGGCAAATTTAACTCTCATTTCCCACCAGGAAGAGGAATTAACCAAAGGCTCAGTGTGCCGTGCCGGAACCAGATTAGAGCCTGAAGCCACACAGCGGTGTTGCGGCCAGCTCAAAAGAAAGCGAGTTGAAGAAAGGAGCTCAGGGGCACTGTAATTCACAAACCTGCAGAGTTATAAATGACAGCTATCATCCAAAAATATACTGAAGTAAGGCTGCCAAGAGGACTTGAAAGCGGGGCAGAATTGCAGGAAACCGATTTCAGGAGGTAGACTGGAATTGCATTGAAAGCATAGGAAAAGAGGCAGAACGTCCACAATGATGCACTTGGCCAAAAAGGGCGTATGCGTTTTTTCCTGAATATATTCAGGAAAAAACGCATACGCCCTTTTTGGCCAACCAAGCAAGCTTGCAAAGGAAATCTGCACTACAATGAAGTCTCACTTCCCCCCGGTCAAAAGGGCCATCTGAAAAAAGTGTAAAATCCAGCAAGGCAGGACAGGCCATGGAGAACTGGGTACCTTGTTATGCTGCTGGGCGGGATGTAAATTGCCAACAGACACTCGGGAGAAGTGTATGGTGTTTCCTGAAACATCTAAAAAACAAAGCAACAGAGCCTAGGGCACTTCCACTTATGGTCCTATAGCTTAGGGAAATTAAAATCAAAAAGACACAGCCACCCCAAAGTTTGGGACGCCTCTGTTTACAAGAACCTCGTTTACAGTACAAGTTCAACATCGCAGAAAGTGAAAAATGGATAAAGAAGTTGTGGTATTTACTTGCAAAGCAATATCACTCAGCAATGAAATCTATGTCATCAGGCCCTTAGCAGCACAATGAGTGGATTCAGGTATGATGATTCTAACTGAAATAAGTCACACAGAAAAAGAAACATCACAAGATATCAGTAATACACGGAATGTAAACTTGGCTACACAGGAACTGAATTCCAAAACAGAACAGGGTCTCGAATTTAGAAAACCAACTTATGCTTGCTTAAGGGGAAAGGTGAGTTGGGGTGCTGCATAAAAACAGAGATTGAAATGAGCACAGATAAAGTTCCTTAAGCCAAATATGGAATAGACAAGAGCTACTCCTTGCTCAACGAAATGGACTCAACACACCATATTAAACGCCTAAGAATGTACCTGACTAGTAAGTATCTTAAAACCTATGGATTGTTATGTCTCCAAAAGAGTATCAGGCGTGTGTACAGGGGAATAAACGCAGCAGTGATAGGATTGGAGAGGTTCGGTGAGCAAATGAAGACCCTTTGAAGTCAATTTGCATGGTACCCATTACACGGGTCTCAACTCTCCAGGTTTAAGGTATTCTTCCTTCAGCTAAAACATGCATGTGGAACCCAGAGTATGATCAACCGTGTGAACGGGAGACGTGTTCAAATATGTCTCAGTTTTCCTCCCCTGGTACTCAGGTGCAACATTCCAGATTCTTTACTAACACTCTCCCGAATTGGAGAGTCAGCGCCTTTAACCTCCTGTTTGGCCCAGTTTGCAATTTCTGCGGAAGATGAACAAGAATAGGGAGAACCAATGAGAGACTAGCTGGAGGTGTCTGGACGGGCAAATTTAACTCTCATTTCCCACCAGGAAGAGGAATTAACCAAAGGCTCAGTGTGCCATGCCGGAACCAGATTAGAGCCTGAAGCCACACTGCGGTGTTGTGGCCAGCTCAAAAGAAAGCAAGTTGAAGAAAGGAGCTCAGGGGCACTGTAATTCACAAACCTGCAGAGTTATAAATGACAGCTATCATCCAAAAATATACTGAAGTAAGGCTGCCAAGAGGACTTGAAAGCGGGGCAGAATTGCAGGAAACCAATTTCAGGAGGTAGACTGGAATTGCATTGAAAGCATAGGAAAAGAGGCAGAACGTCCACAATGATGCACTTGGCCAAAAAGGGCGTATGCGTTTTTTCCTGAATATATTCAGGAAAAAACGCATACGCCCTTTTTGGCCAACCAAGCAAGCTTGCAAAGGAAATCTGCACTACAATGATGTCTCACTTCCCCCCGGTCAAAAGGGCCATCTGAAAAAAGTGTAAAATCCAGCAAGGCAGGACAGGCCATGGAGAACTGGGAGCCTTGTTATGCTGATGGGCGGGATGTAAATTGCCAACAGACACTCGGGAGAAGTGTATGGTGTTTCCTGAAACATCTAAAAAACAAAGCAACAGAGCCTAGGGCACTTCCACTTATGGTCCTATAGCTTAGGGAAATTAAAATCAAAAAGACACAGCCACCCCAAAGTTTGGGACGCCTCTGTTTACAAGAACCTCGTTTACAGTACAAGTTCAACATCGCAGAAAGTGAAAAATGGATAAAGAAGTTGTGGTATTTACTTGCAAAGCAATATCACTCAGCAATGAAATCTATGTCATCAGGCCCTTAGCAGCACAATGAGTGGATTCAGGTATGATGATTCTAACTGAAATAAGTCACACAGAAAATGAAACATCATAAGGTATCAGTAATACACGGAATGTAAACTTGGCTACACAGGAACTGAATTCCAAAACAGAACAGGGTCTCAAATTTAGAAAACCAACTTATGCTTGCTTAAGGGGAAAGGTGAGTTGGGGTGCTGCATAAAACCAGAGATTGAAATGAGCACAGATAAAGTTCCTTAAGCCAAATATGGAATAGACAAGAGCTACTCCTTGCTCAACGAAATGGACTCAACACCCCATATTAAACGCCAAAGAATGTACCTGACTAGTAAGTATCTTAAAACCTATGGATTGCTGTGTCTCCAAAAGAGAATCAAACGTGTGTACAGGGGCATAAACGCAGCAGTGATAGGATTGGAGAGGTTCGGTGAGCAAATGAAGACCCTTTGAAGTCAATTTGCATGGTACCCATTACACGGGTCTCAACTCTCCATGTTTAAGGTATTCTTCCTTCAGCTAAAACATGCATGTGGAACCCAGAGTATGATCAACCGTGTGAACGGGAGACGTGTTCAAATATGTCTCAGTTTTCCTCCCCTGGTACTCGGGTGCAACATTCCAGATTCTTTACTAACACTCTCCCGACTTGGAGAGTCAGCGCCTTTAACCTCCTGTTTGGCCCAGTTTGCAATTTCTGCGGAAGATGAACAGGAATAGGGAGAACCAATGAGAGACTAGCTGGAGTTGTCTGGACGGGCAAATTTAACTCTCATTTCCCACCAGGAAGAGGAAATAACCAAAGGCTCAGTGTGCCGTGCCGGAACCAGATTAGAGCCTGAAACCATCCTGCAGTGTTGCGGCCAGCTCAAAAGAAAGCGAGTTGAAGAAAGGAGCTCAGGGGCACTGTAATTCACAAACCTGCAGAGTTATAAATGACAGCTATCGTCCAAAAATATACTGAAGTAAGGCTGCCAAGAGGACTTGAAAGCGGGGCAGAATTGCAGGAAACCGATTTCAGGAGGTAGACTGGAATTGCATTGGAAGCATAGGAAAAGAGGCAGAACGTCCACAATGATGCACTTGGCCAAAAAGGGCGTATGCGTTTTTTCCTGAATATATTCAGGAAAAAACGCATACGCCCTTTTTGGCCAACCAAGCAAGCTTGCAAAGGAAATCTGCACTACAATGAAGTCTCACTTCCCCCCCATCAAAAGGGCCATGTGAAAAAAGTGTAAAATCCAGCAAGGCAGGACAGGCCATGGAGAACTGGGAACCTTGTTATGCTGATGGGCGGGATGTAAATTGCCAACAGACACTCGGGAGAAGTGTATGGTGTTTCCTGAAACATCTAAAAAACAAAGCAACAGAGCCTAGGGCACTTCCACTTATGGTCCTATAGCTTAGGGAAATTAAAATCAAAAAGACACAGCCACCCCAAAGTTTGGAACGGCTCTGTTTACAAGAACCTCGTTTACAGTACAAGTTCAACATCGCAGAAAGTGAAAAATGGATAAAGAACTTGTGGTATTTACTTACAAAGCAATATCACTCAGCAATGAAATCTATGTCATCAGGCCCTTAGCAGCACAATGAGTGGATTCAGGTATGATGATTCTAACTGAAATAAGTCACACAGAAAAAGAAACATCATAAGATATCAGTAATACACGGAATGTAAACTTGGCTACACAGGAACTGAATTCCAAAACAGAACAGGGTCTCAAATTTAGAAAACCAACTTATGCTTGCTTAAGGGGAAAGGTGAGTTGGGGTGCTGCATAAAAGCAGAGATTGAAATGAGCACAGATAAAGTTCCTTAAGCCAAATATGGAATAGACAAGAGCTACTCCTTGCTCAACGAAATGGACTCAACACCGCATATTAAACGCCTAAGAATGTACCTGACTAGTAAGTATCTTAAAACCTATGGATTGCTATGTCTCCGAAAGAGAATCAAGCATGTGTACAGGGGCATAAACGCAGCAGTGATAGGATTGGAGAGGTTCGGTGAGCAAATGAAGACCCTTTGATGTCATATTGCATGGTACCCATTCCACGGGTTTCAACTACCCAGGTTTAAGGTATTCTTCCTTCAGCTAAAACATGCATGTGGAACCCAGAGTATGATCAACCATGTGATCGGGAGACGTGTTCAAATATGTCTCAGTTTTCGTACCCTGGTACTCGGGTGTAACATTCCAGACGCTTTACTAACACTCTCCCGACTTGGAGAGTCAGTCCCTTTAACCTCCTGTTTAGCCCAGTTTGCAATTTCTGCGGAAGATGAACAGGAATAGCGAGAACCAATGAGAGACTAGCTGGAGGTGTCTGGACGGGCAAATTTAACTCTCATTTCCCACCAGGAAGAGGAATTAACCAAAGGCTCAGCGTGCCGTGCTGGAACAAGATTAGGGCCTGAAGCCATCCTGCGGTGTTGCGGCCAGCTCAAAAGAAAGCGAGTTGAAGAAAGGAGCTCAGGGGCACTGTAATTCACAAACCTGCAGAGTTATAAATGACAGCTATCGTCCAAAAATAGACTGAAGTAAGGCTGCCAAGAGGACTTGAAAGCGGGGCAGAATTGCAGGAAACCGATTTCAGGAGGTAGACTGGAATTGCATTGAAAGCATAGGAAAAGAGGCAGAACGTCCACAATGATGCACTTGGCCAAAAAGGGTGTATGCGTTTTTTCCTGAATATATTCAGGAAAAAACGCATACGCCCTTTTTGGCCAACCAAGCAAGCTTGCAAAGGAAATCTGCACTACAATGAAGTCTCACTTCCCCCCGGTCAAAAGGGCCATCTGAAAAAAGTGTAAAATCCAGCAAGGCAGGACAGGCCATGGAGAACTGGGAGCCTTGTTATGCTGCTGGGCGGGATGTAAATTGCCAACAGACACTCGGGAGAAGTGTATGGTGTTTCCTGAAACATCTAAAAAACAAAGCAACAGAGCCTAGGGCACTTCCACTTATGGTCCTATAGCTTAGGGAAATTAAAATCAAAAAGACACAGCCACCCCAAAGTTTGGGACGCCTCTGTTTACAAGAACCTCATTTACAGTACAAGTTCAACATCGCAGAAAGTGAAAAATGGATAAAGAAGTTGTGGTATTTACTTGCAAAGCAATATCACTCAGCAATGAAATCTATGTCATCAGGCCCTTAGCAGCACAATGAGTGGATTCAGGTATGATGATTCTAACTGAAATAAGTCACACAGAAAATGAAACATCATAAGGTATCAGTAATACACGGAATGTAAACTTGGCTACACAGGAACTGAATTACAGAACAGAACAGGGTCTCAAATTTAGAAAACCAACTTATGCTTGCTTAAGGGGAAAGGTGAGTTGGGGTGCTGCATAAAACCAGAGATTGAAATGAGCACAGATAAAGTTCCTTAAGCCAAATATGGAATAGACAAGAGCTACTCCTTGCTCAACGAAATGGACTCAACACCGCATATTAAACGCCTAAGAATGTACCTGACTAGTAAGTATCTTAAAACCTATAGATTGCTATGTCTCCAAAAGAGAATCAAGCATGTGTACAGGGGCATAAACGCAGCAGTGATAGGATTGGAGAGGTTCGGTGAGCAAATGAAGACCCTTTGAAGTCAATTTGCATGGTACCCATTACACGGGTCTCAACTCTCCAGGTTTAAGGTATTCTTCCTTCAGCTAAAACATGCATGTGGAACCCAGAGTATGATCAACCGTGTGATCGGGAGACGTGTTCAAATATGTCTCAGTTTTCGTACCCTGGTACTCGGGTGCAACATTCCAGACGCTTTACTAACACTCTCCCGACTTGGAGAGTCAGTCCCTTTAACCTCCTGTTTGGCCCAGTTTGCAATTTCTGCGGAAGATGAACAGGAATAGCGAGAACCAATGAGAGACTAGCTGGAGGTGTCTGGACGGGCAAATTTAACTCTCATTTCCCACCAGGAAGAGGAATTAACCAAAGGCTCAGCGTGCCGTGCTGGAACAAGATTAGGGCCTGAAGCCATCCTGCGGTGTTGCGGCCAGCTCAAAAGAAAGCGAGTTGAAGAAAGGAGCTCAGGGGCACTGTAATTCACAAACCTGCAGAGTTATAAATGACAGCTATCGTCCAAAAATAGACTGAAGTAAGGCTGCCAAGAGGACTTGAAAGCGGGGCAGAATTGCAGGAAACCGATTTCAGGAGGTAGACTGGAATTGCATTGAAAGCATAGGAAAAGAGGCAGAACGTCCACAATGATGCACTTGGCCAAAAAGGGCGTATGCGTTTTTTCCTGAATATATTCAGGGAAAAACGCATACGCCCTTTTTGGCCAACCAAGCAAGCTTGCAAAGGAAATCTGCACTACAATGAAGTCTCACTTCGCCCCGGTCAAAAGGGCCATCTGAAAAAAGTGTAAAATCCAGCAAGGCAGGACAGGCCATGGAGAACTGGGAGCCTTGTTATGCTGCTGGGCGGGATGTAAATTGCCAACAGACACTCGGGAGAAGTGTATGGTGTTTCCTGAAACATCTAAAAAACAAAGCAACAGAGCCTAGGGCACTTCCACTTATGGTCCTATAGCTTAGGGAAATTAAAATCAAAAAGACACAGCCACCCCAAAGTTTGGGACGCCTCTGTTTACAAGAACCTCGTTTACAGTACAAGTTCAACATCGCAGAAAGTGAAAAATGGATAAAGAAGTTGTGGTGTTTACTTGCAAAGCAATATCACTCAGCAATGAAATCTATGTCATCAGGCCCTTAGCAGCACAATGAGTGGATTCAGGTATGATGATTCTAACTGAAATAAGTCACACAGAAAATGAAACATCATAAGGTATCAGTAATACACGGAATGTAAACTTGGCTACACAGGAACTGAATTACAGAACAGAACAGGGTCTCAAATTTAGAAAACCAACTTATGCTTGCTTAAGGGGAAAGGTGAGTTGGGGTGCTGCATAAAAGCAGAGATTGAAATGAGCACAGATAAAGTTCCTTAAGCCAAATATGGAATAGACAAGAGCTACTCCTTGCTCAACGAAATGGACTCAACACCGCATATTAAACGCCTAAGAATGTACCTGACTAGTAAGTATCTTAAAACCTATGGATTGCTATGTCTCCGAAAGAGAATCAAGCATGTGTACAGGGGCATAAACGCAGCAGTGATAGGATTGGAGAGGTTCGGTGAGCAAATGAAGACCCTTTGATGTCATATTGCATGGTACCCATTCCACGGGTTTCAACTACCCAGGTTTAAGGTATTCTTCCTTCAGCTAAAACATGCATGTGGAACCCAGAGTATGATCAACCATGTGATCGGGAGACGTGTTCAAATATGTCTCAGTTTTCGTACCCTGGTACTCGGGTGTAACATTCCAGACGATTTACTAACACTCTCCCGACTTGGAGAGTCAGTCCCTTTAACCTCCTGTTTAGCCCAGTTTGCAATTTCTGCGGAAGATGAACAGGAATAGCGAGAACCAATGAGAGACTAGCTGGAGGTGTCTGGACGGGCAAATTTAACTCTCATTTCCCACCAGGAAGAGGAATTAACCAAAGGCTCAGCGTGCCGTGCTGGAACAAGATTAGGGCCTGAAGCCATCCTGCGGTGTTGCGGCCAGCTCAAAAGAAAGCGAGTTGAAGAAAGGAGCTCAGGGGCACTGTAATTCACAAACCTGCAGAGTTATAAATGACAGCTATCGTCCAAAAATAGACTGAAGTAAGGCTGCCAAGAGGACTTGAAAGCGGGGCAGAATTGCAGGAAACCGATTTCAGGAGGTAGACTGGAATTGCATTGAAAGCATAGGAAAAGAGGCAGAACGTCCACAATGATGCACTTGGCCAAAAAGGGTGTATGCGTTTTTTCCTGAATATATTCAGGAAAAAACGCATACGCCCTTTTTGGCCAACCAAGCAAGCTTGCAAAGGAAATCTGCACTACAATGAAGTCTCACTTCCCCCCGGTCAAAAGGGCCATCTGAAAAAAGTGTAAAATCCAGCAAAGGCAGGACAGGCCATGGAGAACTGGGAGCCTTGTTATGCTGCTGGGCGGGATGTAAATTGCCAACAGACACTCGGGAGAAGTGTATGGTGTTTCCTGAAACATCTAAAAAACAAAGCAACAGAGCCTAGGGCACTTCCACTTATGGTCCTATAGCTTAGGGAAATTAAAATCAAAAAGACACAGCCACCCCAAAGTTTGGGACGCCTCTGTTTACAAGAACCTCATTTACAGTACAAGTTCAACATCGCAGAAAGTGAAAAATGGATAAAGAAGTTGTGGTATTTACTTGCAAAGCAATATCACTCAGCAATGAAATCTATGTCATCAGGCCCTTAGCAGCACAATGAGTGGATTCAGGTATGATGATTCTAACTGAAATAAGTCACACAGAAAATGAAACATCATAAGGTATCAGTAATACACGGAATGTAAACTTGGCTACACAGGAACTGAATTACAGAACAGAACAGGGTCTCAAATTTAGAAAACCAACTTATGCTTGCTTAAGGGGAAAGGTGAGTTGGGGTGCTGCATAAAACCAGAGATTGAAATGAGCACAGATAAAGTTCCTTAAGCCAAATATGGAATAGACAAGAGCTACTCCTTGCTCAACGAAATGGACTCAACACCGCATATTAAACGCCTAAGAATGTACCTGACTAGTAAGTATCTTAAAACCTATAGATTGCTATGTCTCCAAAAGAGAATCAAGCGTGTGTACAGGGGCATAAACGCAGCAGTGATAGGATTGGAGAGGTTCGGTGAGCAAATGAAGACCCTTTGAAGTCAATTTGCATGGTACCCATTACACGGGTCTCAACTCTCCAGGTTTAAGGTATTCTTCCTTCAGCTAAAACATGCATGTGGAACCCAGAGTATGATCAACCGTGTGATCGGGAGACGTGTTCAAATATGTCTCAGTTTTCGTACCCTGGTACTCGGGTGCAACATTCCAGACGCTTTACTAACACTCTCCCGACTTGGAGAGTCAGTCCCTTTAACCTCCTGTTTGGCCCAGTTTGCAATTTCTGCGGAAGATGAACAGGAATAGCGAGAACCAATGAGAGACTAGCTGGAGGTGTCTGGACGGGCAAATTTAACTCTCATTTCCCACCAGGAAGAGGAATTAACCAAAGGCTCAGCGTGCCGTGCTGGAACAAGATTAGGGCCTGAAGCCATCCTGCGGTGTTGCGGCCAGCTCAAAAGAAAGCGAGTTGAAGAAAGGAGCTCAGGGGCACTGTAATTCACAAACCTGCAGAGTTATAAATGACAGCTATCGTCCAAAAATAGACTGAAGTAAGGCTGCCAAGAGGACTTGAAAGCGGGGCAGAATTGCAGGAAACCGATTTCAGGAGGTAGACTGGAATTGCATTGAAAGCATAGGAAAAGAGGCAGAACGTCCACAATGATGCACTTGGCCAAAAAGGGCGTATGCGTTTTTTCCTGAATATATTCAGGGAAAAACGCATACGCCCTTTTTGGCCAACCAAGCAAGCTTGCAAAGGAAATCTGCACTACAATGAAGTCTCACTTCGCCCCGGTCAAAAGGGCCATCTGAAAAAAGTGTAAAATCCAGCAAGGCAGGACAGGCCATGGAGAACTGGGAGCCTTGTTATGCTGCTGGGCGGGATGTAAATTGCCAACAGACACTCGGGAGAAGTGTATGGTGTTTCCTGAAACATCTAAAAAACAAAGCAACAGAGCCTAGGGCACTTCCACTTATGGTCCTATAGTTAGGGAAATTAAAATCAAAAAGACACAGCCACCCCAAAGTTTGGGACGCCTCTGTTTACAAGAACCTCGTTTACAGTACAAGTTCAACATCGCAGAAAGTGAAAAATGGATAAAGAAGTTGTGGTGTTTACTTGCAAAGCAATATCACTCAGCAATGAAATCTATGTCATCAGGCCCTTAGCAGCACAATGAGTGGATTCAGGTATGATGATTCTAACTGAAATAAGTCACACAGAAAATGAAACATCATAAGGTATCAGTAATACACGGAATGTAAACTTGGCTACACAGGAACTGAATTACAGAACAGAACAGGGTCTCAAATTTAGAAAACCAACTTATGCTTGCTTAAGGGGAAAGGTGAGTTGGGGTGCTGCATAAAACCAGAGATTGAAATGAGCACAGATAAAGTTCCTTAAGCCAAATATGGAATAGACAAGAGCTACTCCTTGCTCAACGAAATGGACTCAACACCGCATATTAAACGCCTAAGAATGTACCTGACTAGTAAGTATCTTAAAACCTATGGATTGCTATGTCTCCGAAAGAGAATCAAGCGTGTGTACAGGGGCATAAACGAAGCAGTGATAGGATTGGAGAGGTTCGGTGAGCAAATGAAGACCCTTTGAAGTCAATTTGCATGGTACCCATTACACGGGTCTCAACTCTCCAGGTTTAAGGTATTCTTCCTTCAGCTAAAACATGCATGTGGAACCCAGAGTATGATCAACCGTGTGATCGGGAGACGTGTTCAAATATGTCTCAGTTTTCCTCCCCTGGTACTCGGGTGCAACATTCCAGACGCTTTACTAACACTCTCCCGACTTGGAGAGTCAGCGCCTTTAACCTCCTGTTTGGCCCAGTTTGCAATTTCTGCGGAAGATGAACAGGAATAGGGAGAACCAATGAGAGACTAGCTGGAGTTGTCTGGACGGGCAAATTTAACTCTCATTTCCCACCAGGAAGAGGAAATAACCAAAGGCTCAGTGTGCCGTGCCGGAACCAGATTAGAGCCTGAAGCCATCCTGCGGTGTTGCGGCCAGCTCAAAAGAAAGCGAGTTGAAGAAAGGAGCTCAGGGGCACTGTAATTCACAAACCTGCAGAGTTATAAATGACAGCTATCGTCCAAAAATATACTGAAGTAAGGCTGCCAAGAGGACTTGAAAGCGGGACAGTATTGCAGGAAACCGATTTCAGGAGGTAGACTGGAATTGCATTGAAAGCATAGGAAAAGAGGCAGAACGTCCACAATGATGCACTAGGCCAAAAAGGGCGTATGCGTTTTTTCCTGAATATATTCAGGAAAAAACGCATACGCCCTTTTTGGCCAACCAAGCAAGCTTGCAAAGGAAATCTGCACTACAATGAAGTCTCACTTCCCCCCGGTCAAAAGGGCCATCTGAAAAAAGTGTAAAATCCAGCAAGGCAGGACAGGCCATGGAGAACTGGGAGCCTTGTTATGCTGCTGGGCGGGATGTAAATTGCCAACAGACACTCGGGAGAAGTGTATGGTGTTTCCTGAAACATCTAAAAAACAAAGCAACAGAGCCTAGGGCACTTCCACTTATGGTCCTATAGCTTAGGGAAATTAAAATCAAAAAGACACAGCCACCCCAAAGTTTGGGACGCCTCTGTTTACAAGAACCTCGTTTACAGTACAAGTTCAACATCGCAGAAAGTGAAAAATGGATAAAGAAGTTGTGGTATTTACTTGCAAAGCAATATCACTCAGCAATGAAATCTATGTCATCAGGCCCTTAGCAGCACAATGAGTGGATTCAGGTATGATGATTCTAACTGAAATAAGTCACACAGAAAATGAAACATCATAAGGTATCAGTAATACACGGAATGTAAACTTGGCTACACAGGAACTGAATTACAGAACAGAACAGGGTCTCAAATTTAGAAAACCAACTTATGCTTGCTTAAGGGGAAAGGTGAGTTGGGGTGCTGCATAAAACCAGAGATTGAAATGAGCACAGATAAAGTTCCTTAAGCCAAATATGGAATAGACAAGAGCTACTCCTTGCTCAACGAAATGGACTCAACACCCCATATTAAACGCCTAAGAATGTACCTGACTAGTAAGTATCTTAAAACCTATGGATTGCTATGTCTCCGAAAGAGAATCAAGCGTGTGTACAGGGGCATAAACGCAGCAGTGATAGGATTGGAGAGGTTCGGTGAGCAAATGAAGACTCTTTGAAGTCAATTTGCATGGTACCCATTACACGGGTCTCAACTCTCCAGGTTTAAGGTATTCTTCCTTCAGCTAAAACATGCATGTGGAACCCAGAGTATGATCAACCGTGTGAACGGGAGACGTGTTCAAATATGTCTCAGTTTTCCTCCCCTGGTACTCGGGTGCAACATTCCAGATTCTTTACTAACACTCTCCCGACTTGGAGAGTCAGCGTCTTTAACCTCCTGTTTGGCCCAGTTTGCAATTTCTGCGGAAGATGAACAGGAATAGGGAGAACCAATGAGAGACTAGCTGGAGTTGTCTGGACGGGCAAATTTAACTCTCATTTCCCACCAGGAAGTGGAAATAACCAAAGGCTCAGTGTGCCGTGCCGGAACCAGTTTAGAGCCTGAAGCCATCCTGCGGTGTTGCGGCCAGCTCAAAAGAAAGCGAGTTGAAGAAAGGAGCTCAGGGGCACTGTAATTCACAAACCTGCAGAGTTATAAATGACAGCTATCGTCCAAAAATATACTGAAGTAAGGCTGCCAAGAGGACTTGAAAGCGGGGCAGAATTGCAGGAAACCGATTTCAGGAGGTAGACTGGAATTGCATTGAAAGCATAGGAAAAGAGGCAGAACGTCCACAATGATGCACTTGGCCAAAAAGGGCGTATGCGTTTTTTCCTGAATATATTCAGGAAAAAACGCATACGCCCTTTTTGGCCAACCAAGCAAGCTTGCAAAGGAAATCTGCACTACAATGAAGTCTCACTTCCCCCCGGTCAAAAGGGCCATCTGAAAAAAGTGTAAAATCCAGCAAGGCAGGACAGGCCATGGAGAACTGGGAGCCTTGTTATGCTGATGGGCGGGATGTAAATTGCCAACAGACACTCGGGAGAAGTGTATGGTGTTTCCTGAAACATCTAAAAAACAAAGCAACAGAGCCTAGGGCACTTCCACTTATGGTCCTATAGCTTAGGGAAATTAAAATCAAAAAGACACACCCACCCCAAAGTTTGGAACGGCTCTGTTTACAAGAACCTCGTTTACAGTACAAGTTCAACATCGCAGAAAGTGAAAAATGGATAAAGAACTTGTGGTATTTACTTACAAAGCAATATCACTCAGCAATGAAATCTATGTCATCAGGCCCTTAGCAGCACAATGAGTGGATTCAGATATGATGATTCTAACTGAAATAAGTCACACAGAAAAAGAAACATCATAAGATATCAGTAATACACGGAATGTAAACTTGGCTACACAGGAACTGAATTCCAAAACAGAACAGGGTCTCAAATTTAGAAAACCAACTTATGCTTGCTTAAGGGGAAAGGTGAGTTGGGGTGCTGCATAAAACCAGAGATTGAAATGAGCACAGATAAAGTTCCTTAAGCCAAATATGGAATAGACAAGAGCTACTCCTTGCTCAACGAAATGGACTCAACACCGCATATTAAACGCCTAAGAATGTACCTGACTAGTAAGTATCTTAAAACCTATGGATTGCTATGTCTCCGAAAGAGAATCAAGCATGTGTACAGGGGCATAAACGCAGCAGTGATAGGATTGGAGAGGTTCGGTGAGCAAATGAAGACCCTTTGATGTCATATTCCATGGTACCCATTCCACGGGTTTCAACTACCCAGGTTTAAGGTATTCTTCCTTCAGCTAAAACATGCATGTGGAACCCAGAGTATGATCAACCATGTGATCAGGAGACGTGTTCAAATATGTCTCAGTTTTCGTACCCTGGTAGTCGGGTGCAACATTCCAGACGCTTTACTAACACTCTCCCGACTTGGAGAGTCAGTCCCTTTAACCTCCTGTTTAGCCCAGTTTGCAATTTCTGCGGAAGATGAACACGAATAGCGAGAACCAATGAGAGACTAGCTGGAGGTGTCTGGACGGGCAAATTTAACTCTCATTTCCCACCAGGAAGAGGAATTAACCAAAGGCTCAGCGTGCCGTGCTGGAACAAGATTAGGGCCTGAAGCCATCCTGCGGTGTTGCGGCCAGCTCAAAAGAAAGCGAGTTGAAGAAAGGAGCTCAGGGGCACTGTAATTCACAAACCTGCAGAGTTATAAATGACAGCTATCGTCCAAAAATAGACTGAAGTAAGGCTGCCAAGAGGACTTGAAAGCGGGGCAGAATTGCAGGAAACCGATTTCAGGAGGTAGACTGGAATTGCATTGAAAGCATAGGAAAAGAGGCAGAACGTCCACAATGATGCACTTGGCCAAAAAGGGCGTATGCGTTTTTTCCTGAATATATTCAGGAAAAAACGCATACGCCCTGTTTGGCCAACCAAGCAAGCTTGCAAAGGAAATCTGCACTACAATGAAGTCTCACTTCCCCCCGGTCAAAAGGGCCATCTGAAAAAAGTGTAAAATCCAGCAAGGCAGGACAGGCCATGGAGAACTGGGAGCCTTGTTATGCTGCTGGGCGGGATGTAAATTGCCAACAGACACTCGGGAGAAGTGTATGGTGTTTCCTGAAACATCTAAAAAACAAAGCAACAGAGCCTAGGGCACTTCCACTTATGGTCCTATAGCTTAGGGAAATTAAAATCAAAAAGACACAGCCACCCCAAAGTTTGGGACGCCTCTGTTTACAAGAACCTCATTTACAGTACAAGTTCAACATCGCAGAAAGTGAAAAATGGATAAAGAAGTTGTGGTATTTACTTGCAAAGCAATATCACTCAGCAATGAAATCTATGTCATCAGGCCCTTAGCAGCACAATGAGTGGATTCAGGTATGATGATTCTAACTGAAATAAGTCACACATAAAATGAAACATCATAAGGTATCAGTAATACACGGAATGTAAACTTGGCTACACAGGAACTGAATTACAGAACAGAACAGGGTCTCAAATTTAGAAAACCAACTTATGCTTGCTTAAGGGGAAAGGTGAGTTGGGGTGCTGCATAAAACCAGAGATTGAAATGAGCACAGATAAAGTTCCTTAAGCCAAATATGGAATAGACAAGAGCTACTCCTTGCTCAACGAAATGGACTCAACACCCCATATTAAACGCCTAAGAATGTACCTGACTAGTAAGTATCTTAAAACCTATGGATTGCTATGTCTCCAAAAGAGAATCAAGCGTGTGTACAGGGGCATAAACGCAGCAGTGATAGGATTGGAGAGGTTCGGTGAGCAAATGAAGACCCTTTGAAGTCAATTTGCATGGTACCCATTACACGGGTCTCAACTCTCCAGGTTTAAGGTATTCTTCCTTCAGCTAAAACATGCATGTGGAACCCAGAGTATGATCAACCATGTGATCGGGAGACGTGTTCAAATATGTCTCAGTTTTCGTACCCTGGTACTCGGGTGCAACATTCCAGACGCTTTACTAACACTCTCCCGACATGGAGAGTCAGTCCCTTTAACCTCCTGTTTAGCCCAGTTTGCAATTTCTGCGGAAGATGAACACGAATAGCGAGAACCATTGAGAGACTAGCTGGAGGTGTCTGGACGGGCAAATTTAACTCTCATTTCCCACCAGGAAGAGGAATTAACCAAAGGCTCAGCGTGCCGTGCTGGAACAAGATTAGGGCCTGAAGCCATCCTGCGGTGTTGCGGCCAGCTCAAAAGAAAGCGAGTTGAAGAAAGGAGCTCAGGGGCACTGTAATTCACAAACCTGCAGAGTTATAAATGACAGCTATCGTCCAAAAATAGACTGAAGTAAGGCTGCCAAGAGGACTTGAAAGCGGGGCAGAATTGCAGGAAACCGATTTCAGGAGGTAGACTGGAATTGCATTGAAAGCATAGGAAAAGAGGCAGAACGTCCACAATGATGCACTTGGCCAAAAAGGGCGTATGCGTTTTTTCCTGAATATATTCAGGGAAAAACGCATACGCCCTTTTTGGCCAACCAAGCAAGCTTGCAAAGGAAATCTGCACTACAATGAAGTCTCACTTCCCCCCGGTCAAAAGGGCCATCTGAAAAAAGTGTAAAATCCAGCAAGGCAGGACAGGCCATGGAGAACTGGGAGCCTTGTTATGCTGCTGGGCGGGATGTAAATTGCCAACAGACACTCCGGAGAAGTGTATGGTGTTTCCTGAAACATCTAAAAAACAAAGCAACAGAGCCTAGGGCACTTCCACTTATGGTCCTATAGCTTAGGGAAATTAAAATCAAAAAGACACAGCCACCCCAAAGTTTGGGACGCCTCTGTTTACAAGAACCTCGTTTACAGTACAAGTTCAACATCGCAGAAAATGAAAAATGGATAAAGAAGTTGTGGTATTTACTTACAAAGCAATATCACTCAGCAATGAAATCTATGTCATCAGGCCCTTAGCAGCACAATGAGTGGATTCAGGTATGATGATTCTAACTGAAATAAGTCACACAGAAAAAGAAACATCATAAGATATCACTAATACACGGAATATAAACTTGGCTACACAGGAACTGAATTCCAAAACAGAACAGCGTCTCAAATTTAGAAAACCAACTTATGCTTGCTTAAGGGGAAAGGTGAGTTGGGGTGCTGCATAAAACCTGAGATTGAAATGAGCACAGATAAAGTTCTTTAAGCCAAATATGGAATAGACAAGAGCTACTCCTTGCTCAACGAAATGGACTCAACACCCCATATTAAACGCCTAAGAATGTACCTGACTAGAAAGTATCTTAAAACCTATGGATTGCTATGTCTCCGAAAGAGAATCAAGCGTGTGTACAGGGGCATAAACGCAGCAGTGATAGGATTGGAGAGGTTCGGTGAGCAAATGAAGACCCTTTGAAGTCAATTTGCATGGTACCCATTACACGGGTCTCAACTCTCCAGTTTTAAGGTATTCTTCCTTCAGCTAAAACATGCATGTGGAACCCAGAGTATGATCAACCGTGTGAACGGGAGACGTGTTCAAATATGTCTCAGTTTTCCTCCCCTGGTACTCGGGTGCAACATTCCAGATTCTTTACTAACACTCTCCCGACTTGGAGAGTCAGCGCCTTTAACCTCCTGTTTGGCCCAGTTTGCAATTTCTGCGGAAGACGAACAGGAATAGGGAGAACCAATGAGAGACTAGCTGGAGTTGTCTGGACGGGCAAATTTAACTCTCATTTCCCACCAGGAAGAGGAAATAACCAAAGGCTCAGTGTGCCGTGCCGGAACCAGATTAGAGCCTGAAGCCATCCTGCGGTGTTGCGGCCAGCTCAAAAGAAAGCGAGTTGAAGAAAGGAGCTCAGGGGCACTGTAATTCACAAACCTGCAGAGTTATAAATGACAGCTATCGTCCAAAAATATACTGAAGTAAGGCTGCCAAGAGGACTTGAAAGCGGGGCAGAATTGCAGGAAACCGATTTCAGGAGGTAGACTGGAATTGCATTGAAAGCATAGGAAAAGAGGCAGAACGTCCACAATGATGCACTTGGCCAAAAAGGGCGTATGCGTTTTTTCCTGAATATATTCAGGAAAAAACGCATACGCCCTGTTTGGCCAAACAAGCAAGCTTGCAAAGGAAATCTGCACTACAATGAAGTCTCACTTCCCCCCGGTCAAAAGGGCCATCTGAAAAAAGTGTAAAATCCAGCAAGGCAGGACAGGCCATGGAGAACTGGGAGCCTTGTTATGCTGCTGGGCGGGATGTAAATTGCCAACAGACACTCGGGAGAAGTGTATGGTGTTTCCTGAAACATCTAAAAAACAAAGCAACAGAGCCTAGGGCACTTCCACTTATGGTCCTATAGCTTAGGGAAATTAAAATCAAAAAGACACAGCCACCCCAAAGTTTGGGACGCCTCTGTTTACAAGAACCTCATTTACAGTACAAGTTCAACATCGCAGAAAGTGAAAAATGGATAAAGAAGTTGTGGTATTTACTTGCAAAGCAATATCACTCAGCAATGAAATCTATGTCATCAGGCCCTTAGCAGCACAATGAGTGGATTCAGGTATGATGATTCTAACTGAAATAAGTCACACATAAAATGAAACATCATAAGGTATCAGTAATACACGGAATGTAAACTTGGCTACACAGGAACTGAATTACAGAACAGAACAGGGTCTCAAATTTAGAAAACCAACTTATGCTTGCTTAAGGGGAAAGGTGAGTTGGGGTGCTGCATAAAACCAGAGATTGAAATGAGCACAGATAAAGTTCCTTAAGCCAAATATGGAATAGACAAGAGCTACTCCTTGCTCAACGAAATGGACTCAACACCCCATATTAAACGCCTAAGAATGTACCTGACTAGTAAGTATCTTAAAACCTATGGATTGCTATGTCTCCAAAAGAGAATCAAGCGTGTGCACAGGGGCATAAACGCAGCAGTGATAGGATTGGAGAGGTTCGGTGAGCAAATGAAGACCCTTTGAAGTCAATTTGCATGGTACCCATTACACGGGTCTCAACTCTCCAGGTTTAAGGTATTCTTCCTTCAGCTAAAACATGCATGTGGAACCCAGAGTATGATCAACCATGTGATCGGGAGACGTGTTCAAATATGTCTCAGTTTTCGTACCCTGGTACTCGGGTGCAACATTCCAGACGCTTTACTAACACTCTCCCGACTTGGAGAGTCAGTCCCTTTAACCTCCTGTTTAGCCCAGTTTGCAATTTCTGCGGAAGATGAACACGAATAGCGAGAACGAATGAGAGACTAGCTGGAGGTGTCTGGACGGGCAAATTTAACTCTCATTTCCCACCAGGAAGAGGAATTAACCAAAGGCTCAGCGTGCCGTGCTGGAACAAGATTAGGGCCTGAAGCCATCCTGCGGTGTTGCGGCCAGCTCAAAAGAAAGCGAGTTGAAGAAAGGAGCTCAGGGGCACTGTAATTCACAAACCTGCAGAGTTATAAATGACAGCTATCGTCCAAAAATAGACTGAAGTAAGGCTGCCAAGAGGACTTGAAAGCGGGGCAGAATTGCAGGAAACCGATTTCAGGAGGTAGACTGGAATTGCATTGAAAGCATAGGAAAAGAGGCAGAACGTCCACAATGATGCACTTGGCCAAAAAGGGCGTATGCGTTTTTTCCTGAATATATTCAGGGAAAAACGCATACGCCCTTTTTGGCCAACCAAGCAAGCTTGCAAAGGAAATCTGCACTACAATGAAGTCTCACTTCCCCCCGGTCAAAAGGGCCATCTGAAAAAAGTGTAAAATCCAGCAAGGCAGGACAGGCCATGGAGAACTGAGAGCCTTGTTATGCTGCTGGGCGGGATGTAAATTGCCAACAGACACTCCGGAGAAGTGTATGGTGTTTCCTGAAACATCTAAAAAACAAAGCAACAGAGCCTAGGGCACTTCCACTTATGGTCCTATAGCTTAGGGAAATTAAAATAAAAAAGACACAGCCACCCCAAAGTTTGGGACGCCTCTGTTTACAAGAACCTCGTTTACAGTACAAGTTCAACATCGCAGAAAATGAAAAATGGATAAAGAAGTTGTGGTATTTACTTACAAAGCAATATCACTCAGCAATGAAATCTATGTCATCAGGCACTTAGCAGCACAATGAGTGGATTCAGGTATGATGATTCTAACTGAAATAAGTCACACAGAAAAAGAAACATCATAAGATATCACTAATACACGGAATATAAACTTGGCTACACAGGAACTGAATTCCAAAACAGAACAGCGTCTCAAATTTAGAAAACCAACTTATGCTTGCTTAAGGGGAAAGGTGAGTTGGGGTGCTGCATAAAACCAGAGATTGAAATGAGCACAGATAAAGTTCTTTAAGCCAAATATGGAATAGACAAGAGCTACTCCTTGCTCAACGAAATGGACTCAACACCCCATATTAAACGCCTAAGAATGTACCTGACTAGAAAGTATCTTAAAACCTATGGATTGCTATGTCTCCGAAAGAGAATCAAGCGTGTGTACAGGGGCATAAACGCAGCAGTGATAGGATTGGAGAGGTTCGGTGAGCAAATGAAGACCCTTTGAAGTCAATTTGCATGGTACCCATTACACGGGTCTCAACTCTCCAGGTTTAAGGTATTCTTCCTTCAGCTAAAACATGCATGTGGAACCCAGAGTATGATCAACCGTGTGAACGGGAGACGTGTTCAAATATGTCTCAGTTTTCCTCCCCTGGTACTCGGGTGCAACATTCCAGATTCTTTACTAACACTCTCCCGACTTGGAGAGTCAGCGCCTTTAACCTCCTGTTTGGCCCAGTTTGCAATTTCTGCGGAAGACGAACAGGAATAGGGAGAACCAATGAGAGACTAGCTGGAGTTGTCTGGACGGGCAAATTTAACTCTCATTTCCCACCAGGAAGAGGAAATAACCAAAGGCTCAGTGTGCCGTGCCGGAACCAGATTAGAGCCTGAAGCCATCCTGCGGTGTTGCGGCCAGCTCAAAAGAAAGCGAGTTGAAGAAAGGAGCTCAGGGGCACTGTAATTCACAAACCTGCAGAGTTATAAATGACAGCTATCGTCCAAAAATATACTGAAGTAAGGCTGCCAAGAGGACTTGAAAACGGGGCAGAATTGCAGGAAACCGATTTCAGGAGGTAGACTGGAATTGCATTGAAAGCATAGGAAAAGAGGCAGAACGTCCACAATGATGCACTTGGCCAAAAAGGGCGTATGCGTTCTTTCCTGAATATATTCAGGAAAAAACGCATACGCCCTTTTTGGCCAACCAAGCAAGCTTGCAAAGGAAATCTGCACTACAATGAAGTCTCACTTCCCCCCGGTCAAAAGGGCCATCTGAAAAAAGTGTAAAATCCAGCAAGGCAGGACAGGCCATGGAGAACTGGGAGCCTTGTTATGCTGCTGGGCGGGATGTAAATTGCCAACAGACACTCGGGAGAAGTGTATGGTGTTTCCTGAAACATCTAAAAAACAAAGCAACAGAGCCTAGGGCACTTCCACTTATGGTCCTATAGCTTAGGGAAATTAAAATCAAAAAGACACACCCACCCCAAAGTTTGGAACGGCTCTGTTTACAAGAACCTCGTTTACAGTACAAGTTCAACATCGCAGAAAGTGAAAAATGGATAAAGAACTTTTGGTATTTACTTACAAAGCAATATCACTCAGCAATGAAATCTATGTCATCAGGCCCTTAGCAGCACAATGAGTGGATTCAGGTATGATGATTCTAACTGAAATAAGTCACACAGAAAAAGAAACATCATAAGATATCAGTAATACACGGAATGTAAACTTGGCTACACAGGAACTGAATTCCAAAACAGAACAGGGTCTCAAATTTAGAAAACCAACTTATGCTTGCTTAAGGGGAAAGGTGAGTTGGGGTGCTGCATAAAACCAGAGATTGAAATGAGCACAGATAAAGTTCCTTAAGCCAAATATGGAATAGACAAGAGCTACTCCTTGCTCAACGAAATGGACTCAACACCGCATATTAAACGCCTAAGAATGTACCTGACTAGTAAGTATCTTAAAACCTATGGATTGCTATGTCTCCGAAAGAGAATCAAGCATGTGTACAGGGGTATAAACGCAGCAGTGATAGGATTGGAGAGGTTCGGTGAGCAAATGAAGACCCTTTGATGTCATATTCCATGGTACCCATTCCACGGGTTTCAACTACCCAGGTTTAAGGTATTCTTCCTTCAGCTAAAACATGCATGTGGAACCCAGAGTATGATCAACCATGTGATCAGGAGACGTGTTCAAATATGTCTCAGTTTTCGTACCCTGGTAGTCGGGTGCAACATTCCAGACGCTTTACTAACACTCTCCCGACTTGGAGAGTCAGTCCCTTTAACCTCCTGTTTAGCCCAGTTTGCAATTTCCGCGGGAGATGAACAGGAATAGCGAGAACCAATGAGAGACTAGCTGGAGGTGTCTGGACGGGCAAATTTAACTCTCATTTCCCACCAGGAAGAGGAATTAACCAAAGGCTCAGCGTGCCGTGCTGGAACAAGATTAGGGCCTGAAGCCATCCTGCGGTGTTGCGGCCAGCTCAAAAGAAAGCGAGTTGAAGAAAGGAGCTCAGGGGCACTGTAATTCACAAACCTGCAGAGTTATAAATGACAGCTATCGTCCAAAAATATACTGAAGTAAGGCTGCCAAGAGGACTTGAAAGCGGGGCAGAATTGCAGGAAACCGATTTCAGGAGGTAGACTGGAATTGCATTGAAAGCATAGGAAAAGAGGCAGAACGTCCACAATGATGCACTTGGCCAAAAAGGGCGTATGCGTTTTTTCCTGAATATATTCAGGAAAAAACGCATACGCCCTTTTTGGCCAACCAAGCAAGCTTGCAAAGGAAATCTGCACTACAATGAAGTCTCACTTCCCCCCGGTCAAAAGGGCCATCTGAAAAAAGTGTAAAATCCAGCAAGGCAGGACAGGCCATGGAGAACTGGGAGCCTTGTTATGCTGCTGGGCGGGATGTAAATTGCCAACAGACACTCGGGAGAAGTGTATGGTGTTTCCTGAAACATCTAAAAAACAAAGCAACAGAGCCTAGGGCACTTCCACTTATGGTCCTATAGCTTAGGGAAATTAAAATCAAAAAGACACAGCCACCCCAAAGTTTGGGACGCCTCTGTTTACAAGAACCTCATTTACAGTACAAGTTCAACATCGCAGAAAGTGAAAAATGGATAAAGAAGTTGTGGTATTTACTTGCAAAGCAATATCACTCAGCAATGAAATCTATGTCATCAGGCCCTTAGCAGCACAATGAGTGGATTCAGGTATGATGATTCTAACTGAAATAAGTCACACAGAAAAAGAAACATCATAAGATATCAGTAATACACGGAATGTAAACTTGGCTACACAGGAACTGAATTCCAAAACAGAACAGGGTCTCAAATTTAGAAAACCAACTTATGCTTGCTTAAGGGGAAAGGTGAGTTGGGGTGCTGCATAAAACCAGAGATTGAAATGAGCACAGATAAAGTTCCTTAAGCCAAATATGGAATAGACAAGAGCTACTCCTTGCTCAACGAAATGGACTCAACACCGCATATTAAACGCCTAAGAATGTACCTGACTAGTAAGTATCTTAAAACCTATGGATTGCTATGTCTCCGAAAGAGAATCAAGCATGTGTACAGGGGTATAAACGCAGCAGTGATAGGATTGGAGAGGTTCGGTGAGCAAATGAAGACCCTTTGATGTCATATTCCATGGTACCCATTCCACGGGTTTCAACTACCCAGGTTTAAGGTATTCTTCCTTCAGCTAAAACATGCATGTGGAACCCAGAGTATGATCAACCATGTGATCAGGAGACGTGTTCAAATATGTCTCAGTTTTCGTACCCTGGTAGTCGGGTGCAACATTCCAGACGCTTTACTAACACTCTCCCGACTTGGAGAGTCAGTCCCTTTAACCTCCTGTTTAGCCCAGTTTGCAATTTCCGCGGGAGATGAACAGGAATAGCGAGAACCAATGAGAGACTAGCTGGAGGTGTCTGGACGGGCAAATTTAACTCTCATTTCCCACCAGGAAGAGGAATTAACCAAAGGCTCAGCGTGCCGTGCTGGAACAAGATTAGGGCCTGAAGCCATCCTGCGGTGTTGCGGCCAGCTCAAAAGAAAGCGAGTTGAAGAAAGGAGCTCAGGGGCACTGTAATTCACAAACCTGCAGAGTTATAAATGACAGCTATCGTCCAAAAATATACTGAAGTAAGGCTGCCAAGAGGACTTGAAAGCGGGGCAGAATTGCAGGAAACCGATTTCAGGAGGTAGACTGGAATTGCATTGAAAGCATAGGAAAAGAGGCAGAACGTCCACAATGATGCACTTGGCCAAAAAGGGCGTATGCGTTTTTTCCTGAATATATTCAGGAAAAAACGCATACGCCCTTTTTGGCCAACCAAGCAAGCTTGCAAAGGAAATCTGCACTACAATGAAGTCTCACTTTCCCCCGGTCAAAAGGGCCATCTGAAAAAAGTGTAAAATCCAGCAAGGCAGGACAGGCCATGGAGAACTGGGAGCCTTGTTATGCTGCTGGGCGGGATGTAAATTGCCAACAGACACTCGGGAGAAGTGTATGGTGTTTCCTGAAACATCTAAAAAACAAAGCAACAGAGCCTAGGGCACTTCCACTTATGGTCCTATAGCTTAGGGAAATTAAAATCAAAAAGACACAGCCACCCCAAAGTTTGGGACGCCTCTGTTTACAAGAACCTCATTTACAGTACAAGTTCAACATCGCAGAAAGTGAAAAATGGATAAAGAAGTTGTGGTATTTACTTGCAAAGCAATATCACTCAGCAATGAAATCTATGTCATCAGGCCCTTAGCAGCACAATGAGTGGATTCAGGTATGATGATTCTAACTGAAATAAGTCACACATAAAATGAAACATCATAAGGTATCAGTAATACACGGAATGTAAACTTGGCTACACAGGAACTGAATTACAGAACAGAACAGGGTCTCAAATTTAGAAAACCAACTTATGCTTGCTTAAGGGGAAAGGTGAGTTGGGGTGCTGCATAAAACCAGAGATTGAAATGAGCACAGATAAAGTTCCTTAAGCCAAATATGGAATAGACAAGAGCTACTCCTTGCTCAACGAAATGGACTCAACACCCCATATTAAACGCCTAAGAATGTACCTGACTAGTAAGTATCTTAAAACCTATGGATTGCTATGTCTCCGAAAGAGAATCAAGCGTGTGTACAGGGGCATAAACGCAGCAGTGATAGGATTGGAGAGGTTCGGTGAGCAAATGAAGACCCTTTGAAGTCAATTTGCATGGTACCCATTACACGGGTCTCAACTCTCCAGGTTTAAGGTATTCTTCCTTCAGCTAAAACATGCATGTGGAACCCAGAGTATGATCAACCATGTGATCGGGAGACGTGTTCAAATATGTCTCAGTTTTCGTACCCTGGTACTCGGGTGCAACATTCCAGACGCTTTACTAACACTCTCCCGACATGGAGAGTCAGTCCCTTTAACCTCCTGTTTAGCCCAGTTTGCAATTTCTGCGGAAGATGAACACGAATAGCGAGAACCATTGAGAGACTAGCTGGAGGTGTCTGGACGGGCAAATTTAACTCTCATTTCCCACCAGGAAGAGGAATTAACCAAAGGCTCAGCGTGCCGTGCTGGAACAAGATTAGGGCCTGAAGCCATCCTGCGGTGTTGCGGCCAGCTCAAAAGAAAGCGAGTTGAAGAAAGGAGCTCAGGGGCACTGTAATTCACAAACCTGCAGAGTTATAAATGACAGCTATCGTCCAAAAATAGACTGAAGTAAGGCTGCCAAGAGGACTTGAAAGCGGGGCAGAATTGCAGGAAACCGATTTCAGGAGGTAGACTGGAATTGCATTGAAAGCATAGGAAAAGAGGCAGAACGTCCACAATGATGCACTTGGCCAAAAAGGGCGTATGCGTTTTTTCCTGAATATATTCAGGGAAAAACGCATACGCCCTTTTTGGCCAACCAAGCAAGCTTGCAAAGGAAATCTGCACTACAATGAAGTCTCACTTCCCCCCGGTCAAAAGGGCCATCTGAAAAAAGTGTAAAATCCAGCAAGGCAGGACAGGCCATGGAGAACTGGGAGCCTTGTTATGCTGCTGGGCGGGATGTAAATTGCCAACAGACACTCCGGAGAAGTGTATGGTGTTTCCTGAAACATCTAAAAAACAAAGCAACAGAGCCTAGGGCACTTCCACTTATGGTCCTATAGCTTAGGGAAATTAAAATCAAAAAGACACAGCCACCCCAAAGTTTGGGACGCCTCTGTTTACAAGAACCTCGTTTACAGTACAAGTTCAACATCGCAGAAAATGAAAAATGGATAAAGAAGTTGTGGTATTTACTTACAAAGCAATATCACTCAGCAATGAAATCTATGTCATCAGGCCCTTAGCAGCACAATGAGTGGATTCAGGTATGATGATTCTAACTGAAATAAGTCACACAGAAAAAGAAACATCATAAGATATCACTAATACACGGAATATAAACTTGGCTACACAGGAACTGAATTCCAAAACAGAACAGCGTCTCAAATTTAGAAAACCAACTTATGCTTGCTTAAGGGGAAAGGTGAGTTGGGGTGCTGCATAAAACCTGAGATTGAAATGAGCACAGATAAAGTTCTTTAAGCCAAATATGGAATAGACAAGAGCTACTCCTTGCTCAACGAAATGGACTCAACACCCCATATTAAACGCCTAAGAATGTACCTGACTAGAAAGTATCTTAAAACCTATGGATTGCTATGTCTCCGAAAGAGAATCAAGCGTGTGTACAGGGGCATAAACGCAGCAGTGATAGGATTGGAGAGGTTCTGTGAGCAAATGAAGACCCTTTGAAGTCAATTTGCATGGTACCCATTACACGGGTCTCAACTCTCCAGTTTTAAGGTATTCTTCCTTCAGCTAAAACATGCATGTGGAACCCAGAGTATGATCAACCGTGTGAACGGGAGACGTGTTCAAATATGTCTCAGTTTTCCTCCCCTGGTACTCGGGTGCAACATTCCAGATTCTTTACTAACACTCTCCCGACTTGGAGAGTCAGCGCCTTTAACCTCCTGTTTGGCCCAGTTTGCAATTTCTGCGGAAGACGAACAGGAATAGGGAGAACCAATGAGAGACTAGCTGGAGTTGTCTGGACGGGCAAATTTAACTCTCATTTCCCACCAGGAAGAGGAAATAACCAAAGGCTCAGTGTGCCGTGCCGGAACCAGATTAGAGCCTGAAGCCATCCTGCGGTGTTGCGGCCAGCTCAAAAGAAAGCGAGTTGAAGAAAGGAGCTCAGGGGCACTGTAATTCACAAACCTGCAGAGTTATAAATGACAGCTATCGTCCAAAAATATACTGAAGTAAGGCTGCCAAGAGGACTTGAAAGCGGGGCAGAATTGCAGGAAACCGATTTCAGGAGGTAGACTGGAATTGCATTGAAAGCATAGGAAAAGAGGCAGAACGTCCACAATGATGCACTTGGCCAAAAAGGGCGTATGCGTTTTTTCCTGAATATATTCAGGAAAAAACGCATACGCCCTGTTTGGCCAACCAAGCAAGCTTGCAAAGGAAATCTGCACTACAATGAAGTCTCACTTCCCCCCGGTCAAAAGGGCCATCTGAAAAAAGTGTAAAATCCAGCAAGGCAGGACAGGCCATGGAGAACTGGGAGCCTTGTTATGCTGCTGGGCGGGATGTAAATTGCCAACAGACACTCGGGAGAAGTGTATGGTGTTTCCTGAAACATCTAAAAAACAAAGCAACAGAGCCTAGGGCACTTCCACTTATGGTCCTATAGCTTAGGGAAATTAAAATCAAAAAGACACAGCCACCCCAAAGTTTGGGACGCCTCTGTTTACAAGAACCTCATTTACAGTACAAGTTCAACATCGCAGAAAGTGAAAAATGGATAAAGAAGTTGTGGTATTTACTTGCAAAGCAATATCACTCAGCAATGAAATCTATGTCATCAGGCCCTTAGCAGCACAATGAGTGGATTCAGGTATGATGATTCTAACTGAAATAAGTCACACATAAAATGAAACATCATAAGGTATCAGTAATACACGGAATGTAAACTTGGCTACACAGGAACTGAATTACAGAACAGAACAGGGTCTCAAATTTAGAAAACCAACTTATGCTTGCTTAAGGGGAAAGGTGAGTTGGGGTGCTGCATAAAACCAGAGATTGAAATGAGCACAGATAAAGTTCCTTAAGCCAAATATGGAATAGACAAGAGCTACTCCTTGCTCAACGAAATGGACTCAACACCCCATATTAAACGCCTAAGAATGTACCTGACTAGTAAGTATCTTAAAACCTATGGATTGCTATGTCTCCAAAAGAGAATCAAGCGTGTGTACAGGGGCATAAACGCAGCAGTGATAGGATTGGAGAGGTTCGGTGAGCAAATGAAGACCCTTTGAAGTCAATTTGCATGGTACCCATTACACGGGTCTCAACTCTCCAGGTTTAAGGTATTCTTCCTTCAGCTAAAACATGCATGTGGAACCCAGAGTATGATCAACCATGTGATCGGGAGACGTGTTCAAATATGTCTCAGTTTTCGTACCCTGGTACTCGGGTGCAACATTCCAGACGCTTTACTAACACTCTCCCGACTTGGAGAGTCAGTCCCTTTAACCTCCTGTTTAGCCCAGTTTGCAATTTCTGCGGAAGATGAACACGAATAGCGAGAACCAATGAGAGACTAGCTGGAGGTGTCTGGACGGGCAAATTTAACTCTCATTTCCCACCAGGAAGAGGAATTAACCAAAGGCTCAGCGTGCCGTGCTGGAACAAGATTAGGGCCTGAAGCCATCCTGCGGTGTTGCGGCCAGCTCAAAAGAAAGCGAGTTGAAGAAAGGAGCTCAGGGGCACTGTAATTCACAAACCTGCAGAGTTATAAATGACAGCTATCGTCCAAAAATAGACTGAAGTAAGGCTGCCAAGAGGACTTGAAAGCGGGGCAGAATTGCAGGAAACCGATTTCAGGAGGTAGACTGGAATTGCATTGAAAGCGTAGGAAAAGAGGCAGAACGTCCACAATGATGCACTTGGCCAAAAAGGGCGTATGCGTTTTTTCCTGAATATATTCAGGGAAAAACGCATACGCCCTTTTTGGCCAACCAAGCAAGCTTGCAAAGGAAATCTGCACTACAATGAAGTCTCATTTCCCCCCGGTCAAAAGGGCCATCTGAAAAAAGTGTAAAATCCAGCAAGGCAGGACAGGCCATGGAGAACTGAGAGCCTTGTTATGCTGCTGGGCGGGATGTAAATTGCCAACAGACACTCCGGAGAAGTGTATGGTGTTTCCTGAAACATCTAAAAAACAAAGCAACAGAGCCTAGGGCACTTCCACTTATGGTCCTATAGCTTAGGGAAATTAAAATCAAAAAGACACAGCCACCCCAAAGTTTGGGACGCCTCTGTTTACAAGAACCTCGTTTACAGTACAAGTTCAACATCGCAGAAAATGAAAAATGGATAAAGAAGTTGTGGTATTTACTTACAAAGCAATATCACTCAGCAATGAAATCTATGTCATCAGGCACTTAGCAGCACAATGAGTGGATTCAGGTATGATGATTCTAACTGAAATAAGTCACACAGAAAAAGAAACATCATAAGATATCACTAATACACGGAATATAAACTTGGCTACACAGGAACTGAATTCCAAAACAGAACAGCGTCTCAAATTTAGAAAACCAACTTATGCTTGCTTAAGGGGAAAGGTGAGTTGGGGTGCTGCATAAAACCAGAGATTGAAATGAGCACAGATAAAGTTCTTTAAGCCAAATATGGAATAGACAAGAGCTACTCCTTGCTCAACGAAATGGACTCAACACCCCATATTAAACGCCTAAGAATGTACCTGACTAGAAAGTATCTTAAAACCTATGGATTGCTATGTCTCCGAAAGAGAATCAAGCGTGTGTACAGGGGCATAAACGCAGCAGTGATAGGATTGGAGAGGTTCGGTGAGCAAATGAAGACCCTTTGAAGTCAATTTGCATGGTACCCATTACACGGGTCTCAACTCTCCAGGTTTAAGGTATTCTTCCTTCAGCTAAAACATGCATGTGGAACCCAGAGTATGATCAACCGTGTGAACGGGAGACGTGTTCAAATATGTCTCAGTTTTCCTCCCCTGGTACTCGGGTGCAACATTCCAGATTCTTTACTAACACTCTCCCGACTTGGAGAGTCAGCGCCTTTAACCTCCTGTTTGGCCCAGTTTGCAATTTCTGCGGAAGACGAACAGGAATAGGGAGAACCAATGAGAGACTAGCTGGAGTTGTCTGGACGGGCAAATTTAACTCTCATTTCCCACCAGGAAGAGGAAATAACCAAAGGCTCAGTGTGCCGTGCCGGAACCAGATTAGAGCCTGAAGCCATCCTGCGGTGTTGCGGCCAGCTCAAAAGAAAGCGAGTTGAAGAAAGGAGCTCAGGGGCACTGTAATTCACAAACCTGCAGAGTTATAAATGACAGCTATCGTCCAAAAATATACTGAAGTAAGGCTGCCAAGAGGACTTGAAAACGGGGCAGAATTGCAGGAAACCGATTTCAGGAGGTAGACTGGAATTGCATTGAAAGCATAGGAAAAGAGGCAGAACGTCCACAATGATGCACTTGGCCAAAAAGGGCGTATGCGTTCTTTCCTGAATATATTCAGGAAAAAACGCATACGCCCTTTTTGGCCAACCAAGCAAGCTTGCAAAGGAAATCTGCACTACAATGAAGTCTCACTTCCCCCCGGTCAAAAGGGCCATCTGAAAAAAGTGTAAAATCCAGCAAGGCAGGACAGGCCATGGAGAACTGGGAGCCTTGTTATGCTGCTGGGCGGGATGTAAATTGCCAACAGACACTCGGGAGAAGTGTATGGTGTTTCCTGAAACATCTAAAAAACAAAGCAACAGAGCCTAGGGCACTTCCACTTATGGTCCTATAGCTTAGGGAAATTAAAATCAAAAAGACACACCCACCCCAAAGTTTGGAACGGCTCTGTTTACAAGAACCTCGTTTACAGTACAAGTTCAACATCGCAGAAAGTGAAAAATGGATAAAGAACTTTTGGTATTTACTTACAAAGCAATATCACTCAGCAATGAAATCTATGTCATCAGGCCCTTAGCAGCACAATGAGTGGATTCAGGTATGATGATTCTAACTGAAATAAGTCACACAGAAAAAGAAACATCATAAGATATCAGTAATACACGGAATGTAAACTTGGCTACACAGGAACTGAATTCCAAAACAGAACAGGGTCTCAAATTTAGAAAACCAACTTATGCTTGCTTAAGGGGAAAGGTGAGTTGGGGTGCTGCATAAAACCAGAGATTGAAATGAGCACAGATAAAGTTCCTTAAGCCAAATATGGAATAGACAAGAGCTACTCCTTGCTCAACGAAATGGACTCAACACCGCATATTAAACGCCTAAGAATGTACCTGACTAGTAAGTATCTTAAAACCTATGGATTGCTATGTCTCCGAAAGAGAATCAAGCATGTGTACAGGGGCATAAACGCAGCAGTGATAGGATTGGAGAGGTTCGGTGAGCAAATGAAGACCCTTTGATGTCATATTGCATGGTACTCATTCCACGGGTTTCAACTACCCAGGTTTAAGGTATTCTTCCTTCAGCTAAAACATGCATGTGGAACCCAGAGTATGATCAACCATGTGATCGGGAGACGTGTTCAAATATGTCTCAGTTTTCGTACCCTGGTACTCGGGTGCAACATTCCAGACGCTTTACTAACACTCTCCCGACTTGGAGAGTCAGTCCCTTTAACCTCCTGTTTAGCCCAGTTTGCAATTTCTGCGGAAGATGAACAGGAATAGCGAGAACCAATGAGAGACTAGCTGGAGGTGTCTGGACGGGCAAATTTAACTCTCATTTCCCACCAGGAAGAGGAATTAACCAAAGGCTCAGCGTGCCGTGCTGGAACAAGATTAGGGCCTGAAGCCATCCTGCGGTGTTGCGGCCAGCTCAAAAGAAAGCGAGTTGAAGAAAGGAGCTCAGGGGCACTGTAATTCACAAACCTGCAGACTTATGAATGACAGCTATCGTCCAAAAATATACTGAAGTAAGGCTGCCAAGAGGACTTGAAAGCGGGGCAGAATTGCAGGAAACCGATTTCAGGAGGTAGACTGGAATTGCATTGAAAGCATAGGAAAAGAGGCAGAACGTCCACAATGATGCACTTGGCCAAAAAGGGCGTATGCGTTTTTTCCTGAATATATTCAGGAAAAAACGCATACGCACTTTTTGGCCAACCAAGCAAGCATGCAAAGGAAATCTGCACTACAATGAAGTCTCACTTCCCCCCGGTCAAAAGGGCCATCTGAAAAAAGTGTAAACTCCAGCAAGGCAGGACAGGCCATGGAGAACTGGGAGCCTTGTTATGCTGCTGGGCGGGATGTAAATTGCCAACAGACACTCGGGAGAAGTGTATGGTGTTTCCTGAAACATCTAAAAAACAAAGCAACAGAGCCTAGGGCACTTCCACTTATGGTCCTATAGCTTAGGGAAATTAAAATCAAAAAGACACAGCCACCCCAAAGTTTGGGACGCCTCTGTTTACAAGAACCTCGTTTACAGTACAAGTTCAACATCGCAGAAAGTGAAAAATGGATAAAGAAGTTGTGGTATTTACTTGCAAAGCAATATCACTCAGCAATGAAATCTATGTCATCAGGCCCTTAGCAGCACAATGAGTGAATTCAGGTATGATGATTCTAACTGAAATAAGTCACACAGAAAATGAAACATCATAAGGTATCAGTAATACACGGAATGTAAACTTGGCTACACAGGAACTGAATTACAGAACAGAACAGGGTCTCAAATTTAGAAAACCAACTTATGCTTGCTTAAGGGGAAAGGTGAGTTGGGGTTCTGCATAAAACCAGAGATTGAAATGAGCACAGATAAAGTTCCTTAAGCCAAATATGGAATAGACAAGAGCTACTCCTTGCTCAACGAAATGGACTCAACACCCCATATTAAACGCCTAAGAATGTACCTGACTAGTAAGTATCTTAAAACCTATGGATTGCTATGTCTCCGAAAGAGAATCAAGCATGTGTACAGGGGCATAAACGCAGCAGTGATAGGATTGTAGAGGTTCGGTGAGCAAATGAAGACCCTTTGATGTCATATTGCATGGTACCCATTCCACGGGTTTCAACTACCCAGGTTTAAGGTATTCTTCCTTCAGCTAAAACATGCATGTGGAACCCAGAGTATGATCAACCATGTGATCGGGAGACGTGTTCAAACATGTCTCAGTTTTCGTACCCTGGTACTCGGGTGCAACATTCCAGACGCTTTACTAACACTCTCCCGACTTGGAGAGTCAGTCCCTTTAACCTCCTGTTTAGCCCAGTTTGCAATTTCTGCGGAAGATGAACAGGAATAGCGAGAACCAATGAGAGACTAGCTGGAGGTGTCTGGACGGGCAAATTTAACTCTCATTTCCCACCAGGAAGAGGAATTAACCAAAGGCTCAGTGTGCCGTGCTGGAACAAGATTAGGGCATGAAGCCATCCTGCGGTGTTGCGGCCAGCTCAAAAGAAAACGAGTTGAAGAAAGGAACTCAGGGGCACTGTAATTCACAAACCTGCAGAGTTATAAATGACAGCTATCATCCAAAAATAGACTGAAGTAAGGCTGCCAAGAGGACTTGAAAGCGGGGCAGAATTGCAGGAAACCGATTTCAGGAGGTAGACTGGAATTGCATTGAAAGCATAGGAAAAGAGGCAGAACGTCCACAATGATGCACTTGGCCAAAAAGGGCGTATGCGTTTTTTCCTGAATATATTCAGGAAAAAACGCATACGCCCTTTTTGGCCAACCAAGCAAGCTTGCAAAGGAAATCTGCACTACAATGAAGTCTCACTTCCCCCCGGTCAAAAGGGCCATCTGAAAAAAGTGTAAAATCCAGCAAGGCAGGACAGGCCATGGAGAACTGGGAGCCTTGTTATGCTGCTGGGCGGGATGTAAATTGCCAACAGACACTCGGGAGAAGTGTATGGTGTTTCCTGAAACATCTAAAAAACAAAGCAACAGAGCCTAGGGCACTTCCACTTATGGTCCTATAGCTTAGGGAAATTAAAATCAAAAAGACACACCCACCCCAAAGTTTGGAACGGCTCTGTTTACAAGAACCTCGTTTACAGTACAAGTTCAACATCGCAGAAAGTGAAAAATGGATAAAGAACTTTTGGTATTTACTTACAAAGCAATATCACTCAGCAATGAAATCTATGTCATCAGGCCCTTAGCAGCACAATGAGTGGATTCAGGTATGATGATTCTAACTGAAATAAGTCACACAGAAAAAGAAACATCATAAGATATCAGTAATACACGGAATGTAAACTTGGCTACACAGGAACTGAATTCCAAAACAGAACAGGGTCTCAAATTTAGAAAACCAACTTATGCTTGCTTAAGGGGAAAGGTGAGTTGGGGTGCTGCATAAAACCAGAGATTGAAATGAGCACAGATAAAGTTCCTTAAGCCAAATATGGAATAGACAAGAGCTACTCCTTGCTCAACGAAATGGACTCAACACCGCATATTAAACGCCTAAGAATGTACCTGACTAGTAAGTATCTTAAAACCTATGGATTGCTATGTCTCCGAAAGAGAATCAAGCATGTGTACAGGGGCATAAACGCAGCAGTGATAGGATTGGAGAGGTTCGGTGAGCAAATGAAGACCCTTTGATGTCATATTGCATGGTACTCATTCCACGGGTTTCAACTACCCAGGTTTAAGGTATTCTTCCTTCAGCTAAAACATGCATGTGGAACCCAGAGTATGATCAACCATGTGATCGGGAGACGTGTTCAAATATGTCTCAGTTTTCATACCCTGGTACTCGGGTGCAACATTCCAGACGCTTTACTAACACTCTCCCGACTTGGAGAGTCAGTCCCTTTAACCTCCTGTTTAGCCCAGTTTGCAATTTCTGCGGAAGATGAACAGGAATAGCGAGAACCAATGAGAGACTAGCTGGAGGTGTCTGGACGGGCAAATTTAACTCTCATTTCCCACCAGGAAGAGGAATTAACCAAAGGCTCAGCGTGCCGTGCTGGAACAAGATTAGGGCCTGAAGCCATCCTGCGGTGTTGCGGCCAGCTCAAAAGAAAGCGAGTTGAAGAAAGGAGCTCAGGGGCACTGTAATTCACAAACCTGCAGACTTATGAATGACAGCTATCGTCCAAAAATATACTGAAGTAAGGCTGCCAAGAGGACTTGAAAGCGGGGCAGAATTGCAGGAAACCGATTTCAGGAGGTAGACTGGAATTGCATTGAAAGCATAGGAAAAGAGGCAGAACGTCCACAATGATGCACTTGGCCAAAAAGGGCGTATGCGTTTTTTCCTGAATATATTCAGGAAAAAACGCATACGCACTTTTTGGCCAACCAAGCAAGCATGCAAAGGAAATCTGCACTACAATGAAGTCTCACTTCCCCCCGGTCAAAAGGGCCATCTGAAAAAAGTGTAAACTCCAGCAAGGCAGGACAGGCCATGGAGAACTGGGAGCCTTGTTATGCTGCTGGGCGGGATGTAAATTGCCAACAGACACTCGGGAGAAGTGTATGGTGTTTCCTGAAACATCTAAAAAACAAAGCAACAGAGCCTAGGGCACTTCCACTTATGGTCCTATAGCTTAGGGAAATTAAAATCAAAAAGACACAGCCACCCCAAAGTTTGGGACGCCTCTGTTTACAAGAACCTCGTTTACAGTACAAGTTCAACATCGCAGAAAGTGAAAAATGGATAAAGAAGTTGTGGTATTTACTTGCAAAGCAATATCACTCAGCAATGAAATCTATGTCATCAGGCCCTTAGCAGCACAATGAGTGAATTCAGGTATGATGATTCTAACTGAAATAAGTCACACAGAAAATGAAACATCATAAGGTATCAGTAATACACGGAATGTAAACTTGGCTACACAGGAACTGAATTACAGAACAGAACAGGGTCTCAAATTTAGAAAACCAACTTATGCTTGCTTAAGGGGAAAGGTGAGTTGGGGTTCTGCATAAAACCAGAGATTGAAATGAGCACAGATAAAGTTCCTTAAGCCAAATATGGAATAGACAAGAGCTACTCCTTGCTCAACGAAATGGACTCAACACCCCATATTAAACGCCTAAGAATGTACCTGACTAGTAAGTATCTTAAAACCTATGGATTGCTATGTCTCCGAAAGAGAATCAAGCATGTGTACAGGGGCATAAACGCAGCAGTGATAGGATTGTAGAGGTTCGGTGAGCAAATGAAGACCCTTTGATGTCATATTGCATGGTACCCATTCCACGGGTTTCAACTACCCAGGTTTAAGGTATTCTTCCTTCAGCTAAAACATGCATGTGGAACCCAGAGTATGATCAACCATGTGATCGGGAGACGTGTTCAAACATGTCTCAGTTTTCGTACCCTGGTACTCGGGTGCAACATTCCAGACGCTTTACTAACACTCTCCCGACTTGGAGAGTCAGTCCCTTTAACCTCCTGTTTAGCCCAGTTTGCAATTTCTGCGGAAGATGAACAGGAATAGCGAGAACCAATGAGAGACTAGCTGGAGGTGTCTGGACGGGCAAATTTAACTCTCATTTCCCACCAGGAAGAGGAATTAACCAAAGGCTCAGCGTGCCGTGCTGGAACAAGATTAGGGCATGAAGCCATCCTGCGGTGTTGCGGCCAGCTCAAAAGAAAACGAGTTGAAGAAAGGAACTCAGGGGCACTGTAATTCACAAACCTGCAGAGTTATAAATGACAGCTATCATCCAAAAATAGACTGAAGTAAGGCTGCCAAGAGGACTTGAAAGCGGGGCAGAATTGCAGGAAACCGATTTCAGGAGGTAGACTGGAATTGCATTGAAAGCATAGGAAAAGAGGCAGAACGTCCACAATGATGCACTTGGCCAAAAAGGGCGTATGCGTTTTTTCCTGAATATATTCAGGAAAAAACGCATACGCCCTTTTTGGCCAACCAAGCAAGCTTGCAAAGGAAATCTGCACTACAATGAAGTCTCACTTCCCCCCGGTCAAAAGGGCCATCTGAAAAAAGTGTAAAATCCAGCAAGGCAGGACAGGCCATGGAGAACTGGGAGCCTTGTTATGCTGCTGGGCGGGATGTAAATTGCCAACAGACACTCGGGAGAAGTGTATGGTGTTTCCTGAAACATCTAAAAAACAAAGCAACAGAGCCTAGGGCACTTCCACTTATGGTCCTATAGCTTAGGGAAATTAAAATCAAAAAGACACACCCACCCCAAAGTTTGGAACGGCTCTGTTTACAAGAACCTCGTTTACAGTACAAGTTCAACATCGCAGAAAGTGAAAAATGGATAAAGAACTTTTGGTATTTACTTACAAAGCAATATCACTCAGCAATGAAATCTATGTCATCAGGCCCTTAGCAGCACAATGAGTGGATTCAGGTATGATGATTCTAACTGAAATAAGTCACACAGAAAAAGAAACATCATAAGATATCAGTAATACACGGAATGTAAACTTGGCTACACAGGAACTGAATTCCAAAACAGAACAGGGTCTCAAATTTAGAAAACCAACTTATGCTTGCTTAAGGGGAAAGGTGAGTTGGGGTGCTGCATAAAACCAGAGATTGAAATGAGCACAGATAAAGTTCCTTAAGCCAAATATGGAATAGACAAGAGCTACTCCTTGCTCAACGAAATGGACTCAACACCGCATATTAAACGCCTAAGAATGTACCTGACTAGTAAGTATCTTAAAACCTATGGATTGCTATGTCTCCGAAAGAGAATCAAGCATGTGTACAGGGGCATAAACGCAGCAGTGATAGGATTGGAGAGGTTCGGTGAGCAAATGAAGACCCTTTGATGTCATATTGCATGGTACTCATTCCACGGGTTTCAACTACCCAGGTTTAAGGTATTCTTCCTTCAGCTAAAACATGCATGTGGAACCCAGAGTATGATCAACCATGTGATCGGGAGACGTGTTCAAATATGTCTCAGTTTTCATACCCTGGTACTCGGGTGCAACATTCCAGACGCTTTACTAACACTCTCCCGACTTGGAGAGTCAGTCCCTTTAACCTCCTGTTTAGCCCAGTTTGCAATTTCTGCGGAAGATGAACAGGAATAGCGAGAACCAATGAGAGACTAGCTGGAGGTGTCTGGACGGGCAAATTTAACTCTCATTTCCCACCAGGAAGAGGAATTAACCAAAGGCTCAGCGTGCCGTGCTGGAACAAGATTAGGGCCTGAAGCCATCCTGCGGTGTTGCGGCCAGCTCAAAAGAAAGCGAGTTGAAGAAAGGAGCTCAGGGGCACTGTAATTCACAAACCTGCAGACTTATGAATGACAGCTATCGTCCAAAAATATACTGAAGTAAGGCTGCCAAGAGGACTTGAAAGCGGGGCAGAATTGCAGGAAACCGATTTCAGGAGGTAGACTGGAATTGCATTGAAAGCATAGGAAAAGAGGCAGAACGTCCACAATGATGCACTTGGCCAAAAAGGGCGTATGCGTTTTTTCCTGAATATATTCAGGAAAAAACGCATACGCACTTTTTGGCCAACCAAGCAAGCATGCAAAGGAAATCTGCACTACAATGAAGTCTCACTTCCCCCCGGTCAAAAGGGCCATCTGAAAAAAGTGTAAACTCCAGCAAGGCAGGACAGGCCATGGAGAACTGGGAGCCTTGTTATGCTGCTGGGCGGGATGTAAATTGCCAACAGACACTCGGGAGAAGTGTATGGTGTTTCCTGAAACATCTAAAAAACAAAGCAACAGAGCCTAGGGCACTTCCACTTATGGTCCTATAGCTTAGGGAAATTAAAATCAAAAAGACACAGCCACCCCAAAGTTTGGGACGCCTCTGTTTACAAGAACCTCGTTTACAGTACAAGTTCAACATCGCAGAAAGTGAAAAATGGATAAAGAAGTTGTGGTATTTACTTGCAAAGCAATATCACTCAGCAATGAAATCTATGTCATCAGGCCCTTAGCAGCACAATGAGTGAATTCAGGTATGATGATTCTAACTGAAATAAGTCACACAGAAAATGAAACATCATAAGGTATCAGTAATACACGGAATGTAAACTTGGCTACACAGGAACTGAATTACAGAACAGAACAGGGTCTCAAATTTAGAAAACCAACTTATGCTTGCTTAAGGGGAAAGGTGAGTTGGGGTTCTGCATAAAACCAGAGATTGAAATGAGCACAGATAAAGTTCCTTAAGCCAAATATGGAATAGACAAGAGCTACTCCTTGCTCAACGAAATGGACTCAACACCCCATATTAAACGCCTAAGAATGTACCTGACTAGTAAGTATCTTAAAACCTATGGATTGCTATGTCTCCGAAAGAGAATCAAGCATGTGTACAGGGGCATAAACGCAGCAGTGATAGGATTGGAGAGGTTCGGTGAGCAAATGAAGACCCTTTGATGTCATATTGCATGGTACCCATTCCACGGGTTTCAACTACCCAGGTTTAAGGTATTCTTCCTTCAGCTAAAACATGCATGTGGAACCCAGAGTATGATCAACCATGTGATCGGGAGACGTGTTCAAACATGTCTCAGTTTTCGTACCCTGGTACTCGGGTGCAACATTCCAGACGCTTTACTAACACTCTCCCGACTTGGAGAGTCAGTCCCTTTAACCTCCTGTTTAGCCCAGTTTGCAATTTCTGCGGAAGATGAACAGGAATAGCGAGAACCAATGAGAGACTAGCTGGAGGTGTCTGGACGGGCAAATTTAACTCTCATTTCCCACCAGGAAGAGGAATTAACCAAAGGCTCAGCGTGCCGTGCTGGAACAAGATTAGGGCATGAAGCCATCCTGCGGTGTTGCGGCCAGCTCAAAAGAAAACGAGTTGAAGAAAGGAACTCAGGGGCACTGTAATTCACAAACCTGCAGAGTTATAAATGACAGCTATCATCCAAAAATAGACTGAAGTAAGGCTGCCAAGAGGACTTGAAAGCGGGGCAGAATTGCAGGAAACCGATTTCAGGAGGTAGACTGGAATTGCATTGAAAGCATAGGAAAAGAGGCAGAACGTCCACAATGATGCACTTGGCCAAAAAGGGCGTATGCGTTTTTTCCTGAATATATTCAGGAAAAAACGCATACGCCCTTTTTGGCCAACCAAGCAAGCTTGCAAAGGAAATCTGCACTACAATGAAGTCTCACTTCCCCCCGGTCAAAAGGGCCATCTGAAAAAAGTGTAAAATCCAGCAAGGCAGGACAGGCCATGGAGAACTGGGAGCCTTGTTATGCTGCTGGGCGGGATGTAAATTGCCAACAGACACTCGGGAGAAGTGTATGGTGTTTCCTGAAACATCTAAAAAACAAAGCAACAGAGCCTAGGGCACTTCCACTTATGGTCCTATAGCTTAGGGAAATTAAAATCAAAAAGACACACCCACCCCAAAGTTTGGAACGGCTCTGTTTACAAGAACCTCGTTTACAGTACAAGTTCAACATCGCAGAAAGTGAAAAATGGATAAAGAACTTTTGGTATTTACTTACAAAGCAATATCACTCAGCAATGAAATCTATGTCATCAGGCCCTTAGCAGCACAATGAGTGGATTCAGGTATGATGATTCTAACTGAAATAAGTCACACAGAAAAAGAAACATCATAAGATATCAGTAATACACGGAATGTAAACTTGGCTACACAGGAACTGAATTCCAAAACAGAACAGGGTCTCAAATTTAGAAAACCAACTTATGCTTGCTTAAGGGGAAAGGTGAGTTGGGGTGCTGCATAAAACCAGAGATTGAAATGAGCACAGATAAAGTTCCTTAAGCCAAATATGGAATAGACAAGAGCTACTCCTTGCTCAACGAAATGGACTCAACACCGCATATTAAACGCCTAAGAATGTACCTGACTAGTAAGTATCTTAAAACCTATGGATTGCTATGTCTCCGAAAGAGAATCAAGCATGTGTACAGGGGCATAAACGCAGCAGTGATAGGATTGGAGAGGTTCGGTGAGCAAATGAAGACCCTTTGATGTCATATTGCATGGTACTCATTCCACGGGTTTCAACTACCCAGGTTTAAGGTATTCTTCCTTCAGCTAAAACATGCATGTGGAACCCAGAGTATCATCAACCATGTATTCGGGAGACGTGTTCAAATATGTCTCAGTTTTCGTACCCTGGTACTCGGGTGCAACATTCCAGACGCTTTACTAACACTCTCCCGACTTGGAGAGTCAGTCCCTTTAACCTCCTGTTTAGCCCAGTTTGCAATTTCTGCGGAAGATGAACAGGAATAGCGAGAACCAATGAGAGACTAGCTGGAGGTGTCTGGACGGGCAAATTTAACTCTCATTTCCCACCAGGAAGAGGAATTAACCAAAGGCTCAGCGTGCCGTGCTGGAACAAGATTAGGGCCTGAAGCCATCCTGCGGTGTTGCGGCCAGCTCAAAAGAAAGCGAGTTGAAGAAAGGAGCTCAGGGGCACTGTAATTCACAAACCTGCAGAGTTATAAATGACAGCTATCGTCCAAAAATATACTGAAGTAAGGCTGCCAAGAGGACTTGAAAGCGGGGCAGAATTGCAGGAAACCGATTTCAGGAGGTAGACTGGAATTGCATTGAAAGCATAGGAAAAGAGGCAGAACGTCCACAATGATGCACTTGGCCAAAAAGGGCGTATGCGTTTTTTCCTGAATATATTCAGGAAAAAACGCATACGCCCTTTTTGGCCAACCAAGCAAGCTTGCAAAGGAAATCTGCACTACAATGAAGTCTCACTTCCCCCCGGTCAAAAGGGCCATCTGAAAAAAGTGTAAAATCCAGCAAGGCAGGACAGGCCATGGAGAACTGGGAGCCTTGTTATGCTGCTGGGCGGGATGTAAATTGCCAACAGACACTCGGGAGAAGTGTATGGTGTTTCCTGAAACATCTAAAACACAAAGCAACAGAGCCTAGGGCACTTCCACTTATGGTCCTATAGCTTAGGGAAATTAAAATCAAAAAGACACAGCCACCCCAAAGTTTGGGACGCCTCTGTTTACAAGAACCTCATTTACAGTACAAGTTCAACATCGCAGAAAGTGAAAAATGGATAAAGAAGTTGTGGTATTTACTTGCAAAGCAATATCACTCAGCAATGAAATCTATGTCATCAGGCCCTTAGCAGCACAATGAGTGGATTCAGGTATGATGATTCTAACTGAAATAAGTCACACATAAAATGAAACATCATAAGGTATCAGTAATACACGGAATGTAAACGTGGCTACACAGGAACTGAATTACAGAACAGAACAGGGTCTCAAATTTAGAAAACCAACTTATGCTTGCTTAAGGGGAAAGGTGAGTTGGGGTGCTGCATAAAACCAGAGATTGAAATGAGCACAGATAAAGTTCCTTAAGCCAAATATGGAATAGACAAGAGCTACTCCTTGCTCAACGAAATGGACTCAACACCCCATATTAAACGCCTAAGAATGTACCTGACTAGTAAGTATCTTAAAACCTATGGATTGCTATGTCTCCAAAAGAGAATCAAGCGTGTGTACAGGGGCATAAACGCAGCAGTGATAGGATTGGAGAGGTTCGGTGAGCAAATGAAGACCCTTTGAAGTCAATTTGCATGGTACCCATTACACGGGTCTCAACTCTCCAGGTTTAAGGTATTCTTCCTTCAGCTAAAACATGCATGTGGAACCCAGAGTATGATCAACCGTGTGAACGGGAGACGTGTTCAAATATGTCTCAGTTTTCCTCCCCTGGTACTCGGGTGCAACATTCCAGATTCTTTACTAACACTCTCCCGACTTGGAGAGTCAGCGCCTTTAACCTCCTGTTTGGCCCAGTTTGCAATTTCTGCGGAAGATGAACAGGAATAGGGAGAACCAATGAGAGACTAGCTGGAGTTGTCTGGACGGGCAAATTTAACTCTCATTTCCCACCAGGAAGAGGAAATAACCAAAGGCTCAGTGTGCCGTGCCGGAACCAGTTTAGAGCCTGAAGCCATCCTGCGGTGTTGCGGCCAGCTCAAAAGAAAGCGAGTTGAAGAAAGGAGCTCAGGGGCACTGTAATTCACAAACCTGCAGAGTTATAAATGACAGCTATCGTCCAAAAATATACTGAAGTAAGGCTGCCAAGAGGACTTGAAAGCGGGGCAGAATTGCAGGAAACCGATTTCAGGAGGTAGACTGGAATTGCATTGAAAGCATAGGAAAAGAGGCAGAACGTCCACAATGATGCACTTGGCCAAAAAGGGCGTATGCGTTTTTTCCTGAATATATTCAGGAAAAAACGCATACGCCCTTTTTGGCCAACCAAGCAAGCTTGCAAAGGAAATCTGCACTACAATGAAGTCTCACTTCCCCCCGGTCAAAAGGGCCATCTGAAAAAAGTGTAAAATCCAGCAAGGCAGGACAGGCCATGGAGAACTGGGAGCCTTGTTATGCTGCTGGGCGGGATGTAAATTGCCAACAGACACTCGGGAGAAGTGTATGGTGTTTCCTGAAACATCTAAAAAACAAAGCAACAGAGCCTAGGGCACTTCCACTTATGGTCCTATAGCTTAGGGAAATTAAAATCAAAAAGACACAGCCACCCCAAAGTTTGGGACGCCTCTGTTTACAAGAACCTCATTTACAGTACAAGTTCAACATCGCAGAAAGTGAAAAATGGATAAAGAAGTTGTGGTATTTACTTGCAAAGCAATATCACTCAGCAATGAAATCTATGTCATCAGGCCCTTAGCAGCACAATGAGTGGATTCAGGTATGATGATTCTAACTGAAATAAGTCACACATAAAATGAAACATCATAAGGTATCAGTAATACACGGAATATAAACTTGGCTACACAGGAACTGAATTACAGAACAGAACAGGGTCTCAAATTTAGAAAACCAACTTATGCTTGCTTAAGGGGAAAGGTGAGTTGGGGTGCTGCATAAAACCAGAGATTGAAATGAGCACAGATAAAGTTCCTTAAGCCAAATATGGAATAGACAAGAGCTACTCCTTGCTCAACGAAATGGACTCAACACCCCATATTAAACGCCTAAGAATGTACCTGACTAGTAAGTATCTTAAAACCTATGGATTGCTATGTCTCCAAAAGAGAATCAAGCGTGTGTACAGGGGCATAAACGCAGCAGTGATAGGATTGGAGAGGTTCGGTGAGCAAATGAAGACCCTTTGAAGTCAATTTGCATGGTACCCATTACACGGGTCTCAACTCTCCAGGTTTAAGGTATTCTTCCTTCAGCTAAAACATGCATGTGGAACCCAGAGTATGATCAACCGTGTGAATGGGAGACGTGTTCAAATATGTCTCAGTTTTCCTCCCCTGGTACTCGGGTGCAACATTCCAGATTCTTTACTAACACTCTCCCGACTTGGAGAGTCAGCGCCTTTAACCTCCTGTTTGGCCCAGTTTGCAATTTCTGCGGAAGATGAACAGGAATAGGGAGAACCAATGAGAGACTAGCTGGAGTTGTCTGGACGGGCAAATTTAACTCTCATTTCCCACCAGGAAGAGGAAATAACCAAAGGCTCAGTGTGCCGTGCCGGAACCAGTTTAGAGCCTGAAGCCATCCTGCGGTGTTGCGGCCAGCTCAAAAGAAAGCGAGTTGAAGAAAGGAGCTCAGGGGCACTGTAATTCACAAACCTGCAGAGTTATAAATGACAGCTATCGTCCAAAAATATACTGAAGTAAGGCTGCCAAGAGGACTTGAAAGCGGGGCAGAATTGCAGGAAACCGATTTCAGGAGGTAGACTGGAATTGCATTGAAAGCATAGGAAAAGAGGCAGAACGTCCACAATGATGCACTTGGCCAAAAAGGGCGCATGCGTTTTTTCCTGAATATATTCAGGAAAAAACGCATACGCCCTTTTTGGCCAACCAAGCAAGCTTGCAAAGGAAATCTGCACTACAATGAAGTCTCACTTCCCCCCGGTCAAAAGGGCCATCTGAAAAAAGTGTAAAATCCAGCAAGGCAGGACAGGCCATGGAGAACTGGGAGCCTTGTTATGCTGATGGGCGGGATGTAAATTGCCAACAGACACTGGGGAGAAGTGTATGGTGTTTCCTGAAACATCTAAAAAACAAAGCAACAGAGCCTAGGGCACTTCCACTTATGGTCCTATAGCTTAGGGAAATTAAAATCAAAAAGACACAGCCACCCCAAAGTTTGGAACGGCTCTGTTTACAAGAACCTCGTTTACAGTACAAGTTCAACATCGCAGAAAGTGAAAAATGGATAAAGAACTTGTGGTATTTACTTACAAAGCAATATCACTCAGCAATGAACTCTATGTCATCAGGCCCTTAGCAGCACAATGAGTGGATTCAGGTATGATGATTCTAACTGAAATAAGTCACACAGAAAAAGAAACATCATAAGATATCAGTAATACACGGAATGTAAACTTGGCTACACAGGAACTGAATTCCAAAACAGAACAGGGTCTCAAATTTAGAAAACCAACTTATGCTTGCTTAAGGGGAAAGGTGAGTTGGGGTGCTGCATAAAACCAGAGATTGAAATGAGCACAGATAAAGTTCCTTAAGCCAAATATGGAATAGACAAGAGCTACTCCTTGCTCAACGAAATGGACTCAGCACCCCATATTAAACGCCAAAAATGTACCTGACTAGTAAGTATCTTAAAACCTATGGATTGCTATGTCTCCAAAAGAGAATCAAGCGTGTGTACAGGGGCATAAACGCAGCAGTGATAGGATTGGAGAGGTTCAGTGAGCAAATGAAGACCCTTTGAAGTCATATTGCATGGTATCCATTCCACGGGTTTCAACTACCCAGGTTTAAGGTATTCTTCCTACAGCTAAAACATGCATGTGGAACCCACAGTATGATCAACCATGTGCTCGGGAGACGTGTTCAAATATGTCTCAGTTTTCATACCCTGGTACTCGGGTGCAACATTCCAGACGCTTTACTAACACTCTCCTGACTTGGAGAGTCAGTCCCTTTAACCTCCTGTTTGGCCCAGTTTGCAATTTCAGCGGAAGATGAACAGGATAGCGAGAACAAATGAGAGACTTGCTGGAGGTGTCTGGACGGGCAAATTTAACTCTCATTTCCCACCAGGAAGAGGAAATAACCAAAGGCTCAGAGTGCCGTGCCGGAACAAGATTAGGGCCTGAAGCCATCCTGCGGTGTTGCGGCCAGGTCACAGGAAAGCGAGTTGAAGAAAGGAGCTCAGGGGCACTGTAATTCACAAACCTGCAGAGTTATAAATGACAGCTATCGTCCAAAAATATACTGAAGTAAGGCTGCCAAGAGGACTTGAAAGCGGGGCAGAATTGCAGGAAACCGATTTCAGGAGGTAGACTGGAATTGCATTGAAAGCATAGGAAAAGAGGCAGAACGTCCACAATGATGCACTTGGCCAAAAAGGGCGTATGCGTTTTTTCCTGAATATATTCAGGAAAAAACGCATACGCCCTTTTTGGCCAAACAAGCATGCTTGCAAAGGAAATCTGCACTACAATGAAGTCTCACTTCCCCCCCGTCAAAAGGGCCATCTGAAAAAAGTGTAAAATCCAGCAAGGCAGGACAGGCCATGGAGAACTGGGAGCCTTGTTATGCTGCTGGGCGGGATGTAAATTGCCAACAGACACTCGGGAGAAGTGTATGGTGTTTCCTGAAACATCTAAAAAACAAAGCAACAGAGCCTAGGGCACTTCCACTTATGGTCCTATAGCTTAGGGAAATTAAAATCAAAAAGACACAGCCACCCCAAAATTTGGGACGCCTCTGTTTACAAGAACCTCGTTTACAGTGCAAGTTCAACATCGCAGAAAGTGAAAAATGGATAAAGAAGTTGTGGTATTTACTTGCAAAGCAATATCACTCAGCAATGAAATCTATGTCATCAGGCCCTTAGCAGCACAATGAGTGGATTCAGGTATGATGATTCTAACTGAAATAAGTCACACAGAAATTGAAACATCATAAGGTATCAGTAATACACGGAATGTAAACTTGGCTGCACAGGAACTGAATTACAGAACAGAACAGGGTCTCAAATTTAGAAAACAAACTTACGCTTGCTTAAGGGGAAAGGTGAGTTGGGGTGCTGCATAAAACCAGAGATTGAAATGAGCACAGATAAAGTTCCTTAAGCCAAATATGGAATAGACAAGAGCTACTCCTTGCTCAACGAAATGGACTCAACACCCCATATTAAACGCCTAAGAATGTACCTGACTAGTAAGTATCTTAAAACCTATGGATTGCTATGTCTCCGAAAGAGAATCAAGCGTGTGTACAGGGGCATAAACGCAGCAGTGATAGGATTGGAGAGGTTCGGTGAGCAAATGAAGACCCTTTGAAGTCAATTTGCATGGTACCCATTACACGGGTCTCAACTCTCCAGGTTTAAGGTATTCTTCCTTCAGCTAAAACATGCATGTGGAACCCAGAGTATGATCAACCGTGTGAACGGGAGACGTGTTCAAATATGTCTCAGTTTTCCTCCCCTGGTACTCGGGTGCAACATTCCAGATTCTTTAGTAACACTCTCCCGACTTGGAGAGTCAGCGCCTTTAACCTCCTGTTTGGCCCAGTTTGCAATTTCTGCGGAAGATGAACAGGAATAGGGAGAACCAATGAGAGACTAGCTGGAGTTGTCTGGACGGGCAAATTTAACTCTCATTTCCCACCAGGAAGAGGAAATAACCAAAGGCTCAGTGTGCCGTGCCGGAACCAGATTAGAGCCTGAAGCCATCCTGCGGTGTTGCGGCCAGCTCAAAAGAAAGCGAGTTGAAGAAAGGAGCTCAGGGGCACTGTAATTCACAAACCTGCAGAGTTATAAATGACAGCTATCGTCCAAAAATATACTGAAGTAAGGCTGCCAAGAGGACTTGAAAGCGGGGCAGAATTGCAGGAAACCGATTTCAGGAGGTAGACTGGAATTGCATTGAAAGCATAGGAAAAGAGGCAGAACGTCCACAATGATGCACTTGGCCAAAAAGGGCGTATGCGTTTTTTCCTGAATATATTCAGGGAAAAACGCATACGCCCTTTTTGGCCAACCAAGCAAGCTTGCAAAGGAAATCTGCACTACAATGAAGTCTCACTTCCCCCCGGTCAAAAGGGCCATCTGAAAAAAGTGTAAAATCCTGCAAGGCAGGACAGGCCATGGAGAACTGGGATCCTTTTTATGCTGCTGGGCGTGATGTAAATTGCCAACAGACACTCGGGAGAAGTGTATGGTGTTTCCTGAAACATCTAAAAAACAAAGCAACAGAGCCTAGGGCACTTCCACTTATGGTCCTATAGCTTAGGGAAATTAAAATAAAAAAGACACAGCCACCCCAAAGTTTGGGACGCCTCTGTTTACAAGAACCTCGTTTACAGTACAAGTTCAACATCGCAGAAAATGAAAAATGGATAAAGAAGTTGTGGTATTTACTTACAAAGCAATATCACTCAGCAATGAAATCTATGTCATCAGGTCCTTAGCAGCACAATGAGTGGATTCAGGTATGATGATTCTAACTGAAATAAGTCACACAGAAAAAGAAACATCATAAGATATCACTAATACACGGAATATAAACTTGGCTACACAGGAACTGAATTCCAAAACAGAACAGCGTCTCAAATTTAGAAAACCAACTTATGCTTGCTTAAGGGGAAAGGTGAGTTGGGGTGCTGCATAAAACCAGAGATTGAAATGAGCACAGATAAAGTTCCTTAAGCCAAATATGGAATAGACAAGAGCTACTCCTTGCTCAACGAAATGGACTCAACACCCCATATTAAACGCCTAAGAATGTACCTGACTAGTAAGTATCTTAAAACCTATGGATTGCTATGTCTCCGAAAGAGAATCAAGCGTGTGTACAGGGGCATAAACGCAGCAGTGATAGGATTGGAGAGGTTCGGTGAGCAAATGAAGACCCTTTGAAGTCAATTTGCATGGTACCCATTACACGGGTCTCAACTCTCCAGGTTTAAGGTATTCTTCCTTCAGCTAAAACATGCATGTGGAACCCAGAGTATGATCAACCGTGTGAACGGGAGATGTGTTCAAATATGTCTCAGTTTTCCTCCCCTGGTACTCGGGTGCAACATTCCAGATTCTTTACTAACACTCTCCCGACTTGGAGAGTCAGCGCCTTTAACCTCCTGTTTGGCCCAGTTTGCAATTTCTGCGGAAGATGAACAGGAATAGGGAGAACCAATGAGAGACTAGCTGGAGTTGTCTGGACGGGCAAATTTAACTCTCATTTCCCACCAGGAAGAGGAAATAACCAAAGGCTCAGTGTGCCGTGCCGGAACCAGATTAGAGCCTGAAGCCATCCTGCGGTGTTGCGGCCAGCTCAAAAGAAAGCGAGTTGAAGAAAGGAGCTCAGGGGCACTGTAATTCACAAACCTGCAGAGTTATAAATGACAGCTATCGTCCAAAAATATACTGAAGTAAGGCTGCCAAGAGGACTTGAAAGCGGGGCAGAATTGCAGGAAACCGATTTCAGGAGGTAGACTGGAATTGCATTGAAAGCATAGGAAAAGAGGCAGAACGTCCACAATGATGCACTTGGCCAAAAAGGGCATATGCGTTTTTTCCTGAATATATTCAGGAAAAAACGCATACGCCCTTTTTGGCCAACCAAGCAAGCTTGCAAAGGAAATCTGCACTACAATGAAGTCTCACTTCCCCCCGGTCAAAAGGGCCATCTGAAAAAAGTGTAAAATCCAGCAAGGCAGGACAGGCCATGGAGAACTGGGAGCCTTGTTATGCTGCTGGGCGGGATGTAAATTGCCAACAGACACTCCGGAGAAGTGTATGGTGTTTCCTGAAACATCTAAAAAACAAAGCAACAGAGCCTAGGGCACTTCCACTTATGGTCCTATAGCTTAGGGAAATTAAAATCAAAAAGACACACCCACCCCAAAGTTTGGAACGGCTCTGTTTACAAGAACCTCGTTTACAGTACAAGTTCAACATCGCAGAAAGTGAAAAATGGATAAAGAACTTTTGGTATTTACTTACAAAGCAATATCACTCAGCAATGAAATCTATGTCATCAGGCACTTAGCAGCACAATGAGTGGATTCAGGTATGATGATTCTAACTGAAATAAGTCACACAGAAAAAGAAACATCATAAGATATCAGTAATACACGGAATGTAAACTTGGCTACACAGGAACTGAATTCCAAAACAGAACAGGGTCTCAAATTTAGAAAACCAACTTATGCTTGCTTAAGGGGAAAGGTGAGTTGGGGTGCTGCATAAAACCAGAGATTGAAATGAGCACAGATAAAGTTCCTTAAGCCAAATATGGAATAGACAAGAGCTACTCCTTGCTCAACGAAATGGACTCAACACCGCATATTAAACGCCTAAGAATGTACCTGACTAGTAAGTATCTTAAAACCTATGGATTGCTATGTCTCCGAAAGAGAATCAAGCATGTGTACAGGGGCATAAACGCAGCAGTGATAGGATTGGAGAGGTTCGGTGAGCAAATGAAGACCCTTTGATGTCATATTGCATGGTACCCATTCCACGGGTTTCAACTACCCAGGTTTAAGGTATTCTTCCTTCAGCTAAAACATGCATGTGGAACCCAGAGTATGATCAACCATGTGATCGGGAGACGTGTTCAAATATGTCTCAGTTTTCGTACCCTGGTACTCGGGTGCAACATTCCAGACGCTTTACTAACACTCTCCCGACTTGGAGAGTCAGTCCCTTTAACCTCCTGTTTAGCCCAGTTTGCAATTTCTGCGGAAGATGAACAGGAATAGCGAGAACCAATGAGAGACTAGCTGGAGGTGTCTGGACGGGCAAATTTAACTCTCATTTCCCACCAGGAAGAGGAATTAACCAAAGGCTCAGCGTGCCGTGCCGGAACAAGATTAGGGCCTGAAGCCATCCTGCGGTGTTGCGGCCAGCTCAAAAGAAAGCGAGTTGAAGAAAGGAGCTCAGGGGCACTGTAATTCACAAACCTGCAGAGTTATAAATGACAGCTATCGTCCAAAAATATACTGAAGTAAGGCTGCCAAGAGGACTTGAAAGCGGGGCAGAATTGCAGGAAACCGATTTCAGGAGGTAGACTGGAATTGCATTGAAAGCATAGGAAAAGAGGCAGAACGTCCACAATGATGCACTTGGCCAAAAAGGGCGTATGCGTTTTTTCCTGAATATATTCAGGAAAAAACGCATACGCCCTTTTTGGCCAACCAAGCAAGCTTGCAAAGGAAATCTGCACTACAATGAAGTCTCACTTCCCCCCGGTCAAAAGGGCCATCTGAAAAAAGTGTAAAATCCAGCAAGGCAGGACAGGCCATGGAGAACTGGGAGCCTTGTTATGCTGCTGGGCGGGATGTAAATTGCCAACAGACACTCGGGAGAAGTGTATGGTGTTTCCTGAAACATCTAAAAAACAAAGAAACAGAGCCTAGGGCACTTCCACTTATGGTCCTATAGCTTAGGGAAATTAAAATCAAAAAGACACAGCCACCCCAAAGTTTGGGACGCCTCTGTTTACAAGAACCTCATTTACAGTACAAGTTCAACATCGCAGAAAGTGAAAAATGGATAAAGAAGTTGTGGTATTTACTTACAAAGCAATATCACTCAGCAATGAAATCTATGTCATCAGGCACTTAGCAGCACAATGAGTGGATTCAGGTATGATGATTCTAACTGAAATAAGTCACACAGAAAAAGAAACATCATAAGATATCAGTAATACACGGAATGTAAACTTGGCTACACAGGAACTGAATTCCAAAACAGAACAGGGTCTCAAATTTAGAAAACCAACTTATGCTTGCTTAAGGGGAAAGGTGAGTTGGGGTGCTGCATAAAACCAGAGATTGAAATGAGCACAGATAAAGTTCCTTAAGCCAAATATGGAATAGACAAGAGCTACTCCTTGCTCAACGAAATGGACTCAACACCGCATATTAAACGCCTAAGAATGTACCTGACTAGTAAGTATCTTAAAACCTATGGATTGCTATGTCTCCGAAAGAGAATCAAGCATGTGTACAGGGGCATAAACGCAGCAGTGATAGGATTGGAGAGGTTCGGTGAGCAAATGAAGACCCTTTGATGTCATATTGCATGGTACCCATTCCACGGGTTTCAACTACCCAGGTTTAAGGTATTCTTCCTTCAGCTAAAACATGCATGTGGAACCCAGAGTATGATCAACCGTGTGAACGGGAGACGTGTTCAAATATGTCTCAGTTTTCCTCCCCTGGTACTCGGGTGCAACATTCCAGATTCTTTACTAACACTCTCCCGACTTGGAGAGTCAGCGCCTTTAACCTCCTGTTTGGCCCAGTTTGCAATTTCTGCGGAAGATGAACAGGAATAGGGAGAACCAATGAGAGACTAGCTGGAGTTGTCTGGACGGGCAAATTTAACTCTCATTTCCCACCAGGAAGAGGAAATAACCAAAGGCTCAGTGTGCCGTGCCGGAACCAGATTAGAGCCTGAAGCCATCCTGCGGTGTTGCGGCCAGCTCAAAAGAAAGCGAGTTGAAGAAAGGAGCTCAGGGGCACTGTAATTCACAAACCTGCAGAGTTATAAATGACAGCTATCGTCCAAAAATATACTGAAGTAAGGCTGCCAAGAGGACTTGAAAGCGGGGCAGAATTGCAGGAAACCGATTTCAGGAGGTAGACTGGAATTGCATTGAAAGCATAGGAAAAGAGGCAGAACGTCCACAATGATGCACTTGGCCAAAAAGGGCGTATGCGTTTTTTCCTGAATATATTCAGGAAAAAACGCATACGCCCTTTTTGGCCAACCAAGCAAGCTTGCAAAGGAAATCTGCACTACAATGAAGTCTCACTTCCCCCCGGTCAAAAGGGCCATCTGAAAAAAGTGTAAAATCCAGCAAGGCAGGACAGGCCATGGAGAACTGGGAGCCTTGTTATGCTGCTGGGCGGGATGTAAATTGCCAACAGACACTCGGGAGAAGTGTATGGTGTTTCCTGAAACATCTAAAAAACAAAGAAACAGAGCCTAGGGCACTTCCACTTATGGTCCTATAGCTTAGGGAAATTAAAATCAAAAAGACACAGCCACCCCAAAGTTTGGGACGCCTCTGTTTACAAGAACCTCATTTACAGTACAAGTTCAACATCGCAGAAAGTGAAAAATGGATAAAGAAGTTGTGGTATTTACTTACAAAGCAATATCACTCAGCAATGAAATCTATGTCATCAGGCACTTAGCAGCACAATGAGTGGATTCAGGTATGATGATTCTAACTGAAATAAGTCACACAGAAAAAGAAACATCATAAGATATCAGTAATACACGGAATGTAAACTTGGCTACACAGGAACTGAATTCCAAAACAGAACAGGGTCTCAAATTTAGAAAACCAACTTATGCTTGCTTAAGGGGAAAGGTGAGTTGGGGTGCTGCATAAAACCAGAGATTGAAATGAGCACAGATAAAGTTCCTTAAGCCAAATATGGAATAGACAAGAGCTACTCCTTGCTCAACGAAATGGACTCAACACCGCATATTAAACGCCTAAGAATGTACCTGACTAGTAAGTATCTTAAAACCTATGGATTGCTATGTCTCCGAAAGAGAATCAAGCATGTGTACAGGGGCATAAACGCAGCAGTGATAGGATTGGAGAGGTTCGGTGAGCAAATGAAGACCCTTTGATGTCATATTGCATGGTACCCATTCCACGGGTTTCAACTACCCAGGTTTAAGGTATTCTTCCTTCAGCTAAAACATGCATGTGGAACCCAGAGTATGATCAACCGTGTGAACGGGAGACGTGTTCAAATATGTCTCAGTTTTCCTCCCCTGGTACTCGGGTGCAACATTCCAGATTCTTTACTAACACTCTCCCGACTTGGAGAGTCAGCGCCTTTAACCTCCTGTTTGGCCCAGTTTGCAATTTCTGCGGAAGATGAACAGGAATAGGGAGAACCAATGAGAGACTAGCTGGAGTTGTCTGGACGGGCAAATTTAACTCTCATTTCCCACCAGGAAGAGGAAATAACCAAAGGCTCAGTGTGCCGTGCCGGAACCAGATTAGAGCCTGAAGCCATCCTGCGGTGTTGCGGCCAGCTCAAAAGAAAGCGAGTTGAAGAAAGGAGCTCAGGGGCACTGTAATTCACAAACCTGCAGAGTTATAAATGACAGCTATTGTCCAAAAATATACTGAAGTAAGGCTGCCAAGAGGACTTGAAAGCAGGGCAGAATTGCAGGAAACCGATTTCAGGAGGTAGACTGGAATTGCATTGAAAGCATAGGAAAAGAGGCAGAACGTCCACAATGATGCACTTGGCCAAAAAGGGCGTATGCGTTTTTTCCTGAATATATTCAGGAAAAAACGCATACGCCCTTTTTGGCCAACCAAGCAAGCTTGCAAAGGAAATCTGCACTACAATGAAGTCTCACTTCCCCCCGGTCAAAAGGGCCATCTGAAAAAAGTGTAAAATCCAGCAAGGCAGGACAGGCCATGGAGAACTGGGAGCCTTGTTATGCTGCTGGGCGGGATGTAAATTGCCAACAGACACTCCGGAGAAGTGTATGGTGTTTCCTGAAACATCTAAAAAACAAAGCAACAGAGCCTAGGGCACTTCCACTTATGGTCCTATAGCTTAGGGAAATTAAAATCAAAAAGACACACCCACCCCAAAGTTTGGAACGGCTCTGTTTACAAGAACCTCGTTTACAGTACAAGTTCAACATCGCAGAAAGTGAAAAATGGATAAAGAACTTTTGGTATTTACTTACAAAGCAATATCACTCAGCAATGAAATCTATGTCATCAGGCCCTTAGCAGCACAATGAGTGGATTCAGGTATGATGATTCTAACTGAAATAAGTCACACAGAAAAAGAAACATCATAAGATATCAGTAATACACGGAATGTAAACTTGGCTACACAGGAACTGAATTCCAAAACAGAACAGGGTCTCAAATTTAGAAAACCAACTTATGCTTGCTTAAGGGGAAAGGTGAGTTGGGGTGCTGCATAAAACCAGAGATTGAAATGAGCACAGATAAAGTTCCTTAAGCCAAATATGGAATAGACAAGAGCTACTCCTTGCTCAACGAAATGGACTCAACACCGCATATTAAACGTCTAAGAATGTACCTGACTAGTAAGTATCTTAAAACCTATGGATTGCTATGTCTCCGAAAGAGAATCAAGCATGTGTACAGGGGCATAAACGCACCAGTGATAGGATTGGAGAGGTTCGGTGAGCAAATGAAGACCCTTTGATGTCATATTGCATGGTACCCATTCCACGGGTTTCAACTACCCAGGTTTAAGGTATTCTTCCTTCAGCTAAAACATGCATGTGGATCCCAGAGTATGATCAACCATGTGATCGGGAGACGTGTTCAAATATGTCTCAGTTTTCGTACCCTGGTACTCGGGTGCAACATTCCAGACGCTTTACTAACACTCTCCCGACTTGGAGAGTCAGTCCCTTTAACCTCCTGTTTAGCCCAGTTTGCAATTTCTGCGGAAGATGAACAGGAATAGCGAGAACCAATGAGAGACTAGCTGGAGGTGTCTGGACGGGCAAATTTAACTCTCATTTCCCACCAGGAAGAGGAAATAACCAAAGGCTCAGTGTGCCGTGCCGGAACCAGATTAGAGCCTGAAGCCATCCTGCGGTGTTGCGGCCAGCTCAAAAGAAAGCGAGTTGAAGAAAGGAGCTCAGGGGCACTGTAATTCACAAACCTGCAGAGTTATAAATGACAGCTATCGTCCAAAAATATACTGAAGTAAGGCTGCCAAGAGGACTTGAAAGCGGGGCAGAATTGCAGGAAACCGATTTCAGGAGGTAGACTGGAATTGCATTGAAAGCATAGGAAAAGAGGCAGAACGTCCACAATGATGCACTTGGCCAAAAAGGGCGTATGCGTTTTTTCCTGAATATATTCAGGGAAAAACGCATACGCCCTTTTTGGCCAACCAAGCAAGCTTGCAAAGGAAATCTGCACTACAATGAAGTCTCACTTCCCCCCGGTCAAAAGGGCCATCTGAAAAAAGTGTAAAATCCTGCAAGGCAGGACAGGCCATGGAGAACTGGGATCCTTTTTATGCTGCTGGGCGTGATGTAAATTGCCAACAGACACTCGGGAGAAGTGTATGGTGTTTCCTGAAACATCTAAAAAACAAAGCAACAGAGCCTAGGGCACTTCCACTTATGGTCCTATAGCTTAGGGAAATTAAAATAAAAAAGACACAGCCACCCCAAAGTTTGGGACGCCTCTGTTTACAAGAACCTCGTTTACAGTACAAGTTCAACATCGCAGAAAATGAAAAATGGATAAAGAAGTTGTGGTATTTACTTACAAAGCAATATCACTCAGCAATGAAATCTATGTCATCAGGTCCTTAGCAGCACAATGAGTGGATTCAGGTATGATGATTCTAACTGAAATAAGTCACACAGAAAAAGAAACATCATAAGATATCACTAATACACGGAATATAAACTTGGCTACACAGGAACTGAATTCCAAAACAGAACAGCGTCTCAAATTTAGAAAAACAACTTATGCTTGCTTAAGGGGAAAGGTGAGTTGGGGTGCTGCATAAAACCAGAGATTGAAATGAGCACAGATAAAGTTCCTTAAGCCAAATATGGAATAGACAAGAGCTACTCCTTGCTCAACGAAATGGACTCAACACCCCATATTAAACGCCTAAGAATGTACCTGACTAGTAAGTATCTTAAAACCTATGGATTGCTATGTCTCCGAAAGAGAATCAAGCGTGTGTACAGGGGCATAAACGCAGCAGTGATAGGATTGGAGAGGTTCGGTGAGCAAATGAAGACCCTTTGAAGTCAATTTGCATGGTACCCATTCCACGGGTCTCAACTCTCCAGGTTTAAGGTATTCTTCCTTCAGCTAAAACATGCATGTGGAACCCAGAGTATGATCAACCGTGTGAACGGGAGATGTGTTCAAATATGTCTCAGTTTTCCTCCCCTGGTACTCGGGTGCAACATTCCAGATTCTTTACTAACACTCTCCCGACTTGGAGAGTCAGCGCCTTTAACCTCCTGTTTGGCCCAGTTTGCAATTTCTGCGGAAGATGAACAGGAATAGGGAGAACCAATGAGAGACTAGCTGGAGTTGTCTGGACGGGCAAATTTAACTCTCATTTCCCACCAGGAAGAGGAAATAACCAAAGGCTCAGTGTGCCGTGCCGGAACCAGATTAGAGCCTGAAGCCATCCTGCGGTGTTGCGGCCAGCTCAAAAGAAAGCGAGTTGAAGAAAGGAGCTCAGGGGCACTGTAATTCACAAACCTGCAGAGTTATAAATGACAGCTATCGTCCAAAAATATACTGAAGTAAGGCTGCCAAGAGGACTTGAAAGCGGGGCAGAATTGCAGGAAACCGATTTCAGGAGGTAGACTGGAATTGCATTGAAAGCATAGGAAAAGAGGCAGAACGTCCACAATGATGCACTTGGCCAAAAAGGGCATATGCGTTTTTTCCTGAATATATTCAGGAAAAAACGCATACGCCCTTTTTGGCCAACCAAGCAAGCTTGCAAAGGAAATCTGCACTACAATGAAGTCTCACTTCCCCCCGGTCAAAAGGGCCATCTGAAAAAAGTGTAAAATCCAGCAAGGCAGGACAGGCCATGGAGAACTGGGAGCCTTGTTATGCTGCTGGGCGGGATGTAAATTGCCAACAGACACTCCGGAGAAGTGTATGGTGTTTCCTGAAACATCTAAAAAACAAAGCAACAGAGCCTAGGGCACTTCCACTTATGGTCCTATAGCTTAGGGAAATTAAAATCAAAAAGACACACCCACCCCAAAGTTTGGAACGGCTCTGTTTACAAGAACCTCGTTTACAGTACAAGTTCAACATCGCAGAAAGTGAAAAATGGATAAAGAACTTTTGGTATTTACTTACAAAGCAATATCACTCAGCAATGAAATCTATGTCATCAGGCACTTAGCAGCACAATGAGTGGATTCAGGTATGATGATTCTAACTGAAATAAGTCACACAGAAAAAGAAACATCATAAGATATCAGTAATACACGGAATGTAAACTTGGCTACACAGGAACTGAATTCCAAAACAGAACAGGGTCTCAAATTTAGAAAACCAACTTATGCTTGCTTAAGGGGAAAGGTGAGTTAGGGTGCTGCATAAAACCAGAGATTGAAATGAGCACAGATAAAGTTCCTTAAGCCAAATATGGAATAGACAAGAGCTACTCCTTGCTCAACGAAATGGACTCAACACCGCATATTAAACGCCTAAGAATGTACCTGACTAGTAAGTATCTTAAAACCTATGGATTGCTATGTCTCCGAAAGAGAATCAAGCATGTGTACAGGGGCATAAACGCACCAGTGATAGGATTGGAGAGGTTCGGTGAGCAAATGAAGACCCTTTGATGTCATATTGCATGGTACCCATTCCACGGGTTTCAACTACCCAGGTTTAAGGTATTCTTCCTTCAGCTAAAACATGCATGTGGAACCCAGAGTATGATCAACCATGTGATCGGGAGACGTGTTCAAATATGTCTCAGTTTTCGTACCCTGGTACTCGGGTGCAACATTCCAGACGCTTTACTAACACTCTCCCGACTTGGAGAGTCAGTCCCTTTAACCTCCTGTTTAGCCCAGTTTGCAATTTCTGCGGAAGATGAACAGGAATAGCGAGAACCAATGAGAGACTAGCTGGAGGTGTCTGGACGGGCAAATTTAACTCTCATTTCCCACCAGGAAGAGGAAATAACCAAAGGCTCAGTGTGCCGTGCCGGAAACAGATTAGAGCCTGAAGCCATCCTGCGGTGTTGCGGCCAGCTCAAAAGAAAGCGAGTTGAAGAAAGGAGCTCAGGGGCACTGTAATTCACAAACCTGCAGAGTTATAAATGACAGCTATCGTCCAAAAATATACTGAAGTAAGGCTGCCAAGAGGACTTGAAAGCGGGGCAGAATTGCAGGAAACCGATTTCAGGAGGTAGACTGGAATTGCATTGAAAGCATAGGAAAAGAGGCAGAACGTCCACAATGATGCACTTGGCCAAAAAGGGCGTATGCGTTTTTTCCTGAATATATTCAGGGAAAAACGCATACGCCCTTTTTGGCCAACCAAGCAAGCTTGCAAAGGAAATCTGCACTACAATGAAGTCTCACTTCCCCCCGGTCAAAAGGGCCATCTGAAAAAAGTGTAAAATCCTGCAAGGCAGGACAGGCCATGGAGAACTGGGATCCTTTTTATGCTGCTGGGCGTGATGTAAATTGCCAACAGACACTCGGGAGAAGTGTATGGTGTTTCCTGAAACATCTAAAAAACAAAGCAACAGAGCCTAGGGCACTTCCACTTATGGTCCTATAGCTTAGGGAAATTAAAATAAAAAAGACACAGCCACCCCAAAGTTTGGGACGCCTCTGTTTACAAGAACCTCGTTTACAGTACAAGTTCAACATCGCAGAAAATGAAAAATGGATAAAGAAGTTGTGGTATTTACTTACAAAGCAATATCACTCAGCAATGAAATCTATGTCATCAGGTCCTTAGCAGCACAATGAGTGGATTCAGGTATGATGATTCTAACTGAAATAAGTCACACAGAAAAAGAAACATCATAAGATATCACTAATACACGGAATATAAACTTGGCTACACAGGAACTGAATTCCAAAACAGAACAGCGTCTCAAATTTAGAAAAACAACTTATGCTTGCTTAAGGGGAAAGGTGAGTTGGGGTGCTGCATAAAACCAGAGATTGAAATGAGCACAGATAAAGTTCCTTAAGCCAAATATGGAATAGACAAGAGCTACTCCTTGCTCAACGAAATGGACTCAACACCCCATATTAAACGCCTAAGAATGTACCTGACTAGTAAGTATCTTAAAACCTATGGATTGCTATGTCTCCGAAAGAGAATCAAGCGTGTGTACAGGGGCATAAACGCAGCAGTGATAGGATTGGAGAGGTTCGGTGAGCAAATGAAGACCCTTTGAAGTCAATTTGCATGGTACCCATTCCACGGGTCTCAACTCTCCAGGTTTAAGGTATTCTTCCTTCAGCTAAAACATGCATGTGGAACCCAGAGTATGATCAACCGTGTGAACGGGAGATGTGTTCAAATATGTCTCAGTTTTCCTCCCCTGGTACTCGGGTGCAACATTCCAGATTCTTTACTAACACTCTCCCGACTTGGAGAGTCAGCGCCTTTAACCTCCTGTTTGGCCCAGTTTGCAATTTCTGCGGAAGATGAACAGGAATAGGGAGAACCAATGAGAGACTAGCTGGAGTTGTCTGGACGGGCAAATTTAACTCTCATTTCCCACCAGGAAGAGGAAATAACCAAAGGCTCAGTGTGCCGTGCCGGAACCAGATTAGAGCCTGAAGCCATCCTGCGGTGTTGCGGCCAGCTCAAAAGAAAGCGAGTTGAAGAAAGGAGCTCAGGGGCACTGTAATTCACAAACCTGCAGAGTTATAAATGACAGCTATCGTCCAAAAATATACTGAAGTAAGGCTGCCAAGAGGACTTGAAAGCGGGGCAGAATTGCAGGAAACCGATTTCAGGAGGTAGACTGGAATTGCATTGAAAGCATAGGAAAAGAGGCAGAACGTCCACAATGATGCACTTGGCCAAAAAGGGCGTATGCGTTTTTTCCTGAATATATTCAGGAAAAAACGCATACGCCCTTTTTGGCCAACCAAGCAAGCTTGCAAAGGAAATCTGCACTACAATGAAGTCTCACTTCCCCCCGGTCAAAAGGGCCATCTGAAAAAAGTGTAAAATCCAGCAAGGCAGGACAGGCCATGGAGAACTGGGAGCCTTGTTATGCTGCTGGGCGGGATGTAAATTGCCAACAGACACTCGGGAGAAGTGTATGGTGTTTCCTGAAACATCTAAAAAACAAAGCAACAGAGCCTAGGGCACTTCCACTTATGGTCCTATAGCTTAGGGAAATTAAAATCAAAAAGACACAGCCACCCCAAAGTTTGGGACGCCTCTGTTTACAAGAACCTCATTTACAGTACAAGTTCAACATCGCAGAAAGTGAAAAATGGATAAAGAAGTTGTGGTATTTACTTACAAAGCAATATCACTCAGCAATGAAATCTATGTCATCAGGCACTTAGCAGCACAATGAGTGGATTCAGGTATGATGATTCTAACTGAAATAAGTCACACAGAAAAAGAAACATCATAAGATATCAGTAATACACGGAATGTAAACTTGGCTACACAGGAACTGAATTCCAAAACAGAACAGGGTCTCAAATTTAGAAAACCAACTTATGCTTGCTTAAGGGGAAAGGTGAGTTGGGGTGCTGCATAAAACCAGAGATTGAAATGAGCACAGATAAAGTTCCTTAAGCCAAATATGGAATAGACAAGAGCTACTCCTTGCTCAACGAAATGGACTCAACACCGCATATTAAACGCCTAAGAATGTACCTGACTAGTAAGTATCTTAAAACCTATGGATTGCTATGTCTCCGAAAGAGAATCAAGCATGTGTACAGGGGCATAAACGCAGCAGTGATAGGATTGGAGAGGTTCGGTGAGCAAATGAAGACCCTTTGATGTCATATTGCATGGTACCCATTCCACGGGTTTCAACTACCCAGGTTTAAGGTATTCTTCCTTCAGCTAAAACATGCATGTGGAACCCAGAGTATGATCAACCGTGTGAATGGGAGACGTGTTCAAATATGTCTCAGTTTTCCTCCCCTGGTACTCGGGTGCAACATTCCAGATTCTTTACTAACACTCTCCCGACTTGGAGAGTCAGCGCCTTTAACCTCCTGTTTGGCCCAGTTTGCAATTTCTGCGGAAGATGAACAGGAATAGGGAGAACCAATGAGAGACTAGCTGGAGTTGTCTGGACGGGCAAATTTAACTCTCATTTCCCACCAGGAAGAGGAAATAACCAAAGGCTCAGTGTGCCGTGCCGGAACCAGATTAGAGCCTGAAGCCATCCTGCGGTGTTGCGGCCAGCTCAAAAGAAAGCGAGTTGAAGAAAGGAGCTCAGGGGCACTGTAATTCACAAACCTGCAGAGTTATAAATGACAGCTATCGTCCAAAAATATACTGAAGTAAGGCTGCCAAGAGGACTTGAAAGCGGGGCAGAATTGCAGGAAACCGATTTCAGGAGGTAGACTGGAATTGCATTGAAAGCATAGGAAAAGAGGCAGAACGTCCACAATGATGCACTTGGCCAAAAAGGGCGTATGCGTTTTTTCCTGAATATATTCAGGAAAAAACGCATACGCCCTTTTTGGCCAACCAAGCAAGCTTGCAAAGGAAATCTGCACTACAATGAAGTCTCACTTCCCCCCGGTCAAAAGGGCCATCTGAAAAAAGTGTAAAATCCAGCAAGGCAGGACAGGCCATGGAGAACTGGGAGCCTTGTTATGCTGCTGGGCGGGATGTAAATTGCCAACAGACACTCCGGAGAAGTGTATGGTGTTTCCTGAAACATCTAAAAAACAAAGCAACAGAGCCTAGGGCACTTCCACTTATGGTCCTATAGCTTAGGGAAATTAAAATCAAAAAGACACACCCACCCCAAAGTTTGGAACGGCTCTGTTTACAAGAACCTCGTTTACAGTACAAGTTCAACATCGCAGAAAGTGAAAAATGGATAAAGAACTTTTGGTATTTACTTACAAAGCAATATCACTCAGCAATGAAATCTATGTCATCAGGCACTTAGCAGCACAATGAGTGGATTCAGGTATGATGATTCTAACTGAAATAAGTCACACAGAAAAAGAAACATCATAAGATATCAGTAATACACGGAATGTAAACTTGGCTACACAGGAACTGAATTCCAAAACAGAACAGGGTCTCAAATTTAGAAAACCAACTTATGCTTGCTTAAGGGGAAAGGTGAGTTGGGGTGCTGCATAAAACCAGAGATTGAAATGAGCACAGATAAAGTTCCTTAAGCCAAATATGGAATAGACAAGAGCTACTCCTTGCTCAACGAAATGGACTCAACACCGCATATTAAACGCCTAAGAATGTACCTGACTAGTAAGTATCTTAAAACCTATGGATTGCTATGTCTCCGAAAGAGAATCAAGCATGTGTACAGGGGCATAAACGCAGCAGTGATAGGATTGGAGAGGTTCGGTGAGCAAATGAAGACCCTTTGATGTCATATTGCATGGTACCCATTCCACGGGTTTCAACTACCCAGGTTTAAGGTATTCTTCCTTCAGCTAAAACATGCATGTGGAACCCAGAGTATGATCAACCATGTGATCGGGAGACGTGTTCAAATATGTCTCAGTTTTCGTACACTGGTACTCGGGTGCAACATTCCAGACGCTTTACTAACACTCTCCCGACTTGGAGAGTCAGTCCCTTTAACCTCCTGTTTAGCCCAGTTTGCAATTTCTGCGGAAGATGAACAGGAATAGCGAGAACCAATGAGAGACTAGCTGGAGGTGTCTGGACGGGCAAATTTAACTCTCATTTCCCACCAGGAAGAGGAATTAACCAAAGGCTCAGCGTGCCGTGCCGGAACAAGATTAGGGCCTGAAGCCATCCTGCGGTGTTGCGGCCAGCTCAAAAGAAAGCGAGTTGAAGAAAGGAGCTCAGGGGCACTGTAATTCACAAACCTGCAGAGTTATAAATGACAGCTATCGTCCAAAAATATACTGAAGTAAGGCTGCCAAGAGGACTTGAAAGCGGGGCAGAATTGCAGGAAACCGATTTCAGGAGGTAGACTGGAATTGCATTGAAAGCATAGGAAAACAGGCAGAACGTCCACAATGATGCACTTGGCCAAAAAGGGCGTATGCGTTTTTTCCTGAATATATTCAGGAAAAAACGCATACGCCCTTTTTGGCCAACCAAGCAAGCTTGCAAAGGAAATCTGCACTACAATGAAGTCTCACTTCCCCCCGGTCAAAAGGGCCATCTGAAAAAAGTGTAAAATCCAGCAAGGCAGGACAGGCCATGGAGAACTGGGAGCCTTGTTATGCTGCTGGGCGGGATGTAAATTGCCAACAGACACTCGGGAGAAGTGTATGGTGTTTCCTGAAACATCTAAAAAACAAAGCAACAGAGCCTAGGGCACTTCCACTTATGGTCCTATAGCTTAGGGAAATTAAAATCAAAAAGACACAGCCACCCCAAAGTTTGGGACGCCTCTGTTTACAAGAACCTCATTTACAGTACAAGTTCAACATCGCAGAAAGTGAAAAATGGATAAAGAAGTTGTGGTATTTACTTACAAAGCAATATCACTCAGCAATGAAATCTATGTCATCAGGCACTTAGCAGCACAATGAGTGGATTCAGGTATGATGATTCTAACTGAAATAAGTCACACAGAAAAAGAAACATCATAAGATATCAGTAATACACGGAATGTAAACTTGGCTACACAGGAACTGAATTCCAAAACAGAACAGGGTCTCAAATTTAGAAAACCAACTTATGCTTGCTTAAGGGGAAAGGTGAGTTGGGGTGCTGCATAAAACCAGAGATTGAAATGAGCACAGATAAAGTTCCTTAAGCCAAATATGGAATAGACAAGAGCTACTCCTTGCTCAACGAAATGGACTCAACACCGCATATTAAACGCCTAAGAATGTACCTGACTAGTAAGTATCTTAAAACCTATGGATTGCTATGTCTCCGAAAGAGAATCAAGCATGTGTACAGGGGCATAAACGCAGCAGTGATAGGATTGGAGAGGTTCGGTGAGCAAATGAAGACCCTTTGATGTCATATTGCATGGTACCCATTCCACGGGTTTCAACTACCCAGGTTTAAGGTATTCTTCCTTCAGCTAAAACATGCATGTGGAACCCAGAGTATGATCAACCGTGTGAATGGGAGACGTGTTCAAATATGTCTCAGTTTTCCTCCCCTGGTACTCGGGTGCAACATTCCAGATTCTTTACTAACACTCTCCCGACTTGGAGAGTCAGCGCCTTTAACCTCCTGTTTGGCCCAGTTTGCAATTTCTGCGGAAGATGAACAGGAATAGGGAGAACCAATGAGAGACTAGCTGGAGTTGTCTGGACGGGCAAATTTAACTCTCATTTCCCACCAGGAAGAGGAAATAACCAAAGGCTCAGTGTGCCGTGCCGGAACCAGATTAGAGCCTGAAGCCATCCTGCGGTGTTGCGGCCAGCTCAAAAGAAAGCGAGTTGAAGAAAGGAGCTCAGGGGCACTGTAATTCACAAACCTGCAGAGTTATAAATGACAGCTATTGTCCAAAAATATACTGAAGTAAGGCTGCCAAGAGGACTTGAAAGCGGGGCAGAATTGCAGGAAACCGATTTCAGGAGGTAGACTGGAATTGCATTGAAAGCATAGGAAAAGAGGCAGAACGTCCACAATGATGCACTTGGCCAAAAAGGGCGTATGCGTTTTTTCCTGAATATATTCAGGAAAAAACGCATACGCCCTTTTTGGCCAACCAAGCAAGCTTGCAAAGGAAATCTGCACTACAATGAAGTCTCACTTCCCCCCGGTCAAAAGGGCCATCTGAAAAAAGTGTAAAATCCAGCAAGGCAGGACAGGCCATGGAGAACTGGGAGCCTTGTTATGCTGCTGGGCGGGATGTAAATTGCCAACAGACACTCCGGAGAAGTGTATGGTGTTTCCTGAAACATCTAAAAAACAAAGCAACAGAGCCTAGGGCACTTCCACTTATGGTCCTATAGCTTAGGGAAATTAAAATCAAAAAGACACACCCACCCCAAAGTTTGGAACGGCTCTGTTTACAAGAACCTCGTTTACAGTACAAGTTCAACATCGCAGAAAGTGAAAAATGGATAAAGAACGTTTGGTATTTACTTACAAAGCAATATCACTCAGCAATGAAATCTATGTCATCAGGCACTTAGCAGCACAATGAGTGGATTCAGGTATGATGATTCTAACTGAAATAAGTCACACAGAAAAAGAAACATCATAAGATATCAGTAATACACGGAATGTAAACTTGGCTACACAGGAACTGAATTCCAAAACAGAACAGGGTCTCAAATTTAGAAAACCAACTTATGCTTGCTTAAGGGGAAAGGTGAGTTGGGGTGCTGCATAAAACCAGAGATTGAAATGAGCACAGATAAAGTTCCTTAAGCCAAATATGGAATAGACAAGAGCTACTCCTTGCTCAACGAAATGGACTCAACACCGCATATTAAACGCCTAAGAATGTACCTGACTAGTAAGTATCTTAAAACCTATGGATTGCTATGTCTCCGAAAGAGAATCAAGCGTGTGTACAGGGGCATAAACGCAGCAGTGATAGGATTGGAGAGGTTCGGTGAGCAAATGAAGACCCTTTGAAGTCAATTTGCATGGTACCCATTCCACGGGTCTCAACTCTCCAGGTTTAAGGTATTCTTCCTTCAGCTAAAACATGCATGTGGAACCCAGAGTATGATCAACCGTGTGAACGGGAGATGTGTTCAAATATGTCTCAGTTTTCCTCCCCTGGTACTCGGGTGCAACATTCCAGATTCTTTACTAACACTCTCCCGACTTGGAGAGTCAGCGCCTTTAACCTCCTGTTTGGCCCAGTTTGCAATTTCTGCGGAAGATGAACAGGAATAGGGAGAACCAATGAGAGACTAGCTGGAGTTGTCTGGACGGGCAAATTTAACTCTCATTTCCCACCAGGAAGAGGAAATAACCAAAGGCTCAGTGTGCCGTGCCGGAACCAGATTAGAGCCTGAAGCCATCCTGCGGTGTTGCGGCCAGCTCAAAAGAAAGCGAGTTGAAGAAAGGAGCTCAGGGGCACTGTAATTCACAAACCTGCAGAGTTATAAATGACAGCTATCGTCCAAAAATATACTGAAGTAAGGCTGCCAAGAGGACTTGAAAGCGGGGCAGAATTGCAGGAAACCGATTTCAGGAGGTAGACTGGAATTGCATTGAAAGCATAGGAAAAGAGGCAGAACGTCCACAATGATGCACTTGGCCAAAAAGGGCATATGCGTTTTTTCCTGAATATATTCAGGAAAAAACGCATACGCCCTTTTTGGCCAACCAAGCAAGCTTGCAAAGGAAATCTGCACTACAATGAAGTCTCACTTCCCCCCGGTCAAAAGGGCCATCTGAAAAAAGTGTAAAATCCAGCAAGGCAGGACAGGCCATGGAGAACTGGGAGCCTTGTTATGCTGCTGGGCGGGATGTAAATTGCCAACAGACACTCCGGAGAAGTGTATGGTGTTTCCTGAAACATCTAAAAAACAAAGCAACAGAGCCTAGGGCACTTCCACTTATGGTCCTATAGCTTAGGGAAATTAAAATCAAAAAGACACACCCACCCCAAAGTTTGGAACGGCTCTGTTTACAAGAACCTCGTTTACAGTACAAGTTCAACATCGCAGAAAGTGAAAAATGGATAAAGAACTTTTGGTATTTACTTACAAAGCAATATCACTCAGCAATGAAATCTATGTCATCAGGCACTTAGCAGCACAATGAGTGGATTCAGGTATGATGATTCTAACTGAAATAAGTCACACAGAAAAAGAAACATCATAAGATATCAGTAATACACGGAATGTAAACTTGGCTACACAGGAACTGAATTCCAAAACAGAACAGGGTCTCAAATTTAGAAAACCAACTTATGCTTGCTTAAGGGGAAAGGTGAGTTGGGGTGCTGCATAAAACCAGAGATTGAAATGAGCACAGATAAAGTTCCTTAAGCCAAATATGGAATAGACAAGAGCTACTCCTTGCTCAACGAAATGGACTCAACACCGCATATTAAACGCCTAAGAATGTACCTGACTAGTAAGTATCTTAAAACCTATGGATTGCTATGTCTCCGAAAGAGAATCAAGCATGTGTACAGGGGCATAAACGCAGCAGTGATAGGATTGGAGAGGTTCGGTGAGCAAATGAAGACCCTTTGATGTCATATTGCATGGTACCCATTCCACGGGTTTCAACTACCCAGGTTTAAGGTATTCTTCCTTCAGCTAAAACATGCATGTGGAACCCAGAGTATGATCAACCATGTGATCGGGAGACGTGTTCAAATATGTCTCAGTTTTCGTACACTGGTACTCGGGTGCAACATTCCAGACGCTTTACTAACACTCTCCCGACTTGGAGAGTCAGTCCCTTTAACCTCCTGTTTAGCCCAGTTTGCAATTTCTGCGGAAGATGAACAGGAATAGCGAGAACCAATGAGAGACTAGCTGGAGGTGTCTGGACGGGCAAATTTAACTCTCATTTCCCACCAGGAAGAGGAATTAACCAAAGGCTCAGCGTGCCGTGCCGGAACAAGATTAGGGCCTGAAGCCATCCTGCGGTGTTGCGGCCAGCTCAAAAGAAAGCGAGTTGAAGAAAGGAGCTCAGGGGCACTGTAATTCACAAACCTGCAGAGTTATAAATGACAGCTATCGTCCAAAAATATACTGAAGTAAGGCTGCCAAGAGGACTTGAAAGCGGGGCAGAATTGCAGGAAACCGATTTCAGGAGGTAGACTGGAATTGCATTGAAAGCATAGGAAAACAGGCAGAACGTCCACAATGATGCACTTGGCCAAAAAGGGCGTATGCGTTTTTTCCTGAATATATTCAGGAAAAAACGCATACGCCCTTTTTGGCCAACCAAGCAAGCTTGCAAAGGAAATCTGCACTACAATGAAGTCTCACTTCCCCCCGGTCAAAAGGGCCATCTGAAAAAAGTGTAAAATCCAGCAAGGCAGGACAGGCCATGGAGAACTGGGAGCCTTGTTATGCTGCTGGGCGGGATGTAAATTGCCAACAGACACTCGGGAGAAGTGTATGGTGTTTCCTGAAACATCTAAAAAACAAAGCAACAGAGCCTAGGGCACTTCCACTTATGGTCCTATAGCTTAGGGAAATTAAAATCAAAAAGACACAGCCACCCCAAAGTTTGGGACGCCTCTGTTTACAAGAACCTCATTTACAGTACAAGTTCAACATCGCAGAAAGTGAAAAATGGATAAAGAAGTTGTGGTATTTACTTACAAAGCAATATCACTCAGCAATGAAATCTATGTCATCAGGCACTTAGCAGCACAATGAGTGGATTCAGGTATGATGATTCTAACTGAAATAAGTCACACAGAAAAAGAAACATCATAAGATATCAGTAATACACGGAATGTAAACTTGGCTACACAGGAACTGAATTCCAAAACAGAACAGGGTCTCAAATTTAGAAAACCAACTTATGCTTGCTTAAGGGGAAAGGTGAGTTGGGGTGCTGCATAAAACCAGAGATTGAAATGAGCACAGATAAAGTTCCTTAAGCCAAATATGGAATAGACAAGAGCTACTCCTTGCTCAACGAAATGGACTCAACACCGCATATTAAACGCCTAAGAATGTACCTGACTAGTAAGTATCTTAAAACCTATGGATTGCTATGTCTCCGAAAGAGAATCAAGCATGTGTACAGGGGCATAAACGCAGCAGTGATAGGATTGGAGAGGTTCGGTGAGCAAATGAAGACCCTTTGATGTCATATTGCATGGTACCCATTCCACGGGTTTCAACTACCCAGGTTTAAGGTATTCTTCCTTCAGCTAAAACATGCATGTGGAACCCAGAGTATGATCAACCGTGTGAATGGGAGACGTGTTCAAATATGTCTCAGTTTTCCTCCCCTGGTACTCGGGTGCAACATTCCAGATTCTTTACTAACACTCTCCCGACTTGGAGAGTCAGCGCCTTTAACCTCCTGTTTGGCCCAGTTTGCAATTTCTGCGGAAGATGAACAGGAATAGGGAGAACCAATGAGAGACTAGCTGGAGTTGTCTGGACGGGCAAATTTAACTCTCATTTCCCACCAGGAAGAGGAAATAACCAAAGGCTCAGTGTGCCGTGCCGGAACCAGATTAGAGCCTGAAGCCATCCTGCGGTGTTGCGGCCAGCTCAAAAGAAAGCGAGTTGAAGAAAGGAGCTCAGGGGCACTGTAATTCACAAACCTGCAGAGTTATAAATGACAGCTATTGTCCAAAAATATACTGAAGTAAGGCTGCCAAGAGGACTTGAAAGCGGGGCAGAATTGCAGGAAACCGATTTCAGGAGGTAGACTGGAATTGCATTGAAAGCATAGGAAAAGAGGCAGAACGTCCACAATGATGCACTTGGCCAAAAAGGGCGTATGCGTTTTTTCCTGAATATATTCAGGAAAAAACGCATACGCCCTTTTTGGCCAACCAAGCAAGCTTGCAAAGGAAATCTGCACTACAATGAAGTCTCACTTCCCCCCGGTCAAAAGGGCCATCTGAAAAAAGTGTAAAATCCAGCAAGGCAGGACAGGCCATGGAGAACTGGGAGCCTTGTTATGCTGCTGGGCGGGATGTAAATTGCCAACAGACACTCCGGAGAAGTGTATGGTGTTTCCTGAAACATCTAAAAAACAAAGCAACAGAGCCTAGGGCACTTCCACTTATGGTCCTATAGCTTAGGGAAATTAAAATCAAAAAGACACACCCACCCCAAAGTTTGGAACGGCTCTGTTTACAAGAACCTCGTTTACAGTACAAGTTCAACATCGCAGAAAGTGAAAAATGGATAAAGAACTTTTGGTATTTACTTACAAAGCAATATCACTCAGCAATGAAATCTATGTCATCAGGCACTTAGCAGCACAATGAGTGGATTCAGGTATGATGATTCTAACTGAAATAAGTCACACAGAAAAAGAAACATCATAAGATATCAGTAATACACGGAATGTAAACTTGGCTACACAGGAACTGAATTCCAAAACAGAACAGGGTCTCAAATTTAGAAAACCAACTTATGCTTGCTTAAGGGGAAAGGTGAGTTGGGGTGCTGCATAAAACCAGAGATTGAAATGAGCACAGATAAAGTTCCTTAAGCCAAATATGGAATAGACAAGAGCTACTCCTTGCTCAACGAAATGGACTCAACACCGCATATTAAACGCCTAAGAATGTACCTGACTAGTAAGTATCTTAAAACCTATGGATTGCTATGTCTCCGAAAGAGAATCAAGCATGTGTACAGGGGCATAAACGCAGCAGTGATAGGATTGGAGAGGTTCGGTGAGCAAATGAAGACCCTTTGATGTCATATTGCATGGTACCCATTCCACGGGTTTCAACTACCCAGGTTTAAGGTATTCTTCCTTCAGCTAAAACATGCATGTGGAACCCAGAGTATGATCAACCGTGTGAACGGGAGACGTGTTCAAATATGTCTCAGTTTTCCTCCCCTGGTACTCGGGTGCAACATTCCAGATTCTTTACTAACACTCTCCCGACTTGGAGAGTCAGCGCCTTTAACCTCCTGTTTGGCCCAGTTTGCAATTTCTGCGGAAGATGAACAGGAATAGGGAGAACCAATGAGAGACTAGCTGGAGTTGTCTGGACGGGCAAATTTAACTCTCATTTCCCACCAGGAAGAGGAAATAACCAAAGGCTCAGTGTGCCGTGCCGGAACCAGATTAGAGCCTGAAGCCATCCTGCGGTGTTGCGGCCAGCTCAAAAGAAAGCGAGTTGAAGAAAGGAGCTCAGGGGCACTGTAATTCACAAACCTGCAGAGTTATAAATGACAGCTATCGTCCAAAAATATACTGAAGTAAGGCTGCCAAGAGGACTTGAAAGCGGGGCAGAATTGCAGGAAACCGATTTCAGGAGGTAGACTGGAATTGCATTGAAAGCATAGGAAAAGAGGCAGAACGTCCACAATGATGCACTTGGCCAAAAAGGGCGTACGCGTTTCTTCCTGAATATATTCAGGAAAAAACGCGTACGCCCTTTTTGGCCAACCAAGCAAGCTTGCAAAGGAAATCTGCACTACAATGAAGTCTCACTTCCCCCCGGTCAAAAGGGCCATCTGAAAAAAGTGTAAAATCCAGCAAGGCAGGACAGGCCATGGAGAACTGGGAGCCTTGTTATGCTGCTGGGCGGGATGTAAATTGCCAACAGACACTCCGGAGAAGTGTATGGTGTTTCCTGAAACATCTAAAAAACAAAGCAACAGAGCCTAGGGCACTTCCACTTATGGTCCTATAGCTTAGGGAAATTAAAATCAAAAAGACACACCCACCCCAAAGTTTGGAACGGCTCTGTTTACAAGAACCTCGTTTACAGTACAAGTTCAACATCGCAGAAAGTGAAAAATGGATAAAGAACTTTTGGTATTTACTTACAAAGCAATATCACTCAGCAATGAAATCTATGTCATCAGGCCCTTAGCAGCACAATGAGTGGATTCAGGTATGATGATTCTAACTGAAATAAGTCACACAGAAAAAGAAACATCATAAGATATCAGTAATACACGGAATGTAAACTTGGCTACACAGGAACTGAATTCCAAAACAGAACAGGGTCTCAAATTTAGAAAACCAACTTATGCTTGCTTAAGGGGAAAGGTGAGTTGGGGTGCTGCATAAAACCAGAGATTGAAATGAGCACAGATAAAGTTCCTTAAGCCAAATATGGAATAGACAAGAGCTACTCCTTGCTCAACGAAATGGACTCAACACCGCATATTAAACGTCTAAGAATGTACCTGACTAGTAAGTATCTTAAAACCTATGGATTGCTATGTCTCCGAAAGAGAATCAAGCATGTGTACAGGGGCATAAACGCACCAGTGATAGGATTGGAGAGGTTCGGTGAGCAAATGAAGACCCTTTGATGTCATATTGCATGGTACCCATTCCACGGGTTTCAACTACCCAGGTTTAAGGTATTCTTCCTTCAGCTAAAACATGCATGTGGAACCCAGAGTATGATCAACCATGTGATCGGGAGACGTGTTCAAATATGTCTCAGTTTTCGTACCCTGGTACTCGGGTGCAACATTCCAGACGCTTTACTAACACTCTCCCGACTTGGAGAGTCAGTCCCTTTAACCTCCTGTTTAGCCCAGTTTGCAATTTCTGCGGAAGATGAACAGGAATAGCGAGAACCAATGAGAGACTAGCTGGAGGTGTCTGGACGGGCAAATTTAACTCTCATTTCCCACCAGGAAGAGGAAATAACCAAAGGCTCAGTGTGCCGTGCCGGAACCAGATTAGAGCCTGAAGCCATCCTGCGGTGTTGCGGCCAGCTCAAAAGAAAGCGAGTTGAAGAAAGGAGCTCAGGGGCACTGTAATTCACAAACCTGCAGAGTTATAAATGACAGCTATCGTCCAAAAATATACTGAAGTAAGGCTGCCAAGAGGACTTGAAAGCGGGGCAGAATTGCAGGAAACCGATTTCAGGAGGTAGACTGGAATTGCATTGAAAGCATAGGAAAAGAGGCAGAACGTCCACAATGATGCACTTGGCCAAAAAGGGCGTATGCGTTTTTTCCTGAATATATTCAGGGAAAAACGCATACGCCCTTTTTGGCCAACCAAGCAAGCTTGCAAAGGAAATCTGCACTACAATGAAGTCTCACTTCCCCCCGGTCAAAAGGGCCATCTGAAAAAAGTGTAAAATCCTGCAAGGCAGGACAGGCCATGGAGAACTGGGATCCTTTTTATGCTGCTGGGCGTGATGTAAATTGCCAACAGACACTCGGGAGAAGTGTATGGTGTTTCCTGAAACATCTAAAAAACAAAGCAACAGAGCCTAGGGCACTTCCACTTATGGTCCTATAGCTTAGGGAAATTAAAATCAAAAAGACACAGCCACCCCAAAGTTTGGGACGCCTCTGTTTACAAGAACCTCGTTTACAGTACAAGTTCAACATCGCAGAAAATGAAAAATGGATAAAGAAGTTGTGGTATTTACTTACAAAGCAATATCACTCAGCAATGAAATCTATGTCATCAGGTCCTTAGCAGCACAATGAGTGGATTCAGGTATGATGATTCTAACTGAAATAAGTCACACAGAAAAAGAAACATCATAAGATATCACTAATACACGGAATATAAACTTGGCTACACAGGAACTGAATTCCAAAACAGAACAGCGTCTCAAATTTAGAAAAACAACTTATGCTTGCTTAAGGGGAAAGGTGAGTTGGGGTGCTGCATAAAACCAGAGATTGAAATGAGCACAGATAAAGTTCCTTAAGCCAAATATGGAATAGACAAGAGCTACTCCTTGCTCAACGAAATGGACTCAACACCCCATATTAAACGCCTAAGAATGTACCTGACTAGTAAGTATCTTAAAACCTATGGATTGCTATGTCTCCGAAAGAGAATCAAGCGTGTGTACAGGGGCATAAACGCAGCAGTGATAGGATTGGAGAGGTTCGGTGAGCAAATGAAGACCCTTTGAAGTCAATTTGCATGGTACCCATTCCACGGGTCTCAACTCTCCAGGTTTAAGGTATTCTTCCTTCAGCTAAAACATGCATGTGGAACCCAGAGTATGATCAACCGTGTGAACGGGAGATGTGTTCAAATATGTCTCAGTTTTCCTCCCCTGGTACTCGGGTGCAACATTCCAGATTCTTTACTAACACTCTCCCGACTTGGAGAGTCAGCGCCTTTAACCTCCTGTTTGGCCCAGTTTGCAATTTCTGCGGAAGATGAACAGGAATAGGGAGAACCAATGAGAGACTAGCTGGAGTTGTCTGGACGGGCAAATTTAACTCTCATTTCCCACCAGGAAGAGGAAATAACCAAAGGCTCAGTGTGCCGTGCCGGAACCAGATTAGAGCCTGAAGCCATCCTGCGGTGTTGCGGCCAGCTCAAAAGAAAGCGAGTTGAAGAAAGGAGCTCAGGGGCACTGTAATTCACAAACCTGCAGAGTTATAAATGACAGCTATCGTCCAAAAATATACTGAAGTAAGGCTGCCAAGAGGACTTGAAAGCGGGGCAGAATTGCAGGAAACCGATTTCAGGAGGTAGACTGGAATTGCATTGAAAGCATAGGAAAAGAGGCAGAACGTCCACAATGATGCACTTGGCCAAAAAGGGCATATGCGTTTTTTCCTGAATATATTCAGGAAAAAACGCATACGCCCTTTTTGGCCAACCAAGCAAGCTTGCAAAGGAAATCTGCACTACAATGAAGTCTCACTTCCCCCCGGTCAAAAGGGCCATCTGAAAAAAGTGTAAAATCCTGCAAGGCAGGACAGGCCATGGAGAACTGGGAGCCTTGTTATGCTGCTGGGCGGGATGTAAATTGCCAACAGACACTCCAGAGAAGTGTATGGTGTTTCCTGAAACATCTAAAAAACAAAGCAACAGAGCCTAGGGCACTTCCACTTATGGTCCTATAGCTTAGGGAAATTAAAATCAAAAAGACACACCCACCCCAAAGTTTGGAACGGCTCTGTTTACAAGAACCTCGTTTACAGTACAAGTTCAACATCGCAGAAAGTGAAAAATGGATAAAGAACTTTTGGTATTTACTTACAAAGCAATATCACTCAGCAATGAAATCTATGTCATCAGGCACTTAGCAGCACAATGAGTGGATTCAGGTATGATGATTCTAACTGAAATAAGTCACACAGAAAAAGAAACATCATAAGATATCAGTAATACACGGAATGTAAACTTGGCTACACAGGAACTGAATTCCAAAACAGAACAGGGTCTCAAATTTAGAAAACCAACTTATGCTTGCTTAAGGGGAAAGGTGAGTTGGGGTGCTGCATAAAACCAGAGATTGAAATGAGCACAGATAAAGTTCCTTAAGCCAAATATGGAATAGACAAGAGCTACTCCTTGCTCAACGAAATGGACTCAACACCGCATATTAAACGCCTAAGAATGTACCTGACTAGTAAGTATCTTAAAACCTATGGATTGCTATGTCTCCGAAAGAGAATCAAGCATGTGTACAGGGGCATAAACGCAGCAGTGATAGGATTGGAGAGGTTCGGTGAGCAAATGAAGACCCTTTGATGTCATATTGCATGGTACCCATTCCACGGGTTTCAACTACCCAGGTTTAAGGTATTCTTCCTTCAGCTAAAACATGCATGTGGAACCCAGAGTATGATCAACCATGTGATCGGGAGACGTGTTCAAATATGTCTCAGTTTTCGTACCCTGGTACTCGGGTGCAACATTCCAGACGCTTTACTAACACTCTCCCGACTTGGAGAGTCAGTCCCTTTAACCTCCTGTTTAGCCCAGTTTGCAATTTCTGCGGAAGATGAACAGGAATAGCGAGAACCAATGAGAGACTAGCTGGAGGTGTCTGGACGGGCAAATTTAACTCTCATTTCCCACCAGGAAGAGGAATTAACCAAAGGCTCAGCGTGCCGTGCCGGAACAAGATTAGGGCCTGAAGCCATCCTGCGGTGTTGCGGCCAGCTCAAAAGAAAGCGAGTTGAAGAAAGGAGCTCAGGGGCACTGTAATTCACAAACCTGCAGAGTTATAAATGACAGCTATCGTCCAAAAATATACTGAAGTAAGGCTGCCAAGAGGACTTGAAAGCGGGGCAGAATTGCAGGAAACCGATTTCAGGAGGTAGACTGGAATTGCATTGAAAGCATAGGAAAAGAGGCAGAACGTCCACAATGATGCACTTGGCCAAAAAGGGCGTATGCGTTTTTTCCTGAATATATTCAGGAAAAAACGCATACGCCCTTTTTGGCCAACCAAGCAAGCTTGCAAAGGAAATCTGCACTACAATGAAGTCTCACTTCCCCCCGGTCAAAAGGGCCATCTGAAAAAAGTGTAAAATCCAGCAAGGCAGGACAGGCCATGGAGAACTGGGAGCCTTGTTATGCTGCTGGGCGGGATGTAAATTGCCAACAGACACTCGGGAGAAGTGTATGGTGTTTCCTGAAACATCTAAAAAACAAAGCAACAGAGCCTAGGGCACTTCCACTTATGGTCCTATAGCTTAGGGAAATTAAAATCAAAAAGACACAGCCACCCCAAAGTTTGGGACGCCTCTGTTTACAAGAACCTCATTTACAGTACAAGTTCAACATCGCAGAAAGTGAAAAATGGATAAAGAAGTTGTGGTATTTACTTACAAAGCAATATCACTCAGCAATGAAATCTATGTCATCAGGCACTTAGCAGCACAATGAGTGGATTCAGGTATGATGATTCTAACTGAAATAAGTCACACAGAAAAAGAAACATCATAAGATATCAGTAATACACGGAATGTAAACTTGGCTACACAGGAACTGAATTCCAAAACAGAACAGGGTCTCAAATTTAGAAAACCAACTTATGCTTGCTTAAGGGGAAAGGTGAGTTGGGGTGCTGCATAAAACCAGAGATTGAAATGAGCACAGATAAAGTTCCTTAAGCCAAATATGGAATAGACAAGAGCTACTCCTTGCTCAACGAAATGGACTCAACACCGCATATTAAACGCCTAAGAATGTACCTGACTAGTAAGTATCTTAAAACCTATGGATTGCTATGTCTCCGAAAGAGAATCAAGCATGTGTACAGGGGCATAAACGCAGCAGTGATAGGATTGGAGAGGTTCGGTGAGCAAATGAAGACCCTTTGATGTCATATTGCATGGTACCCATTCCACGGGTTTCAACTACCCAGGTTTAAGGTATTCTTCCTTCAGCTAAAACATGCATGTGGAACCCAGAGTATGATCAACCGTGTGAACGGGAGACGTGTTCAAATATGTCTCAGTTTTCCTCCCCTGGTACTCGGGTGCAACATTCCAGATTCTTTACTAACACTCTCCCGACTTGGAGAGTCAGCGCCTTTAACCTCCTGTTTGGCCCAGTTTGCAATTTCTGCGGAAGATGAACAGGAATAGGGAGAACCAATGAGAGACTAGCTGGAGTTGTCTGGACGGGCAAATTTAACTCTCATTTCCCACCAGGAAGAGGAAATAACCAAAGGCTCAGTGTGCCGTGCCGGAACCAGATTAGAGCCTGAAGCCATCCTGCGGTGTTGCGGCCAGCTCAAAAGAAAGCGAGTTGAAGAAAGGAGCTCAGGGGCACTGTAATTCACAAACCTGCAGAGTTATAAATGACAGCTATTGTCCAAAAATATACTGAAGTAAGGCTGCCAAGAGGACTTGAAAGCGGGGCAGAATTGCAGGAAACCGATTTCAGGAGGTAGACTGGAATTGCATTGAAAGCATAGGAAAAGAGGCAGAACGTCCACAATGATGCACTTGGCCAAAAAGGGCGTATGCGTTTTTTCCTGAATATATTCAGGAAAAAACGCATACGCCCTTTTTGGCCAACCAAGCAAGCTTGCAAAGGAAATCTGCACTACAATGAAGTCTCACTTCCCCCCGGTCAAAAGGGCCATCTGAAAAAAGTGTAAAATCCAGCAAGGCAGGACAGGCCATGGAGAACTGGGAGCCTTGTTATGCTGCTGGGCGGGATGTAAATTGCCAACAGACACTCCGGAGAAGTGTATGGTGTTTCCTGAAACATCTAAAAAACAAAGCAACAGAGCCTAGGGCACTTCCACTTATGGTCCTATAGCTTAGGGAAATTAAAATCAAAAAGACACACCCACCCCAAAGTTTGCAACGGCTCTGTTTACAAGAACCTCGTTTACAGTACAAGTTCAACATCGCAGAAAGTGAAAAATGGATAAAGAACTTTTGGTATTTACTTACAAAGCAATATCACTCAGCAATGAAATCTATGTCATCAGGCACTTAGCAGCACAATGAGTGGATTCAGGTATGATGATTCTAACTGAAATAAGTCACACAGAAAAAGAAACATCATAAGATATCAGTAATACACGGAATGTAAACTTGGCTACACAGGAACTGAATTCCAAAACAGAACAGGGTCTCAAATTTAGAAAACCAACTTATGCTTGCTTAAGGGGAAAGGTGAGTTGGGGTGCTGCATAAAACCAGAGATTGAAATGAGCACAGATAAAGTTCCTTAAGCCAAATATGGAATAGACAAGAGCTACTCCTTGCTCAACGAAATGGACTCAACACCGCATATTAAACGCCTAAGAATGTACCTGACTAGTAAGTATCTTAAAACCTATGGATTGCTATGTCTCCGAAAGAGAATCAAGCATGTGTACAGGGGCATAAACGCAGCAGTGATAGGATTGGAGAGGTTCGGTGAGCAAATGAAGACCCTTTGATGTCATATTGCATGGTACCCATTCCACGGGTTTCAACTACCCAGGTTTAAGGTATTCTTCCTTCAGCTAAAACATGCATGTGGAACCCAGAGTATGATCAACCGTGTGAACGGGAGACGTGTTCAAATATGTCTCAGTTTTCCTCCCCTGGTACTCGGGTGCAACATTCCAGATTCTTTACTAACACTCTCCCGACTTGGAGAGTCAGCGCCTTTAACCTCCTGTTTGGCCCAGTTTGCAATTTCTGCGGAAGATGAACAGGAATAGGGAGAACCAATGAGAGACTAGCTGGAGTTGTCTGGACGGGCAAATTTAACTCTCATTTCCCACCAGGAAGAGGAAATAACCAAAGGCTCAGTGTGCCGTGCCGGAACCAGATTAGAGCCTGAAGCCATCCTGCGGTGTTGCGGCCAGCTCAAAAGAAAGCGAGTTGAAGAAAGGAGCTCAGGGGCACTGTAATTCACAAACCTGCAGAGTTATAAATGACAGCTATCGTCCAGAAATATACTGAAGTAAGGCTGCCAAGAGGACTTGAAAGCGGGGCAGAATTGCAGGAAACCGATTTCAGGAGGTAGACTGGAATTGCATTGAAAGCATAGGAAAAGAGGCAGAACGTCCACAATGATGCACTTGGCCAAAAAGGGCGTATGCGTTTTTTCCTGAATATATTCAGGAAAAAACGCATACGCCCTTTTTGGCCAACCAAGCAAGCTTGCAAAGGAAATCTGCACTACAATGAAGTCTCACTTCCCCCCGGTCAAAAGGGCCATCTGAAAAAAGTGTAAAATCCAGCAAGGCAGGACAGGCCATGGAGAACTGGGAGCCTTGTTATGCTGCTGGGCGGGATGTAAATTGCCAACAGACACTCCGGAGAAGTGTATGGTGTTTCCTGAAACATCTAAAAAACAAAGCAACAGAGCCTAGGGCACTTCCACTTATGGTCCTATAGCTTAGGGAAATTAAAATCAAAAAGACACACCCACCCCAAAGTTTGGAACGGCTCTGTTTACAAGAACCTCGTTTACAGTACAAGTTCAACATCGCAGAAAGTGAAAAATGGATAAAGAACTTTTGGTATTTACTTACAAAGCAATATCACTCAGCAATGAAATCTATGTCATCAGGCCCTTAGCAGCACAATGAGTGGATTCAGGTATGATGATTCTAACTGAAATAAGTCACACAGAAAAAGAAACATCATAAGATATCAGTAATACACGGAATGTAAACTTGGCTACACAGGAACTGAATTCCAAAACAGAACAGGGTCTCAAATTTAGAAAACCAACTTATGCTTGCTTAAGGGGAAAGGTGAGTTGGGGTGCTGCATAAAACCAGAGATTGAAATGAGCACAGATAAAGTTCCTTAAGCCAAATATGGAATAGACAAGAGCTACTCCTTGCTCAACGAAATGGACTCAACACCGCATATTAAACGTCTAAGAATGTACCTGACTAGTAAGTATCTTAAAACCTATGGATTGCTATGTCTCCGAAAGAGAATCAAGCATGTGTACAGGGGCATAAACGCAGCAGTGATAGGATTGGAGAGGTTCGGTGAGCAAATGAAGACCCTTTGATGTCATATTGCATGGTACCCATTCCACGGGTTTCAACTACCCAGGTTTAAGGTATTCTTCCTTCAGCTAAAACATGCATGTGGAACCCAGAGTATGATCAACCATGTGATCGGGAGACGTGTTCAAATATGTCTCAGTTTTCGTACCCTGGTACTCGGGTGCAACATTCCAGACGCTTTACTAACACTCTCCCGACTTGGAGAGTCAGTCCCTTTAACCTCCTGTTTAGCCCAGTTTGCAATTTCTGCGGAAGATGAACAGGAATAGCGAGAACCAATGAGAGACTAGCTGGAGGTGTCTGGACGGGCAAATTTAACTCTCATTTCCCACCAGGAAGAGGAATTAACCAAAGGCTCAGTGTGCCGTGCCGGAACCAGATTAGAGCCTGAAGCCATCCTGCGGTGTTGCGGCCAGCTCAAAAGAAAGCGAGTTGAAGAAAGGAGCTCAGGGGCACTGTAATTCACAAACCTGCAGAGTTATAAATGACAGCTATCGTCCAAAAATATACTGAAGTAAGGCTGCCAAGAGGACTTGAAAGCGGGGCAGAATTGCAGGAAACCGATTTCAGGAGGTAGACTGGAATTGCATTGAAAGCATAGGAAAAGAGGCAGAACGTCCACAATGATGCACTTGACCAAAAAGGGCGTATGGGTTTTTTCCTGAATATATTCAGGAAAAAACGCATACGCCCTTTTTGGCCAACCAAGCAAGCTTGCAATGAAATCTGCACTACAATGAAGTCTCACTTCCCCCCGGTCAAAAGGGCCATCTGAAAAAAGTGTAAAATCCAGCAAGGCAGGACAGGCCATGGAGAACTGAGAGCCCTGTTATGCTGCTGGGCGGGATGTAAATTGCCAACAGACACTCGGGAGAAGTGTATGGTGTTTCCTGAAACATCTAAAAAACAAAGCAACAGAGCCTAGGGCACTTCCACTTATGGTCCTATAGCTTAGGGAAATTAAAATCAAAAAGACACAGCCACCCCAAAGTTTGGGACGCCTCTGTTTACAAGAACCTCATTTACAGTACAAGTTCAACATCGCAGAAAGTGAAAAATGGATAAAGAAGTTGTGGTATTTACTTGCAAAGCAATATCACTCAGCAATGAAATCTATGTCATCAGGCCCTTAGCAGCACAATGAGTGGATTCAGGTATGATGATTCTAACTGAAATAAGTCACACATAAAATGAAACATCATAAGGTATCAGTAATACACGGAATGTAAACTTGGCTACACAGGAACTGAATTACAGAACAGAACAGGGTCTCAAATTTAGAAAACCAGCTTATGCTTGCTTAAGGGGAAAGGTGAGTTGGGGTGCTGCATAAAACCAGAGATTGAAATGAGCACAGATAAAGTTCCTTAAGCCAAATATGGAATAGACAAGAGCTACTCCTTGCTCAACGAAATGGACTCAAAACCCTATATTAAACGCCTAAGAATGTACCTGACTAGTAAGTATCTTAAAACCTATGGATTGCTATGTCTCCAAAAGAGAATCAAGCGTGTGTACAGGGGCATAAACGCAGCAGTGATAGGATTGGAGAGGTTCGGTGAGCAAATGAAGACCCTTTGAAGTCAATTTGCATGGTACCCATTACACGGGTCTCAACTCTCCAGGTTTAAGGTATTCTTCCTTCAGCTTAAACATGCATGTGGAACCCAGAGTATGATCAACCGTGTGAACGGGAGACGTGTTCAAATATGTCTCAGTTTTCCTCCCCTGGTACTCGGGTGCAACATTCCAGATTCTTTACTAACACTCTCCCGACTTGGAGAGTCAGCGCCTTTAACCTCCTGTTTGGCCCAGTTTGCAATTTCTGCGGAAGATGAACAAGAATAGGGAGAACCAATGAGAAACTAGCTGGAGTTGTCTGGACGGGCAAATTTAACTCTCATTTCCCACCAGGAAGAGGAAATAACCAAAGGCTCAGTGTGCCGTGCCGGAACCAGATTAGAGCCTGAAGCCATCCTGCGGTGTTGCGGCCAGCTCAAAAGAAAGCGAGTTGAAGAAAGGAGCTCAGGGGCACTGTAATTCACAAACCTGCAGAGTTATAAATGACAGCTATCGTCCAAAAATATACTGAAGTAAGGCTGCCAAGAGGACTTGAAAGCGGGGCAGAATTGCAGGAAACCGATTTCAGGAGGTAGACTGGAATTGCATTGAAAGCATAGGAAAAGAGGCAGAACGTCCACAATGATGCACTTGGCCAAAAAGGGCGTATGCGTTTTTTCCTGAATATATTCAGGAAAAAACGCATACGCCCTTTTTGGCCAACCAAGCAAGCTTGCAAAGGAAATCTGCACTACAATGAAGTCTCACTTCCCCCTGGTCAAAAGGGCCATCTGAAAAAGGTGTAAAATCCAGCAAGGCAGGACAGGCCATGGAGAACTGGGAGCCTTTTTATGCTGATGGGCGGGATGTAAATTGCCAACAGACACTCGGGAGAAGTGTATGGTGTTTCCTGAAACATCTAAAAAACAAAGCAACAGAGCCTAGGGCACTTCCACTTATGGTCCTATAGCTTAGGGAAATTAAAATCAAAAAGACACAGCCACCCCAAAGTTTGGAACGGCTCTGTTTAGAAGCACCTCGTTTACAGTACAAGTTCAATATCGCAGAAAGTGAAAAATGGATAAAGAACTTGTGGTATTTACTTACAAAGCAATATCACTCAGCAATGAAATCTATGTCATCAGGCCCTTAGCAGCACAATGAGTGGATTCAGGTATGATGATTCTAACTGAAATAAGTCACACAGAAAAAGAAACATCATAAGATATCAGTAATACACGGAATGTAAACTTGGCTACACAGGAACAGAATTTCAGAACAGAAGAGGGTCTCAAATTTAGAAAACCAACTTATGCTTGCTTAAGGGGAAAGGTGAGTTGGGGTGCTGCATAAAACCAGAGATTGAAATGAGCACAGATAAAGTTCCTTAAGCCAAATATGGAATAGACAAGAGCTACTCCTTGCTCAACGAAATGGACTCAACACCGCATATTAAACGCCTAAGAATGTACCTGACTAGTAAGTATCTTAAAACCTATGGATTGCTATGTCTCCGAAAGAGAATCAAGCATGTGTACAGGGGCCTAAACACAGCAGTGATAGGATTGGAGAGGTTCGGTGAGCAAATGAAGACCCTTTGAAGTCATATTGCATGGTACCCATTCCACGGGTTTCAACTACCCAGGTTTAAGGTATTCTTCCTACAGCTAAAACATGCATGTGGAACCCAGAGTATGATCAACCATGTGATCGGGAGACGTGTTCAAATATGTCTCAGTTTTCGTACCCTGGTACTCGGGTGCAACATTCCAGACGCTTTACTAACACTCTCCTGACTTGGAGAGTCAGTCCCTTTAACCTCCTGTTTGGCCCAGTTTGCAATTTCAGCGGAAGATGAACAGGATAGCGAGAACCAATGAGAGACTTGCTGGAGGTGTCTGGACGGGCAAATTTAACTCTCATTTCCCACCAGGAAGAGGAATTAACCAAAGGCTCAGTGTGCCGTGCTGGAACAAGATTAGGGCCTGAAGCCATCCTGCGGTGTTGCGGCCAGGTCACAAGAAAGCGAGTTGAAGAAAGGAGCTCAGGGGCACTGTAATTCACAAACCTGCAGAGTTATAAATGACAGCTATCGTCCAAAAATATACTGAAGTAAGGCTGCCAAGAGGACTTGAAAGCGGGGCAGAATTGCAGGAAACCGATTTCAGGAGGTAGACTGGAATTGCATTGAAAGCATAGGAAAAGAGGCAGAACGTCCACAATGATGCACTAGGCCAAAAAGGGCGTATGCGTTTTTTCCTGAATATATTCAGGAAAAAACGCATACGCCCTTTTTGGCCAACTAAGCAAGCTTGCAAAGGAAATCTGCACTACAATGAAGTCTCACTTCCCCCCGGTCAAAAGGGCCATCTGAAAAAAGTGTAAAATCCAGCAAGGCAGGACAGGCAATGGAGAACTGAGAGCCTTGTTATGCTGCTGGGCGGGATGTAAATTGCCAACAGACACTCGGGAGAAGTGTATGGTGTTTCCTGAAACATCTAAAAAACAAAGCAACAGAGCCTAGGGCACTTCCACTTATGGTCCTATAGCTTAGGGAAATTAAAATCAAAAAGACACAGCCACCCCAAAGTTTGCAACGGCTCTGTTTACAAGAACCTCGTTTACAGTACAAGTTCAACATCGAAGAAAGTGAAAAATGGATAAAGAACTTGTGGTATTTACTTACAAAGCAATATCACACAGCAATGAAATCTATGTCATCAGGCCCTTAGCAGCACAATGAGTGGATTCAGGTATGATGATTCTAACTGAAATAAGTCACACAGAAAAAGAAACATCATAAGATATCACTAATACACGGAATGTAAACTTGGCTACACAGGAACTGAATTCCAAAACAGAACAGCGTCTCAAATTTAGAAAACCAACTTATGCTTGCTTAAGGGGAAAGGTGAGTTGGGGTGCTGCATAAAACCAGAGATTGAAATGAGCACAGATAAAGTTCTTTAAGCCAAATATGGAATAGACAAGAGCTACTCCTTGCTCAACGAAATGGACTCAACACCCCATATTAAACGCCTAAGAATGTACCTGACTAGTAAGTATCTTAAAACCTATGGATTGCTATGTCTCCGAAAGAGAATCAAGCGTGTGTACAGGGGCATAAACGCAGCAGTGATAGGTTTGGAGAGGTTCGGTGAGCAAATGAAGACCCTTTGAAGTCAATTTGCATGGTACCCATTACACGGGTCTCAACTCTCCAGGTTTAAGGTATTCTTCCTTCAGCTAAAACATGCATGTGGAACCCAGAGTATGATCAACCATGTGAACGGGAGACGTGTTCAAATATGTCTCAGTTTTCCTCCCCTGGTACTCGGGTGCAACATTCCAGATTCTTTACTAACACTCTCCCGACTTGGAGAGTCAGCGCCTTTAACGTCCTGTTTGGCCCAGTTTGCAAATTCTGCGGAAGATGAACAGGAATAGGGAGAACCAATGAGAGACTAGCTGGAGTTGTCTGGACGGGCAAATTTAACTCTCATTTCCCACCAGGAAGTGGAAATAACCAAAGGCTCAGTGTGCCGTGCCGGAACCAGATTAGAGCCTGAAGCCATCCTGCGGTGTTGCGGCCAACTCAAAAGAAAGCGAGTTGAAGAAAGGAGCTCAGGGGCACTGTAATTCACAAACCTGCAGAGTTATAAATGACAGCTATCGTCCAAAAATAGACTGAAGTAAGGCTGCCAAGAGGACTTGAAAGCGGGGCAGAATTGCAGGAAACCGATTTCAGGAGGTAGACTGGAATTGCATTGAAAGCATAGGAAAAGAGGCAGAACGTCCACAATGATGCACTTGGCCAAAAAGGGCGTATGCGTTTTTTCCTGAATATATTCAGGAAAAAACGCATACGCCCTTTTTGGCCAACCAAGCAAGCTTGCAAAGGAAATCTGCACTACAATGAAGTCTCACTTCCCCCCGGTCAAAAGGGCCATCTGAAAAAAGTGTAAAATCCAGCAAGGCAGGACAGGCCATGGAGAACTGGGAGCCTTGTTATGCTGCTGGGCGGGATGTAAATTGCCAACAGACACTCGGGAGAAGTGTATGGTGTTTCCTGAAACATCTAAAAAACAAAGCAACAGAGCCTAGGGCACTTCCACTTATGGTCCTATAGCTTAGGGAAATTAAAATCAAAAAGACACACCCACCCCAAAGTTTGGAACGGCTCTGTTTACAAGAACCTCGTTTACAGTACAAGTTCAACATCACAGAAAGTGAAAAATGGATAAAGAACTTGTGGTATTTACTTACAAAGCAATATCACTCAGCAATGAAATCTATGTCATCAGGCCCTTAGCAGCACAATGAGTGGATTCAGGTATGATGATTCTAACTGAAATAAATCACACAGAAAAAGAAACATCATAAGATATCAGTAATACACGGAATGTAAACTTGGCTACACAGGAACTGAATTCCAAAACAGAACAGGGTCTCAAATTTAGAAAACCAACTTATGCTTGCTTAAGGGGAAAGGTGAGTTGGGGTGCTGCATAAAACCAGAGATTGAAATGAGCACAGATAAAGTTCCTTAAGCCAAATATGGAATAGACAAGAGCTACTCCTGCTCAACGAAATGGACTCAACACCGCATATTAAACGCCTAAGAATGTACCTGACTAGTAAGTATCTTAAAACCTATGGATTGCTATGTCTCCGAAAGAGAATCAAGCATGTGTACAGGGGCATAAACGCAGCAGTGATAGGATTGGAGAGGTTCGGTGAGCAAATGAAGACCCTTTGATGTCATATTGCATGGTACCCATTCCACGGGTTTCAACTACCCAGGTTTAAGGTATTCTTCCTTCAGCTAAAACATGCATGTGGAACCCAGAGTATGATCAACCATGTGATCGGGAGACGTGTTCAAATATGTCTCAGTTTTCGTACCCTGGTACTCGGGTGCAACATTCCAGACGCTTTACTAACACTCTCCCGACTTGGAGAGTCAGTCCCTTTAACCTCCTGTTTAGCCCAGTTTGCAATTTCTGCGGAAGATGAACAGGAATAGCGAGAACCAATGAGAGACTAGCTGGAGGTGTCTGGACGGGCAAATTTAACTCTCATTTCCCACCAGGAAGAGGAAATAACCAAAGGCTCAGCGTGCCGTGCTGGAACAAGATTAGGGCCTGAAGCCATCCTGCGGTGTTGCGGCCAGCTCAAAAGAAAGCGAGTTGAAGAAAGGAGCTCAGGGGCACTGTAATTCACAAACCTGCAGAGTTATAAATGACAGCTATCGTCCAAAAATATACTGAAGTAAGGCTGCCAAGAGGACTTGAAAGCGGGGCAGAATTGCAGGAAACCGATTTCAGGAGGTAGACTGGAATTGCATTGAAAGCATAGGAAAAGAGGCAGAACGTCCACAATGATGCACTTGGCCAAAAAGGGCGTATGCGTTTTTTCCTGAATATATTCAGGGAAAAACGCATACGCACTTTTTGGCCAACCAAGCAAGCTTGCAAAGGAAATCTGCACTACAATGAAGTCTCACTTCCCCCCGGTCAAAAGGGCCATCTGAAAAAAGTGTAAAATCCAGCAAGGCAGGACAGGCCATGGAGAACTGAGAGCCTTGTTATGCTGCTGGGCGGGATGTAAATTGCCAACAGACACTCGGGAGAAGTGTATGGTGTTTCCTGAAACATCTAAAAAACAAAGCAACAGAGCCTAGGGCACTTCCACTTATGGTCCTATAGCTTAGGGAAATTAAAATCAAAAAGAAACAGCCACCCCAAAGTTTGGGACGCCTCTGTTTACAAGAACCTCGTTTACAGTACAAGTTCAACATCGCAGAAAATGAAAAATGGATAAAGAAGTTGTGGTATTTACTTACAAAGCAATATCACTCAGCAATGAAATCTATGTCATCAGGCCCTTAGCAGCACAATGAGTGGATTCAGGTATGATGATTCTAACTGAAATAAGTCACACAGAAAAAGAAACATCATAAGATATCACTAATACACGGAATATAAACTTGGCTACACAGGAACTGAATTCCAAAATAGAACAGCGTCTCAAATTTAGAAAACCAACTTATGCTTGCTTAAGGGGAAAGGTGAGTTGGGGTGCTGTATAAAACCAGAGATTGAAATGAGCACAGATAAAGTTCTTTAAGCCAAATATGGAATAGACAAGAGCTACTCCTTGCTCAACGAAATGGACTCAACACCCCATATTAAACGCCTAAGAATGTACCTGACTAGTAAGTATCTTAAAACCTATGGATTGCTATGTCTCCGAAAGAGAATCAAGCGTGTGTACAGGGGCATAAACGCAGCAGTGATAGGATTGGAGAGGTTCGGTGAGCAAATGAAGACCCTTTGAAGTCAATTTGCATGGTACCCATTACACGGGTCTCAACTCTCCAGGTTTAAGGTATTCTTCCTTCAGCTAAAACATGCATGTGGAACCCAGAGTATGATCAACCGTGTGAACGGGAGATGTGTTCAAATATGTCTCAGTTTTCCTCCCCTGGTACTCGGGTGCAACATTCCAGATTCTTTACTAACACTCTCCCGACTTGGAGAGTCAGCGCCTTTAACCTCCTGTTTGGCCCAGTTTGCAATTTCTGCGGAAGATGAACAGGAATAGGGAGAACCAATGAGAGACTAGCTGGAGTTGTCTGGACGGGCAAATTTAACTCTCATTTCCCACCAGGAAGAGGAAATAACCAAAGGCTCAGCGTGCCGTGCTGGAACAAGATTAGGGCCTGAAGCCATCCTGCGGTGTTGCGGCCAGGTCACAAGAAAGCGAGTTGAAGAAAGGAGCTCAGGGGCACTGTAATTCACAAACCTGCAGAGTTATAAATGACAGCTATCGTCCAAAAATATACTGAAGTAAGGCTGCCAAGAGGACTTGAAAGCGGGGCAGAATTGCAGGAAACCGATTTCAGGAGGTAGACTGGAATTGCATTGAAAGCATAGGAAAAGAGGCAGAACGTCCACAATGATGCACTAGGCCAAAAAGGGCGTATGCGTTTTTTCCTGAATATATTCAGGAAAAAACGCATACGCCCTTTTTGGCCAACTAAGCAAGCTTGCAAAGGAAATCTGCACTACAATGAAGTCTCACTTCCCCCCGGTCAAAAGGGCCATCTGAAAAAAGTGTAAAATCCAGCAAGGCAGGACAGGCAATGGAGAACTGAGAGCCTTGTTATGCTGCTGGGCGGGATGTAAATTGCCAACAGACACTCGGGAGAAGTGTATGGTGTTTCCTGAAACATCTAAAAAACAAAGCAACAGAGCCTAGGGCACTTCCACTTATGGTCCTATAGCTTAGGGAAATTAAAATCAAAAAGACACAGCCACCCCAAAGTTTGCAACGGCTCTGTTTACAAGAACCTCGTTTACAGTACAAGTTCAACATCGAAGAAAGTGAAAAATGGATAAAGAACTTGTGGTATTTACTTACAAAGCAATATCACACAGCAATGAAATCTATGTCATCAGGCCCTTAGCAGCACAATGAGTGGATTCAGGTATGATGATTCTAACTGAAATAAGTCACACAGAAAAAGAAACATCATAAGATATCACTAATACACGGAATGTAAACTTGGCTACACAGGAACTGAATTCCAAAACAGAACAGCGTCTCAAATTTAGAAAACCAACTTATGCTTGCTTAAGGGGAAAGGTGAGTTGGGGTGCTGCATAAAACCAGAGATTGAAATGAGCACAGATAAAGTTCTTTAAGCCAAATATGGAATAGACAAGAGCTACTCCTTGCTCAACGAAATGGACTCAACACCCCATATTAAACGCCTAAGAATGTACCTGACTAGTAAGTATCTTAAAACCTATGGATTGCTATGTCTCCGAAAGAGAATCAAGCGTGTGTACAGGGGCATAAACGCAGCAGTGATAGGTTTGGAGAGGTTCGGTGAGCAAATGAAGACCCTTTGAAGTCAATTTGCATGGTACCCATTACACGGGTCTCAACTCTCCAGGTTTAAGGTATTCTTCCTTCAGCTAAAACATGCATGTGGAACCCAGAGTATGATCAACCATGTGAACGGGAGACGTGTTCAAATATGTCTCAGTTTTCCTCCCCTGGTACTCGGGTGCAACATTCCAGATTCTTTACTAACACTCTCCCGACTTGGAGAGTCAGCGCCTTTAACGTCCTGTTTGGCCCAGTTTGCAATTTCTGCGGAAGATGTACAGGAATAGGGAGAACCAATGAGAGACTAGCTGGAGTTGTCTGGACGGGCAAATTTAACTCTCATTTCCCACCAGGAAGTGGAAATAACCAAAGGCTCAGTGTGCCGTGCCGGAACCAGATTAGAGCCTGAAGCCATCCTGCGGTGTTGCGGCCAGCTCAAAAGAAAGCGAGTTGAAGAAAGGAGCTCAGGGGCACTGTAATTCACAAACCTGCAGAGTTATAAATGACAGCTATCGTCCAAAAATAGACTGAAGTAAGGCTGCCAAGAGGACTTGAAAGCGGGGCAGAATTGCAGGAAACCGATTTCAGGAGGTAGACTGGAATTGCATTGAAAGCATAGGAAAAGAGGCAGAACGTCCACAATGATGCACTTGGCCAAAAAGGGCGTATGCGTTTTTTCCTGAATATATTCAGGAAAAAACGCATACGCCCTTTTTGGCCAACCAAGCAAGCTTGCAAAGGAAATCTGCACTACAATGAAGTCTCACTTCCCCCCGGTCAAAAGGGCCATCTGAAAAAAGTGTAAAATCCAGCAAGGCAGGACAGGCCATGGAGAACTGGGAGCCTTGTTATGCTGCTGGGCGGGATGTAAATTGCCAACAGACACTCGGGAGAAGTGTATGGTGTTTCCTGAAACATCTAAAAAACAAAGCAACAGAGCCTAGGGCACTTCCACTTATGGTCCTATAGCTTAGGGAAATTAAAATCAAAAAGACACACCCACCCCAAAGTTTGGAACGGCTCTGTTTACAAGAACCTCGTTTACAGTACAAGTTCAACATCACAGAAAGTGAAAAATGGATAAAGAAATTGTGGTATTTACTTACAAAGCAATATCACTCAGCAATGAAATCTATGTCATCAGGCCCTTAGCAGCACAATGAGTGGATTCAGGTATGATGATTCTAACTGAAATAAGTCACACAGAAAAAGAAACATCATAAGATATCAGTAATACACGGAATGTAAACTTGGCTACACAGGAACTGAATTCCAAAACAGAACAGGGTCTCAAATTTAGAAAACCAACTTATGCTTGCTTAAGGGGAAAGGTGAGTTGGGGTGCTGCATAAAACCAGAGATTGAAATGAGCACAGATAAAGTTCCTTAAGCCAAATATGGAATAGACAAGAGCTACTCCTGCTCAACGAAATGGACTCAACACCGCATATTAAACGCCTAAGAATGTACCTGACTAGTAAGTATCTTAAAACCTATGGATTGCTATGTCTCCGAAAGAGAATCAAGCATGTGTACAGGGGCATAAACGCACCAGTGATAGGATTGGAGAGGTTCGGTGAGCAAATGAAGACCCTTTGATGTCATATTGCATGGTACCCATTCCACGGGTTTCAACTACCCAGGTTTAAGGTATTCTTCCTTCAGCTAAAACATGCATGTGGAACCCAGAGTATGATCAACCATGTGATCGGGAGACGTGTTCAAATATGTCTCAGTTTTCGTACCCTGGTACTCGGGTGCAACATTCCAGACGCTTTACTAACACTCTCCCGACTTGGAGAGTCAGTCCCTTTAACCTCCTGTTTAGCCCAGTTTGCAATTTCTGCGGAAGATGAACAGGAATAGCGAGAACCAATGAGAGACTAGCTGGAGGTGTCTGGACGGGCAAATTTAACTCTCATTTCCCACCAGGAAGAGGAATTAACCAAAGGCTCAGCGTGCCGTGCTGGAACAAGATTAGGGCCTGAAGCCATCCTGCGGTGTTGCGGCCAGCTCAAAAGAAAGCGAGTTGAAGAAAGGAGCTCAGGGGCACTGTAATTCACAAACCTGCAGAGTTATAAATGACAGCTATCGTCCAAAAATATACTGAAGTAAGGCTGCCAAGAGGACTTGAAAGCGGGGCAGAATTGCAGGAAACCGATTTCAGGAGGTAGACTGGAATTGCATTGAAAGCATAGGAAAAGAGGCAGAACGTCCACAATGATGCACTTGGCCAAAAAGGGCGTATGCGTTTTTTCCTGAATATATTCAGGGAAAAACGCATACGCCCTTTTTGGCCAACCAAGCAAGCTTGCAAAGGAAATCTGCACTACAATGAAGTCTCACTTCCCCCCGGTCAAAAGGGCCATCTGAAAAAAGTGTAAAATCCAGCAAGGCAGGACAGGCCATGGAGAACTGAGAGCCTTGTTATGCTGCTGGGCGGGATGTAAATTGCCAACAGACACTCGGGAGAAGTGTATGGTGTTTCCTGAAACATCTAAAAAACAAAGCAACAGAGCCTAGGGCACTTCCACTTATGGTCCTATAGCTTAGGGAAATTAAAATAAAAAAGACACAGCCACCCCAAAGTTTGGGACGCCTCTGTTTACAAGAACCTCGTTTACAGTACAAGTTCAACATCGCAGAAAATGAAAAATGGATAAAGAAGTTGTGGTATTTACTTACAAAGCAATATCACTCAGCAATGAAATCTATGTCATCAGGCCCTTAGCAGCACAATGAGTGGATTCAGGTATGATGATTCTAACTGAAATAAGTCACACAGAAAAAGAAACATCATAAGATATCACTAATACACGGAATATAAACTTGGCTACACAGGAACTGAATTCCAAAACAGAACAGCGTCTCAAATTTAGAAAACCAACTTATGCTTGCTTAAGGGGAAAGGTGAGTTGGGGTGCTGTATAAAACCAGAGATTGAAATGAGCACAGATAAAGTTCTTTAAGCCAAATATGGAATAGACAAGAGCTACTCCTTGCTCAAGGAAATGGACTCAACACCCCATATTAAACGCCTAAGAATGTACCTGACTAGTAAGTATCTTAAAACCTATGGATTGCTATGTCTCCGAAAGAGAATCAAGCGTGTGTACAGGGGCATAAACGCAGCAGTGATAGGATTGGAGAGGTTCGGTGAGCAAATGAAGACCCTTTGAAGTCAATTTGCATGGTACCCATTACACGGGTCTCAACTCTCCAGGTTTAAGGTATTCTTCCTTCAGCTAAAACATGCATGTGGAACCCAGAGTATGATCAACCGTGTGAACGGGAGATGTGTTCAAATATGTCTCAGTTTTCCTCCCCTGGTACTCGGGTGCAACATTCCAGATTCTTTACTAACACTCTCCCGACTTGGAGAGTCAGCGCCTTTAACCTCCTGTTTGGCCCAGTTTGCAATTTCTGCGGAAGATGAACAGGAATAGGGAGAACCAATGAGAGACTAGCTGGAGTTGTCTGGACGGGCAAATTTAACTCTCATTTCCCACCAGGAAGAGGAAATAACCAAAGGCTCAGTGTGCCGTGCCGGAACCAGATTAGAGCCTGAAGCCATCCTGCGGTGTTGCGGCCAGCTCAAAAGAAAGCGAGTTGAAGAAAGGAGCTCAGGGGCACTGTAATTCACAAACCTGCAGAGTTATAAATGACAGCTATCGTCCGAAAATATACTGAAGTAAGGCTGCCAAGAGGACTTGAAAGCGGGGCAGAATTGCAGGAAACCGATTTCAGGAGGTAGACTGGAATTGCATTGAAAGCATAGGAAAAGAGGCAGAACGTCCACAATGATGCACTTGGCCAAAAAGGGCGTATGCGTTTTTTCCTGAATATATTCAGGAAAAAACGCATACGCCCTTTTTGGCCAACCAAGCAAGCTTGCAAAGGAAATCTGCACTACAATGAAGTCTCACTTCCCCCCGGTCAAAAGGGCCATCTGAAAAAAGTGTAAAATCCAGCAAGGCAGGACAGGCCATGGAGAACTGGGAGCCTTGTTATGCTGATGGGCGGGATGTAAATTGCCAACAGACAGTCGGGAGAAGTGTATGGTGTTTCCTGAAACATCTAAAAAACAAAGCAACAGAGCCTAGGGCACTTCCACTTATGGTCCTATAGCTTAGGGAAATTAAAATCAAAAAGACACAGCCACCCCAAAGTTTGGGACGCCTCTGTTTACAAGAACCTCGTTTACAGTACAAGTTCAACATCGCAGAAAATGAAAAATGGATAAAGAAGTTGTGGTATTTACTTACAAAGCAATATCACTCAGCAATGAAATCTATGTCATCAGGCCCTTAGCAGCACAATGAGTGGATTCAGGTATGATGATTCTAACTGAAATAAGTCACACAGAAAAAGAAACATCATAAGATATCACTAATACACGGAATATAAACTTGGCTACACAGGAACTGAATTCCAAAACAGAACAGCGTCTCAAATTTAGAAAACCAACTTATGCTTGCTTAAGGGGAAAGGTGAGTTGGGGTGCTGCATAAAACCAGAGATTGAAATGAGCACAGATAAAGTTCTTTAAGCCAAATATGGAATAGACAAGAGCTACTCCTTGCTCAAGGAAATGGACTCAACACCCCATATTAAACGCCTAAGAATGTACCTGACTAGTAAGTATCTTAAAACCTATGGATTGCTATGTCTCCGAAAGAGAATCAAGCGTGTGTACAGGGGCATAAACGCAGCAGTGATAGGATTGGAGAGGTTCGGTGAGCAAATGAAGACCCTTTGAAGTCAATTTGCATGGTACCCATTACACGGGTCTCAACTCTCCAGGTTTAAGGTATTCTTCCTTCAGCTAAAACATGCATGTGGAACCCAGAGTATGATCAACCGTGTGAACGGGAGATGTGTTCAAATATGTCTCAGTTTTCCTCCCCTGGTACTCGGGTGCAACATTCCAGATTCTTTACTAACACTCTCCCGACTTGGAGAGTCAGCGCCTTTAACCTCCTGTTTGGCCCAGTTTGCAATTTCTGCGGAAGATGAACAGGAATAGGGAGAACCAATGAGAGACTAGCTGGAGTTGTCTGGACGGGCAAATTTAACTCTCATTTCCCACCAGGAAGAGGAAATAACCAAAGGCTCAGTGTGCCGTGCCGGAACCAGATTAGAGCCTGAAGCCATCCTGCGGTGTTGCGGCCAGCTCAAAAGAAAGCGAGTTGAAGAAAGGAGCTCAGGGGCACTGTAATTCACAAACCTGCAGAGTTATAAATGACAGCTATCGTCCAAAAATATACTGAAGTAAGGCTGCCAAGAGGACTTGAAAGCGGGGCAGAATTGCAGGAAACCGATTTCAGGAGGTAGACTGGAATTGCATTGAAAGCATAGGAAAAGAGGCAGAACGTCCACAATGATGCACTTGGCCAAAAAGGGCGTATGCGTTTTTTCCTGAATATATTCAGGAAAAAACGCATACGCCCTTTTTGGCCAACCAAGCAAGCTTGCAAAGGAAATCTGCACTACAATGAAGTCTCACTTCCCCCCGGTCAAAAGGGCCATCTGAAAAAAGTGTAAAATCCAGCAAGGCAGGACAGGCCATGGAGAACTGAGAGCCTTGTTATGCTGATGGGCGGGATGTAAATTGCCAACAGACAGTCGGGAGAAGTGTATGGTGTTTCCTGAAACATCTAAAAAACAAAGCAACAGAGCCTAGGGCACTTCCACTTATGATCCTATAGCTTAGGGAAATTAAAATCAAAAAGACACAGCCACCCCAAAGTTTGGGACGCCTCTGTTTACAAGAACCTCGTTTACAGTACAAGTTCAACATCGCAGAAAATGAAAAATGGATAAAGAAGTTGTGGTATTTACTTACAAAGCAATATCACTCAGCAATGAAATCTATGTCATCAGGCCCTTAGCAGCACAATGAGTGGATTCAGGTATGATGATTCTAACTGAAATAAGTCACACAGAAAAAGAAACATCATAAGATATCACTAATACACGGAATATAAACTTGGCTACACAGGAACTGAATTCCAAAACAGAACAGCGTCTCAAATTTAGAAAACCAACTTATGCTTGCTTAAAGGGAAAGGTGAGTTGGGGTGCTGCATAAAACCAGAGATTGAAATGAGCACAGATAAAGTTCTTTAAGCCAAATATGGAATAGACAAGAGCTACTCCTTGCTCAAGGAAATGGACTCAACACCCCATATTAAACGCCTAAGAATGTACCTGACTAGTAAGTATCTTAAAACCTATGGATTGCTATGTCTCCGAAAGAGAATCAAGCGTGTGTACAGGGGCATAAACGCAGCAGTGACAGGATTGGAGAGGTTCGGTGAGCAAATGAAGACCCTTTGAAGTCAATTTGCATGGTACCCATTACACGGGTCTCAACTCTCCAGGTTTAAGGTATTCTTCCTTCAGCTAAAACATGCATGTGGAACCCAGAGTATGATCAACCGTGTGAACGGGAGATGTGTTCAAATATGTCTCAGTTTTCCTCCCCTGGTACTCGGGTGCAACATTCCAGATTCTTTACTAACACTCTCCCGACTTGGAGAGTCAGCGCCTTTAACCTCCTGTTTGGCCCAGTTTGCAATTTCTGCGGAAGATGAACAGGAATAGGGAGAACCAATGAGAGACTAGCTGGAGTTGTCTGGACGGGCAAATTTAACTCTCATTTCCCACCAGGAAGAGGAAATAACCAAAGGCTCAGTGTGCCGTGCCGGAACCAGATTAGAGCCTGAAGCCATCCTGCGGTGTTGCGGCCAGCTCAAAAGAAAGCGAGTTGAAGAAAGGAGCTCAGGGGCACTGTAATTCACAAACCTGCAGAGTTATAAATGACAGCTATCGTCCAAAAATATACTGAAGTAAGGCTGCCAAGAGGACTTGAAAGCGGGGCAGAATTGCAGGAAACCGATTTCAGGAGGTAGACTGGAATTGCATTGAAAGCATAGGAAAAGAGGCAGAACGTCCACAATGATGCACTTGGCCAAAAAGGGCATATGCGTTTTTTCCTGAATATATTCAGGAAAAAACGCATACGCACTTTTTGGCCAACCAAGCAAGCTTGCAAAGGAAATCTGCACTACAATGAAGTCTCACTTCCCCCCAGTCAAAAGGGCCATCTGAAAAAAGTGTAAAATCCAGCAAGGCAGGACAGGCCATGGAGAACTGGGAGCCTTGTTATGCTGATGGGCGGGATGTAAATTGCCAACAGACACTCGGGAGAAGTGTATGGTGTTTCCTGAAACATCTAAAAAACAAAGCAACAGAGCCTAGGGCACTTCCACTTATGGTCCTATAGCTTAGGGAAATTAAAATCAAAAAGACACACCCACCCCAAAGTTTGGAACGGCTCTGTTTACAAGAACCTCATTTACAGTACAAGTTCAACATTGCAGAAAGTGAAAAATGGATAAAGAACTTTTGGTATTTACTTACAAAGCAATATCACTCAGCAATGAAATCTATGTCATCAGGCCCTTAGCAGCACAATGAGTGGATTCAGGTATGATGATTCTAACTGAAATAAGTCACACAGAAAAAGAAACATCATAAGATATCAGTAATACACGGAATGTAAACTTGGCTACACAGGAACTGAATTCCAAAACAGAACAGGGTCTCAAATTTAGAAAACCAACTTATGCTTGCTTAAGGGGAAAGGTGAGTTGGGGTGCTGCATAAAACCAGAGATTGAAATGAGCACAGATAAAGTTCCTTAAGCCAAATATGGAATAGACAAGAGCTACTCCTTGCTCAACGAAATGGACTCAACACCGCATATTAAACGCCTAAGAATGTACCTGACTAGTAAGTATCTTAAAACCTATGGATTGCTATATCTCCGAAAGAGAATCAAGCATGTGTACAGGGGCATAAACGCAGCAGTGATAGGATTGGAGAGGTTCGGTGAGCAAATGAAGACCCTTTGATGTCATATTGCATGGTACCCATTCCACGGGTTTCAACTAGCCAGGTTTAAGGTATTCTTCCTTCAGCTAAAACATGCATGTGGAACCCAGAGTATGATCAACCATGTGATCGGGAGACGTGTTCAAATATGTCTCAGTTTTCGTACCCTGGTACTCGGGTGCAACATTCCAGACGCTTTACTAACACTCTCCCGACTTGGAGAGTCAGTCCCTTTAACCTCCTGTTTAGCCCAGTTTGCAATTTCTGCGGAAGATGAACAGGAATAGCGAGAACCAATGAGAGACTAGCTGGAGGTGTCTGGACGGGCAAATTTAACTCTCATTTCCCACCAGGAAGAGGAATTAACCAAAGGCTCAGCGTGCCGTGCTGGAACAAGATTAGGGCCTGAAGCCATCCTGCGGTGTTGCGGCCAGCTCAAAAGAAAGCGAGTTGAAGAAAGGAGCTCAGGGGCACTGTAATTCACAAACCTGCAGAGTTATAAATGACAGCTATCGTCCAAAAATATACTGAAGTAAGGCTGCCAAGAGGACTTGAAAGCGGGGCAGAATTGCAGGAAACCGATTTCAGGAGGTAGACTGGAATTGCATTGAAAGCATAGGAAAAGAGGCAGAACGTCCACAATGATGCACTTGGCCAAAAAGGGCGTATGCGTTTTTTCCTGAATATATTCAGGGAAAAACGCATACGCCCTTTTTGGCCAACCAAGCAAGCTTGCAAAGGAAATCTGCACTACAATGAAGTCTCACTTCCCCCCGGTCAAAAGGGCCATCTGAAAAAAGTGTAAAATCCTGCAAGGCAGGACAGGCCATGGAGAACTGGGAGCCTTGTTATGCTGCTGGGCGGGATGTAAATTGCCAACAGACACTCGGGAGAAGTGTATGGTGTTTCCTGAAACATCTAAAAAACAAAGCAACAGAGCCTAGGGCACTTCCACTTATGGTCCTATAGCTTAGGGAAATTAAAATCAAAAAGACACAGCCACCCCAAAGTTTGGGACGCCTCTGTTTACAAGAACCTCGTTTACAGTACAAGTTCAACATCGCAGAAAATGAAAAATGGATAAAGAAGTTGTGGTATTTACTTACAAAGCAATATCACTCAGCAATGAAATCTATGTCATCAGGCCCTTAGCAGCACAATGAGTGGATTCAGGTATGATGATTCTAACTGAAATAAGTCACACAGAAAAAGAAACATCATAAGATATCACTAATACACGGAATATAAACTTGGCTACACAGGAACTGAATTCCAAAACAGAACAGCGTCTCAAATTTAGAAAACCAACTTATGCTTGCTTAAGGGGAAAGGTGAGTTGGGGTGCTGTATAAAACCAGAGATTGAAATGAGCACAGATAAAGTTCTTTAAGCCAAATATGGAATAGACAAGAGCTACTCCTTGCTCAAGGAAATGGACTCAACACCCCATATTAAACGCCTAAGAATGTACCTGACTAGTAAGTATCTTAAAACCTATGGATTGCTATGTCTCCGAAAGAGAATCAAGCGTGTGTACAGGGGCATAAACGCAGCAGTGATAGGATTGGAGAGGTTCGGTGAGCAAATGAAGACCCTTTGAAGTCAATTTGCATGGTACCCATTACACGGGTCTCAACTCTCCAGGTTTAAGGTATTCTTCCTTCAGCTAAAACATGCATGTGGAACCCAGAGTATGATCAACCGTGTGAACGGGAGATGTGTTCAAATATGTCTCAGTTTTCCTCCCCTGGTACTCGGGTGCAACATTCCAGATTCTTTACTAACACTCTCCCGACTTGGAGAGTCAGCGCCTTTAACCTCCTGTTTGGCCCAGTTTGCAATTTCTGCGGAAGATGAACAGGAATAGGGAGAACCAATGAGAGACTAGCTGGAGTTGTCTGGACGGGCAAATTTAACTCTCATTTCCCACCAGGAAGAGGAAATAATCAAAGGCTCAGTGTGCCGTGCCGGAACCAGATTAGAGCCTGAAGCCATCCTGCGGTGTTGCGGCCAGCTCAAAAGAAAGCGAGTTGAAGAAAGGAGCTCAGGGGCACTGTAATTCACAAACCTGCAGAGTTATAAATGACAGCTATCGTCCAAAAATATACTGAAGTAAGGCTGCCAAGAGGACTTGAAAGCGGGGCAGAATTGCAGGAAACCGATTTCAGGAGGTAGACTGGAATTGCATTGAAAGCATAGGAAAAGAGGCAGAACGTCCACAATGATGCACTTGGCCAAAAAGGGCGTATGCGTTTTTTCCTGAATATATTCAGGAAAAAACGCATACGCCCTTTTTGGCCAACCAAGCAAGCTTGCAAAGGAAATCTGCACTACAATGAAGTCTCACTTCCCCCCGGTCAAAAGGGCCATCTGAAAAAAGTGTAAAATCCAGCAAGGCAGGACAGGCCATGGAGAACTGGGAGCCTTGTTATGCTGATGGGCGGGATGTAAATTGCCAACAGACAGTCGGGAGAAGTGTATGGTGTTTCCTGAAACATCTAAAAAACAAAGCAACAGAGCCTAGGGCACTTCCACTTATGGTCCTATAGCTTAGGGAAATTAAAATCAAAAAGACACAGCCACCCCAAAGTTTGGGACGCCTCTGTTTACAAGAACCTCGTTTACAGTACAAGTTCAACATCGCAGAAAATGAAAAATGGATAAAGAAGTTGTGGTATTTACTTACAAAGCAATATCACTCAGCAATGAAATCTATGTCATCAGGCCCTTAGCAGCACAATGAGTGGATTCAGGTATGATGATTCTAACTGAAATAAGTCACACAGAAAAAGAAACATCATAAGATATCACTAATACACGGAATATAAACTTGGCTACACAGGAACTGAATTCCAAAACAGAACAGCGTCTCAAATTTAGAAAACCAACTTATGCTTGCTTAAGGGGAAAGGTGAGTTGGGGTGCTGCATAAAACCAGAGATTGAAATGAGCACAGATAAAGTTCTTTAAGCCAAATATGGAATAGACAAGAGCTACTCCTTGCTCAAGGAAATGGACTCAACACCCCATATTAAACGCCTAAGAATGTACCTGACTAGTAAGTATCTTAAAACCTATGGATTGCTATGTCTCCGAAAGAGAATCAAGCGTGTGTACAGGGGCATAAACGCAGCAGTGATAGGATTGGAGAGGTTCGGTGAGCAAATGAAGACCCTTTGAAGTCAATTTGCATGGTACCCATTACACGGGTCTCAACTCTCCAGGTTTAAGGTATTCTTCCTTCAGCTAAAACATGCATGTGGAACCCAGAGTATGATCAACCGTGTGAACGGGAGATGTGTTCAAATATGTCTCAGTTTTCCTCCCCTGGTACTCGGGTGCAACATTCCAGATTCTTTACTAACACTCTCCCGACTTGGAGAGTCAGCGCCTTTAACCTCCTGTTTGGCCCAGTTTGCAATTTCTGCGGAAGATGAACAGGAATAGGGAGAACCAATGAGAGACTAGCTGGAGTTGTCTGGACGGGCAAATTTAACTCTCATTTCCCACCAGGAAGAGGAAATAACCAAAGGCTCAGTGTGCCGTGCCGGAACCAGATTAGAGCCTGAAGCCATCCTGCGGTGTTGCGGCCAGCTCAAAAGAAAGCGAGTTGAAGAAAGGAGCTCGGGGCACTGTAATTCACAAACCTGCAGAGTTATAAATGACAGCTATCGTCCAAAAATATACTGAAGTAAGGCTGCCAAGAGGACTTGAAAGCGGGGCAGAATTGCAGGAAACCGATTTCAGGAGGTAGACTGGAATTGCATTGAAAGCATAGGAAAAGAGGCAGAACGTCCACAATGATGCACTTGGCCAAAAAGGGCGTATGCGTTTTTTCCTGAATATATTCAGGAAAAAACGCATACGCCCTTTTTGGCCAACTAAGCAAGCTTGCAAAGGAAATCTGCACTACAATGAAGTCTCACTTCCCCCCGGTCAAAAGGGCCATCTGAAAAAAGTGTAAAATCCAGCAAGGCAGGACAGGCCATGGAGAACTGGGAGCCTTGTTATGCTGATGGGCGGGATGTAAATTGCCAACAGACAGTCGGGAGAAGTGTATGGTGTTTCCTGAAACATCTAAAAAACAAAGCAACAGAGCCTAGGGCACTTCCACTTATGGTCCTATAGCTTAGGGAAATTAAAATCAAAAAGACACAGCCACCCCAAAGTTTGGGACGCCTCTGTTTACAAGAACCTCGTTTACAGTACAAGTTCAACATCGCAGAAAATGAAAAATGGATAAAGAAGTTGTGGTATTTACTTACAAAGCAATATCACTCAGCAATGAAATCTATGTCATCAGGCCCTTAGCAGCACAATGAGTGGATTCAGGTATGATGATTCTAACTGAAATAAGTCACACAGAAAAAGAAACATCATAAGATATCACTAATACACGGAATATAAACTTGGCTACACAGGAACTGAATTCCAAAACAGAACAGCGTCTCAAATTTAGAAAACCAACTTATGCTTGCTTAAAGGGAAAGGTGAGTTGGGGTGCTGCATAAAACCAGAGATTGAAATGAGCACAGATAAAGTTCTTTAAGCCAAATATGGAATAGACAAGAGCTACTCCTTGCTCAAGGAAATGGACTCAACACCCCATATTAAACGCCTAAGAATGTACCTGACTAGTAAGTATCTTAAAACCTATGGATTGCTATGTCTCCGAAAGAGAATCAAGCGTGTGTACAGGGGCATAAACGCAGCAGTGACAGGATTGGAGAGGTTCGGTGAGCAAATGAAGACCCTTTGAAGTCAATTTGCATGGTACCCATTACACGGGTCTCAACTCTCCAGGTTTAAGGTATTCTTCCTTCAGCTAAAACATGCATGTGGAACCCAGAGTATGATCAACCGTGTGAACGGGAGATGTGTTCAAATATGTCTCAGTTTTCCTCCCCTGGTACTCGGGTGCAACATTCCAGATTCTTTACTAACACTCTCCCGACTTGGAGAGTCAGCGCCTTTAACCTCCTGTTTGGCCCAGTTTGCAATTTCTGCGGAAGATGAACAGGAATAGGGAGAACCAATGAGAGACTAGCTGGAGTTGTCTGGACGGGCAAATTTAACTCTCATTTCCCACCAGGAAGAGGAAATAACCAAAGGCTCAGTGTGCCGTGCCGGAACCAGATTAGAGCCTGAAGCCATCCTGCGGTGTTGCGGCCAGCTCAAAAGAAAGCGAGTTGAAGAAAGGAGCTCAGGGGCACTGTAATTCACAAACCTGCAGAGTTATAAATGACAGCTATCGTCCAAAAATATACTGAAGTAAGGCTGCCAAGAGGACTTGAAAGCGGGGCAGAATTGCAGGAAACCGATTTCAGGAGGTAGACTGGAATTGCATTGAAAGCATAGGAAAAGAGGCAGAACGTCCACAATGATGCACTTGGCCAAAAAGGGCGTATGCGTTTTTTCCTGAATATATTCAGGAAAAAACGCATACGCCCTTTTTGGCCAACCAAGCAAGCTTGCAAAGGAAATCTGCACTACAATGAAGTCTCACTTCCCCCCGGTCAAAAGGGCCATCTGAAAAAAGTGTAAAATCCAGCAAGGCAGGACAGGCCATGGAGAACTGGGAGCCTTGTTATGCTGATGGGCGGGATGTAAATTGCCAACAGACAGTCGGGAGAAGTGTATGGTGTTTCCTGAAACATCTAAAAAACAAAGCAACAGAGCCTAGGGCACTTCCACTTATGGTCCTATAGCTTAGGGAAATTAAAATCAAAAAGACACAGCCACCCCAAAGTTTGGGACGCCTCTGTTTACAAGAACCTCGTTTACAGTACAAGTTCAACATCGCAGAAAATGAAAAATGGATAAAGAAGTTGTGGTATTTACTTACAAAGCAATATCACTCAGCAATGAAATCTATGTCATCAGGCCCTTAGCAGCACAATGAGTGGATTCAGGTATGATGATTCTAACTGAAATAAGTCACACAGAAAAAGAAACATCATAAGATATCACTAATACACGGAATATAAACTTGGCTACACAGGAACTGAATTCCAAAACAGAACAGCGTCTCAAATTTAGAAAACCAACTTATGCTTGCTTAAGGGGAAAGGTGAGTTGGGGTGCTGCATAAAACCAGAGATTGAAATGAGCACAGATAAAGTTCTTTAAGCCAAATATGGAATAGACAAGAGCTACTCCTTGCTCAAGGAAATGGACTCAACACCCCATATTAATTCCTAAGAATGTACCTGACTAGTAAGTATCTTAAAACCTATGGATTGCTATGTCTCCGAAAGAGAATCAAGCGTGTGTACAGGGGCATAAACGCAGCAGTGATAGGATTGGAGAGGTTCGGTGAGCAAATGAAGACCCTTTGAAGTCAATTTGCATGGTACCCATTACACGGGTCTCAACTCTCCAGGTTTAAGGTATTCTTCCTTCAGCTAAAACATGCATGTGGAACCCAGAGTATGATCAACCGTGTGAACGGGAGATGTGTTCAAATATGTCTCAGTTTTCCTCCCCTGGTACTCGGGTGCAACATTCCAGATTCTTTACTAACACTCTCCCGACTTGGAGAGTCAGCGCCTTTAACCTCCTGTTTGGACCAGTTTGCAATTTCTGCGGAAGATGAACAGGAATAGGGAGAACCAATGAGAGACTAGCTGGAGTTGTCTGGACGGGCAAATTTAACTCTCATTTCCCACCAGGAAGAGGAAATAACCAAAGGCTCAGTGTGCCGTGCCGGAACCAGATTAGAGCCTGAAGCCATCCTGCGGTGTTGCGGCCAGCTCAAAAGAAAGCGAGTTGAAGAAAGGAGCTCAGGGGCACTGTAATTCACAAACCTGCAGAGTTATAAATGACAGCTATCGTCCAAAAATATACTGAAGTAAGGCTGCCAAGAGGACTTGAAAGCGGGGCAGAATTGCAGGAAACCGATTTCAGGAGGTAGACTGGAATTGCATTGAAAGCATAGGAAAAGAGGCAGAACGTCCACAATGATGCACTTGGCCAAAAAGGGCGTATGCGTTTTTTCCTGAATATATTCAGGAAAAAACGCATACGCCCTTTTTGGCCAACCAAGCAAGCTTGCAATGAAATCTGCACTACAATGAAGTCTCACTTCCACCCGGTCAAAAGGGCCATCTGAAAAAAGTGTAAAATCCAGCAAGGCAGGACAGGCCATGGAGAACTGGGAGCCTTGTTATGCTGATGGGCGGGATGTAAATTGCCAACAGACAGTCGGGAGAAGTGTATGGTGTTTCCTGAAACATCTAAAAAACAAAGCAACAGAGCCTAGGGCACTTCCACTTATGGTCCTATAGCTTAGGGAAATTAAAATCAAAAAGACACACCCACCCCAAAGTTTGGAACGGCTCTGTTTACAAGAACCTCGTTTACAGTACAAGTTCAACATCGCAGAAAGTGAAAAATGGATAAAGAACTTTTGGTATTTACTTACAAAGCAATATCACTCAGCAATGAAATCTATGTCATCAGGCCCTTAGCAGCACAATGAGTGGATTCAGGTATGATGATTCTAACTGAAATAAGTCACACAGAAAAAGAAACATCATAAGATATCAGTAATACACGGAATGTAAACTTGGCTACACAGGAACTGAATTCCAAAACAGAACAGGGTCTCAAATTTAGAAAACCAACTTATGCTTGCTTAAGGGGAAAGGTGAGTTGGGGTGCTGCATAAAACCAGAGATTGAAATGAGCACAGATAAAGTTCCTTAAGCCAAATATGGAATAGACAAGAGCTACTCCTTGCTCAACGAAATGGACTCAACACCGCATATTAAACGCCTAAGAATGTACCTGACTAGTAAGTATCTTAAAACCTATGGATTGCTATATCTCCGAAAGAGAATCAAGCATGTGTACAGGGGCATAAACGCAGCAGTGATAGGATTGGAGAGGTTCGGTGAGCAAATGAAGACCCTTTGATGTCATATTGCATGGTACCCATTCCACGGGTTTCAACTAGCCAGGTTTAAGGTATTCTTCCTTCAGCTAAAACATGCATGTGGAACCCAGAGTATGATCAACCATGTGATCGGGAGACGTGTTCAAATATGTCTCAGTTTTCGTACCCTGGTACTCGGGTGCAACATTCCAGACGCTTTACTAACACTCTCCCGACTTGGAGAGTCAGTCCCTTTAACCTCCTGTTTAGCCCAGTTTGCAATTTCTGCGGAAGATGAACAGGAATAGCGAGAACCAATGAGAGACTAGCTGGAGGTGTCTGGACGGGCAAATTTAACTCTCATTTCCCACCAGGAAGAGGAATTAACCAAAGGCTCAGCGTGCCGTGCTGGAACAAGATTAGGGCCTGAAGCCATCCTGCGGTGTTGCGGCCAGCTCAAAAGAAAGCGAGTTGAAGAAAGGAGCTCAGGGGCACTGTAATTCACAAACCTGCAGAGTTATAAATGACAGCTATCGTCCAAAAATATACTGAAGTAAGGCTGCCAAGAGGACTTGAAAGCGGGGCAGAATTGCAGGAAACCGATTTCAGGAGGTAGACTGGAATTGCATTGAAAGCATAGGAAAAGAGGCAGAACGTCCACAATGATGCACTTGGCCAAAAAGGGCGTATGCGTTTTTTCCTGAATATATTCAGGAAAAAACGCATACGCCCTTTTTGGCCAACCAAGCAAGCTTGCAAAGGAAATCTGCACTACAATGAAGTCTCACTTCCCCCCGGTCAAAAGGGCCATCTGAAAAAAGTGTAAAATCCAGCAAGGCAGGACAGGCCATGGAGAACTGGGAGCCTTGTTATGCTGATGGGCGGGATGTAAATTGCCAACAGACAGTAGGGAGAAGTGTATGGTGTTTCCTGAAACATCTAAAAAACAAAGCAACAGAGCCTAGGGCACTTCCACTTATGGTCCTATAGCTTAGGGAAATTAAAATCAAAAAGACACAGCCACCCCAAAGTTTGGGACGCCTCTGTTTACAAGAACCTCGTTTACAGTACAAGTTCAACATCGCAGAAAATGAAAAATGGATAAAGAAGTTGTGGTATTTACTTACAAAGCAATATCACTCAGCAATGAAATCTATGTCATCAGGCCCTTAGCAGCACAATGAGTGGATTCAGGTATGATGATTCTAACTGAAATAAGTCACACAGAAAAAGAAACATCATAAGATATCACTAATACACGGAATATAAACTTGGCTACACAGGAACTGAATTCCAAAACAGAACAGCGTCTCAAATTTAGAAAACCAACTTATGCTTGCTTAAGGGGAAAGGTGAGTTGGGGTGCTGCATAAAACCAGAGATTGAAATGAGCACAGATAAAGTTCTTTAAGCCAAATATGGAATAGACAAGAGCTACTCCTTGCTCAAGGAAATGGACTCAACACCCCATATTAAACGCCTAAGAATGTACCTGACTAGTAAGTATCTTAAAACCTATGGATTGCTATGTCTCCGAAAGAGAATCAAGCGTGTGTACAGGGGCATAAACGCAGCAGTGATAGGATTGGAGAGGTTCGGTGAGCAAATGAAGACCCTTTGAAGTCAATTTGCATGGTACCCATTACACGGGTCTCAACTCTCCAGGTTTAAGGTATTCTTCCTTCAGCTAAAACATGCATGTGGAACCCAGAGTATGATCAACCGTGTGAACGGGAGATGTGTTCAAATATGTCTCAGTTTTCCTCCCCTGGTACTCGGGTGCAACATTCCAGATTCTTTACTAACACTCTCCCGACTTGGAGAGTCAGCGCCTTTAACCTCCTGTTTGGCCCAGTTTGCAATTTCTGCGGAAGATGAACAGGAATAGGGAGAACCAATGAGAGACTAGCTGGAGTTGTCTGGACGGGCAAATTTAACTCTCATTTCCCACCAGGAAGAGGAAATAACCAAAGGCTCAGTGTGCCGTGCCGGAACCAGATTAGAGCCTGAAGCCATCCTGCGGTGTTGCGGCCAGCTCAAAAGAAAGCGAGTTGAAGAAAGGAGCTCAGGGGCACTGTAATTCACAAACCTGCAGAGTTATAAATGACAGCTATCGTCCAAAAATATACTGAAGTAAGGCTGCCAAGAGGACTTGAAAGCGGGGCAGAATTGCAGGAAACCGATTTCAGGAGGTAGACTGGAATTGCATTGAAAGCATAGGAAAAGAGGCAGAACGTCCACAATGATGCACTTGGCCAAAAAGGGCGTATGCGTTTTTTCCTGAATATATTCAGGAAAAAACGCATACGCCCTTTTTGGCCAACCAAGCAAGCTTGCAAAGGAAATCTGCACTACAATGAAGTCTCACTTCCCCCCGGTCAAAAGGGCCATCTGAAAAAAGTGTAAAATCCAGCAAGGCAGGACAGGCCATGGAGAACTGGGAGCCTTGTTATGCTGATGGGCGTGATGTAAATTGCCAACAGACAGTTGGGAGAAGTGTATGGTGTTTCCTGAAACATCTAAAAAACAAAGCAACAGAGCCTAGGGCACTTCCACTTATGGTCCTATAGCTTAGGGAAATTAAAATCAAAAAGACACAGCCACCCCAAAGTTTGGGACGCCTCTGTTTACAAGAACCTCGTTTACAGTACAAGTTCAACATCGCAGAAAATGAAAAATGGATAAAGAAGTTGTGGTATTTACTTACAAAGCAATATCACTCAGCAATGAAATCTATGTCATCAGGCCCTTAGCAGCACAATGAGTGGATTCAGGTATGATGATTCTAACTGAAATAAGTCACACAGAAAAAGAAACATCATAAGATATCACTAATACACGGAATATAAACTTGGCTACACAGGAACTGAATTCCAAAACGGAACAGCGTCTCAAATTTAGAAAACCAACTTATGCTTGCTTAAAGGGAAAGGTGAGTTGGGGTGCTGCATAAAACCAGAGATTGAAATGAGCACAGATAAAGTTCTTTAAGCCAAATATGGAATAGACAAGAGCTACTCCTTGCTCAAGGAAATGGACTCAACACCCCATATTAAACGCCTAAGAATGTACCTGACTAGTAAGTATCTTAAAACCTATGGATTGCTATGTCTCCGAAAGAGAATCAAGCGTGTGTACAGGGGCATAAACGCAGCAGTGATAGGATTGGAGAGGTTCGGTGAGCAAATGAAGACCCTTTGAAGTCAATTTGCATGGTACCCATTACACGGGTCTCAACTCTCCAGGTTTAAGGTATTCTTCCTTCAGCTAAAACATGCATGTGGAACCCAGAGTATGATCAACCGTGTGAACGGGAGATGTGTTCAAATATGTCTCAGTTTTCCTCCCCTGGTACTCGGGTGCAACATTCCAGATTCTTTACTAACACTCTCCCGACTTGGAGAGTCAGCGCCTTTAACCTCCTGTTTGGCCCAGTTTGCAATTTCTGCGGAAGATGAACAGGAATAGGGAGAACCAATGAGAGACTAGCTGGAGTTGTCTGGACGGGCAAATTTAACTCTCATTTCCCACCAGGAAGAGGAAATAACCAAAGGCTCAGTGTGCCGTGCCGGAACCAGATTAGAGCCTGAAGCCATCCTGCGGTGTTGCGGCCAGCTCAAAAGAAAGCGAGTTGAAGAAAGGAGCTCAGGGGCACTGTAATTCACAAACCTGCAGAGTTATAAATGACAGCTATCGTCCAAAAATATACTGAAGTAAGGATGCCAAGAGGACTTGAAAGCGGGGCAGAATTGCAGGAAACCGATTTCAGGAGGTAGACTGGAATTGCATTGAAAGCATAGGAAAAGAGGCAGAACGTCCACAATGATGCACTTGGCCAAAAAGGGCATATGCGTTTTTTCCTGAATATATTCAGGAAAAAACGCATACGCACTTTTTGGCCAACCAAGCAAGCTTGCAAAGGAAATCTGCACTACAATGAAGTCTCACTTCCCCCCGGTCAAAAGGGCCATCTGAAAAAAGTGTAAAATCCAGCAAGGCAGGACAGGCCATGGAGAACTGGGAGCCTTGTTATGCTGATGGGCGGGATGTAAATTGCCAACAGACACTCGGGAGAAGTGTATGGTGTTTCCTGAAACATCTAAAAAACAAAGCAACAGAGCCTATGGCACTTCCACTTATGGTCCTATAGCTTAGGGAAATTAAAATCAAAAAGACACACCCACCCCAAAGTTTGGAACGGCTCTGTTTACAAGAACCTCGTTTACAGTACAAGTTCAACATCGCAGAAAGTGAAAAATGGATAAAGAACTTTTGGTATTTACTTACAAAGCAATATCACTCAGCAATGAAATCTATGTCATCAGGCCCTTAGCAGCACAATGAGTGGATTCAGGTATGATGATTCTAACTGAAATAAGTCACACAGAAAAAGAAACATCATAAGATATCAGTAATACACGGAATGTAAACTTGGCTACACAGGAACTGAATTCCAAAACAGAACAGGGTCTCAAATTTAGAAAACCAACTTATGCTTGCTTAAGGGGAAAGGTGAGTTGGGGTGCTGCATAAAACCAGAGATTGAAATGAGCACAGATAAAGTTCCTTAAGCCAAATATGGAATAGACAAGAGCTACTCCTTGCTCAACGAAATGGACTCAACACCGCATATTAAACGCCTAAGAATGTACCTGACTAGTAAGTATCTTAAAACCTATGGATTGCTATATCTCCGAAAGAGAATCAAGCATGTGTACAGGGGCATAAACGCAGCAGTGATAGGATTGGAGAGGTTCGGTGAGCAAATGAAGACCCTTTGATGTCATATTGCATGGTACCCATTCCACGGGTTTCAACTAGCCAGGTTTAAGGTATTCTTCCTTCAGCTAAAACATGCATGTGGAACCCAGAGTATGATCAACCATGTGATCGGGAGACGTGTTCAAATATGTCTCAGTTTTCGTACCCTGGTACTCGGGTGCAACATTCCAGACGCTTTACTAACACTCTCCCGACTTGGAGAGTCAGTCCCTTTAACCTCCTGTTTAGCCCAGTTTGCAATTTCTGCGGAAGATGAACAGGAATAGCGAGAACCAATGAGAGACTAGCTGGAGGTGTCTGGACGGGCAAATTTAACTCTCATTTCCCACCAGGAAGAGGAATTAACCAAAGGCTCAGCGTGCCGTGCTGGAACAAGATTAGGGCCTGAAGCCATCCTGCGGTGTTGCGGCCAGCTCAAAAGAAAGCGAGTTGAAGAAAGGAGCTCAGGGGCACTGTAATTCACAAACCTGCAGAGTTATAAATGACAGCTATCGTCCAAAAATATACTGAAGTAAGGCTGCCAAGAGGACTTGAAAGCGGGGCAGAATTGCAGGAAACCGATTTCAGGAGGTAGACTGGAATTGCATTGAAAGCATAGGAAAAGAGGCAGAACGTCCACAATGATGCACTTGGCCAAAAAGGGCGTATGCGTTTTTTCCTGAATATATTCAGGGAAAAACGCATACGCCCTTTTTGGCCAACCAAGCAAGCTTGCAAAGGAAATCTGCACTACAATGAAGTCTCACTTCCCCCCGGTCAAAAGGGCCATCTGAAAAAAGTGTAAAATCCTGCAAGGCAGGACAGGCCATGGAGAACTGAGAGCCTTGTTATGCTGCTGGGCGGGATGTAAATTGCCAACAGACACTCGGGAGAAGTGTATGGTGTTTCCTGAAACATCTAAAAAACAAAGCAACAGAGCCTAGGGCACTTCCACTTATGGTCCTATAGCTTAGGGAAATTAAAATAAAAAAGACACAGCCACCCCAAAGTTTGGGACGCCTCTGTTTACAAGAACCTCGTTTACAGTACAAGTTCAACATCGCAGAAAATGAAAAATGGATAAAGAAGTTGTGGTATTTACTTACAAAGCAATATCACTCAGCAATGAAATCTATGTCATCAGGCCCTTAGCAGCACAATGAGTGGATTCAGGTATGATGATTCTAACTGAAATAAGTCACACAGAAAAAGAAACATCATAAGATATCACTAATACACGGAATATAAACTTGGCTACACAGGAACTGAATTCCAAAACAGAACAGCGTCTCAAATTTAGAAAACCAACTTATGCTTGCTTAAGGGGAAAGGTGAGTTGGGGTGCTGTATAAAACCAGAGATTGAAATGAGCACAGATAAAGTTCTTTAAGCCAAATATGGAATAGACAAGAGCTACTCCTTGCTCAAGGAAATGGACTCAACACCCCATATTAAACGCCTAAGAATGTACCTGACTAGTAAGTATCTTAAAACCTATGGATTGCTATGTCTCCGAAAGAGAATCAAGCGTGTGTACAGGGGCATAAACGCAGCAGTGATAGGATTGGAGAGGTTCGGTGAGCAAATGAAGACCCTTTGAAGTCAATTTGCATGGTACCCATTACACGGGTCTCAACTCTCCAGGTTTAAGGTATTCTTCCTTCAGCTAAAACATGCATGTGGAACCCACAGTATGATCAACCGTGTGAACGGGAGATGTGTTCAAATATGTCTCAGTTTTCCTCCCCTGGTACTCGGGTGCAACATTCCAGATTCTTTACTAACACTCTCCCGACTTGGAGAGTCAGCGCCTTTAACCTCCTGTTTGGCCCAGTTTGCAATTTCTGCGGAAGATGAACAGGAATAGGGAGAACCAATGAGAGACTAGCTGGAGTTGTCTGGACGGGCAAATTTAACTCTCATTTCCCACCAGGAAGAGGAAATAACCAAAGGCTCAGTGTGCCGTGCCGGAACCAGATTAGAGCCTGAAGCCATCCTGCGGTGTTGCGGCCAGCTCAAAAGAAAGCGAGTTGAAGAAAGGAGCTCAGGGGCACTGTAATTCACAAACCTGCAGTGTTATAAATGACAGCTATCGTCCAAAAATATACTGAAGTAAGGCTGCCAAGAGGACTTGAAAGCGGGGCAGAATTGCAGGAAACCGATTTCAGGAGGTAGACTGGAATTGCATTGAAAGCATAGGAAAAGAGGCAGAACGTCCACAATGATGCACTTGGCCAAAAAGGGCGTATGCGTTTTTTCCTGAATATATTCAGGAAAAAACGCATATGCACTTTTTGGCCAACCAAGCAAGCTTGCAAAGGAAATCTGCACTACAATGAAGTCTCACTTCCCCCCGGTCAAAAGGGCCATCTGAAAAAAGTGTAAAATCCAGCAAGGCAGGACAGGCCATGGAGAACTGGGAGCCTTGTTATGCTGATGGGCGGGATGTAAATTGCCAACAGACAGTCGGGAGAAGTGTATGGTGTTTCCTGAAACATCTAAAAAACAAAGCAACAGAGCCTAGGGCACTTCCACTTATGGTCCTATAGCTTAGGGAAATTAAAATCAAAAAGACACACCCACCCCAAAGTTTGGAACGGCTCTGTTTACAAGCACCTCGTTTACAGTACAAGTTCAACATCGCAGAAAGTGAAAAATGGATAAAGAACTTTTGGTATTTACTTACAAAGCAATATCACTCAGCAATGAAATCTATGTCATCAGGCCCTTAGCAGCACAATGAGTGGATTCAGGTATGATGATTCTAACTGAAATAAGTCACACAGAAAAAGAAACATCATAAGATATCAGTAATACACGGAATGTAAACTTGGCTACACAGGAACTGAATTCCAAAACAGAACAGGGTCTCAAATTTAGAAAACCAACTTATGCTTGCTTAAGGGGAAAGGTGAGTTGGGGTGCTGCATAAAACCAGAGATTGAAATGAGCACAGATAAAGTTCCTTAAGCCAAATATGGAATAGACAAGAGCTACTCCTTGCTCAACGAAATGGACTCAACACCGCATATTAAACGCCTAAGAATGTACCTGACTAGTAAGTATCTTAAAACCTATGGATTGCTATATCTCCGAAAGAGAATCAAGCATGTGTACAGGGGCATAAACGCAGCAGTGATAGGATTGGAGAGGTTCGGTGAGCAAATGAAGACCCTTTGATGTCATATTGCATGGTACCCATTCCACGGGTTTCAACTAGCCAGGTTTAAGGTATTCTTCCTTCAGCTAAAACATGCATGTGGAACCCAGAGTATGATCAACCATGTGATCGGGAGACGTGTTCAAATATGTCTCAGTTTTCGTACCCTGGTACTCGGGTGCAACATTCCAGACGCTTTACTAACACTCTCCCGACTTGGAGAGTCAGTCCCTTTAACCTCCTGTTTAGCCCAGTTTGCAATTTCTGCGGAAGATGAACAGGAATAGCGAGAACCAATGAGAGACTAGCTGGAGGTGTCTGGACGGGCAAATTTAACTCTCATTTCCCACCAGGAAGAGGAGTTAACCAAAGGCTCAGCGTGCCGTGCTGGAACAAGATTAGGGCCTGAAGCCATCCTGCGGTGTTGCGGCCAGCTCAAAAGAAAGCGAGTTGAAGAAAGGAGCTCAGGGGCACTGTAATTCACAAACCTGCAGAGTTATAAATGACAGCTATCGTCCAAAAATATACTGAAGTAAGGCTGCCAAGAGGACTTGAAAGCGGGGCAGAATTGCAGGAAACCGATTTCAGGAGGTAGACTGGAATTGCATTGAAAGCATAGGAAAAGAGGCAGAACGTCCACAATGATGCACTTGGCCAAAAAGGGCGTATGCGTTTTTTCCTGAATATATTCAGGGAAAAACGCATACGCCCTTTTTGGCCAACCAAGCAAGCTTGCAAAGGAAATCTGCACTACAATGAAGTCTCACTTCCCCCCGGTCAAAAGGGCCATCTGAAAAAAGTGTAAAATCCTGCAAGGCAGGACAGGCCATGGAGAACTGAGAGCCTTGTTATGCTGATGGGCGGGATGTAAATTGCCAACAGACACTCGGGAGAAGTGTATGGTGTTTCCTGAAACATCTAAAAAACAAAGCAACAGAGCCTAGGGCACTTCCACTTATGGTCCTATAGCTTAGGGAAATTAAAATAAAAAAGACACAGCCACCCCAAAGTTTGGGACGCCTCTGTTTACAAGAACCTCGTTTACAGTACAAGTTCAACATCGCAGAAAATGAAAAATGGATAAAGAAGTTGTGGTATTTACTTACAAAGCAATATCACTCAGCAATGAAATCTATGTCATCAGGCCCTTAGCAGCACAATGAGTGGATTCAGGTATGATGATTCTAACTGAAATAAGTCACACAGAAAAAGAAACATCATAAGATATCAGTAATACACGGAATATAAACTTGGCTACACAGGAACTGAATTCCAAAACAGAACAGCGTCTCAAATTTAGAAAACCAACTTATGCTTGCTTAAGGGGAAAGGTGAGTTGGGGTGCTGTATAAAACCAGAGATTGAAATGAGCACAGATAAAGTTCTTTAAGCCAAATATGGAATAGACAAGAGCTACTCCTTGCTCAAGGAAATGGACTCAACACCCCATATTAAACGCCTAAGAATGTACCTGACTAGTAAGTATCTTAAAACCTATGGATTGCTATGTCTCCGAAAGAGAATCAAGCGTGTGTACAGGGGCATAAACGCAGCAGTGATAGGATTGGAGAGGTTCGGTGAGCAAATGAAGACCCTTTGAAGTCAATTTGCATGGTACCCATTACACGGGTCTCAACTCTCCAGGTTTAAGGTATTCTTCCTTCAGCTAAAACATGCATGTGGAACCCAGAGTATGATCAACCGTGTGAACGGGAGATGTGTTCAAATATGTCTCAGTTTTCCTCCCCTGGTACTCGGGTGCAACATTCCAGATTCTTTACTAACACTCTCCCGACTTGGAGAGTCAGCGCCTTTAACCTCCTGTTTGGCCCAGTTTGCAATTTCTGCGGAAGATGAACAGGAATAGGGAGAACCAATGAGAGACTAGCTGGAGTTGTCTGGACGGGCAAATTTAACTCTCATTTCCCACCAGGAAGAGGAAATAACCAAAGGCTCAGTGTGCCGTGCCGGAACCAGATTAGAGCCTGAAGCCATCCTGCGGTGTTGCGGCCAGCTCAAAAGAAAGCGAGTTGAAGAAAGGAGCTCAGGGGCACTGTAATTCACAAACCTGCAGAGTTATAAATGACAGCTATCGTCCAAAAATATACTGAAGTAAGGCTGCCAAGAGGACTTGAAAACGGGGCAGAATTGCAGGAAACCGATTTCAGGAGGTAGACTGGAATTGCATTGAAAGCATAGGAAAAGAGGCAGAACGTCCACAATAATGCACTTGGCCAAAAAGGGCATATGCGTTTTTTCCTGAATATATTCAGGAAAAAACGCATACGCACTTTTTGGCCAACCAAGCAAGCTTGCAAAGGAAATCTGCACTACAATGAAGTCTCACTTCCCCCCGGTCAAAAGGGCCATCTGAAAAAAGTGTAAAATCCAGCAAGGCAGGACAGGCCATGGAGAACTGGGAGCCTTGTTATGCTGATGGGCGGGATGTAAATTGCCAACAGACACTCGGGAGAAGTGTATGGTGTTTCCTGAAACATCTAAAAAACAAAGCAACAGAGCCTAGGGCACTTCCACTTATGGTCCTATAGCTTAGGGAAATTAAAATCAAAAAGACACACCCACCCCAAAGTTTGGAACGGCTCTGTTTACAAGAACCTCGTTTACAGTACAAGTTCAACATCGCAGAAAGTGAAAAATGGATAAAGAACTTTTGGTATTTACTTACAAAGCAATATCACTCAGCAATGAAATCTATGTCATCAGGCCCTTAGCAGCACAATGAGTGGATTCAGGTATGATGATTCTAACTGAAATAAGTCACACAGAAAAAGAAACATCATAAGATATCAGTAATACACGGAATGTAAACTTGGCTACACAGGAACTGAATTCCAAAACAGAACAGGGTCTCAAATTTAGAAAACCAACTTATGCTTGCTTAAGGGGAAAGGTGAGTTGGGGTGCTGCATAAAACCAGAGATTGAAATGAGCACAGATAAAGTTCCTTAAGCCAAATATGGAATAGACAAGAGCTACTCCTTGCTCAACGAAATGGACTCAACACCGCATATTAAACGCCTAAGAATGTACCTGACTAGTAAGTATCTTAAAACCTATGGATTGCTATATCTCCGAAAGAGAATCAAGCATGTGTACAGGGGCATAAACGCAGCAGTGATAGGATTGGAGAGGTTCGGTGAGCAAATGAAGACCCTTTGATGTCATATTGCATGGTACCCATTCCACGGGTTTCAACTAGCCAGGTTTAAGGTATTCTTCCTTCAGCTAAAACATGCATGTGGAACCCAGAGTATGATCAACCATGTGATCGGGAGACGTGTTCAAATATGTCTCAGTTTTCGTACCCTGGTACTCGGGTGCAACATTCCAGACGCTTTACTAACACTCTCCCGACTTGGAGAGTCAGTCCCTTTAACCTCCTGTTTAGCCCAGTTTGCAATTTCTGCGGAAGATGAACAGGAATAGCGAGAACCATTGAGAGACTAGCTGGAGGTGTCTGGACGGGCAAATTTAACTCTCATTTCCCACCAGGAAGAGGAATTAACCAAAGGCTCAGCGTGCCGTGCTGGAACAAGATTAGGGCCTGAAGCCATCCTGCGGTGTTGCGGCCAGCTCAAAAGAAAGCGAGTTGAAGAAAGGAGCTCAGGGGCACTGTAATTCACAAACCTGCAGAGTTATAAATGACAGCTATCGTCCAAAAATATACTGAAGTAAGGCTGCCAAGAGGACTTGAAAGCGGGGCAGAATTGCAGGAAACCGATTTCAGGAGGTAGACTGGAATTGCATTGAAAGCATAGGAAAAGAGGCAGAACGTCCACAATGATGCACTTGGCCAAAAAGGGCGTATGCGTTTTTTCCTGAATATATTCAGGGAAAAACGCATACGCCCTTTTTGGCCAACCAAGCAAGCTTGCAAAGGAAATCTGCACTACAATGAAGTCTCACTTCCCCCCGGTCAAAAGGGCCATCTGAAAAAAGTGTAAAATCCTGCAAGGCAGGACAGGCCATGGAGAACTGAGAGCCTTGTTATGCTGCTGGGCGGGATGTAAATTGCCAACAGACACTCGGGAGAAGTGTATGGTGTTTCCTGAAACATCTAAAAAACAAAGCAACAGAGCCTAGGGCACTTCCACTTATGGTCCTATAGCTTAGGGAAATTAAAATCAAAAAGACACAGCCACCCCAAAGTTTGGGACGCCTCTGTTTACAAGAACCTCATTTACAGTACAAGTTCAACATCGCAGAAAGTGAAAAATGGATAAAGAAGTTGTGGTATTTACTTGCAAAGCAATATCACTCAGCAATGAAATCTATGTCATCAGGCCCTTAGCAGCACAATGAGTGGATTCAGGTATGATGATTCTAACTGAAATAAGTCACACATAAAATGAAACATCATAAGGTATCAGTAATACACGGAATGTAAACTTGGCTACACAGGAACTGAATTACAGAACAGAACAGGGTCTCAAATTTAGAAAACCAGCTTATGCTTGCTTAAGGGGAAAGGTGAGTTGGGGTGCTGCATAAAACCAGAGATTCAAATGAGCACAGATAAAGTTCCTTAACCCAAATATGGAATAGACAAGAGCTACTCCTTGCTCAACGAAATGGACTCAACACCCTATATTAAACGCCTAAGAATGTACCTGACTAGTAAGTATCTTAAAACCTATGGATTGCTATGTCTCCAAAAGAGAATCAAGCGTGTGTACAGGGGCATAAACGCAGCAGTGATAGGATTGGAGAGGTTCGGTGAGCAAATGAAGACCCTTTGAAGTCAATTTGCATGGTACCCATTACACGGGTCTCAACTCTCCAGGTTTAAGGTATTCTTCCTTCAGCTAAAACATGCATGTGGAACCCAGAGCATGATCAACCGTGTGAACGGGAGACGTGTTCAAATATGTCTCAGTTTTCCTCCCCTGGTACTCGGGTGCAACATTCCAGACGCTTTACTAACACTCTCCCGACTTGGAGAGTCAGCGCCTTTAACCTCCTGTTTGGCCGAGTTTGCAATTTCTGCGGAAGATGAACAGGAATAGGGAGAACCAATGAGAGACTAGCTGGAGTTGTCTGGACGGGCAAATTTAACTCTCATTTCCCACCAGGAAGAGGAAATAACCAAAGTCTCAGTGTGCCGTGCCGGAACCAGATTAGAGCCTGAAGCCATCCTGCGGTGTTGCGGCCAGCTCAAAAGAAAGTGAGTTGAAGAAAGGAGCTCAGGGGCACTGTAATTCACAAACCTGCAGAGTTATAAATGACAGCTATCGTCCAAAAATATACTGAAGTAAGGCTGCCAAGAGGACTTGAAAGCGGGGCAGAATTGCAGGAAACCGATTTCAGGAGGTAGACTGGAATTGCATTGAAAGCATAGGAAAAGAGGCAGAACGTCCACAATGATGCACTTGGCCAAAAAGGGCGTATGCGTTTTTTCCTGAATATATTCAGGAAAAAACGCATACGCCCTTTTTGGCCAACCAAGCAAGCTGGCAAAGGAAATCTGCACTACAATGAAGTCTCACTTCCCCCCGGTCAAAAGGGCCATCTGAAAAAAGTGTAAAATCCAGCAAGGCAGGACAGGCCATGGAGAACTGGGAGCCTTGTTATGCTGATGGGCGGGATGTAAATTGCCAACAGACAGTCGGGAGAAGTGTATGGTGTTTCCTGAAACATCTAAAAAACAAAGCAACAGAGCCTAGGGCACTTCCACTTATGGTCCTATAGCTTAGGGAAATTAAAATCAAAAAGACACAGCCACCCCAAAGTTTGGAACGGCTCTGTTTACAAGCACCTCGTTTACAGTACAAGTTCAACATCGCAGAAAGTGAAAAATGGATAAAGAACTTGTGGTATTTACTTACAAAGCAATATCACTCAGCAATGAAATCTATGTCATCAGGCCCTTAGCAGCACAATGAGTGGATTCAGGTATGATGATTCTAACTGAAATAAGTCACACAGAAAAAGAAACATCATAAGATATCAGTAATACACAGAATGTAAACTTGGCTACAGAGGAACTGAATTTCAGAACAGAAGAGGGTCTCAAATTTAGAAAACCAACTTATGCTTGCTTAAGGGGAAAGGTGAGTTGGGGTGCTGCATAAAACCAGAGATTGAAATGAGCACAGATAAAGTTCCTTAAGCCAAATATGGAATAGACAAGAGCTACTCCTTGCTCAACGAAATGGACTCAACACCGCATATTAAACGCCTAAGAATGTACCTGACTAGTAAGTATCTTAAAACCTATGGATTGCTATGTCTCCGAAAGAGAATCAAGCGTGTGTACAGGGGCATAAACGCAGCAGTGATAGGTTTGGAGAGGTTCGGTGAGCAAATGAAGACACTTTGAAGTCAATTTGCATGGTACCCATTACACGGGTCTCAACTCTCCAGGTTTAAGGTATTCTTCCTTCAGCTAAAACATGCATGTGGAACCCAGAGTATGATCAACCATGTGAACGGGAGACGTGTTGAAATATGTCTCAGTTTTCCTCCCCTGGTACTCGGGTGCAACATTCCAGATTCTTTACTAACACCCTCCCGACTTGGAGAGTCAGCGCCTTTAACGTCCTGTTTGGCCCAGTTTGCAATTTCTGCGGAAGATGTACAGGAATAGGGAGAACCAATGAGAGACTAGCTGGAGTTGTCTGGACGGGCAAATTTAACTCTCATTTCCCACCAGGAAGAGGAAATAACCAAAGGCTCAGTGTGCCGTGCCGGAACCAGATTAGAGCCTGAAGCCATCCTGCGGTGTTGCGGCCAGCTCAAAAGAAAGCGAGTTGAAGAAAGGAGCTCAGGGGCACTGTAATTCACAAACCTGCAGAGTTATAAATGACAGCTATCGTCCAAAAATATACTGAAGTAAGGCTGCCAAGAGGACTTGAAAGCGGGGCAGAATTGCAGGAAACCGATTTCAGGAGGTAGACTGGAATTGCATTGAAAGCATAGGAAAAGAGGCAGAACGTCCACAATGATGCACTTGGCCAAAAAGGGCGTATGCGTTTTTTTCCTGAATATATTCAGGAAAAAACGCATACGCCCTTTTTGGCCAACCAAGCAAGCTTGCAAAGGAAATCTGCACTACAATGAAGTCTCACTTCCCCCCGGTCAAAAGGGCCATCTGAAAAAAGTGTAAAATCCTGCAAGGCAGGACAGGCCATGGAGAACTGAGAGCCTTGTTATGCTGCTGGGCGGGATGTAAATTGCCAACAGACACTCGGGAGAAGTGTATGGTGTTTCCTGAAACATCTAAAAAACAAAGCAACAGAGCCTAGGGCACTTCCACTTATGGTCCTATAGCTTAGGGAAATTAAAATAAAAAAGACACAGCCACCCCAAAGTTTGGGACGCCTCTGTTTACAAGAACCTCGTTTACAGTACAAGTTCAACATCGCAGAAAATGAAAAATGGATAAAGAAGTTGTGGTATTTACTTACAAAGCAATATCACTCAGCAATGAAATCTATGTCATCAGGCCCTTAGCAGCACAATGAGTGGATTCAGGTATGATGATTCTAACTGAAATAAGTCACACAGAAAAAGAAACATCATAAGATATCACTAATACACAGAATGTAAACTTGGCTACACAGGAACTGAATTACAGAACAGAACAGGGTCTCAAATTTAGAAAACCAACTTATGCTTGCTTAAGGGGAAAGGTGAGTTGGGGTGCTGTATAAAACCAGAGATTGAAATGAGCACAGATAAAGTTCTTTAAGCCAAATATGGAATAGACAAGAGCTACTCCTTGCTCAAGGAAATGGACTCAACACCCCATATTAAACGCCTAAGAATGTACCTGACTAGTAAGTATCTTAAAACCTATGGATTGCTATGTCTCCGAAAGAGAATCAAGCGTGTGTACAGGGGCATAAACGCAGCAGTGATAGGATTGGAGAGGTTCGGTGAGCAAATGAAGACCCTTTGAAGTCAATTTGCATGGTACCCATTACACGGGTCTCAACTCTCCAGGTTTAAGGTATTCTTCCTTCAGCTAAAACATGCATGTGGAACCCAGAGTATGATCAACCGTGTGAACGGGAGATGTGTTCAAATATGTCTCAGTTTTCCTCCCCTGGTACTCGGGTGCAACATTCCAGATTCTTTACTAACACTCTCCCGACTTGGAGAGTCAGCGCCTTTAACCTCCTGTTTGGCCCAGTTTGCAATTTCTGCGGAAGATGAACAGGAATAGGGAGAACCAATGAGAGACTAGCTGGAGTTGTCTGGACGGGCAAATTTAACTCTCATTTCCCACCAGGAAGAGGAAATAACCAAAGGCTCAGTGTGCCGTGCCGGAACCAGATTAGAGCCTGAAGCCATCCTGCAGTGTTGCGGCCAGCTCAAAAGAAAGCGAGTTGAAGAAAGGAGCTCAGGGGCACTGTAATTCACAAACCTGCAGAGTTATAAATGACAGCTATCGTCCAAAAATATACTGAAGTAAGGCTGCCAAGAGGACTTGAAAGCGGGGCAGAATTGCAGGAAACCGATTTCAGGAGGTAGACTGGAATTGCATTGAAAGCATAGGAAAAGAGGCAGAACGTCCACAATGATGCACTTGGCCAAAAAGGGCGTATGCGTTTTTTCCTGAATATATTCAGGAAAAAACGCATACGCCCTTTTTGGCCAACCAAGCAAGCTTGCAAAGGAAATCTGCACTACAATGAAGTCTCACTTCCCCCCCATCAAAAGGGCCATCTGAAAAAAGTGTAAAATCCAGCAAGGCAGGACAGGCCATGGAGAACTGGGAGCCTTGTTATGCTGATGGGCGTGATGTAAATTGCCAACAGACAGTCGGGAGAAGTGTATGGTGTTTCCTGAAACATCTAAAAAACAAAGCAACAGAGCCTAGGGCACTTCCACTTATGGTCCTATAGCTTAGGGAAATTAAAATCAAAAAGACACAGCCACCCCAAAGTTTGGAACGGCTCTGTTTACAAGCACCTCGTTTACAGTACAAGTTCAACATCGCAGAAAGTGAAAAATGGATAAAGAACTTGTGGTATTTACTTACAAAGCAATATCACTCAGCAATGAAATCTATGTCATCAGGCCCTTAGCAGCACAATGAGTGGATTCAGGTATGATGATTCTAACTGAAATAAGTCACACAGAAAAAGAAACATCATAAGATATCAGTAATACACAGAATGTAAACTTGGCTACACAGGAACTGAATTTCAGAACAGAAGAGGGTCTCAAATTTAGAAAACCAACTTATGCTTGCTTAAGGGGAAAGGTGAGTTGGGGTGCTGCATAAAACCAGAGATTGAAATGAGCACAGATAAAGTTCCTTAAGCCAAATATGGAATAGACAAGAGCTACTCCTTGCTCAACGAAATGGACTCAACACCGCATATTAAACGCCTAAGAATGTACCTGACTAGTAAGTATCTTAAAACCTATGGATTGCTATGTCTCCGAAAGAGAATCAAGCGTGTGTACAGGGGCATAAACGCAGCAGTGATAGGTTTGGAGAGGTTCGGTGAGCAAATGAAGACACTTTGAAGTCAATTTGCATGGTACCCATTACACGGGTCTCAACTCTCCAGGTTTAAGGTATTCTTCCTTCAGCTAAAACATGCATGTGGAACCCAGAGTATGATCAACCATGTGAACGGGAGACGTGTTGAAATATGTCTCAGTTTTCCTCCCCTGGTACTCGGGTGCAACATTCCAGATTCTTTACTAACACCCTCCCGACTTGGAGAGTCAGCGCCTTTAACGTCCTGTTTGGCCCAGTTTGCAATTTCTGCGGAAGATGTACAGGAATAGGGAGAACCAATGAGAGACTAGCTGGAGTTGTCTGGACGGGCAAATTTAACTCTCATTTCCCACCAGGAAGAGGAAATAACCAAAGGCTCAGTGTGCCGTGCCGGAACCAGATTAGAGCCTGAAGCCATCCTGCGGTGTTGCGGCCAGCTCAAAAGAAAGCGAGTTGAAGAAAGGAGCTCAGGGGCACTGTAATTCACAAACCTGCAGAGTTATAAATGACAGCTATCGTCCAAAAATATACTGAAGTAAGGCTGCCAAGAGGACTTGAAAGCGGGGCAGAATTGCAGGAAACCGATTTCAGGAGGTAGACTGGAATTGCATTGAAAGCATAGGAAAAGAGGCAGAACGTCCACAATGATGCACTTGGCCAAAAAGGGCGTATGCGTTTTTTTCCTGAATATATTCAGGAAAAAACGCATACGCCCTTTTTGGCCAACCAAGCAAGCTTGCAAAGGAAATCTGCACTACAATGAAGTCTCACTTCCCCCCGGTCAAAAGGGCCATCTGAAAAAAGTGTAAAATCCTGCAAGGCAGGACAGGCCATGGAGAACTGAGAGCCTTGTTATGCTGCTGGGCGGGATGTAAATTGCCAACAGACACTCGGGAGAAGTGTATGGTGTTTCCTGAAACATCTAAAAAACAAAGCAACAGAGCCTAGGGCACTTCCACTTATGGTCCTATAGCTTAGGGAAATTAAAATAAAAAAGACACAGCCACCCCAAAGTTTGGGACGCCTCTGTTTACAAGAACCTCGTTTACAGTACAAGTTCAACATCGCAGAAAATGAAAAATGGATAAAGAAGTTGTGGTATTTACTTACAAAGCAATATCACTCAGCAATGAAATCTATGTCATCAGGCCCTTAGCAGCACAATGAGTGGATTCAGGTATGATGATTCTAACTGAAATAAGTCACACAGAAAAAGAAACATCATAAGATATCACTAATACACAGAATGTAAACTTGGCTACACAGGAACTGAATTACAGAACAGAACAGGGTCTCAAATTTAGAAAACCAACTTATGCTTGCTTAAGGGGAAAGGTGAGTTGGGGTGCTGTATAAAACCAGAGATTGAAATGAGCACAGATAAAGTTCTTTAAGCCAAATATGGAATAGACAAGAGCTACTCCTTGCTCAAGGAAATGGACTCAACACCCCATATTAAACGCCTAAGAATGTACCTGACTAGTAAGTATCTTAAAACCTATGGATTGCTATGTCTCCGAAAGAGAATCAAGCGTGTGTACAGGGGCATAAACGCAGCAGTGATAGGATTGGAGAGGTTCGGTGAGCAAATGAAGACCCTTTGAAGTCAATTTGCATGGTACCCATTACACGGGTCTCAACTCTCCAGGTTTAAGGTATTCTTCCTTCAGCTAAAACATGCATGTGGAACCCAGAGTATGATCAACCGTGTGAACGGGAGATGTGTTCAAATATGTCTCAGTTTTCCTCCCCTGGTACTCGGGTGCAACATTCCAGATTCTTTACTAACACTCTCCCGACTTGGAGAGTCAGCGCCTTTAACCTCCTGTTTGGCCCAGTTTGCAATTTCTGCGGAAGATGAACAGGAATAGGGAGAACCAATGAGAGACTAGCTGGAGTTGTCTGGACGGGCAAATTTAACTCTCATTTCCCACCAGGAAGAGGAAATAACCAAAGGCTCAGTGTGCCGTGCCGGAACCAGATTAGAGCCTGAAGCCATCCTGCAGTGTTGCGGCCAGCTCAAAAGAAAGCGAGTTGAAGAAAGGAGCTCAGGGGCACTGTAATTCACAAACCTGCAGAGTTATAAATGACAGCTATCGTCCAAAAATATACTGAAGTAAGGCTGCCAAGAGGACTTGAAAGCGGGGCAGAATTGCAGGAAACCGATTTCAGGAGGTAGACTGGAATTGCATTGAAAGCATAGGAAAAGAGGCAGAACGTCCACAATGATGCACTTGGCCAAAAAGGGCGTATGCGTTTTTTCCTGAATATATTCAGGAAAAAACGCATACGCCCTTTTTGGCCAACCAAGCAAGCTTGCAAAGGAAATCTGCACTACAATGAAGTCTCACTTCCCCCCCATCAAAAGGGCCATCTGAAAAAAGTGTAAAATCCAGCAAGGCAGGACAGGCCATGGAGAACTGGGAGCCTTGTTATGCTGATGGGCGTGATGTAAATTGCCAACAGACAGTCGGGAGAAGTGTATGGTGTTTCCTGAAACATCTAAAAAACAAAGCAACAGAGCCTAGGGCACTTCCACTTATGGTCCTATAGCTTAGGGAAATTAAAATCAAAAAGACACAGCCACCCCAAAGTTTGGGACGCCTCTCTTTACAAGAACCTCGTTTACAGTACAAGTTCAACATCGCAGAAAGTGAAAAATGGATAAAGAAGTTGTGGTATTTACTTACAAAGCAATATCACTCAGCAATGAAATCTATGTCATCAGGCCCTTAGCAGCACAATGAGTGGATTCAGGTATGATGATTCTAACTGAAATAAGTCACACAGAAAAAGAAACATCATAAGATATCACTAATACACAGAATGTAAACTTGGCTACACAGGAACTGAATTAGAGAACAGAACAGGGTCTCAAATTTATAAAACCAACTTATGCTTGCTTAAGGGGAAAGGTGAGTTGGGGTGCTGCATGAAACCAGAGATCGAAATGAGCACAGATAAAGTTCCTTAAGCCAAATATGGAATAGACAAGAGCTACTCCTTGCTCAACGAAATGGACTCAACACCGCATATTAAACGCCTAAGAATGTACCTGACTAGTAAGTATCTTAAAACCTATGGATTGCTATGTCTCCGAAAGAGAATCAAGCATGTGTACAGGGGCATAAACGCAGCAGTGATAGGATTGGAGAGGTTTGGTGAGCAAATGAAGACCCTTTGAAGTCATATTGCATGGTACCCATTCCACGGGTCTCAACTCTCCAGGTTTAAGGTATTCTTCCTTCAGCTAAAACATGCGTGTGGAACCCAGAGTATGATCAACCATGTGAACGGGAGACGTGTTCAAATATGTCTCAGTTTTCGTACCCTGGTACTCGGGTGCAACATTCCAGACGCTTTATTAACACTCTGCCGACTTGGAGAGTCAGTCCCTTTAACCTCCTGTTTAGCCCAGTTTGCAATTTCTGTGGAAGATGAACAGGAATAGCGAGAACCAATGAGAGACTAGCTGGAGGTGTCTGGACGGGCAAATTTAACTCTCATTTCCCACCAGGAAGAGGAATTAACCAAAGGCTCAGCGTGCCGTGCTGGAACAAGATTAGGGCCTGAAGCCATCCTGCGGTGTTGCGGCCAGCTCAAAAGAAAGCGAGTTGAAGAAAGGAGCTCAGGGGCACTGTAATTCACAAACCTGCAGAGTTATAAATGACAGCTATCGTCCAAAAATATACTGAAGTAAGGCTGCCAAGAGGACTTGAAAGCGGGGCAGAATTGCAGGAAACCGATTTCAGGAGGTAGACTGGAATTGCATTGAAAGCATAGGAAAAGAGGCAGAACGTCCACAATGATGCACTTGGCCAAAAAGGGCGTATGCGTTTTTTCCTGAATATATTCAGGGAAACACGCATACGCCCTTTTTGGCCAACCAAGCAAGCTTGCAAAGGAAATCTGCACTACAATGAAGTCTCACTTCCCCCCGGTCAAAAGGGCCATCTGAAAAAAGTGTAAAATCCTGCAAGGCAGGACAGGCCATGGAGAACTGAGAGCCTTGTTATGCTGCTGGGCGGGATGTAAATTGCCAACAGACACTCGGGAGAAGTGTATGGTGTTTCCTGAAACATCTAAAAAACAAAGCAACAGAGCCTAGGGCACTTCCACTTATGGTCCTATAGCTTAGGGAAATTAAAATAAAAAAGACACAGCCACCCCAAAGTTTGGGACGCCTCTGTTTACAAGAACCTCGTTTACAGTACAAGTTCAACATCGCAGAAAATGAAAAATGGATAAAGAAGTTGTGGTATTTACTTACAAAGCAATATCACTCAGCAATGAAATCTATGTCATCAGGCCCTTAGCAGCACAATGAGTGGATTCAGGTATGATGATTCTAACTGAAATAAGTCACACAGAAAAAGAAACATCATAAGATATCACTAATACACAGAATGTAAACTTGGCTACACAGGAACTGAATTACAGAACAGAACAGGGTCTCAAATTTAGAAAACCAACTTATGCTTGCTTAAGGGGAATGGTGAGTTGGGGTGCTGTATAAAACCAGAGATTGAAATGAGCACAGATAAAGTTCTTTAAGCCAAATATGGAATAGACAAGAGCTACTCCTTGCTCAAGGAAATGGACTCAACACCCCATATTAAACGCCTAAGAATGTACCTGACTAGTAAGTATCTTAAAACCTATGGATTGCTATGTCTCCGAAAGAGAATCAAGCGTGTGTACAGGGGCATAAACGCAGCAGTGATAGGATTGGAGAGGTTCGGTGAGCAAATGAAGACCCTTTGAAGTCAATTTGCATGGTACCCATTACACGGGTCTCAACTCTCCAGGTTTAAGGTATTCTTCCTTCAGCTAAAACATGCATGTGGAACCCAGAGTATGATCAACCGTGTGAACGGGAGATGTGTTCAAATATGTCTCAGTTTTCCTCCCCTGGTACTCGGGTGCAACATTCCAGATTCTTTACTAACACTCTCCCGACTTGGAGAGTCAGCGCCTTTAACCTCCTGTTTGGCCCAGTTTGCAATTTCTGCGGAAGATGAACAGGAATAGGGAGAACCAATGAGAGACTAGCTGGAGTTGTCTGGACGGGCAAATTTAACTCTCATTTCCCACCAGGAAGAGGAAATAACCAAAGGCTCAGTGTGCCGTGCCGGAACCAGATTAGAGCCTGAAGCCATCCTGCGGTGTTGCGGCCAGCTCAAAAGAAAGCGAGTTGAAGAAAGGAGCTCAGGGGCACTGTAATTCACAAACCTGCAGAGTTATAAATGACAGCTATCGTCCAAAAATATACTGAAGTAAGGCTGCCAAGAGGACTTGAAAGCGGGGCAGAATTGCAGGAAACCGATTTCAGGAGGTAGACTGGAATTGCATTGAAAGCATAGGAAAAGAGGCAGAACGTCCACAATGATGCACTTGGCCAAAAAGGGCGTATGCGTTTTTTCCTGAATATATTCAGGAAAAAACGCATACACCCTTTTTGGCCAACCAAGCAAGCTTGCAAAGGAAATCTGCACTACAATGAAGTCTCACTTCCCCCCCATCAAAAGGGCCATCTGAAAAAAGTGTAAAATCCAGCAAGGCAGGACAGGCCATGGAGAACTGGGAGCCTTGTTATGCTGATGGGCGTGATGTAAATTGCCAACAGACAGTCGGGAGAAGTGTATGGTGTTTCCTGAAACATCTAAAAAACAAAGCAACAGAGCCTAGGGCACTTCCACTTATGGTCCTATAGCTTAGGGAAATTAAAATCAAAAAGACACAGCCACCCCAAAGTTTGGGACGCCTCTCTTTACAAGAACCTCGTTTACAGTACAAGTTCAACATCGCAGAAAGTGAAAAATGGATAAAGAAGTTGTGGTATTTACTTACAAAGCAATATCACTCAGCAATGAAATCTATGTCATCAGGCCCTTAGCAGCACAATGAGTGGATTCAGGTATGATGATTGTAACTGAAATAAGTCACACAGAAAAAGAAACATCATAAGATATCACTAATACACAGAATGTAAACTTGGCTACACAGGAACTGAATTACAGAACAGAACAGGGTCTCAAATTTATAAAACCAACTTATGCTTGCTTAAGGGGAAAGGTGAGTTGGGGTGCTGCATGAAACCAGAGATCGAAATGAGCACAGATAAAGTTCCTTAAGCCAAATATGGAATAGACAAGAGCTACTCCTTGCTCAACGAAATGGACTCAACACCGCATATTAAACGCCTAAGAATGTACCTGACTAGTAAGTATCTTAAAACCTATGGATTGCTATGTCTCCGAAAGAGAATCAAGCATGTGTACAGGGGCATAAACGCAGCAGTGATAGGATTGGAGAGGTTTGGTGAGCAAATGAAGACCCTTTGAAGTCATATTGCATGGTATCCATTCCACGGGTCTCAACTCTCCAGGTTTAAGGTATTCTTCCTTCAGCTAAAACATGCGTGTGGAACCCAGAGTATGATCAACCATGTGAACGGGAGACGTGTTCAAATATGTCTCAGTTTTCCTCCCCTGGTACTCGGGTGCAACATTCCAGACGCTTTACTAACACTCTCCCCACTTGGAGAGTCAGCGCCTTTAACCTCCTGTTTGGCCCAGTTTGCAATTTCTGCGGAAGATGAACAGGAATAGCGAGAACCAATGAGAGACTAGCTGGAGGTGTCTGGACGGGCAAATTTAACTCTCATTTCACACCAGGAAGAGGAATTAACCAAAGGCTCAGCATGCCGTGCCGGAACCAGATTAGGGCCTGAAGCCATCCTGCGGTGTTGCTGCCAGGTCACAAGAAAGCGAGTTGAAGAAAGGAGCTCAGGGGAACTGTAATTCACAAACCTGCAGAGTTATAAATGACAGCTATCATCCAAGAATATACTGAAGTAAGGCTGCCAAGAGGACTTGAAACGGGGCAGAATTGCAGGAAACCGATTTCAGGAGGTAGACTGGAATTGCATTGAAAGCATAGGAAAAGAGGCAGAGCGTCCACAATGATGCACTTGGCCAAAAAGGGCGTATGCGTTTCTTCCTGAATATATTCAGGAAAAAACGCATACGCCCTTTTTGGCCAACCAAGCAAACTTGCAAAGGAAATCTGCACTACAATGAAGTCTCACTTCCCCCCGGTCAAAATGGCCATCTGAAAAAAGTGTAAAATCCAGAAAGGCAGGACAGGCCATGGAGAACTGGGAGTCTTGTTATGCTGATGGGCGGGATGTAAATTGCCAACAGCCGCTCTGTAGAAGTGTATGGTGTTTCCTGAAACATCTAAAAAACAAAGCAACAGAGCCTAGGGCACTTCCACTTATGGTCCTATAGCTTAGGGAAATTAAAATCAAAAAGACACAGCCACCCCAAAGTTTGGGACGCCTCTGTTTACAAGAACCTCATTTACCGTACAAGTTCAACATCGCAGAAAGTGAAAAATGGATAAAGAAGTTGTGCTATTTACGTACAATGCAGTATCACTCAGCAATGAAATCTATGTCATCAGGCCCGTAGCAGCATAATGAGTGGATTCAGGTACGATGATTCTAACTGAAATAAGTCACACAGCAAAAGAAACATCATAAGATATCACTAATACACGGAATGTAAACTTGGCTACACAGGAACTGAATTCCAAAACAGAACAGGGTCTGAAATTTAGAAAACCAACTTATGCTTGCTTAAGGGGAAAGGTGAGTTGGGGTGCTGCATAAAACCAGAGATTGAAATGAGCACAGATAAAGTTCCTTAAGCCAAATATGGAATAGACAAGAGCTACTCCTTGCTCAACGAAATGGACTCAACACCCCATATTAAACGCCAAAGAATGTACCTGACTAGTAAGTATCTTAAAACCTATGGATTGCTATGCCTGCAAAAGAGAATCAAGCGTGTGTACAGGGGCATAAACGCAGCAGTGATAGGATTGGAGAGGTTCGGTGAGCAAATGAAGACCCTTTGAAGTCATATTGCATGGTACCCATTCCACGGGTCTCAACTCTCCAGGTTTAACGTATTCTTCCTTCAGCTAAAACATGCATGTGGAACCCAGAGTATGATCAACCGTGTGAACGGGAGACGTGTTCAAATATGTCTCAGTTTTCCTCCCCTGGTACTCGGGTGCAACATTCCAGACGCTTTACTAACACTCTCCCCACTTGGAGAGTCAGCGCCTTTAACCTCCTGTTTGGCCCAGTTTGCAATTTCTGCGGAAGATGAACAGGAATAGCGAGAACCAATGAGAGACTAGCTGGAGGTGTCTGGACGGGCAAATTTAACTCTCATTTCCCACCAGGAAGAGGAAATAACCAAAGGCTCAGCGTGCCGTGCCGGAACCAGATTAGGGCCTGAAGCCATCCTGCGGTGTTGCGGCCAGCTCAAAAGAAAGCGAGTTTAAGAAAGGAGCTCAGGGGCACTGTAATTCACAAACCTGCAGAGTTATAAATGACAGCTATCGTCCAAAAATAGACTGAAGTAAGGCTGCCAAGAGGACTTGAAAGCGGGGCAGAATTGCAGGAAACCGATTTCAGGAGGTAGACTGGAATTGCATTGAAAGCATAGGAAAAGAGGCAGAACGTCCACAATGATGCACTTGGCCAAAAAGGGCGTATGCGTTTTTTCCTGAATATATTCGGGAAAAAACGCATACGCGCTTTTTGGCCAACCAAGCAAGCCTGCAAAGGAAATCTGCACTACAATGAAGTCTCACTTCCCCCCAGTCAAAAGGGCCATCTGAAAAAAGTGTAAAATCCAGAAAGGCAGGACAGGCCATGGAGAACTGGGAGCCTTGTTATGCTGATGGGCGGGATGTAAATTGCCAACAGACACTTGGGAAAAGTGTATGGTGTTTCCTGAAACATCTAAAAAACAAAGCAACAGAGCCTAGGGCACTTCCACTTATGGTCCTATAGCTTAGGGAAATTAAAATCAAAAAGACACAGCCACCCCAAAGTTTGGGACGCCTCTGTTTCCAAAAACCTCATTTACCGTACAAGTTCAATATCACAGAAAGTGAAAAATGGATAAAGAACTTGTGGTACTTACGTACAATGCAGTATCACTCAGCAATGAAATCTATGTCATCAGGCCCGTAGCAGCATATTGAGTGGATTCAGGTACGATGATTCTAACTGAAATAAGTCACACAGCAAAAGAAACATCATAAGATATCACTAATACACGGAATGTAAACTTGGCTACACAGGAACTGAATTCCAAAACAGAACAGGGTCTCAAATTTAGAAAACCAACTTATGCTTGCTTAAGGGGAAAGGTGAGTTGGGGTGCTGCATAAAACGAAAGATTGAAATGAGCACAGATAAAGTTCCTTAAGCCAAATATGGAATAGACAAGAGCTACTCCTTGCTCAACGAAATGGACTCAACACCCCATATTAAACGCCAAAGAATGTACCTGTCTAGTAAGTATCTTAAAACCTATGGTTTGCTATGTCTCCAAAAGAGAATCAAGCATGTGTACAGGGGCATAAACGCAGCAGTGATAGGATTGGAGAGGTTCGGTGAGCAAATGAAGACCCTTTGAAGTCATATTGCATGGTACCCATTACACGGGTCTCAACTCTACAGGTTTAAGGTATTCTTCCTTCAGCTAAAACATGCATGTGGAACCCAGAGTATGATCAACCATGTGAACGGGAGACGTGTTCAAATATGTCTCAGTTTTCCTCCCCTGGTACTCGGGTGCAACATTCCAGACGCTTTACTAACACTCTCCCCACTTGGAGAGTCAGCGCCTTTAACCTCCTGTTTGGCCCAGTTTGCAATTTCTGCGGAAGATGAACAGGAATAGGGAGAACCAATGAGAGACTAGCTGGAGGTGTCTGGACGGGCAAATTTAACTCTCATTTCCCACCAGGAAGAGGAAATAACCAAAGGCTCAGCGTGCCGTGCCGGAACCAGATTAGGGCCTGAAGCCATCCTGCGGTGTTGCGGCCAGCTCAAAAGAAAGCGAGTTGAAGAAAGGAGCTCAGGGGCACTGTAATTCACAAACCTGCAGAGTTATAAATGACAGCTATCGTCCAAAAATATACTGAAGTAAGGCTGCCAAGAGGACTTGAAAGCGGGGCAGAATTGCAGGAAACCGATTTCAGGAGGTAGACTGGAATTGCATTGAAAGCATAGGAAAAGAGGCAGAACGTCCACAATGATGCACTTGGCCAAAAAGGGCGTATGCGTTTTTTCCTGAATATATTCAGGGAAACACGCATACGCCCTTTTTGGCCAACCAAGCAAGCTTGCAAAGGAAATCTGCACTACAATGAAGTCTCACTTCCCCCCGGTCAAAAGGGCCATCTGAAAAAAGTGTAAAATCCTGCAAGGCAGGACAGGCCATGGAGAACTGAGAGCCTTGTTATGCTGCTGGGCGGGATGTAAATTGCCAACAGACACTCGGGAGAAGTGTATGGTGTTTCCTGAAACATCTAAAAAACAAAGCAACAGAGCCTAGGGCACTTCCACTTATGGTCCTATAGCTTAGGGAAATTAAAATAAAAAAGACACAGCCACCCCAAAGTTTGGGACGCCTCTGTTTACAAGAACCTCGTTTACAGTACAAGTTCAACATCGCAGAAAATGAAAAATGGATAAAGAAGTTGTGGTATTTACTTACAAAGCAATATCACTCAGCAATGAAATCTATGTCATCAGGCCCTTAGCAGCACAATGAGTGGATTCAGGTATGATGATTCTAACTGAAATAAGTCACACAGAAAAAGAAACATCATAAGATATCACTAATACACAGAATGTAAACTTGGCTACACAGGAACTGAATTACAGAACAGAACAGGGTCTCAAATTTAGAAAACCAACTTATGCTTGCTTAAGGGGAATGGTGAGTTGGGGTGCTGTATAAAACCAGAGATTGAAATGAGCACAGATAAAGTTCTTTAAGCCAAATATGGAATAGACAAGAGCTACTCCTTGCTCAAGGAAATGGACTCAACACCCCATATTAAACGCCTAAGAATGTACCTGACTAGTAAGTATCTTAAAACCTATGGATTGCTATGTCTCCGAAAGAGAATCAAGCGTGTGTACAGGGGCATAAACGCAGCAGTGATAGGATTGGAGAGGTTCGGTGAGCAAATGAAGACCCTTTGAAGTCAATTTGCATGGTACCCATTACACGGGTCTCAACTCTCCAGGTTTAAGGTATTCTTCCTTCAGCTAAAACATGCATGTGGAACCCAGAGTATGATCAACCGTGTGAACGGGAGATGTGTTCAAATATGTCTCAGTTTTCCTCCCCTGGTACTCGGGTGCAACATTCCAGATTCTTTACTAACACTCTCCCGACTTGGAGAGTCAGCGCCTTTAACCTCCTGTTTGGCCCAGTTTGCAATTTCTGCGGAAGATGAACAGGAATAGGGAGAACCAATGAGAGACTAGCTGGAGTTGTCTGGACGGGCAAATTTAACTCTCATTTCCCACCAGGAAGAGGAAATAACCAAAGGCTCAGTGTGCCGTGCCGGAACCAGATTAGAGCCTGAAGCCATCCTGCGGTGTTGCGGCCAGCTCAAAAGAAAGCGAGTTGAAGAAAGGAGCTCAGGGGCACTGTAATTCACAAACCTGCAGAGTTATAAATGACAGCTATCGTCCAAAAATATACTGAAGTAAGGCTGCCAAGAGGACTTGAAAGCGGGGCAGAATTGCAGGAAACCGATTTCAGGAGGTAGACTGGAATTGCATTGAAAGCATAGGAAAAGAGGCAGAACGTCCACAATGATGCACTTGGCCAAAAAGGGCGTATGCGTTTTTTCCTGAATATATTCAGGAAAAAACGCATACACCCTTTTTGGCCAACCAAGCAAGCTTGCAAAGGAAATCTGCACTACAATGAAGTCTCACTTCCCCCCCATCAAAAGGGCCATCTGAAAAAAGTGTAAAATCCAGCAAGGCAGGACAGGCCATGGAGAACTGGGAGCCTTGTTATGCTGATGGGCGTGATGTAAATTGCCAACAGACAGTCGGGAGAAGTGTATGGTGTTTCCTGAAACATCTAAAAAACAAAGCAACAGAGCCTAGGGCACTTCCACTTATGGTCCTATAGCTTAGGGAAATTAAAATCAAAAAGACACAGCCACCCCAAAGTTTGGGACGCCTCTCTTTACAAGAACCTCGTTTACAGTACAAGTTCAACATCGCAGAAAGTGAAAAATGGATAAAGAAGTTGTGGTATTTACTTACAAAGCAATATCACTCAGCAATGAAATCTATGTCATCAGGCCCTTAGCAGCACAATGAGTGGATTCAGGTATGATGATTGTAACTGAAATAAGTCACACAGAAAAAGAAACATCATAAGATATCACTAATACACAGAATGTAAACTTGGCTACACAGGAACTGAATTACAGAACAGAACAGGGTCTCAAATTTATAAAACCAACTTATGCTTGCTTAAGGGGAAAGGTGAGTTGGGGTGCTGCATGAAACCAGAGATCGAAATGAGCACAGATAAAGTTCCTTAAGCCAAATATGGAATAGACAAGAGCTACTCCTTGCTCAACGAAATGGACTCAACACCGCATATTAAACGCCTAAGAATGTACCTGACTAGTAAGTATCTTAAAACCTATGGATTGCTATGTCTCCGAAAGAGAATCAAGCATGTGTACAGGGGCATAAACGCAGCAGTGATAGGATTGGAGAGGTTTGGTGAGCAAATGAAGACCCTTTGAAGTCATATTGCATGGTATCCATTCCACGGGTCTCAACTCTCCAGGTTTAAGGTATTCTTCCTTCAGCTAAAACATGCGTGTGGAACCCAGAGTATGATCAACCATGTGAACGGGAGACGTGTTCAAATATGTCTCAGTTTTCCTCCCCTGGTACTCGGGTGCAACATTCCAGACGCTTTACTAACACTCTCCCCACTTGGAGAGTCAGCGCCTTTAACCTCCTGTTTGGCCCAGTTTGCAATTTCTGCGGAAGATGAACAGGAATAGCGAGAACCAATGAGAGACTAGCTGGAGGTGTCTGGACGGGCAAATTTAACTCTCATTTCACACCAGGAAGAGGAATTAACCAAAGGCTCAGCATGCCGTGCCGGAACCAGATTAGGGCCTGAAGCCATCCTGCGGTGTTGCTGCCAGGTCACAAGAAAGCGAGTTGAAGAAAGGAGCTCAGGGGAACTGTAATTCACAAACCTGCAGAGTTATAAATGACAGCTATCATCCAAGAATATACTGAAGTAAGGCTGCCAAGAGGACTTGAAACGGGGCAGAATTGCAGGAAACCGATTTCAGGAGGTAGACTGGAATTGCATTGAAAGCATAGGAAAAGAGGCAGAGCGTCCACAATGATGCACTTGGCCAAAAAGGGCGTATGCGTTTCTTCCTGAATATATTCAGGAAAAAACGCATACGCCCTTTTTGGCCAACCAAGCAAACTTGCAAAGGAAATCTGCACTACAATGAAGTCTCACTTCCCCCCGGTCAAAATGGCCATCTGAAAAAAGTGTAAAATCCAGAAAGGCAGGACAGGCCATGGAGAACTGGGAGTCTTGTTATGCTGATGGGCGGGATGTAAATTGCCAACAGCCGCTCTGTAGAAGTGTATGGTGTTTCCTGAAACATCTAAAAAACAAAGCAACAGAGCCTAGGGCACTTCCACTTATGGTCCTATAGCTTAGGGAAATTAAAATCAAAAAGACACAGCCACCCCAAAGTTTGGGACGCCTCTGTTTACAAGAACCTCATTTACCGTACAAGTTCAACATCGCAGAAAGTGAAAAATGGATAAAGAAGTTGTGCTATTTACGTACAATGCAGTATCACTCAGCAATGAAATCTATGTCATCAGGCCCGTAGCAGCATAATGAGTGGATTCAGGTACGATGATTCTAACTGAAATAAGTCACACAGCAAAAGAAACATCATAAGATATCACTAATACACGGAATGTAAACTTGGCTACACAGGAACTGAATTCCAAAACAGAACAGGGTCTGAAATTTAGAAAACCAACTTATGCTTGCTTAAGGGGAAAGGTGAGTTGGGGTGCTGCATAAAACCAGAGATTGAAATGAGCACAGATAAAGTTCCTTAAGCCAAATATGGAATAGACAAGAGCTACTCCTTGCTCAACGAAATGGACTCAACACCCCATATTAAACGCCAAAGAATGTACCTGACTAGTAAGTATCTTAAAACCTATGGATTGCTATGCCTGCAAAAGAGAATCAAGCGTGTGTACAGGGGCATAAACGCAGCAGTGATAGGATTGGAGAGGTTCGGTGAGCAAATGAAGACCCTTTGAAGTCATATTGCATGGTACCCATTCCACGGGTCTCAACTCTCCAGGTTTAACGTATTCTTCCTTCAGCTAAAACATGCATGTGGAACCCAGAGTATGATCAACCGTGTGAACGGGAGACGTGTTCAAATATGTCTCAGTTTTCCTCCCCTGGTACTCGGGTGCAACATTCCAGACGCTTTACTAACACTCTCCCCACTTGGAGAGTCAGCGCCTTTAACCTCCTGTTTGGCCCAGTTTGCAATTTCTGCGGAAGATGAACAGGAATAGCGAGAACCAATGAGAGACTAGCTGGAGGTGTCTGGACGGGCAAATTTAACTCTCATTTCCCACCAGGAAGAGGAAATAACCAAAGGCTCAGCGTGCCGTGCCGGAACCAGATTAGGGCCTGAAGCCATCCTGCGGTGTTGCGGCCAGCTCAAAAGAAAGCGAGTTTAAGAAAGGAGCTCAGGGGCACTGTAATTCACAAACCTGCAGAGTTATAAATGACAGCTATCGTCCAAAAATAGACTGAAGTAAGGCTGCCAAGAGGACTTGAAAGCGGGGCAGAATTGCAGGAAACCGATTTCAGGAGGTAGACTGGAATTGCATTGAAAGCATAGGAAAAGAGGCAGAACGTCCACAATGATGCACTTGGCCAAAAAGGGCGTATGCGTTTTTTCCTGAATATATTCGGGAAAAAACGCATACGCGCTTTTTGGCCAACCAAGCAAGCCTGCAAAGGAAATCTGCACTACAATGAAGTCTCACTTCCCCCCAGTCAAAAGGGCCATCTGAAAAAAGTGTAAAATCCAGAAAGGCAGGACAGGCCATGGAGAACTGGGAGCCTTGTTATGCTGATGGGCGGGATGTAAATTGCCAACAGACACTTGGGAAAAGTGTATGGTGTTTCCTGAAACATCTAAAAAACAAAGCAACAGAGCCTAGGGCACTTCCACTTATGGTCCTATAGCTTAGGGAAATTAAAATCAAAAAGACACAGCCACCCCAAAGTTTGGGACGCCTCTGTTTCCAAAAACCTCATTTACCGTACAAGTTCAATATCACAGAAAGTGAAAAATGGATAAAGAACTTGTGGTACTTACGTACAATGCAGTATCACTCAGCAATGAAATCTATGTCATCAGGCCCGTAGCAGCATATTGAGTGGATTCAGGTACGATGATTCTAACTGAAATAAGTCACACAGCAAAAGAAACATCATAAGATATCACTAATACACGGAATGTAAACTTGGCTACACAGGAACTGAATTCCAAAACAGAACAGGGTCTCAAATTTAGAAAACCAACTTATGCTTGCTTAAGGGGAAAGGTGAGTTGGGGTGCTGCATAAAACGAAAGATTGAAATGAGCACAGATAAAGTTCCTTAAGCCAAATATGGAATAGACAAGAGCTACTCCTTGCTCAACGAAATGGACTCAACACCCCATATTAAACGCCAAAGAATGTACCTGTCTAGTAAGTATCTTAAAACCTATGGTTTGCTATGTCTCCAAAAGAGAATCAAGCATGTGTACAGGGGCATAAACGCAGCAGTGATAGGATTGGAGAGGTTCGGTGAGCAAATGAAGACCCTTTGAAGTCATATTGCATGGTACCCATTACACGGGTCTCAACTCTACAGGTTTAAGGTATTCTTCCTTCAGCTAAAACATGCATGTGGAACCCAGAGTATGATCAACCATGTGAACGGGAGACGTGTTCAAATATGTCTCAGTTTTCCTCCCCTGGTACTCGGGTGCAACATTCCAGACGCTTTACTAACACTCTCCCCACTTGGAGAGTCAGCGCCTTTAACCTCCTGTTTGGCCCAGTTTGCAATTTCTGCGGAAGATGAACAGGAATAGGGAGAACCAATGAGAGACTAGCTGGAGGTGTCTGGACGGGCAAATTTAACTCTCATTTCCCACCAGGAAGAGGAAATAACCAAAGGCTCAGCGTGCCGTGCCGGAACCAGATTAGGGCCTGAAGCCATCCTGCGGTGTTGCGGCCAGCTCAAAAGAAAGCGAGTTGAAGAAAGGAGCTCAGGGGCACTGTAATTCACAAACCTGCAGAGTTATAAATGACAGCTATCGTCCAAAAATAGACTGAAGTAAGGCTGCCAAGAGGACTTGAAAGCGGGGCAGAATTGCAGGAAACCGATTTCAGGAGGTAGACTGGAATTGCATTGAAAGCATAGGAAAAGAGGCAGAACGTCCACAATGATGCACTTGGCCAAAAAGGGCGTATGCGTTTTTTCCTGAATATATTCGGGAAAAAACGCATACGCCCTTTTTGGCCAACCAAGCAAGCCTGCAAAGGAAATCTGCACTACAATGAAGTCTCACTTCCCCCCGGTCAAAAGGGCCATCTGAAAAAAGTGTAAAATCCAGAAAGGCAGGACAGGCCATGGAGAACTGGGAGCCTTGTTATGCTGATGGGCGGGATGTAAATTGCCAACAGACACTTGGGAGAAGTGTATGGTGTTTCCTGAAACATCTAAAAAACAAAGCAACAGAGCCTAGGGCACTTCCACTTATGGTCCTATAGCTTAGGGAAATTAAAATCAAAAAGACACAGCCACCCCAAAGTTTGGGACGCCTCTGTTTCCAAAAACCTCATTTACCGTACAAGTTCAATATCACAGAAAGTGAAAAATGGATAAAGAACTTGTGGTACTTACGTACAATGCAGTATCACTCAGCAATGAAATCTATGTCATCAGGCCCGTAGCAGCATATTGAGTGGATTCAGGTACGATGATTCTAACTGAAATAAGTTACACAGCAAAAGAAACATCATAAGATATCACTAATACACGGAATGTAAACTTGGCTACACAGGAACTGAATTCCAAAACAGAACAGGGTCTCAAATTTAGAAAACGAACTTATGCTTGCTTAAGGGGAAAGGTGAGTTGGGGTGCTGCATAAAACTAGAGATCGAAATGAGCACAGATAAAGTTCCTTAAGCCAAATATGGAATAGACAAGAGCTACTCCTTGCTCAACGAAATGGACTCAACACCGCATATTAAATGCCTAAGAATGTACCTGACTAGTAAGTATCTTAAAACCTATGGATTGCTATGTCTCCGAAAGAGAATCAAGCATGTGTACAGGGGCATAAACGCAGCAGTGATAGGATTGGAGAGGTTCAGTGAGCAAATGAAGACCCTTTGAAGTCATATTGCATGGTACCCATTCAACGGGTTTCAACTACCCAGGTTTAAGGTATTCTTCCTTCAGCTGAAACATGCATGTGGAACCTAGAGTATGATCAACCATGTGATCGGGAGACGTGTTCAAATATGTCTCAGTTTTCGTACCCTCGTACTCGTGTGCAACATTCCAGACGCTTTACTAACACTCTCCCGACTTGGAGAGTCAGTCCCTTTAACATAATGTTTGGCCCAGTTTGCAATTTCTGCGGAAGATGAACAGGAATAGCGAGAACCAATGAGAGACTAGCTGGAGGTGTCTGGACGGGCAAATTTAACTCTCATTTCCCACCAGGAAGAGGAATTAACCAAAGGCTCAGCGTGCCGTGCCGGAACCAGATTAGGGCCTGAAGCCATCCTGCGGTGTTGCGGCCAGGTCACAAGAAAGCGAGTTGAAGAAAGGAGCTCAGGGGCACTGTAATTCACAAACCTGCAGAGTTATAAATGACAGCTATCGTCCAAAAATATACTGAAGTAAGGCTGCCAAGAGGACTTGAAACGGGGCAGAATTGCAGGAAACCGATTTCAGGAGGTAGACGGGAATTGCATTGAAAGCATAGGAAAAGAGGCAGAACGTCCACAATGATGCACTTGGCCAAAAAGGGCGTATGCGTTTTTTACTGAATATATTCAGGTAAAAACGCATACGCCCTTTTTGGCCAACCAAGCAAGCTTGTAAAGGAAATCTGCACTACAATGAAGTCTCACTTCCCCCCGTCAAAAGGGCCATCTGAAAAAAGTGTAAAATCCAGAAAGGCAGGACAGGCCATAGAGAACTGGGAGCCTTGTTATGCTGATGGGCGGGATGTAAATTGCCAACAGACACTCGGGAGAAGTGTATGGTGTTTCCTGAAACATCTAAAAAACAAAGCAACAGAGCCTAGGGCACTTCCACTTATGGTCCTATAGCTTAGGGAAATTAAAATCAAAAAGACACAGCCACCCCAAAGTTTGGGACGCCTCTGTTTACAAGAACCTCGTTTACCGTACAAGTTCAACATCGCAGAAAGTGAAAAATGGATAAAGAAGTTGTGCTATTTACGTACAATGCAGTATCACTCAGCAATGAAATCTATGTCATCAGGCCCGTAGCAGCATAATGAGTGGATTCAGGTACGATGATTCTAACTGAAATAAGTCACACAGCAAAAGAAACATCATAAGATATCACTAATACACGGAATGTAAACTTGGCTACACAGGAACTGAATTCCAAAACAGAACAGGGTCTCAAATATAGAAAACCAACTTATGCTTGCTTAAGGGGAAAGGTGAGTTGGGGTGCTGCATAAAACCAGAGATTGAAATGAGCACAGATAAAGTTCCTTAAGCCAAATATGGAATAGACAAGAGCTACTCCTTGCTCAATGAAATGGACTCAACACCCCATATTAAACACCAAAGAATGTACCTGACTAGTAAGTATCTTAAAACCTATGGATTGCTATGTCTCCGAAAGAGAATCAAGCGTGTGTACAGGGGCATAAACGCAGCAGTGATAGGATTGGAGAGGTTTGGTGAGCAAATGAAGACCCTTTGAAGTCATATTGCATGGTACCCATTCCACGGGTCTCAACTCTCCAGGTTTAAGGTATTCTGACTTCAGCTAAAACATGCATGTGGAACCCAGAGTATGATCAACCATGTGAACGGGAGACGTGTTCAAATATGTCTCAGTTTTCCTCCCCTGGTACTCGGGTGCAACATTCCAGACGCTTTACTAACACTCTCCCCACTTGGAGAGTCAGCGCCTTTAACCTCCTGTTTGGCCCAGTTTGCAATTTCTGTGGAAGATGAACAGGAATAGGGAGAACCAATGAGAGACTAGCTGGAGGTGTCTGGACGGGCAAATTTAACTCTCATTTCCCACCAGGAAGAGGAAATAACCAAAGGCTCACCCTGCCGTGCCGGAACCAGTTTAGGGCCTGAAGCCATCCTGCGGTGTTGCGGCCAGCTCAAAAGAAATCGAGTTGAAGAAAGGAGCTCAGGGGCACTGTAATTCACAAACCTGCAGAGTTATAAATGACAGCTATCGTCCAAAAATAGACTGAAGTAAGGCTGCCAAGAGGACTTGAAAGCGGGGCAGAATTGCAGGAAACCGATTTCAGGAGGTAGACTGGAATTGCATTGAAAGCATAGGAAATGAGGCAGAACGTCCACAATGATGCACTTGGCCAAAAAGGGCGTATGCGTTTTTTCCTGAATATATTCAGGAAAAAACGCATACGCCCTTTTTGGCAAACCAAGCAAGCTTGCAAAGGAAATCTGCACTACAATGAAGTCTCACTTCCCCCCGGTCAAAAGGGCCATCTGAAAAAAGTGTAAAATCCAGAAAGGCAGGACAGGCCATGGAGAACTGGGAGCCTTGTTATACTGATGGGCGGGATGGAAATTGCCAACAGACACTCGGGAGAAGTGTATGGTGTTTCCTGAAACATCTAAAAAACAAAGCAACAGAGCCTAGGGCACTTCCACTTATGGTCCTATAGCTTAGGGAAATTAAAATCAAAAAGACACAGCCACCCCAAAGTTTGGGACGCCTCTGTTTACAAGAATCTCGTTTACAGTACAAGTTCAACATCGCAGAAAGTGAAAAATGGATAAAGAAGCTGTGGTATTTACTTACAAAGCAATATCACTCAGCAATGAAATCTATGTCATCAGGCCCATAGCAGCACAATGAGTGGATTCAGGTATGATGATTCTAACTGAAATAATTCACACAGAAAAAGAAACATCATAAGATATCAGTAATACACGGAATGTAAATTTGGCCACACAGGAACTGAATTACAGAACAAAACAGGGTCTCAAATTTAGAAAACCACCTTATGCTTGCTTAAGGGTAAAGGTGAGTTGGGGTGCTGCATAAAACCAGAGATCGAAATGAGCACAGATAAAGTTCCTTAAGCCAAATATGGAATAGACAAGAGCTACTCCTTGCTCAACGAAATGGACTCAACACCGCATATTAAACGCCTAAGAATGTACCTGACTAGTAAGTATCTTAAAACCTATGGATTGCTATGTCTCCGAAAGAGAATCAAGCGTGTGTACAGGGGCATAAACGCAGCAGTGATAGGATTGGAGAGGTTCGGTGAGCAAATGAAGACCCTTTGAAGTCATATTGCATGGTACCCATTCCACGGGTCTCAACACTAAAGGTTTAAGGTATTCTTCCTTCGGCTAAAACATGCATGTGGAACCCAGAGTATGATCAACCGTGTGAACGGGAGACGTGTTCAAATATGTCTCAGTTTTCCTCCCCTGGTACTCGGGTGCAACATTCCAGATTCTTTACTAACACTCTCCCGACTTGGAGAGTCAGCGCCTTTAACCTCCTGTTTGGCCCAGTTTGCAATTTCTGCGGAAGATGAACAGGAATAGGGAGAACCAATGAGAGACTAGCTGGAGTTGTCTGGACGGGCAAATTTAACTCTCATTTCCCACCAGGAAGAGGAAATAACCAAAGGCTCAGCGTGCCGTGCCGGAACCAGATTAGGGCCTGAAGCCATCCTGCGGTGTTGCGGCCAGCTCAAAAGAAAGCGAGTTGAAGAAAGGAGCTCAGGGGCACTGTAATTCACAAACCTGCAGAGTTATAAATGACAGCTATCGTCCAAAAATATACTGAAGTAAGGCTGCCAAGAGGACTTGAAACGGGGCAGAATTGCAGGAAACCGATTTCAGGAGGTAGACGGGAATTGCATTGAAAGCATAGGAAAAGAGGCAGAACGTCCACAATGATGCACTTGGCCAAAAAGGGCGTATGCGTTTTTTACTGAATATATTCAGGTAAAAACGCATACGCCCTTTTTGGCCAACCAAGCAAGCTTGTAAAGGAAATCTGCACTACAATGAAGTCTCACTTCCCCCCGTCAAAAGGGCCATCTGAAAAAAGTGTAAAATCCAGAAAGGCAGGACAGGCCATAGAGAACTGGGAGCCTTGTTATGCTGATGGGCGGGATGTAAATTGCCAACAGACACTCGGGAGAAGTGTATGGTGTTTCCTGAAACATCTAAAAAACAAAGCAACAGAGCCTAGGGCACTTCCACTTATGGTCCTATAGCTTAGGGAAATTAAAATCAAAAAGACACAGCCACCCCAAAGTTTGGGACGCCTCTGTTTACAAGAACCTCGTTTACCGTACAAGTTCAACATCGCAGAAAGTGAAAAATGGATAAAGAAGTTGTGCTATTTACGTACAATGCAGTATCACTCAGCAATGAAATCTATGTCATCAGGCCCGTAGCAGCATAATGAGTGGATTCAGGTACGATGATTCTAACTGAAATAAGTCACACAGCAAAAGAAACATCATAAGATATCACTAATACACGGAATGTAAACTTGGCTACACAGGAACTGAATTCCAAAACAGAACAGGGTCTCAAATATAGAAAACCAACTTATGCTTGCTTAAGGGGAAAGGTGAGTTGGGGTGCTGCATAAAACCAGAGATTGAAATGAGCACAGATAAAGTTCCTTAAGCCAAATATGGAATAGACAAGAGCTACTCCTTGCTCAATGAAATGGACTCAACACCCCATATTAAACACCAAAGAATGTACCTGACTAGTAAGTATCTTAAAACCTATGGATTGCTATGTCTCCGAAAGAGAATCAAGCGTGTGTACAGGGGCATAAACGCAGCAGTGATAGGATTGGAGAGGTTTGGTGAGCAAATGAAGACCCTTTGAAGTCATATTGCATGGTACCCATTCCACGGGTCTCAACTCTCCAGGTTTAAGGTATTCTGACTTCAGCTAAAACATGCATGTGGAACCCAGAGTATGATCAACCATGTGAACGGGAGACGTGTTCAAATATGTCTCAGTTTTCCTCCCCTGGTACTCGGGTGCAACATTCCAGACGCTTTACTAACACTCTCCCCACTTGGAGAGTCAGCGCCTTTAACCTCCTGTTTGGCCCAGTTTGCAATTTCTGTGGAAGATGAACAGGAATAGGGAGAACCAATGAGAGACTAGCTGGAGGTGTCTGGACGGGCAAATTTAACTCTCATTTCCCACCAGGAAGAGGAAATAACCAAAGGCTCACCCTGCCGTGCCGGAACCAGTTTAGGGCCTGAAGCCATCCTGCGGTGTTGCGGCCAGCTCAAAAGAAATCGAGTTGAAGAAAGGAGCTCAGGGGCACTGTAATTCACAAACCTGCAGAGTTATAAATGACAGCTATCGTCCAAAAATAGACTGAAGTAAGGCTGCCAAGAGGACTTGAAAGCGGGGCAGAATTGCAGGAAACCGATTTCAGGAGGTAGACTGGAATTGCATTGAAAGCATAGGAAATGAGGCAGAACGTCCACAATGATGCACTTGGCCAAAAAGGGCGTATGCGTTTTTTCCTGAATATATTCAGGAAAAAACGCATACGCCCTTTTTGGCAAACCAAGCAAGCTTGCAAAGGAAATCTGCACTACAATGAAGTCTCACTTCCCCCCGGTCAAAAGGGCCATCTGAAAAAAGTGTAAAATCCAGAAAGGCAGGACAGGCCATGGAGAACTGGGAGCCTTGTTATACTGATGGGCGGGATGGAAATTGCCAACAGACACTCGGGAGAAGTGTATGGTGTTTCCTGAAACATCTAAAAAACAAAGCAACAGAGCCTAGGGCACTTCCACTTATGGTCCTATAGCTTAGGGAAATTAAAATCAAAAAGACACAGCCACCCCAAAGTTTGGGACGCCTCTGTTTACAAGAATCTCGTTTACAGTACAAGTTCAACATCGCAGAAAGTGAAAAATGGATAAAGAAGCTGTGGTATTTACTTACAAAGCAATATCACTCAGCAATGAAATCTATGTCATCAGGCCCATAGCAGCACAATGAGTGGATTCAGGTATGATGATTCTAACTGAAATAATTCACACAGAAAAAGAAACATCATAAGATATCAGTAATACACGGAATGTAAATTTGGCCACACAGGAACTGAATTACAGAACAAAACAGGGTCTCAAATTTAGAAAACCACCTTATGCTTGCTTAAGGGTAAAGGTGAGTTGGGGTGCTGCATAAAACCAGAGATCGAAATGAGCACAGATAAAGTTCCTTAAGCCAAATATGGAATAGACAAGAGCTACTCCTTGCTCAACGAAATGGACTCAACACCGCATATTAAACGCCTAAGAATGTACCTGACTAGTAAGTATCTTAAAACCTATGGATTGCTATGTCTCCGAAAGAGAATCAAGCGTGTGTACAGGGGCATAAACGCAGCAGTGATAGGATTGGAGAGGTTCGGTGAGCAAATGAAGACCCTTTGAAGTCATATTGCATGGTACCCATTCCACGGGTCTCAACACTAAAGGTTTAAGGTATTCTTCCTTCGGCTAAAACATGCATGTGGAACCCAGAGTATGATCAACCGTGTGAACGGGAGACGTGTTCAAATATGTCTCAGTTTTCCTCCCCTGGTACTCGGGTGCAACATTCCAGATTCTTTACTAACACTCTCCCGACTTGGAGAGTCAGCGCCTTTAACCTCCTGTTTGGCCCAGTTTGCAATTTCTGCGGAAGATGAACAGGAATAGGGAGAACCAATGAGAGACTAGCTGGAGTTGTCTGGACGGGCAAATTTAACTCTCATTTCCCACCAGGAAGAGGAAATAACCAAAGGCTCAGCGTGCCGTGCCGGAACCAGATTAGGGCCTGAAGCCATCCTGCGGTGTTGCGGCCAGCTCAAAAGAAAGCGAGTTGAAGAAAGGAGCTCAGGGGCACTGTAATTCACAAACCTGCAGAGTTATAAATGACAGCTATCGTCCAAAAATATACTGAAGTAAGGCTGCCAAGAGGACTTGAAAGCGGGGCAGAATTGCAGGAAACCGATTTCAGGAGGTAGACTGGAATTGCATTGAAAGCGTAGGAAAAGAGGCAGAACGTCCACAATGATGCACTTGGCCAAAAAGGGCGTATGCGTTTTTTCCTGAATATATTCAGGAAAAAACGCATACGCACTTTTTGGCCAACCAAGCAAACTTGCAAAGGAAATCTGCACTACAATGAAGTCTCACTTCCCCCCGGTCAAAAGCGCCATCTGAAAAAAGTGTAAAATCCAGAAAGGCAGGACAGGCCATGGAGAACTGGGAGTCTTGTTATGCTGATGGGCGGGATGTAAATTGCCAACAGCCGCTCTGTAGAAGTGTATAGTGTTTCCTGAAACATCTAAAAAACAAAGCAACAGAGCCTAGGGCACTTCCACTTATGGTCCTATAGCTTAGGGAAATTAAAATCAAAAAGACACAGCCACCCCAAAGTTTGGGACGTCTCTGTTTACAAGAACCTCGTTTACCGTACAAGTTCAATATCACAGAAAGTGAAAAATGGATAAAGAACTTGTGGTACTTACGTACAATGCAGTATCACTCAGCAATGAAATCTATGTCATCAGGCCCGTAGCAGCATAATGAGTGGATTCAGGTACGATGATTCTAACTGAAATAAGTCACACAGCAAAAGAAACATCATAAGATATCACTAATACACGGAATGTAAACTTGGCTACACAGGAACTGAATTCCAAAACAGAACAGGGTCTCAAATTTAGAAAACCAACTTATGCTTGCTTAAGGGGAAAGGTGAGTTGGGGTGCTGCATAAAACCAGAGATTGAAATGAGCACAGATAAAGTTCCTTAAGCCAAATATGGAATAGACAAGAGCTACTCCTTGCTCAACGAAATGGACTCAACACCCCATATTAAACGCCAAAGAATGTACCTGTCTAGTAAGTATCTTAAAACCTATGGTTTGCTATGTCTCCAAAAGAGAATCAAGCATGTGTACAGGGGCATAAACGCAGCAGTGATAGGATTGGAGAGGTTCGGTGAGCAAATGAAGACCCTTTGAAGTCATATTGCATGGTACCCATTACACGGGTCTCAACTCTCCAGGTTTAAGGTATTCTTCCTTCAGCTAAAACATGCATGTGGAACCCAGAGTATGATCAACCATGTGAACGGGAGACGTGTTCAAATATGTCTCAGTTTTCCTCCCCTGGTACTCGGGTGCAACATTCCAGACGCTTTACTAACACTCTCCCCACTTGGAGAGTCAGCGCCTTTAACCTCCTGTTTGGCCCAGTTTGCAATTTCTGCGGAAGATGAACAGGAATAGGGAGAACCAATGAGAGACTAGCTGGAGGTGTCTGGACGGGCAAATTTAACTCTCATTTCCCACCAGGAAGAGGAAATAACCAAAGGCTCAGCGTGCTGTGCCGGAACCAGATTAGGGCCTGAAGCCATCCTGCGGTGTTGCGGCCAGCTCAAAAGAAAGCGAGTTGAAGAAAGGAGCTCAGGGGCACTGTAATTCACAAACCTGCAGAGTTATAAATGACAGCTATCGTCCAAAAATAGACTGAAGTAAGGCTGCCAAGAGGACTTAAAAGCGGGGCAGAATTGCAGGAAACCGATTTCAGGAGGTAGACTGGAATTGCATTGAAAGCATAGGAAAAGAGGCAGAACGTCCACAATGATGCACTTGGCCAAAAAGGGCGTATGCGTTTTTTCCTGAATATATTCGGGAAAAAACGCATACGCCCTTTTTGGCCAACCAAGCAAGCCTGCAAAGGAAATCTGCACTACAATGAAGTCTCACTTCCCCCCGGTCAAAAGGGCCATCTGAAAAAAGTGTAAAATCCAGCAAGGCAGGACAGGCCATGGAGAACTGGGAGCCTTGTTATGCTGATGGGCGGGATGTAAATTGCCAACAGACACTTGGGAGAAGTGTATGGTGTTTCCTGAAACATCTAAAAAACAAAGCAACAGAGCCTAGGGCACTTCCACTTATGGTCCTATAGCTTAGGGAAATTAAAATCAAAAAGACACAGCCACCCCAAAGTTTGGGACGCCTCTGTTTCCAAAAACCTCATTTACCGTACAAGTTCAATATCACAGAAAGTGAAAAATGGATAAAGAACTTGTGGTACTTACGTACAATGCAGTATCACTCAGCAATGAAATCTATGTCATCAGGCCCGTAGCAGCATATTGAGTGGATTCAGGTACGATGATTCTAACTGAAATAAGTCACACAGCAAAAGAAACATCATAAGATATCACTAATACACGGAATGTAAACTTGGCTACACAGGAACTGAATTCCAAAACAGAACAGGGTCTCAAATTTAGAAAACCAACTTATGCTTGCTTAAGGGGAAAGGTGAGTTGGGGTGCTGCATAAAACCAGAGATTGAAATGAGCACAGATAAAGTTCCTTAAGCCAAATATGGAATAGACAAGAGCTACTCCTTGCTCAACGAAATGGACTCAACACCCCATATTAAACGCCAAAGAATGTACCTGTCTAGTAAGTATCTTAAAACCTATGGTTTGCTATGTCTCCAAAAGAGAATCAAGCATGTGTACAGGGGCATAAACGCAGCAGTGATAGGATTGGAGAGGTTCGGTGAGCAAATGAAGACCCTTTGAAGTCATATTGCATGGTACCCATTACACGGGTCTCAACTCTACAGGTTTAAGGTATTCTTCCTTCAGCTAAAACATGCATGTGGAACCCAGAGTATGATCAACCATGTGAACGGGAGACGTGTTCAAATATGTCTCAGTTTTCCTCCCCTGGTACTCGGGTGCAACATTCCAGACGCTTTACTAACACTCTCCCCACTTGGAGAGTCAGCGCCTTTAACCTCCTGTTTGGCCCAGTTTGCAATTTCTGCGGAAGATGAACAGGAATAGGGAGAACCAATGAGAGACTAGCTGGAGGTGTCTGGACGGGCAAATTTAACTCTCATTTCCCACCAGGAAGAGGAAATAACCAAAGGCTCAGCGTGCTGTGCCGGAACCAGATTAGGGCCTGAAGCCATCCTGCGGTGTTGCGGCCAGCTCAAAAGAAAGCGAGTTGAAGAAAGGAGCTCAGGGGCACTGTAATTCACAAACCTGCAGAGTTATAAATGACAGCTATCGTCCAAAAATAGACTGAAGTAAGGCTGCCAAGAGGACTTGAAAGCGGGGCAGAATTGCAGGAAACCGATTTCAGGAGGTAGACTGGAATTGCATTGAAAGCATAGGAAAAGAGGCAGAACGTCCACAATGATGCACTTGGCCAAAAAGGGCGTATGCGTTTTTTCCTGAATATATTCGGGAAAAAACGCATACGCCCTTTTTGGCCAACCAAGCAAGCCTGCAAAGGAAATCTGCACTACAATGAAATCTCACTTCCCCCCGGTCAAAAGGGCCATCTGAAAAAAGTGTAAAATCCAGAAAGGCAGGACAGGCCATGGAGAACTGGGAGCCTTGTTATGCTGATGGGCGGGATGTAAATTGCCAACAGACACTCGGGAGAAGTGTATGGTGTTTCCTGAAACATCTAAAAAACAAAGCAACAGAGCCTAGGGCACTTCCACTTGTGGTCCTATAGCTTAGGGAAATTAAAATCAAAAAGACACAGCCACCCCAAAGTTTGGGACGCCTCTGTTTACAAGAACCTCGTTTCCCATACACGTTCAATATCACAGAAAGTGAAAAATGGATAAAGAACTTGTGGTACTTACGTACAATGCAGTATCACTCAGCAATGAAATCTATGTCATCAGGCCCGTAGCAGCACAATGAGTGGATTCAGGTACGATGATTCTAACTGAAATAAGTCACACAGAAAAAGAAACATCATAAGATATCATTAATACACGGAATGTAAACTTGGCTACACAGGAACTGAATTCCAAAACAGAACAGGGTCTCAAATTTAGAAAACCAACTTATGCTTGCTTAAGGGGAAAGGTGAGTTGGGGTGCTGCATAAAACCAAAGATTGAAATGAGCACAGATAAAGTTCCTTAAGCCAAATATGGAATAGACAAGAGCTACTCCTTGCTCAACGAAATGGACTCAACACCCCATATTAAACGCCTAAGAATGTACCTGACTAGTAAGTATCTTAAAACCTATGGATTGCTATGTCTCCGAAAGAGAATCAAGCGTGTGTACAGGGGCATAAACGCAGCAGTGATAGGATTGGAGAGGTTCGGTGAGCAAATGAAGACCCTTTGAAGTCATATTGCATGGTACCCATTCCACGGGTCTCAACTCTCCAGGTTTAAGGTATTCTTCCTTCAGCTAAAACATGCATGTGGAACCCAGAGTATGATCAACTGTGTGAACAGGAGACGTGTTCAAATATGTCTCAGTTTTCCTCCCCTGGTACTCGGGTGCAACATTCCAGACGCTTTACTAACACTCTCCCCACTTGGAGAGTCAGCGCCTTTAACCTCCTGTTTGGCCCAGTTTGCAATTTCTGCGGAAGATGAACAGGAATAGCGAGAACCAATGAGAGACTAGCTGGAGGTGTCTGGACGGGCAAATTTAACTCTCATTTCCCACCAGGAAGAGGAAATAACCAAAGGCTCAGCGTGCCATGCCGGAACCATATTAGAGCCTGAAGCCATCCTGCGGTGCTGCGGCCAGCTCAAAAGAAATCGAGTTGAAGAAAGGAGCTCAGGGGCACTGTAATTCACAAACCTGCAGAGTTATAAATGACATCTATCATCCAAAAATATACTGAAGTAAGGCTGCCAAGAGGACTTGAAAGCGGGGCAGAATTGCAGGAAACCGATTTCAGGAGGTAGACTGGAATTGCATTGAAATCATAGGAAAAGAGGCAGAACGTCCACAATGATGCACTTGACCAAAAAGTGCGTATGCGTTTTTTCCAGAATATATTCAGGAAAAAACGCATACGCACTTTTTGGCCAACCAAGCAAGCTTGCAAAGGAAATCTGCACTACAATGAAGTCTCACTTCCCCCTGGTCAAAAGGGCCATCTGAAAAAAGTGTAAAATCCAGAAAGGCAGGACAGGCCATGGAGAACTGGGAGCCTTGTTATGCTGATGGGTGGGATGTAAATTGCCAACAGACACTCGGGAGAAGTGTATGGTGTGTCCTGAAACATCTAAAAAACAAAGCAACAGAGCCTAGGGCACTTCCACTTATGTTCCTATTACTTAGGGAAATTATAATCAAAAAGACACAGCCACCCCAAAGTTTGGAACAGCTCTGTTTACAAGAACCTCGTTTACAGTACAAGTTCAACATTGCAGAAAGTGAAAAATGGATAAAGAAGTTGTGGTATTTACTTACAAAGCAATATCACTCAGCAATGAAATCTATGTCATCAGGCCCTTAGCAGCACAATGAGTGGATTCAGGTATGATGATTCTAACTGAAATAAGTCACACAGAAAAAGAAACATCATAAGATATCAGTAATACACGGAATGTAAACTTGGCTACACAGGAACTGAATTACAGAACAGAACAGGGTCTCAAATTTAGAAAACCAACTTATGCTTGCTTAAGGGGAAAGGTGAGTTGGGGTGCTGCATAAAACCAGAGATTGAAATGAGCACAGATAAAGTTCCTTAAGCCAAATATGGAATAGACAAGAGCTACTCCTTGCTCAACGAAATGGACTCAACACCGCATATTAAACGCCTAAGAATGTACCTGACTAGTAAGTATCTTAAAGCCTATGGATTGCTATGTCTCCGAAAGAGAATCAAGCATGTGTACAGGGGCATAAACGCAGCAGTGATAGGATTGGAGAGGTTAGGTGAGCAAATGAAGACCCTTTGAAGTCATATTGCATGGTACCCATTCCACGGGTTTCAACTACCCAGGTTTAAGGTATTCTTCCTTCAGCTAAAACAAGCATGTGGAACTCAGAGTATGATCAACCATGTGATCGGGAGACGTGTTCAAATATGTCTCAGTTTTCGTACCCTGGTACTCGGGTGCAACATTCCAGATGCTTTAGTAACACTCTCCCGACTTGGAGAGTCAGTCCCTTTAACCTCCTGTTTGGCCCAGTTTGCAATTTCTGCGGAAGATGAACAGGAATAGCGAGAACCAATGAGAGACTAGCTGGAGGTGTCTGGACGGGCAAATTTAACTCTCATTTCCCACCAGGAAGAGGAAATAACCAAAGGCTCAGCGTGCCGTGCCGGAACCAGATTAGGGCCTGAAGCCATCCTGCGGTGTTGCGGCCAGCTCACAAGAAAGCGAGTTGAAGAAAGGAGCTCAGGGGCACTGTAATTCACAAACCTGCAGAGTTATAAATGACAGCTATCGTCCAAAAATATACTGAAGTAACGCTGCCAAGAGAACTTGAAAGCGAGGCAGAATTGCAGGAAACCGATTTCAGGATGTAGACTGGAATTGCATTGAAAGCATAGGAAAAGAGGCAGAACGTCCACAATGATGCACTTGGTCAAAAAGGGCGCATGCGTTTTTTCCTGAATATATTCAGGAAAAAAAGCATGCGCCCTTTTTGGCCAACCAAGCAAGCTTGCAATGGCAATCGGCACTACAATGAAGTCTCACTTCCCCCCGGTCAAAAGGGCCATCTGAAAAAAGTGTAAAATCCAGAAAGGCAGGACAGGCCATGGAGAACTGGTAGCCTTGTTATGCTGATGGGCGGGATGTAAATTGCCAACAGACACTCGGGAAAAGTGTATGGTGTTTCCTGAAACATCTAAAAAACAAAGCAACAGAGCCTAGGGCACTTCCACTTATGGTCCTATAGCTTAGGGAAATTAAAATCAAAAAGACACATCCACTCCAAAGTTTGGGACGCCTCTGTTTACAAGAACCTCGTTTACCGTACAAGTTCAATATCACAGAAAGTGAAAAATGGATAAAGAACTTGTGGTACTTACGTACAATGCAGTATCACTCAGCAATGAAATCTATGTCATCAGGCACTTAGCAGCACAATGAGTGGATTCAGGTATGATGATTCTAACTGAAATAAGTCACACAGAAAAAGAAACATCATAAGATATCACTAATACACAGAATGTAAACTGGGCTACACAGGAACTGAATTCCAAAACAGAACAGGGTCTCAAATTTAGAAAACCAACTTATGCTTGCTTAAGGGGAAAGGTGAGTTGGGGTGCTGCATAAAACCAGAGATTGAAATGAGCACAGATAAAGTTCTTTAAGCCAAATATGGAATAGACAAGAGCTACTCCTTGCTCAACGAAATGGACTCAACACCCCATATTAAACGCCTAAGAATGTACCTGACTAGTAAGTATCTTAAAACGTATGGATTGCTATGTCTCCATAAGAGAATCAAGCGTGTGTACAGGGGCATAAACACAGCAGTGATAGGATTGGAGAGGTTCGGTGAGCAAATGAAGACCCTTTGAAGTCATATTTCATGGTACCCATTCCACGGGTCTCAACTCTCCAGGTTTAAGGTATTCTTCATTCAGCTAAAACATGCATGTGGAACCCAGAGTATGATCAACCGTGTGAATGGGAGACGTGTTCAAATATGTCTCAGTTTTCGTACCCTGGTACTCGGGTTCAACATTCCAGTCGCTTTACTAACACTCTCCCCACTTGGAGAGTCAGCGCCTTTAACCTCCTGTTTGGCCCAGTTTGCAATTTCTGCGGAAGATGAACAGGAATAGGGAGAACCAATGAGAGACTAGCTGGAGGTGTCTGGACGGGCAAATTTAACTCTCATTTCCCACCAGGAAGAGGACATAACCAAAGGCTCAGCGTGCCGTGCCGGAACCAGATTAGGGCCTGAAGCCATCCTGCGGTGTTGCGGCCAGCTCAAAAGAAAGTGAGTTGAAGAAAGGAGCTCAGGGACACTGTAATTCACAAACCTGCAGGGTTATAAATGACAGCTATCGTCCAAAAATATACTGAAGTAAGGCTGCCAAGAGGACTTGAAAGCGGGGCAGAATAGCAGGAAACCGATTTCAGGAGGTAGACTGGAATTGCATTGCAAGCATAAGAAAAGAGGCAGAATGTCCACAATGATGCACTTGGCCAAAAAGGGCACATGCGTTTTTTCCTGAATATATTCAGGAAAAAACGCATGCACACTTTTTGGCCAACCAAGCAAGCTTGCAAAGGAAATCTGCACTACAATGAAGTCTCACTTCCCCCTGGTCAAAAGGGCCATCTGAAAAAAGTGGAAAATCCAGAAAGGCAGGACAGGCCATGGAGAACTGAGAGCCTTGTTATGCTGATGGGCGGGATGTAAATTGCCAACAGACACTCCGGAGAAGTGTATGGTGTGTCCTGAAACATCTAAAAAACAAAGCAACAGAGCCTAGGGCACTTCCACTTATGTTCCTATTACTTAGGGAAATTATAATCAAAAAGACACAGCCACCCCAAAGTTTGGAACGCCTCTGTTTACAAGAACCTCATTTACAGTACAAGTTCAACATCGCAGAAAGTGAAAAATGGATAAAGAAGTTGTGGTATTTACTTACAAAGCAATATCACTCAGCAATGAAATCTATGTCATCAGGCCCTTAGCAGCACAATGAGTGGATTCAGGTATGATGATTCTAACTGAAATAAGTCACACAGAAAAAGAAACATCATAAGATATCAGTAATACACGGAATGTAAACTTGGCTACACAGGAACTGAATTACAGAACAGAACAGGGTCTCAAATTTAGAAAACCAACTTATGCTTGCTTAACGGTAATGGTGAGTTGGGGTGCTGCATAAAACCAGAGATTGAAATGAGCACAGATAAAGTTCCTTAAGCCAAATATGGAATAGACAAGAGCTACTCCTTGCTCAACAAAATGGACTCAACACCGCATATTAAACGCCTAAGAATGTACCTGACTAGTAAGTATCTTAAAACCTATGGATTGCTATGTCTCCGAAAGAGAATCAAGCATGTGTACAGGGGCATAAACCCAGCAGTGATAGGATTGGAGAGGTTCGGTGAGCAAATGAAGACCCTTTGAAGTCATATTGCATGGTCCCCATTCCACGGGTTTCAACTAAACAGGTTTAAGGTATTCTTCCTTCAGCTAATACATGCATGTGGAACCTAGAGTATGATCAACCATGTGATCGGGAGACGTGTTCAAATATGTCTCAGTTTTCGTACCCTGGTACTCGAGTGCAACATTCCAGACGCTTTAGTAACACTCTCCCGACTTGGAGAGTCAGTCCCTTTAACCTCCTGTTTTGCCCAGTTTGCAATTTCTGCGGAAGATGAACAGGAATAGCGAGAACAAATGAGAGACTAGCTGGAGGTGTCTGGACGGGCAAATTTAACTCTCATTTCCCACCAGGAAGAGGAATTAACCAAAGGCTCAGCGTGCCGTGCCGGAACCAGATTAGGGCCTGAAGCCATCCTGCGGTGTTGCAGCCAGGTCACAAGAAAGCGAGTTGAAGAATGGATCTCAGGGGCACTGTAATTCACAAACCTGCAGAGTTATAAATGACAGCTATCGTCCAAAAATATACTGAAGTAAGGCTGCCAAGAGGACTTGAAAGCAGGGCAGAATTGCAGGAGACAGATTTCAGGAGGTAGACTGGAATTGCATTGAAAGCATAGGAAAAGAGGCAGAACGTCCACAATGATGCACTTGGCCAAAAAGCACGTATGCGATTTTTCCTGAATATATTCAGGAAAAAACGCATACGCCCTTTTTGGCCAACCAAGCAAACTTGCAAAGGAAATGGGCACTACAATGAAGTCTCACTTCCCCCCGGTCAAAAGGGCCATCTGAAAAAAGTGTAAAATCCAGAAAGGCAGGACAGGCCATGGAGAAATGGGAGCCTTGTTATGCTGATGGGCGGGATGTAAATTGCCAACAGACACTCGGGAGAAGTGTATGGTGTTTCCTGAAACATCTAAAAAACAAAGCAACAGAGCCTAGGGCACTTCCACTTATGGTCCTATAGCATAGGGAAATTAAAATCAAAAAGACACAGCCACCCCAAAGTTTGGGACGCCTCTGTTTACAAGAACCTCGTTTACCGTACAAGTTCAATATCACAGAAAGTGAAAAATGGATAAAGAACTTGTGGTACTTACGTACAATGCAGTATCACTCAGCAATGAAATCTATGTCATCTGGCCCGTAGCAGCATAATGAGTGGATTCAGGTACGATGATTCTAACTGAAATAAGTCACACAGAAAAAGAAACATCATAAGATATCACTAATACACGGAATGTAAACTTGGCTACACAGGAACTGAATTCCAAAACAGAACAGGGTCTCAAATTTAGAAAACCAACTTATGCTTGCTTAAGGGGAAAGGTGAGTTGGGGTGCTGCATAAAACCAAAGATTGAAATGAGCACAGATAAAGTTCCTTAAGCCAAATATGGAATAGACAAGAGCTACTCCTTGCTCAACGAAATGGACTCAACACCCCATATTAAACGCCTAAGAATGTACCTGACTAGTAAGTATCTTAAAACCTATGGATTGCTATGTCTCCGAAAGAGAATCAAGCGTGTGTACAGGGGCATAAACGCAGCAGTGATAGGATTGGAGAGGTTCGGTGAGCAAATGAAGACCCTTTGAAGTCATATTGCATGGTACCCATTCCACGGGTCTCAACTCTCCAGGTTTAAGGTATTCTTCCTTCAGCTAAAACATGCATGTGGAACCCAGAGTATGATCAACTGTGTGAACAGGAGACGTGTTCAAATATGTCTCAGTTTTCCTCCCCTGCTACTCGGGTGCAACATTCCAGACGCTTTACTAACACTCTCCCCACTTGGAGAGTCAGCGCCTTTAACCTCCTGTTTGGCCCAGTTTGCAATTTCTGCGGAAGATGAACAGGAATAGCGAGAACCAATGAGAGACTAGCTGGAGGTGTCTGGACGGGCAAATTTAACTCTCATTTCCCACCAGGAAGAGGAAATAACCAAAGGCTCAGCGTGCCATGCCGGAACCATATTAGAGCCTGAAGCCATCCTGCGGTGTTGCGGCCAGCTCAAAAGAAATCGAGTTGAAGAAAGGAGCTCAGGGGCACTGTAATTCACAAACCTGCAGAGTTATAAATGACATCTATCATCCTAAAATATACTGAAGTAAGGCTGCCAAGAGGACTTGAAAGCGGGGCAGAATTGCAGGAAACCGATTTCAGGAGGTAGACTGGAATTGCATTGAAATCATAGGAAAAGAGGCAGAACGTCCACAATGATGCACTTGACCAAAAAGTGCGTATGCGTTTTTTCCAGAATATATTCAGGAAAAAACGCATACGCACTTTTTGGCCAACCAAGCAAGCTTGCAAAGGAAATCTGCACTACAATGAAGTCTCACTTCCCCCTGGTCAAAAGGGCCATCTGAAAAAAGTGTAAAATCCAGAAAGGCAGGACAGGCCATGGAGAACTGGGAGCCTTGTTATGCTGATGGGTGGGATGTAAATTGCCAACAGACACTCGGGAGAAGTGTATGGTGTGTCCTGAAACATCTAAAAAACAAAGCAACAGAGCCTAGGGCACTTCCACTTATGTTCCTATTACTTAGGGAAATTATAATCAAAAAGACACAGCCACCCCAAAGTTTGGAACAGCTCTGTTTACAAGAACCTCGTTTACAGTACAAGTTCAACATCGCAGAAAGTGAAAAATGGATAAAGAAGTTGTGGTATTTACTTACAAAGCAATATCACTCAGCAATGAAATCTATGTCATCAGGCCCTTAGCAGCACAATGAGTGGATTCAGGTATGATGATTCTAACTGAAATAAGTCACACAGAAAAAGAAACATCATAAGATATCAGTAATACACGGAATGTAAACTTGGCTACACAGGAACTGAATTACAGAACAGAACAGGGTCTCAAATTTAGAAAACCAACTTATGCTTGCTTAAGGGGAAAGGTGAGTTGGGGTGCTGCATAAAACCAGAGATTGAAATGAGCACAGATAAAGTTCCTTAAGCCAAATATGGAATAGACAAGAGCTACTCCTTGCTCAACGAAATGGACTCAACACCGCATATTAAACGCCTAAGAATGTACCTGACTAGTAAGTATCTTAAAGCCTATGGATTGCTATGTCTCCGAAAGAGAATCAAGCATGTGTACAGGGGCATAAACGCAGCAGTGATAGGATTGGAGAGGTTAGGTGAGCAAATGAAGACCCTTTGAAGTCATATTGCATGGACCCCATTCCACGGGTTTCAACTACACAGGTTTAAGGTATTCTTCCTTCAGCTAAAAAATGCATGTGGAACCTAGAGTATGATCAACCATGTGATCGGGAGACGTGTTCAAATATGTCTCAGTTTTCGTACCCTGGTACTCGAGTGCAACATTCCAGACGCTTTACTAACACTCTCCCGACTTGGAGAGTCAGTCCCTTTAACCTCTTGTTTGGCCCAGTTTGCAATTTCTGCGGAAGATGAACAGGAATAGCGAGAACCAATGAGAGACTAGCTGGAGGTGTCTGGACGGGCAAATTTAACTCTCATTTCCCACCAGGAAGAGGAATTAACCAAAGGCTCAGCGTGCCGTGCCGGAACCAGATTAGGGCCTGAAGCCATCCTGCGGTGTTGCAGCCAGGTCACAAGAAAGCGAGTTGAAGAATGGAGCTCAGGGGCACTGTAATTCACAAACCTGCAGAGTTATAAATGACAGCTATCGTCCAAAAATATACTGAAGTAAGGCTGCCAAGAGGACTTGAAAGCAGGGCAGAATTGCAGGAAACCGATTTCAGGAGGTAGACTGGAATTGCATTGAAAGCATAGGAAAAGAGGCAGAACGTCCACAATGATGCAGTTGGCCAAAAAGCGCGTATGTGATTTTTCCTGAATATATTCAGGAAAAAACGCATACGCCCTTTTTGGCCAACCAAGCAAACTTGCAAAGGAAATCGGCACTACAATGAAGTCTCACTTCCGCCCGGTCAAAAGGGCCATCTGAAAAAAGTGTAAAATCCAGAAAGGCAGGACAGGCCATGGAGAACTGGGAGCCTTGTTATGCTGATGGGCGGGATGTAAATTGCCAACAGACACTCCGGAGAAGTGTATGGTGTTTCCTGAAACATCTAAAAAACAAAGCAACAGAGCCTAGGGCACTTCCACTTATGGTCCTATAGCTTAGGGAAATTAAAATCAAAAAGACACAGCCACCCCAAAGTTTGGGACGCCTCTGTTTACAAGAATCTCGTTTACAGTACAAGTTCAATATCACAGAAAGTGAAAAATGGATAAAGAACTTGTGGTACTTACGTACAATGCAGTATCACTCAGCAATGAAATCTATGTCATCTGGCCCGTAGCAGCATAATGAGTGGATTCAGGTACGATGATTCTAACTGAAATAAGTCACACAGAAAAAGAAACATCATAAGATATCACTAATACACGGAATGTAAACTTGGCTACACAGGAACTGAATTCCAAAACAGAACAGGGTCTCAAATTTAGAAAACCAACTTATGCTTGCTTAAGGGGAAAGGTGAGTTGGGGTGCTGCATAAAACCAGAGATTGAAATGAGCACAGATAAAGTTCCTTAAGCCAAATATGGAATAGACAAGAGCTACTCCTTGCTCAACGAAATGGACTCAACACCGCATATTAAACGCCTAAGAATGTACCTGACTAGTAAGTATCTTAAAACCTATGGATTGCTATGTCTCCAAAAGAGAATCAAGCGTGTGTACAGGGGCATAAACGCAGCAGTGATAGGATTGGAGAGGTTCGGTGAGCAAATGAAGACCCTTTGAAGTCATATTGCACGGTACCCATTACACGGGTCTCAACTCTCAAGGTTTAAGGTATTCTTCCTTCAGCTAAAACATGCATGTGGAACCCAGATTATGATCAACCGTGTGAATGGGAGACGTGTTCAAATATGTCTCAGTTTTCCTCCCCTGGTACTCGGGTTCAACATTCCAGTCGCTTTACTAACACTCTCCCCACTTGGAGAGTCAGCGCCTTTAACCTCCTGTTTGGCCCAGTTTGCAATTTCTGCGGAAGATGAACAGGAATAGGGAGAACCAATGAGAGACTAGCTGGAGGTGTCTGGACGGGCAAATTTAACTCTCATTTCCCACCAGGAAGAGGACATAACCAAAGGCTCAGCGTGCCGTGCCGGAACCAGATTAGGGCCTGAAGCCATCCTGCGGTGTTGCGGCCAGCTCAAAAGAAAGCGAGTTGAAGAAAGGAGCTCAGGGACACTGTAATTCACAAACCTGCAGGGTTATAAATGACAGCTATCATCCAAAAATATACTGAAGTAAGGCTGCCAAGAGGACTTGAAAGCGGGGCAGAATAGCAGGAAACCGATTTCAGGAGGTAGACTGGAATTGCATTGCAAGCATAGGAAAAGAGGCAGAATGTCCACAATGATGCACTTGGCCAAAAAGGGCACATGCGTTTTTTCCTGAATATATTCAGGAAAAAACGCATGCACACTTTTTGGCCAACCAAGCAAGCTTGCAAAGGAAATCTGCACTACAATGAAGTCTCACTTCCCCCTGGTCAAAAGGGCCATCTGAAAAAAGTGGAAAATCCAGAAAGGAAGGAAAGGCCATGGAGAACTGAGAGCCTTGTTATGCTGATGGGCGGGATGTAAATTGCCAACAGACACTCCGGAGAAGTGTATGGTGTGTCCTGAAACATCTAAAAAACAAAGCAACAGAGCCTAGGGCACTTCCACTTATGTTCCTATTACTTAGGGAAATTATAATCAAAAAGACACAGCCACCCCAAAGTTTGGAACGCCTCTGTTTACAAGAACCTCATTTACAGTACAAGTTCAACATCGCAGAAAGTGAAAAATGGATAAAGAAGTTGTGGTATTTACTTACAAAGCAATATCACTCAGCAATGAAATCTATGTCATCAGGCCCTTAGCAGCACAATGAGTGGATTCAGGTATGATGATTCTAACTGAAATAAGTCACACAGAAAAAGAAACATCATAAGATATCAGTAATACATGGAATGTAAACTTGGCTACACAGGAACTGAATTACAGAACAGAACAGGGTCTCAAATTTAGAAAACCAACTTATGCTTGCTTAACGGTAAAGGTGAGTTGGGGTGCTGCATAAAACCAGAGATTGAAATGAGCACAGATAAAGTTCCTTAAGCCAAATATGGAATAGACAAGAGCTACTCCTTGCTCAACAAAATGGACTCAACACCGCATATTAAACGCCTAAGAATGTACCTGACTAGTAAGTATCGTAAAACCTATGGATTGCTATGTCTCCGAAAGAGAATCAAGCATGTGTACAGGGGCATAAACCCAGCAGTGATAGGATTGGAGAGGTTCGGTGAGCAAATGAAGACCCTTTGAAGTCATATTGCATGGTCCCCATTCCACGGGTTTCAACTAAACAGGTTTAAGGTATTCTTCCTTCAGCTAATACATGCATGTGGAACCTAGAGTATGATCAACCATGTGATCGGGAGACGTGTTCAAATATGTCTCAGTTTTCGTACCCTGGTACTCGAGTGCAACATTCCAGACGCTTTAGTAACACTCTCCCGACTTGGAGAGTCAGTCCCTTTAACCTCCTGTTTTGCCCAGTTTGCAATTTCTGCGGAAGATGAACAGGAATAGCGAGAACAAATGAGAGACTAGCTGGAGGTGTCTGGACGGGCAAATTTAACTCTCATTTCCCACCAGGAAGAGGAATTAACCAAAGGCTCAGCGTGCCGTGCCGGAACCAGATTAGGGCCTGAAGCCATCCTGCGGTGTTGCAGCCAGGTCACAAGAAAGCGAGTTGAAGAATGGATCTCAGGGGCACTGTAATTCACAAACCTGCAGAGTTATAAATGACAGCTATCGTCCAAAAATATACTGAAGTAAGGCTGCCAAGAGGACTTGAAAGCAGGGCAGAATTGCAGGAGACAGATTTCAGGAGGTAGACTGGAATTGCATTGAAAGCATAGGAAAAGAGGCAGAACGTCCACAATGATGCACTTGGCCAAAAAGCACGTATGCGATTTTTCCTGAATATATTCAGGAAAAAACGCATACGCCCTTTTTGGCCAACCAAGCAAACTTGCAAAGGAAATGGGCACTACAATGAAGTCTCACTTCCCCCCGGTCAAAAGGGCCATCTGAAAAAAGTGTAAAATCCAGAAAGGCAGGACAGGCCATGGAGAAATGGGAGCCTTGTTATGCTGATGGGCGGGATGTAAATTGCCAACAGACACTCGGGAGAAGTGTATGGTGTTTCCTGAAACATCTAAAAAACAAAGCAACAGAGCCTAGGGCACTTCCACTTATGGTCCTATAGCATAGGGAAATTAAAATCAAAAAGACACAGCCACCCCAAAGTTTGGGACGCCTCTGTTTACAAGAACCTCGTTTACCGTACAAGTTCAATATCACAGAAAGTGAAAAATGGATAAAGAACTTGTGGTACTTACGTACAATGCAGTATCACTCAGCAATGAAATCTATGTCATCTGGCCCGTAGCAGCATAATGAGTGGATTCAGGTACGATGATTCTAACTGAAATAAGTCACACAGAAAAAGAAACATCATAAGATATCACTAATACACGGAATGTAAACTTGGCTACACAGGAACTGAATTCCAAAACAGAACAGGGTCTCAAATTTAGAAAACCAACTTATGCTTGCTTAAGGGGAAAGGTGAGTTGGGGTGCTGCATAAAACCAGAGATTGAAATGAGCACAGATAAAGTTCCTTAAGCCAAATATGGAATAGACAAGAGCTACTCCTTGCTCAACGAAATGGACTCAACACCCCATATTAAACGCCTAAGAATGTACCTGACTAGTAAGTATCTTAAAACCTATGGATTTCTATGTCTCTGAAAGAGAATCAAGCGTGTGTACAGGGGCATAAACGCAGCAGTGATAGGATTGGAGAGGTTCGGTGAGCAAATGAAGACCCTTTGAAGTCATATTGCATGGTACCCATTCCACGGGTCTCAACTCTCCAGGTTTAAGGTATTCTTCCTTCAGCTAAAACATGCATGTGGAACCCAGAGTATGATCAACTGTGTGAACAGGAGACGTGTTCAAATATGTCTCAGTTTTCCTCCCCTGGTACTCGGGTGCAACATTCCAGACGCTTTACTAACACTCTTCCCACTTGGAGAGTCAGCGCCTTTAACCTCCTGTTTGGCCCAGTTTGCAATTTCTGCGGAAGATGAACAGGAATAGCGAGAACCAATGAGAGACTAGCTGGAGGTGTCTGGACGGGCAAATTTAACTCTCATTTCCCACCAGGAAGAGGAAATAACCAAAGGCTCAGCGTGCCATGCCGGAACCATATTAGAGCCTGAAGCCATGCTGCGGTGTTGCGGCCAGCTCAAAAGAAAGCGAGTTGAAGAAAGGAGCTCAGGGGCACTGTAATTCACAAACCTGCAGAGTTATAAATGACAGCTATCGTCCAAAAATATACTGAAGTAAGGCTGCCAAGAGGACTTGAAAGCGGGGCAGAATTGCAGGAAACCGATTTCAGCAGGTAGACTGGAATTGCATTGAAAGCATAGGAAAAGAGGCAGAACGTCCACAATGATGCACTTGGCCAAAAAGGGCGTATGCGTTTTTTCCAGAATATATTCAGGAAAAAACGCATACGCCCTTTTTGGCCAACCAAGCAAGCTTGCAAAGGAAATCTGCACTACAATGAAGTCTCACTTCCCCCTGGTCAAAAGGGCCATCTGAAAAAAGTGTAAAATCCAGAAAGGCAGGACAGGCCATGGAGAACTGGGAGCCTTGTTATGCTGATGGGCGGGATGTAAATTGCCAACAGACACTCGGGAGAAGTGTATGGTGTGTCCTGAAACATCTAAAAAACAAAGCAACAGAGCCTAGGGCACTTCCACTTATGTTCCTATTACTTAGGGAAATTATAATCAAAAAGACACAGCCACCCCAAATTTTGGAACGGCTCTGTTTACAAGAACCTCGTTTACAGTACAAGTTCAACATCGCAGAAAGTGAAAAATGGATAAAGAAGTTGTGGTATTTACTTACAAAGCAATATCACTCAGCAATGAAATCTATGTCATCAGGCCCTTAGCAGCACAATGAGTGGATTCAGGTATGATGATTCTAACTGAAATAAGTCACACAGAAAAAGAAACATCATAAGATATCAGTAATACACGGAATGTAAACTTGGCTATACAGGAACTGAATTACAGAACAGAACAGGGTCTCAAATTTAGAAAACCAACTTATGCTTGCTTAAGGGGAAAGGTGAGTTGGGGTGCTGCATAAAAGCAGAGATTGAAATGAGCACAGATAAAGTTCCTTAAGCCAAATATGGAATAGACAAGAGCTACTCCTTGCTCAATGAAATGGACTCAACACCGCATATTAAACGCCTAAGAATGTACCTGTCTAGTAAGTATCTTAAAGCCTATGGATTGCTATGTCTCCGAAAGAGAATCAAGCATGTGTACAGGGGCACAAACGCAGCAGTGATAGGATTGGAGAGGTTAGGTGAGCAAATGAAGACCCTTTGAAGTCATATTGCATGGTACCCATTCCACGGGTCTCAACTCTCCAGGTTTAAGGTATTCTTCCTTCAGCTAAAACAAGCATGTGGAACTCAGAGTATGATCAACCATGTGATCGGGAGACGTGTTCAAATATGTCTCAGTTTTCGTACCCTGGTAGTCGGGTGCAACATTCCAGATGCTTTAGTAACACTCTCCCGACTTGGAGAGTCAGTCCCTTTAACCTCCTGTTTGGCCCAGTTTGCAATTTCTGCGGAAGATGAACAGGAATAGCGAGAACCAATGAGAGACTAGCTGGAGGTGTCTGGACGGGCAAATTTAACTCTCATTTCCCACCAGGAAGAGGAAATAACCAAAGGCTCAGCGTGCCGTGCCGGAACCAGATTAGGGCCTGAAGCCATCCTGCGGTGTTGCGGCCAGCTCACAAGAAAGCGAGTTGAAGAAAGGAGCTCAGGGGCACTGTAATTCACAAACCTGCAGAGTTATAAATGACAGCTATCGTCCAAAAATATACTGAAGTAAGGCTGCCAAGAGAACTTGAAAGCGAGGCAGAATTGCAGGAAACCGATTTCAGGAGGTAGACTGGAATTGCATTGAAAGCATAGGAAAACAGGCATAACGTCCACAATGATGCACTTGGTCAAAAAGGGCGCATGCGTTTTTTCCTGAATATATTCAGGAAAAAAAGCATGCGCTCTTTTTGGCCAACCAAGCAAGCTTGCAATGGCAATCGGCACTACAATGAAGTCTCACTTCCCCCCGGTCAAAAGGGCCATCTGAAAAAAGTGTAAAATCCAGAAAGGCAGGACAGGCCATGGAGAACTGGTAGCCTTGTTATGCTGATGGGCGGGATGTAAATTGCCAACAGACACTCGGGAGAAGTGTATGGTGTTTCCTGAAACATCTAAAAAACAAAGCAACAGAGCCTAGGGCACTTCCACTTATGGTCCTATAGCTTAGGGAAATTAAAATCAAAAAGACACAGCCACCCCAAAGTTTGAGACGCCTCTGTTTACAAGAACCTCGTTTACCGTACAAGTTCAATATCACAGAAAGTGAAAAATGGATAAAGAACTTGTGGTACTTACGTACAATGCAGTATCACTCAGCAATGAAATCTATGTCATCTGGCCCGTAGCAGCATAATGAGTGGATTCAGGTACGATGATTCTAACTGAAATAAGTCACACAGAAAAAGAAACATCATAAGATATCACTAATACACGGAATGTAAACTTGGCTACACAGGAACTGAATTCCAAAACAGAACAGGGTCTCAAATTTAGAAAACCAACTTATGCTTGCTTAAGGGGAAAGGTGAGTTGGGGTGCTGCATAAAACCAGAGATTGAAATGAGCACAGATAAAGTTCCTTAAGCCAAATATGGAATAGACAAGAGCTACTCCTTGCTCAACGAAATGGACTCAACACCGCATATTAAACGCCTAAGAATGTACCTGACTAGTAAGTATCTTAAAACCTATGGATTGCTATGTCTCCAAAAGAGAATGAAGCGTGTGTACAGGGGCATAAACGCAGCAGTGATAGGATTGGAGAGGTTCGGTGAGCAAATGAAGACCCTTTGAAGTCATATTGCACGGTACCCATTACACGGGTCTCAACTCTCCAGGTTTAAGGTATTCTTCCTTCAGCTAAAACATGCATGTGGAACCCAGAGTATGATCAACCATATGATCGGGAGACGTATTCAAATATGTCTCAGTTTTCGTACCCTGGTACTCGGGTGCAACATTCCAGACGCTTTACTAACACTCTCCCCACTTGGAGAGTCAGTCCCTTTAACCTCCTGTTTGGCCCACTTTGAAATTTCTGCGGAAGATGAACAGCAATAGCGAGAACCAATGAGAGACTAGCTGGAGGTGTCTGGACGGGCAAATTTAACTCTCATTTCCCACCAGGAAGAGGAATTAACCAAAGGCTCAGCGTGCCGTGCCGGAACCAGATTAGGGCCTGAAGCCATCCTGCGGTGTTGCGGCCAGCTCACAAGAAAGCGAGTTGAAGAAAGGAGCTCAGGGGCACTGTAATTCACAAACATGCAGAGTTATAAATGACAGCTATCGTCCAAAAATATACTGAAGTAAGGCTGCCAAGAGGACTTGAAAGCGGGGCAGAATTGCAGGAAACCGATTTCAGCAGGTAGACTGGAATTGCATTGAAAGCATAGGAAAAGAGGCAGAACGTCCACAATGATGCACTTGGCCAAAAAGTGCGTATGCGTTTTTTCCTGAATATATTCAGGAAAAAACGCATACGCCCTTTTTGGCCAACCAAGCAAGCTTGCAAAGGAAATCTGCACTACAATGAAGTCTCACTTCCCCCCGGTCAAAAGGGCCATCTGAAAAAAGTGTAAAATCCAGAAAGGCAGGACAGGCCATGGAGAACTGGGAGCCTTGTTATGCTGATGGGCGGGATGTAAATTGCCAACAGACACTCGGGAGAAGTGTATGGTGTTTCTTGAAACATCTAAAAAACAAAGCAACAGAGCCTAGGGCACTTCCACTTATGGTCCTATAGCTTAGGGAAATTAAAATCAAAAAGACACAGCGACCCCAAAGTTTGGGACGCCTCTGTTTACAAGAACCTCGTTTACAGTACAAGTTCAACATCGCAGAAAGTGAAAAATGGATAAAGAAGTTGTGGTATTTACTTACAAAGCAATATCACTGAGCAATGAAATCTATGTCATAAGGCCCGTAGCAGCATAATGAGTGGATTCACGTATGATAATTCTAACTGAAATAACTCACACAGAAAAAGAAACATCATAAGATATCAGTAATACACGGAATGTAAACTTGGCTACACAGGAACTGAATTACAGAACAGAACAGGGTCTCAAATTTAGAAAACCAACTTATGCTTGCTTAAGGGGAAAGGTGAGTTGGGGTGCTGCATAAAACCAGAGATTGAAATGAGCACAGATAAAGTTCCTTAAGCCAAATATGGAATAGACAAGAGCTACTCCTTGCTCAACGAAATGGACTCAACACTGCATATTAAACGCCTAAGAATGTACCTGACTAGTAAGTATCTTAAAACCTATGGATAGTTATGTCTCCGAAAGAGAATCAAGCATGTGTACAGGGGCATAAACGCAGCAGTGATAGGATGGGAGAGGTTCGGTGAGCAAATGAAGACCCTTTGAAGTCATATTGCATGGTATCCATTCCACGGGTTTCAACTACCCAGGTTTAAGTTATTCTTCCTTCAGCTAAAACATGCATGTGGAACCCAGAGTATGATCAACCATGTGATCCTGAGACGTGTTCAAATATGTCTCAGTTTCCCTCCCCTGGTACTCGGGTGCAACATTCCAGATGCTTTACTAACACTCTCCCGACTTGGAGAGTCAGTCCCTTTAACCTCCTCTTTGGCCCACTTTGCAATTTCTGCGGAAGATGAACATGAATAGCGAGAACCAATGAGAGACTAGCTGGAGGTGTCTGGACGGGCAAATTTAACTCTTATTTCCCACCAGGAAGAGGAATTAACCAAAGGCTCAGCGTGCCGTGCCGGAACCAGATTAGTGCCTGAAGCCATCCTGCGGTGTTGCGGCCAGCTCACAAGAAAGCGAGTTGAAGAATGGAGCTCAGGGGCACTGTAATTCACAAACCTGCAGAGTTATAAATGACAGCTATCGTCCAAAAATATACTGAAGTAAGGCTGCCAAGAGGACTTGAAAGTGGGGCAGAATTGCAGGAAACCGATTTCAGGAGGTAGACTGGAATTGCATTGAAAGCATAGGAAAAGAGGCAGAACGTCCACAATGATGCACTTGGCCAAAAAGGGCGTATGCGTTTTTTCCTGAATATATTCAGGAAAAAACGCATATGCACTTTTTGGCCAACCAAGCAAACTTGCAAAGGAAATCTGCACTACAATGAAGTCTCACTTCCCCCCGGTCAAAAGGGCCATCTGAAAAAAGAGTAAAATCCAGAAAGGCAGGACAGGCCATGGAGAACTGGGAGCCTTGTTATGCTGATGGGCGGGATGTAAATTGCCAACAGACACTTGGGAGAAGTGTATGGTGTTTCCTGAAACATCTAAAAAACAAAGCAACAGAGCCTAGGGCACTTCCACTTATGGTCCTATAGCTTAGGGAAATTAAAATCAAAAAGACACAGCCACCCCAAAGTTTGGGACGCCTCTGTTTACAAGAACCTCGTTTACCGTACAAGTTCAATATCACAGAAAGTGAAAAATGGATAAAGAATTTGTGGTACTTACGTACAATGCAGTATCACTCAGCAATGAAATCTATGTCATCAGGCCCGTAGCAGCATAGTGAGTGGATTCAGGTACGATGATTCTAACTGAAATAAGTCACACAGAAAAAGAAACATCATAAGATATCACTAATACACGGAATGTAAACTTGGCTACACAGGAACTGAATTCCAAAACAGAACAGGGTCTCAAATTTAGAAAACCAACTTATGCTTGCTTAAGGGGAAAGGTGAGTTGGGGTGCTGCATAAAACCAGAGATTGAAATGGGCACAGATAAAGTTCCTTAAGCCAAATATGGAATAGACAAGAGCTACTCCTTGCTCAACGAAATGGACTCAACACCCCATATTAAACGCCTAAGAATGTACCTGACTAGTAAGTATCTTAAAACCTATGGATTGCTATGTCTCCAAAAGAGAATCAAGCGTGTGTACAGGGGCATAAACGCAGCAGTGATAGGATTGGAGAGGTTCGGTGAGCAAATGAAGACCCTTTGAAATCATATTGCATGGTACCCATTCCACAGGTTCCAATTACCCAGGTTTAAGGTATTCTTCCTTCAGCTAAAACATGCATGTGGAACCCAGAGCATGATCAACTGTGTGAACGGGAGACGTGTTCAAATATGTCTCAGTTTTCCTCCCCTGGTACTCGGGTGCAACATTCCAGACGCTTTACTAACACTCTCCCCACTTGGAGAGTCAGCGCCTTTAACCTCCTGTTTGGCCCAGTTTGCAATTTCTGCGGAAGATGAACAGGAATAGCGAGAACCAATGAGAGACTAGCTGGAGGTGTCTGGACGGGCAAATTTAACTCTCATTTCCCACCAGGAAGAGGAATTAACCAAAGGCTTAGCGTGCCATGCCGGAACCAGATTAGGGCCTGAAGCCATCCTGCGGTGTTGCGGCCAGGTCACAAGAAAGCGAGTTGAAGAAAGGAGCTCAGGGGCACTGTAATTCACAAACATGCAGAGTTATAAATGACAGCTATCGTCCAAAAATATACTGAAGTAAGGCTGCCAAGAGGACTTGGAAGCGGGGCAGAATTGCAGGAAACCGACTTCAGGAGGTAGACTGGAATTGCATTGAAAGCATAGGAAAAGAGGCAGAACGTCCACAATGATGCACTTGGCCAAAAAGGGCGTATGCGTTTTTTCCGGAATATATTCAGGAAAAAACGCATACGCCCTTTTTGGCCAACCAAGCAAGCTTGCAAAGGAAATCTGCACTACAATGAAGTCTCACTTCCCCCCGGTCAAAAGGGCCATCTGAAAAAAGTGTAAAATCCAGAAAGGCAGGACAGGCCATGGAGAAATGGGAGCCTTGTTATGCTGATGGGCGGGATGTAAATTGCCAACAGACACTCGGGAGAAGTGTATGGTGTTTCCTGAAACATCTAAAAAACAAAGCAACAGAGCCTAGGGCACTTCCACTTATGGTCCTATAGCATAGGGAAATTAAAATCAAAAAGACACAGCCACCCCAAAGTTTGGGACGCCTCTGTTTACAAGAACCTCGTTTACCGTACAAGTTCAATATCACAGAAAGTGAAAAATGGATAAAGAACTTGTGGTACTTACGTACAATGCAGTATCACTCAGCAATGAAATCTATGTCATCTGGCCCGTAGCAGCATAATGAGTGGATTCAGGTACGATGATTCTAACTGAAATAAGTCACACAGAAAAAGAAACATCATAAGATATCACTAATACACGGAATGTAAACTTGGCTACACAGGAACTGAATTCCAAAACAGAACAGGGTCTCAAATTTAGAAAACCAACTTATGCTTGCTTAAGGGGAAAGGTGAGTTGGGGTGCTGCATAAAACCAGAGATTGAAATGAGCACAGATAAAGTTCCTTAAGCCAAATATGGAATAGACAAGAGCTACTCCTTGCTCAACGAAATGGACTCAACACCCCATATTAAACGCCTAAGAATGTACCTGACTAGTAAGTATCTTAAAACCTATGGATTTCTATGTCTCTGAAAGAGAATCAAGCGTGTGTACAGGGGCATAAACGCAGCAGTGATAGGATTGGAGAGGTTCGGTGAGCAAATGAAGACCCTTTGAAGTCATATTGCATGGTACCCATTCCACGGGTCTCAACTCTCCAGGTTTAAGGTATTCTTCCTTCAGCTAAAACATGCATGTGGAACCCAGAGTATGATCAACTGTGTGAACAGGAGACGTGTTCAAATATGTCTCAGTTTTCCTCCCCTGGTACTCGGGTGCAACATTCCAGACGCTTTACTAACACTCTTCCCACTTGGAGAGTCAGCGCCTTTAACCTCCTGTTTGGCCCAGTTTGCAATTTCTGCGGAAGATGAACAGGAATAGCGAGAACCAATGAGAGACTAGCTGGAGGTGTCTGGACGGGCAAATTTAACTCTCATTTCCCACCAGGAAGAGGAAATAACCAAAGGCTCAGCGTGCCATGCCGGAACCATATTAGAGCCTGAAGCCATGCTGCGGTGTTGCGGCCAGCTCAAAAGAAAGCGAGTTGAAGAAAGGAGCTCAGGGGCACTGTAATTCACAAACCTGCAGAGTTATAAATGACAGCTATCGTCCAAAAATATACTGAAGTAAGGCTGCCAAGAGGACTTGAAAGCGGGGCAGAATTGCAGGAAACCGATTTCAGCAGGTAGACTGGAATTGCATTGAAAGCATAGGAAAAGAGGCAGAACGTCCACAATGATGCACTTGGCCAAAAAGGGCGTATGCGTTTTTTCCAGAATATATTCAGGAAAAAACGCATACGCCCTTTTTGGCCAACCAAGCAAGCTTGCAAAGGAAATCTGCACTACAATGAAGTCTCACTTCCCCCTGGTCAAAAGGGCCATCTGAAAAAAGTGTAAAATCCAGCAAGGCAGGACAGGCCATGGAGAACTGGGAGCCTTGTTATGCTGATGGGCGGGATGTAAATTGCCAACAGACACTCGGGAGAAGTGTATGGTGTGTCCTGAAACATCTAAAAAACAAAGCAACAGAGCCTAGGGCACTTCCACTTATGTTCCTATTACTTAGGGAAATTATAATCAAAAAGACACAGCCACCCCAAATTTTGGAACGGCTCTGTTTACAAGAACCTCGTTTACAGTACAAGTTCAACATCGCAGAAAGTGAAAAATGGATAAAGAAGTTGTGGTATTTACTTACAAAGCAATATCACTCAGCAATGAAATCTATGTCATCAGGCCCTTAGCAGCACAATGAGTGGATTCAGGTATGATGATTCTAACTGAAATAAGTCACACAGAAAAAGAAACATCATAAGATATCAGTAATACACGGAATGTAAACTTGGCTATACAGGAACTGAATTCCAAAACAGAACAGGGTCTCAAATTTAGAAAACCAACTTATGCTTGCTTAAGGGGAAAGGTGAGTTGGGGTGCTGCATAAAACCAGAGATTGAAATGAGCACAGATAAAGTTCTTTAAGCCAAATATGGAATAGACAAGAGCTACTCCTTGCTCAACGAAATGGACTCAACACCCCATATTAAACGCCTAAGAATGTACCTGACTAGTAAGTATCTTAAAACGTATGGATTGCTATGTCTCCATAAGAGAATCAAGCGTGTGTACAGGGGCATAAACACAGCAGTGATAGGATTGGAGAGGTTCGGTGAGCAAATGAAGACCCTTTGAAGTCATATTTCATGGTACCCATTCCACGGGTCTCAACTCTCCAGGTTTAAGGTATTCTTCATTCAGCTAAAACATGCATGTGGAACCCAGAGTATGATCAACCGTGTGAATGGGAGACGTGTTCAAATATGTCTCAGTTTTCGTACCCTGGTACTCGGGTTCAACATTCCAGTCGCTTTACTAACACTCTCCCCACTTGGAGAGTCAGCGCCTTTAACCTCCTGTTTGGCCCAGTTTGCAATTTCTGCGGAAGATGAACAGGAATAGGGAGAACCAATGAGAGACTAGCTGGAGGTGTCTGGACGGGCAAATTTAACTCTCATTTCCCACCAGGAAGAGGACATAACCAAAGGCTCAGCGTGCCGTGCCGGAACCAGATTAGGGCCTGAAGCCATCCTGCGGTGTTGCGGCCAGCTCAAAAGAAAGTGAGTTGAAGAAAGGAGCTCAGGGACACTGTAATTCACAAACCTGCAGGGTTATAAATGACAGCTATCGTCCAAAAATATACTGAAGTAAGGCTGCCAAGAGGACTTGAAAGCGGGGCAGAATAGCAGGAAACCGATTTCAGGAGGTAGACTGGAATTGCATTGCAAGCATAAGAAAAGAGGCAGAATGTCCACAATGATGCACTTGGCCAAAAAGGGCACATGCGTTTTTTCCTGAATATATTCAGGAAAAAACGCATGCACACTTTTTGGCCAACCAAGCAAGCTTGCAAAGGAAATCTGCACTACAATGAAGTCTCACTTCCCCCTGGTCAAAAGGGCCATCTGAAAAAAGTGGAAAATCCAGAAAGGCAGGACAGGCCATGGAGAACTGAGAGCCTTGTTATGCTGATGGGCGGGATGTAAATTGCCAACAGACACTCCGGAGAAGTGTATGGTGTGTCCTGAAACATCTAAAAAACAAAGCAACAGAGCCTAGGGCACTTCCACTTATGTTCCTATTACTTAGGGAAATTATAATCAAAAAGACACAGCCACCCCAAAGTTTGGAACGCCTCTGTTTACAAGAACCTCATTTACAGTACAAGTTCAACATCGCAGAAAGTGAAAAATGGATAAAGAAGTTGTGGTATTTACTTACAAAGCAATATCACTCAGCAATGAAATCTATGTCATCAGGCCCTTAGCAGCACAATGAGTGGATTCAGGTATGATGATTCTAACTGAAATAAGTCACACAGAAAAAGAAACATCATAAGATATCAGTAATACACGGAATGTAAACTTGGCTACACAGGAACTGAATTACAGAACAGAACAGGGTCTCAAATTTAGAAAACCAACTTATGCTTGCTTAACGGTAATGGTGAGTTGGGGTGCTGCATAAAACCAGAGATTGAAATGAGCACAGATAAAGTTCCTTAAGCCAAATATGGAATAGACAAGAGCTACTCCTTGCTCAACAAAATGGACTCAACACCGCATATTAAACGCCTAAGAATGTACCTGACTAGTAAGTATCTTAAAACCTATGGATTGCTATGTCTCCGAAAGAGAATCAAGCATGTGTACAGGGGCATAAACCCAGCAGTGATAGGATTGGAGAGGTTCGGTGAGCAAATGAAGACCCTTTGAAGTCATATTGCATGGTCCCCATTCCACGGGTTTCAACTAAACAGGTTTAAGGTATTCTTCCTTCAGCTAATACATGCATGTGGAACCTAGAGTATGATCAACCATGTGATCGGGAGACGTGTTCAAATATGTCTCAGTTTTCGTACCCTGGTACTCGAGTGCAACATTCCAGACGCTTTAGTAACACTCTCCCGACTTGGAGAGTCAGTCCCTTTAACCTCCTGTTTTGCCCAGTTTGCAATTTCTGCGGAAGATGAACAGGAATAGCGAGAACAAATGAGAGACTAGCTGGAGGTGTCTGGACGGGCAAATTTAACTCTCATTTCCCACCAGGAAGAGGAATTAACCAAAGGCTCAGCGTGCCGTGCCGGAACCAGATTAGGGCCTGAAGCCATCCTGCGGTGTTGCAGCCAGGTCACAAGAAAGCGAGTTGAAGAATGGATCTCAGGGGCACTGTAATTCACAAACCTGCAGAGTTATAAATGACAGCTATCGTCCAAAAATATACTGAAGTAAGGCTGCCAAGAGGACTTGAAAGCAGGGCAGAATTGCAGGAGACAGATTTCAGGAGGTAGACTGGAATTGCATTGAAAGCATAGGAAAAGAGGCAGAACGTCCACAATGATGCACTTGGCCAAAAAGCACGTATGCGATTTTTCCTGAATATATTCAGGAAAAAACGCATACGCCCTTTTTGGCCAACCAAGCAAACTTGCAAAGGAAATGGGCACTACAATGAAGTCTCACTTCCCCCCGGTCAAAAGGGCCATCTGAAAAAAGTGTAAAATCCAGAAAGGCAGGACAGGCCATGGAGAAATGGGAGCCTTGTTATGCTGATGGGCGGGATGTAAATTGCCAACAGACACTCGGGAGAAGTGTATGGTGTTTCCTGAAACATCTAAAAAACAAAGCAACAGAGCCTAGGGCACTTCCACTTATGGTCCTATAGCATAGGGAAATTAAAATCAAAAAGACACAGCCACCCCAAAGTTTGGGACGCCTCTGTTTACAAGAACCTCGTTTACCGTACAAGTTCAATATCACAGAAAGTGAAAAATGGATAAAGAACTTGTGGTACTTACGTACAATGCAGTATCACTCAGCAATGAAATCTATGTCATCTGGCCCGTAGCAGCATAATGAGTGGATTCAGGTACGATGATTCTAACTGAAATAAGTCACACAGAAAAAGAAACATCATAAGATATCACTAATACACGGAATGTAAACTTGGCTACACAGGAACTGAATTCCAAAACAGAACAGGGTCTCAAATTTAGAAAACCAACTTATGCTTGCTTAAGGGGAAAGGTGAGTTGGGGTGCTGCATAAAACCAAAGATTGAAATGAGCACAGATAAAGTTCCTTAAGCCAAATATGGAATAGACAAGAGCTACTCCTTGCTCAACGAAATGGACTCAACACCCCATATTAAACGCCTAAGAATGTACCTGACTAGTAAGTATCTTAAAACCTATGGATTGCTATGTCTCCGAAAGAGAATCAAGCGTGTGTACAGGGGCATAAACGCAGCAGTGATAGGATTGGAGAGGTTCGGTGAGCAAATGAAGACCCTTTGAAGTCATATTGCATGGTACCCATTCCACGGGTCTCAACTCTCCAGGTTTAAGGTATTCTTCCTTCAGCTAAAACATGCATGTGGAACCCAGAGTATGATCAACTGTGTGAACAGGAGACGTGTTCAAATATGTCTCAGTTTTCCTCCCCTGCTACTCGGGTGCAACATTCCAGACGCTTTACTAACACTCTCCCCACTTGGAGAGTCAGCGCCTTTAACCTCCTGTTTGGCCCAGTTTGCAATTTCTGCGGAAGATGAACAGGAATAGCGAGAACCAATGAGAGACTAGCTGGAGGTGTCTGGACGGGCAAATTTAACTCTCATTTCCCACCAGGAAGAGGAAATAACCAAAGGCTCAGCGTGCCATGCCGGAACCATATTAGAGCCTGAAGCCATCCTGCGGTGTTGCGGCCAGCTCAAAAGAAATCGAGTTGAAGAAAGGAGCTCAGGGGCACTGTAATTCACAAACCTGCAGAGTTATAAATGACATCTATCATCCTAAAATATACTGAAGTAAGGCTGCCAAGAGGACTTGAAAGCGGGGCAGAATTGCAGGAAACCGATTTCAGGAGGTAGACTGGAATTGCATTGAAATCATAGGAAAAGAGGCAGAACGTCCACAATGATGCACTTGACCAAAAAGTGCGTATGCGTTTTTTCCAGAATATATTCAGGAAAAAACGCATACGCACTTTTTGGCCAACCAAGCAAGCTTGCAAAGGAAATCTGCACTACAATGAAGTCTCACTTCCCCCTGGTCAAAAGGGCCATCTGAAAAAAGTGTAAAATCCAGAAAGGCAGGACAGGCCATGGAGAACTGGGAGCCTTGTTATGCTGATGGGTGGGATGTAAATTGCCAACAGACACTCGGGAGAAGTGTATGGTGTGTCCTGAAACATCTAAAAAACAAAGCAACAGAGCCTAGGGCACTTCCACTTATGTTCCTATTACTTAGGGAAATTATAATCAAAAAGACACAGCCACCCCAAAGTTTGGAACAGCTCTGTTTACAAGAACCTCGTTTACAGTACAAGTTCAACATCGCAGAAAGTGAAAAATGGATAAAGAAGTTGTGGTATTTACTTACAAAGCAATATCACTCAGCAATGAAATCTATGTCATCAGGCCCTTAGCAGCACAATGAGTGGATTCAGGTATGATGATTCTAACTGAAATAAGTCACACAGAAAAAGAAACATCATAAGATATCAGTAATACACGGAATGTAAACTTGGCTACACAGGAACTGAATTACAGAACAGAACAGGGTCTCAAATTTAGAAAACCAACTTATGCTTGCTTAAGGGGAAAGGTGAGTTGGGGTGCTGCATAAAACCAGAGATTGAAATGAGCACAGATAAAGTTCCTTAAGCCAAATATGGAATAGACAAGAGCTACTCCTTGCTCAACGAAATGGACTCAACACCGCATATTAAACGCCTAAGAATGTACCTGACTAGTAAGTATCTTAAAGCCTATGGATTGCTATGTCTCCGAAAGAGAATCAAGCATGTGTACAGGGGCATAAACGCAGCAGTGATAGGATTGGAGAGGTTAGGTGAGCAAATGAAGACCCTTTGAAGTCATATTGCATGGACCCCATTCCACGGGTTTCAACTACACAGGTTTAAGGTATTCTTCCTTCAGCTAAAAAATGCATGTGGAACCTAGAGTATGATCAACCATGTGATCGGGAGACGTGTTCAAATATGTCTCAGTTTTCGTACCCTGGTACTCGAGTGCAACATTCCAGACGCTTTACTAACACTCTCCCGACTTGGAGAGTCAGTCCCTTTAACCTCTTGTTTGGCCCAGTTTGCAATTTCTGCGGAAGATGAACAGGAATAGCGAGAACCAATGAGAGACTAGCTGGAGGTGTCTGGACGGGCAAATTTAACTCTCATTTCCCACCAGGAAGAGGAATTAACCAAAGGCTCAGCGTGCCGTGCCGGAACCAGATTAGGGCCTGAAGCCATCCTGCGGTGTTGCAGCCAGGTCACAAGAAAGCGAGTTGAAGAATGGAGCTCAGGGGCACTGTAATTCACAAACCTGCAGAGTTATAAATGACAGCTATCGTCCAAAAATATACTGAAGTAAGGCTGCCAAGAGGACTTGAAAGCAGGGCAGAATTGCAGGAAACCGATTTCAGGAGGTAGACTGGAATTGCATTGAAAGCATAGGAAAAGAGGCAGAACGTCCACAATGATGCAGTTGGCCAAAAAGCGCGTATGTGATTTTTCCTGAATATATTCAGGAAAAAACGCATACGCCCTTTTTGGCCAACCAAGCAAACTTGCAAAGGAAATCGGCACTACAATGAAGTCTCACTTCCGCCCGGTCAAAAGGGCCATCTGAAAAAAGTGTAAAATCCAGAAAGGCAGGACAGGCCATGGAGAACTGGGAGCCTTGTTATGCTGATGGGCGGGATGTAAATTGCCAACAGACACTCCGGAGAAGTGTATGGTGTTTCCTGAAACATCTAAAAAACAAAGCAACAGAGCCTAGGGCACTTCCACTTATGGTCCTATAGCTTAGGGAAATTAAAATCAAAAAGACACAGCCACCCCAAAGTTTGGGACGCCTCTGTTTACAAGAATCTCGTTTACAGTACAAGTTCAATATCACAGAAAGTGAAAAATGGATAAAGAACTTGTGGTACTTACGTACAATGCAGTATCACTCAGCAATGAAATCTATGTCATCTGGCCCGTAGCAGCATAATGAGTGGATTCAGGTACGATGATTCTAACTGAAATAAGTCACACAGAAAAAGAAACATCATAAGATATCACTAATACACGGAATGTAAACTTGGCTACACAGGAACTGAATTCCAAAACAGAACAGGGTCTCAAATTTAGAAAACCAACTTATGCTTGCTTAAGGGGAAAGGTGAGTTGGGGTGCTGCATAAAACCAGAGATTGAAATGAGCACAGATAAAGTTCCTTAAGCCAAATATGGAATAGACAAGAGCTACTCCTTGCTCAACGAAATGGACTCAACACCGCATATTAAACGCCTAAGAATGTACCTGACTAGTAAGTATCTTAAAACCTATGGATTGCTATGTCTCCAAAAGAGAATCAAGCGTGTGTACAGGGGCATAAACGCAGCAGTGATAGGATTGGAGAGGTTCGGTGAGCAAATGAAGACCCTTTGAAGTCATATTGCACGGTACCCATTACACGGGTCTCAACTCTCCAGGTTTAAGGTATTCTTCCTTCAGCTAAAACATGCATGTGGAACCCAGATTATGATCAACCGTGTGAATGGGAGACGTGTTCAAATATGTCTCAGTTTTCCTCCCCTGGTACTCGGGTTCAACATTCCAGTCGCTTTACTAACACTCTCCCCACTTGGAGAGTCAGCGCCTTTAACCTCCTGTTTGGCCCAGTTTGCAATTTCTGCGGAAGATGAACAGGAATAGGGAGAACCAATGAGAGACTAGCTGGAGGTGTCTGGACGGGCAAATTTAACTCTCATTTCCCACCAGGAAGAGGACATAACCAAAGGCTCAGCGTGCCGTGCCGGAACCAGATTAGGGCCTGAAGCCATCCTGCGGTGTTGCGGCCAGCTCAAAAGAAAGCGAGTTGAAGAAAGGAGCTCAGGGACACTGTAATTCACAAACCTGCAGGGTTATAAATGACAGCTATCATCCAAAAATATACTGAAGTAAGGCTGCCAAGAGGACTTGAAAGCGGGGCAGAATAGCAGGAAACCGATTTCAGGAGGTAGACTGGAATTGCATTGCAAGCATAGGAAAAGAGGCAGAATGTCCACAATGATGCACTTGGCCAAAAAGGGCACATGCGTTTTTTCCTGAATATATTCAGGAAAAAACGCATGCACACTTTTTGGCCAACCAAGCAAGCTTGCAAAGGAAATCTGCACTACAATGAAGTCTCACTTCCCCCTGGTCAAAAGGGCCATCTGAAAAAAGTGGAAAATCCAGAAAGGAAGGAAAGGCCATGGAGAACTGAGAGCCTTGTTATGCTGATGGGCGGGATGTAAATTGCCAACAGACACTCCGGAGAAGTGTATGGTGTGTCCTGAAACATCTAAAAAACAAAGCAACAGAGCCTAGGGCACTTCCACTTATGTTCCTATTACTTAGGGAAATTATAATCAAAAAGACACAGCCACCCCAAAGTTTGGAACGCCTCTGTTTACAAGAACCTCATTTACAGTACAAGTTCAACATCGCAGAAAGTGAAAAATGGATAAAGAAGTTGTGGTATTTACTTACAAAGCAATATCACTCAGCAATGAAATCTATGTCATCAGGCCCTTAGCAGCACAATGAGTGGATTCAGGTATGATGATTCTAACTGAAATAAGTCACACAGAAAAAGAAACATCATAAGATATCAGTAATACATGGAATGTAAACTTGGCTACACAGGAACTGAATTACAGAACAGAACAGGGTCTCAAATTTAGAAAACCAACTTATGCTTGCTTAACGGTAAAGGTGAGTTGGGGTGCTGCATAAAACCAGAGATTGAAATGAGCACAGATAAAGTTCCTTAAGCCAAATATGGAATAGACAAGAGCTACTCCTTGCTCAACAAAATGGACTCAACACCGCATATTAAACGCCTAAGAATGTACCTGACTAGTAAGTATCGTAAAACCTATGGATTGCTATGTCTCCGAAAGAGAATCAAGCATGTGTACAGGGGCATAAACCCAGCAGTGATAGGATTGGAGAGGTTCGGTGAGCAAATGAAGACCCTTTGAAGTCATATTGCATGGTCCCCATTCCACGGGTTTCAACTAAACAGGTTTAAGGTATTCTTCCTTCAGCTAATACATGCATGTGGAACCTAGAGTATGATCAACCATGTGATCGGGAGACGTGTTCAAATATGTCTCAGTTTTCGTACCCTGGTACTCGAGTGCAACATTCCAGACGCTTTAGTAACACTCTCCCGACTTGGAGAGTCAGTCCCTTTAACCTCCTGTTTTGCCCAGTTTGCAATTTCTGCGGAAGATGAACAGGAATAGCGAGAACAAATGAGAGACTAGCTGGAGGTGTCTGGACGGGCAAATTTAACTCTCATTTCCCACCAGGAAGAGGAATTAACCAAAGGCTCAGCGTGCCGTGCCGGAACCAGATTAGGGCCTGAAGCCATCCTGCGGTGTTGCAGCCAGGTCACAAGAAAGCGAGTTGAAGAATGGATCTCAGGGGCACTGTAATTCACAAACCTGCAGAGTTATAAATGACAGCTATCGTCCAAAAATATACTGAAGTAAGGCTGCCAAGAGGACTTGAAAGCAGGGCAGAATTGCAGGAGACAGATTTCAGGAGGTAGACTGGAATTGCATTGAAAGCATAGGAAAAGAGGCAGAACGTCCACAATGATGCACTTGGCCAAAAAGCACGTATGCGATTTTTCCTGAATATATTCAGGAAAAAACGCATACGCCCTTTTTGGCCAACCAAGCAAACTTGCAAAGGAAATGGGCACTACAATGAAGTCTCACTTCCCCCCGGTCAAAAGGGCCATCTGAAAAAAGTGTAAAATCCAGAAAGGCAGGACAGGCCATGGAGAAATGGGAGCCTTGTTATGCTGATGGGCGGGATGTAAATTGCCAACAGACACTCGGGAGAAGTGTATGGTGTTTCCTGAAACATCTAAAAAACAAAGCAACAGAGCCTAGGGCACTTCCACTTATGGTCCTATAGCATAGGGAAATTAAAATCAAAAAGACACAGCCACCCCAAAGTTTGGGACGCCTCTGTTTACAAGAACCTCGTTTACCGTACAAGTTCAATATCACAGAAAGTGAAAAATGGATAAAGAACTTGTGGTACTTACGTACAATGCAGTATCACTCAGCAATGAAATCTATGTCATCTGGCCCGTAGCAGCATAATGAGTGGATTCAGGTACGATGATTCTAACTGAAATAAGTCACACAGAAAAAGAAACATCATAAGATATCACTAATACACGGAATGTAAACTTGGCTACACAGGAACTGAATTCCAAAACAGAACAGGGTCTCAAATTTAGAAAACCAACTTATGCTTGCTTAAGGGGAAAGGTGAGTTGGGGTGCTGCATAAAACCAGAGATTGAAATGAGCACAGATAAAGTTCCTTAAGCCAAATATGGAATAGACAAGAGCTACTCCTTGCTCAACGAAATGGACTCAACACCCCATATTAAACGCCTAAGAATGTACCTGACTAGTAAGTATCTTAAAACCTATGGATTTCTATGTCTCTGAAAGAGAATCAAGCGTGTGTACAGGGGCATAAACGCAGCAGTGATAGGATTGGAGAGGTTCGGTGAGCAAATGAAGACCCTTTGAAGTCATATTGCATGGTACCCATTCCACGGGTCTCAACTCTCCAGGTTTAAGGTATTCTTCCTTCAGCTAAAACATGCATGTGGAACCCAGAGTATGATCAACTGTGTGAACAGGAGACGTGTTCAAATATGTCTCAGTTTTCCTCCCCTGGTACTCGGGTGCAACATTCCAGACGCTTTACTAACACTCTTCCCACTTGGAGAGTCAGCGCCTTTAACCTCCTGTTTGGCCCAGTTTGCAATTTCTGCGGAAGATGAACAGGAATAGCGAGAACCAATGAGAGACTAGCTGGAGGTGTCTGGACGGGCAAATTTAACTCTCATTTCCCACCAGGAAGAGGAAATAACCAAAGGCTCAGCGTGCCATGCCGGAACCATATTAGAGCCTGAAGCCATGCTGCGGTGTTGCGGCCAGCTCAAAAGAAAGCGAGTTGAAGAAAGGAGCTCAGGGGCACTGTAATTCACAAACCTGCAGAGTTATAAATGACAGCTATCGTCCAAAAATATACTGAAGTAAGGCTGCCAAGAGGACTTGAAAGCGGGGCAGAATTGCAGGAAACCGATTTCAGCAGGTAGACTGGAATTGCATTGAAAGCATAGGAAAAGAGGCAGAACGTCCACAATGATGCACTTGGCCAAAAAGGGCGTATGCGTTTTTTCCAGAATATATTCAGGAAAAAACGCATACGCCCTTTTTGGCCAACCAAGCAAGCTTGCAAAGGAAATCTGCACTACAATGAAGTCTCACTTCCCCCTGGTCAAAAGGGCCATCTGAAAAAAGTGTAAAATCCAGAAAGGCAGGACAGGCCATGGAGAACTGGGAGCCTTGTTATGCTGATGGGCGGGATGTAAATTGCCAACAGACACTCGGGAGAAGTGTATGGTGTGTCCTGAAACATCTAAAAAACAAAGCAACAGAGCCTAGGGCACTTCCACTTATGTTCCTATTACTTAGGGAAATTATAATCAAAAAGACACAGCCACCCCAAATTTTGGAACGGCTCTGTTTACAAGAACCTCGTTTACAGTACAAGTTCAACATCGCAGAAAGTGAAAAATGGATAAAGAAGTTGTGGTATTTACTTACAAAGCAATATCACTCAGCAATGAAATCTATGTCATCAGGCCCTTAGCAGCACAATGAGTGGATTCAGGTATGATGATTCTAACTGAAATAAGTCACACAGAAAAAGAAACATCATAAGATATCAGTAATACACGGAATGTAAACTTGGCTATACAGGAACTGAATTACAGAACAGAACAGGGTCTCAAATTTAGAAAACCAACTTATGCTTGCTTAAGGGGAAAGGTGAGTTGGGGTGCTGCATAAAAGCAGAGATTGAAATGAGCACAGATAAAGTTCCTTAAGCCAAATATGGAATAGACAAGAGCTACTCCTTGCTCAATGAAATGGACTCAACACCGCATATTAAACGCCTAAGAATGTACCTGTCTAGTAAGTATCTTAAAGCCTATGGATTGCTATGTCTCCGAAAGAGAATCAAGCATGTGTACAGGGGCACAAACGCAGCAGTGATAGGATTGGAGAGGTTAGGTGAGCAAATGAAGACCCTTTGAAGTCATATTGCATGGTACCCATTCCACGGGTCTCAACTCTCCAGGTTTAAGGTATTCTTCCTTCAGCTAAAACAAGCATGTGGAACTCAGAGTATGATCAACCATGTGATCGGGAGACGTGTTCAAATATGTCTCAGTTTTCGTACCCTGGTAGTCGGGTGCAACATTCCAGATGCTTTAGTAACACTCTCCCGACTTGGAGAGTCAGTCCCTTTAACCTCCTGTTTGGCCCAGTTTGCAATTTCTGCGGAAGATGAACAGGAATAGCGAGAACCAATGAGAGACTAGCTGGAGGTGTCTGGACGGGCAAATTTAACTCTCATTTCCCACCAGGAAGAGGAAATAACCAAAGGCTCAGCGTGCCGTGCCGGAACCAGATTAGGGCCTGAAGCCATCCTGCGGTGTTGCGGCCAGCTCACAAGAAAGCGAGTTGAAGAAAGGAGCTCAGGGGCACTGTAATTCACAAACCTGCAGAGTTATAAATGACAGCTATCGTCCAAAAATATACTGAAGTAAGGCTGCCAAGAGAACTTGAAAGCGAGGCAGAATTGCAGGAAACCGATTTCAGGAGGTAGACTGGAATTGCATTGAAAGCATAGGAAAACAGGCATAACGTCCACAATGATGCACTTGGTCAAAAAGGGCGCATGCGTTTTTTCCTGAATATATTCAGGAAAAAAAGCATGCGCTCTTTTTGGCCAACCAAGCAAGCTTGCAATGGCAATCGGCACTACAATGAAGTCTCACTTCCCCCCGGTCAAAAGGGCCATCTGAAAAAAGTGTAAAATCCAGAAAGGCAGGACAGGCCATGGAGAACTGGTAGCCTTGTTATGCTGATGGGCGGGATGTAAATTGCCAACAGACACTCGGGAGAAGTGTATGGTGTTTCCTGAAACATCTAAAAAACAAAGCAACAGAGCCTAGGGCACTTCCACTTATGGTCCTATAGCTTAGGGAAATTAAAATCAAAAAGACACAGCCACCCCAAAGTTTGAGACGCCTCTGTTTACAAGAACCTCGTTTACCGTACAAGTTCAATATCACAGAAAGTGAAAAATGGATAAAGAACTTGTGGTACTTACGTACAATGCAGTATCACTCAGCAATGAAATCTATGTCATCTGGCCCGTAGCAGCATAATGAGTGGATTCAGGTACGATGATTCTAACTGAAATAAGTCACACAGAAAAAGAAACATCATAAGATATCACTAATACACGGAATGTAAACTTGGCTACACAGGAACTGAATTCCAAAACAGAACAGGGTCTCAAATTTAGAAAACCAACTTATGCTTGCTTAAGGGGAAAGGTGAGTTGGGGTGCTGCATAAAACCAGAGATTGAAATGAGCACAGATAAAGTTCCTTAAGCCAAATATGGAATAGACAAGAGCTACTCCTTGCTCAACGAAATGGACTCAACACCGCATATTAAACGCCTAAGAATGTACCTGACTAGTAAGTATCTTAAAACCTATGGATTGCTATGTCTCCAAAAGAGAATGAAGCGTGTGTACAGGGGCATAAACGCAGCAGTGATAGGATTGGAGAGGTTCGGTGAGCAAATGAAGACCCTTTGAAGTCATATTGCACGGTACCCATTACACGGGTCTCAACTCTCCAGGTTTAAGGTATTCTTCCTTCAGCTAAAACATGCATGTGGAACCCAGAGTATGATCAACCATATGATCGGGAGACGTATTCAAATATGTCTCAGTTTTCGTACCCTGGTACTCGGGTGCAACATTCCAGACGCTTTACTAACACTCTCCCCACTTGGAGAGTCAGTCCCTTTAACCTCCTGTTTGGCCCACTTTGAAATTTCTGCGGAAGATGAACAGCAATAGCGAGAACCAATGAGAGACTAGCTGGAGGTGTCTGGACGGGCAAATTTAACTCTCATTTCCCACCAGGAAGAGGAATTAACCAAAGGCTCAGCGTGCCGTGCCGGAACCAGATTAGGGCCTGAAGCCATCCTGCGGTGTTGCGGCCAGCTCACAAGAAAGCGAGTTGAAGAAAGGAGCTCAGGGGCACTGTAATTCACAAACATGCAGAGTTATAAATGACAGCTATCGTCCAAAAATATACTGAAGTAAGGCTGCCAAGAGGACTTGAAAGCGGGGCAGAATTGCAGGAAACCGATTTCAGCAGGTAGACTGGAATTGCATTGAAAGCATAGGAAAAGAGGCAGAACGTCCACAATGATGCACTTGGCCAAAAAGTGCGTATGCGTTTTTTCCTGAATATATTCAGGAAAAAACGCATACGCCCTTTTTGGCCAACCAAGCAAGCTTGCAAAGGAAATCTGCACTACAATGAAGTCTCACTTCCCCCCGGTCAAAAGGGCCATCTGAAAAAAGTGTAAAATCCAGAAAGGCAGGACAGGCCATGGAGAACTGGGAGCCTTGTTATGCTGATGGGCGGGATGTAAATTGCCAACAGACACTCGGGAGAAGTGTATGGTGTTTCTTGAAACATCTAAAAAACAAAGCAACAGAGCCTAGGGCACTTCCACTTATGGTCCTATAGCTTAGGGAAATTAAAATCAAAAAGACACAGCGACCCCAAAGTTTGGGACGCCTCTGTTTACAAGAACCTCGTTTACAGTACAAGTTCAACATCGCAGAAAGTGAAAAATGGATAAAGAAGTTGTGGTATTTACTTACAAAGCAATATCACTGAGCAATGAAATCTATGTCATAAGGCCCGTAGCAGCATAATGAGTGGATTCACGTATGATAATTCTAACTGAAATAACTCACACAGAAAAAGAAACATCATAAGATATCAGTAATACACGGAATGTAAACTTGGCTACACAGGAACTGAATTACAGAACAGAACAGGGTCTCAAATTTAGAAAACCAACTTATGCTTGCTTAAGGGGAAAGGTGAGTTGGGGTGCTGCATAAAACCAGAGATTGAAATGAGCACAGATAAAGTTCCTTAAGCCAAATATGGAATAGACAAGAGCTACTCCTTGCTCAACGAAATGGACTCAACACTGCATATTAAACGCCTAAGAATGTACCTGACTAGTAAGTATCTTAAAACCTATGGATAGTTATGTCTCCGAAAGAGAATCAAGCATGTGTACAGGGGCATAAACGCAGCAGTGATAGGATGGGAGAGGTTCAGTGAGCAAATGAAGACCCTTTGAAGTCATATTGCATGGTATCCATTCCACGGGTTTCAACTACCCAGGTTTAAGTTATTCTTCCTTCAGCTAAAACATGCATGTGGAACCCAGAGTATGATCAACCATGTGATCCTGAGACGTGTTCAAATATGTCTCAGTTTCCCTCCCCTGGTACTCGGGTGCAACATTCCAGATGCTTTACTAACACTCTCCCGACTTGGAGAGTCAGTCCCTTTAACCTCCTCTTTGGCCCACTTTGCAATTTCTGCGGAAGATGAACATGAATAGCGAGAACCAATGAGAGACTAGCTGGAGGTGTCTGGACGGGCAAATTTAACTCTTATTTCCCACCAGGAAGAGGAATTAACCAAAGGCTCAGCGTGCCGTGCCGGAACCAGATTAGTGCCTGAAGCCATCCTGCGGTGTTGCGGCCAGCTCACAAGAAAGCGAGTTGAAGAATGGAGCTCAGGGGCACTGTAATTCACAAACCTGCAGAGTTATAAATGACAGCTATCGTCCAAAAATATACTGAAGTAAGGCTGCCAAGAGGACTTGAAAGTGGGGCAGAATTGCAGGAAACCGATTTCAGGAGGTAGACTGGAATTGCATTGAAAGCATAGGAAAAGAGGCAGAACGTCCACAATGATGCACTTGGCCAAAAAGGGCGTATGCGTTTTTTCCTGAATATATTCAGGAAAAAACGCATATGCACTTTTTGGCCAACCAAGCAAACTTGCAAAGGAAATCTGCACTACAATGAAGTCTCACTTCCCCCCGGTCAAAAGGGCCATCTGAAAAAAGAGTAAAATCCAGAAAGGCAGGACAGGCCATGGAGAACTGGGAGCCTTGTTATGCTGATGGGCGGGATGTAAATTGCCAACAGACACTTGGGAGAAGTGTATGGTGTTTCCTGAAACATCTAAAAAACAAAGCAACAGAGCCTAGGGCACTTCCACTTATGGTCCTATAGCTTAGGGAAATTAAAATCAAAAAGACACAGCCACCCCAAAGTTTGGGACGCCTCTGTTTACAAGAACCTCGTTTACCGTACAAGTTCAATATCACAGAAAGTGAAAAATGGATAAAGAATTTGTGGTACTTACGTACAATGCAGTATCACTCAGCAATGAAATCTATGTCATCAGGCCCGTAGCAGCATAGTGAGTGGATTCAGGTACGATGATTCTAACTGAAATAAGTCACACAGAAAAAGAAACATCATAAGATATCACTAATACACGGAATGTAAACTTGGCTACACAGGAACTGAATTCCAAAACAGAACAGGGTCTCAAATTTAGAAAACCAACTTATGCTTGCTTAAGGGGAAAGGTGAGCTGGGGTGCTGCATAAAACCAGAGATTGAAATGGGCACAGATAAAGTTCCTTAAGCCAAATATGGAATAGACAAGAGCTACTCCTTGCTCAACGAAATGGACTCAACACCCCATATTAAACGCCTAAGAATGTACCTGACTAGTAAGTATCTTAAAACCTATGGATTGCTATGTCTCCAAAAGAGAATCAAGCGTGTGTACAGGGGCATAAACGCAGCAGTGATAGGATTGGAGAGGTTCGGTGAGCAAATGAAGACCCTTTGAAATCATATTGCATGGTACCCATTCCACAGGTTCCAATTACCCAGGTTTAAGGTATTCTTCCTTCAGCTAAAACATGCATGTGGAACCCAGAGCATGATCAACTGTGTGAACGGGAGACGTGTTCAAATATGTCTCAGTTTTCCTCCCCTGGTACTCGGGTGCAACATTCCAGACGCTTTACTAACACTCTCCCCACTTGGAGAGTCAGCGCCTTTAACCTCCTGTTTGGCCCAGTTTGCAATTTCTGCGGAAGATGAACAGGAATAGCGAGAACCAATGAGAGACTAGCTGGAGGTGTCTGGACGGGCAAATTTAACTCTCATTTCCCACCAGGAAGAGGAATTAACCAAAGGCTTAGCGTGCCATGCCGGAACCAGATTAGGGCCTGAAGCCATCCTGCGGTGTTGCGGCCAGGTCACAAGAAAGCGAGTTGAAGAAAGGAGCTCAGGGGCACTGTAATTCACAAACATGCAGAGTTATAAATGACAGCTATCGTCCAAAAATATACTGAAGTAAGGCTGCCAAGAGGACTTGGAAGCGGGGCAGAATTGCAGGAAACCGACTTCAGGAGGTAGACTGGAATTGCATTGAAAGCATAGGAAAAGAGGCAGAACGTCCACAATGATGCACTTGGCCAAAAAGGGCGTATGCGTTTTTTCCGGAATATATTCAGGAAAAAACGCATACGCCCTTTTTGGCCAACCAAGCAAGCTTGCAAAGGAAATCTGCACTACAATGAAGTCTCACTTCCCCCCGGTCAAAAGGGCCATCTGAAAAAAGTGTAAAATCCAGAAAGGCAGGACAGGCCATGGAGAAATGGGAGCCTTGTTATGCTGATGGGCGGGATGTAAATTGCCAACAGACACTCGGGAGAAGTGTATGGTGTTTCCTGAAACATCTAAAAAACAAAGCAACAGAGCCTAGGGCACTTCCACTTATGGTCCTATAGCATAGGGAAATTAAAATCAAAAAGACACAGCCACCCCAAAGTTTGGGACGCCTCTGTTTACAAGAACCTCGTTTACCGTACAAGTTCAATATCACAGAAAGTGAAAAATGGATAAAGAACTTGTGGTACTTACGTACAATGCAGTATCACTCAGCAATGAAATCTATGTCATCTGGCCCGTAGCAGCATAATGAGTGGATTCAGGTACGATGATTCTAACTGAAATAAGTCACACAGAAAAAGAAACATCATAAGATATCACTAATACACGGAATGTAAACTTGGCTACACAGGAACTGAATTCCAAAACAGAACAGGGTCTCAAATTTAGAAAACCAACTTATGCTTGCTTAAGGGGAAAGGTGAGTTGGGGTGCTGCATAAAACCAGAGATTGAAATGAGCACAGATAAAGTTCCTTAAGCCAAATATGGAATAGACAAGAGCTACTCCTTGCTCAACGAAATGGACTCAACACCCCATATTAAACGCCTAAGAATGTACCTGACTAGTAAGTATCTTAAAACCTATGGATTTCTATGTCTCTGAAAGAGAATCAAGCGTGTGTACAGGGGCATAAACGCAGCAGTGATAGGATTGGAGAGGTTCGGTGAGCAAATGAAGACCCTTTGAAGTCATATTGCATGGTACCCATTCCACGGGTCTCAACTCTCCAGGTTTAAGGTATTCTTCCTTCAGCTAAAACATGCATGTGGAACCCAGAGTATGATCAACTGTGTGAACAGGAGACGTGTTCAAATATGTCTCAGTTTTCCTCCCCTGGTACTCGGGTGCAACATTCCAGACGCTTTACTAACACTCTTCCCACTTGGAGAGTCAGCGCCTTTAACCTCCTGTTTGGCCCAGTTTGCAATTTCTGCGGAAGATGAACAGGAATAGCGAGAACCAATGAGAGACTAGCTGGAGGTGTCTGGACGGGCAAATTTAACTCTCATTTCCCACCAGGAAGAGGAAATAACCAAAGGCTCAGCGTGCCATGCCGGAACCATATTAGAGCCTGAAGCCATGCTGCGGTGTTGCGGCCAGCTCAAAAGAAAGCGAGTTGAAGAAAGGAGCTCAGGGGCACTGTAATTCACAAACCTGCAGAGTTATAAATGACAGCTATCGTCCAAAAATATACTGAAGTAAGGCTGCCAAGAGGACTTGAAAGCGGGGCAGAATTGCAGGAAACCGATTTCAGCAGGTAGACTGGAATTGCATTGAAAGCATAGGAAAAGAGGCAGAACGTCCACAATGATGCACTTGGCCAAAAAGGGCGTATGCGTTTTTTCCAGAATATATTCAGGAAAAAACGCATACGCCCTTTTTGGCCAACCAAGCAAGCTTGCAAAGGAAATCTGCACTACAATGAAGTCTCACTTCCCCCTGGTCAAAAGGGCCATCTGAAAAAAGTGTAAAATCCAGAAAGGCAGGACAGGCCATGGAGAACTGGGAGCCTTGTTATGCTGATGGGCGGGATGTAAATTGCCAACAGACACTCGGGAGAAGTGTATGGTGTGTCCTGAAACATCTAAAAAACAAAGCAACAGAGCCTAGGGCACTTCCACTTATGTTCCTATTACTTAGGGAAATTATAATCAAAAAGACACAGCCACCCCAAATTTTGGAACGGCTCTGTTTACAAGAACCTCGTTTACAGTACAAGTTCAACATCGCAGAAAGTGAAAAATGGATAAAGAAGTTGTGGTATTTACTTACAAAGCAATATCACTCAGCAATGAAATCTATGTCATCAGGCCCTTAGCAGCACAATGAGTGGATTCAGGTATGATGATTCTAACTGAAATAAGTCACACAGAAAAAGAAACATCATAAGATATCAGTAATACACGGAATGTAAACTTGGCTATACAGGAACTGAATTACAGAACAGAACAGGGTCTCAAATTTAGAAAACCAACTTATGCTTGCTTAAGGGGAAAGGTGAGTTGGGGTGCTGCATAAAAGCAGAGATTGAAATGAGCACAGATAAAGTTCCTTAAGCCAAATATGGAATAGACAAGAGCTACTCCTTGCTCAATGAAATGGACTCAACACCGCATATTAAACGCCTAAGAATGTACCTGACTAGTAAGTATCTTAAAGCCTATGGATTGCTATGTCTCCGAAAGAGAATCAAGCATGTGTACAGGGGCACAAACGCAGCAGTGATAGGATTGGAGAGGTTAGGTGAGCAAATGAAGACCCTTTGAAGTCATATTGCATGGTACCCATTCCACGGGTCTCAACTCTCCAGGTTTAAGGTATTCTTCCTTCAGCTAAAACAAGCATGTGGAACTCAGAGTATGATCAACCATGTGATCGGGAGACGTGTTCAAATATGTCTCAGTTTTCGTACCCTGGTAGTCGGGTGCAACATTCCAGATGCTTTAGTAACACTCTCCCGACTTGGAGAGTCAGTCCCTTTAACCTCCTGTTTGGCCCAGTTTGCAATTTCTGCGGAAGATGAACAGGAATAGCGAGAACCAATGAGAGACTAGCTGGAGGTGTCTGGACGGGCAAATTTAACTCTCATTTCCCACCAGGAAGAGGAAATAACCAAAGGCTCAGCGTGCCGTGCCGGAACCAGATTAGGGCCTGAAGCCATCCTGCGGTGTTGCGGCCAGCTCACAAGAAAGCGAGTTGAAGAAAGGAGCTCAGGGGCACTGTAATTCACAAACCTGCAGAGTTATAAATGACAGCTATCGTCCAAAAATATACTGAAGTAAGGCTGCCAAGAGAACTTGAAAGCGAGGCAGAATTGCAGGAAACCGATTTCAGGAGGTAGACTGGAATTGCATTGAAAGCATAGGAAAACAGGCATAACGTCCACAATGATGCACTTGGTCAAAAAGGGCGCATGCGTTTTTTCCTGAATATATTCAGGAAAAAAAGCATGCGCTCTTTTTGGCCAACCAAGCAAGCTTGCAATGGCAATCGGCACTACAATGAAGTCTCACTTCCCCCCGGTCAAAAGGGCCATCTGAAAAAAGTGTAAAATCCAGAAAGGCAGGACAGGCCATGGAGAACTGGTAGCCTTGTTATGCTGATGGGCGGGATGTAAATTGCCAACAGACACTCGGGAGAAGTGTATGGTGTTTCCTGAAACATCTAAAAAACAAAGCAACAGAGCCTAGGGCACTTCCACTTATGGTCCTATAGCTTAGGGAAATTAAAATCAAAAAGACACAGCCACCCCAAAGTTTGAGACGCCTCTGTTTACAAGAACCTCGTTTACCGTACAAGTTCAATATCACAGAAAGTGAAAAATGGATAAAGAACTTGTGGTACTTACGTACAATGCAGTATCACTCAGCAATGAAATCTATGTCATCTGGCCCGTAGCAGCATAATGAGTGGATTCAGGTACGATGATTCTAACTGAAATAAGTCACACAGAAAAAGAAACATCATAAGATATCACTAATACACGGAATGTAAACTTGGCTACACAGGAACTGAATTCCAAAACAGAACAGGGTCTCAAATTTAGAAAACCAACTTATGCTTGCTTAAGGGGAAAGGTGAGTTGGGGTGCTGCATAAAACCAGAGATTGAAATGAGCACAGATAAAGTTCCTTAAGCCAAATATGGAATAGACAAGAGCTACTCCTTGCTCAACGAAATGGACTCAACACCGCATATTAAACGCCTAAGAATGTACCTGACTAGTAAGTATCTTAAAACCTATGGATTGCTATGTCTCCAAAAGAGAATCAAGCGTGTGTACAGGGGCATAAACGCAGCAGTGATAGGATTGGAGAGGTTCGGTGAGCAAATGAAGACCCTTTGAAGTCATATTGCACGGTACCCATTACACGGGTCTCAACTCTCCAGGTTTAAGGTATTCTTCCTTCAGCTAAAACATGCATGTGGAACCCAGAGTATGATCAACCATATGATCGGGAGACGTATTCAAATATGTCTCAGTTTTCGTACCCTGGTACTCGGGTGCAACATTCCAGACGCTTTACTAACACTCTCCCCACTTGGAGAGTCAGTCCCTTTAACCTCCTGTTTGGCCCACTTTGAAATTTCTGCGGAAGATGAACAGCAATAGCGAGAACCAATGAGAGACTAGCTGGAGGTGTCTGGACGGGCAAATTTAACTCTCATTTCCCACCAGGAAGAGGAATTAACCAAAGGCTCAGCGTGCCGTGCCGGAACCAGATTAGGGCCTGAAGCCATCCAGCGGTGTTGCGGCCAGCTCACAAGAAAGCGAGTTGAAGAAAGGAGCTCAGGGGCACTGTAATTCACAAACATGCAGAGTTATAAATGACAGCTATCGTCCAAAAATATACTGAAGTAAGGCTGCCAAGAGGACTTGAAAGCGGGGCAGAATTGCAGGAAACCGATTTCAGCAGGTAGACTGGAATTGCATTGAAAGCATAGGAAAAGAGGCAGAACGTCCACAATGATGCACTTGGCCAAAAAGTGCGTATGCGTTTTTTCCTGAATATATTCAGGAAAAAACGCATACGCCCTTTTTGGCCAACCAAGCAAGCTTGCAAAGGAAATCTGCACTACAATGAAGTCTCACTTCCCCCCGGTCAAAAGGGCCATCTGAAAAAAGTGTAAAATCCAGAAAGGCAGGACAGGCCATGGAGAACTGGGAGCCTTGTTATGCTGATGGGCGGGATGTAAATTGCCAACAGACACTCGTGAGAAGTGTATGGTGTTTCTTGAAACATCTAAAAAACAAAGCAACAGAGCCTAGGGCACTTCCACTTATGGTCCTATAGCTTAGGGAAATTAAAATCAAAAAGACACAGCGACCCCAAAGTTTGGGACGCCTCTCTTTACAAGAACCTCGTTTACAGTACAAGTTCAACATCGCAGAAAGTGAAAAATGGATAAAGAAGTTGTGGTATTTACTTACAAAGCAATATCACTGAGCAATGAAATCTATGTCATAAGGCCCGTAGCAGCATAATGAGTGGATTCACGTATGATAATTCTAACTGAAATAACTCACACAGAAAAAGAAACATCATAAGATATCAGTAATACACGGAATGTAAACTTGGCTACACAGGAACTGAATTACAGAACAGAACAGGGTCTCAAATTTAGAAAACCAACTTATGCTTGCTTAAGGGGAAAGGTGAGTTGGGGTGCTGCATAAAACCAGAGATTGAAATGAGCACAGATAAAGTTCCTTAAGCCAAATATGGAATAGACAAGAGCTACTCCTTGCTCAACGAAATGGACTCAACACTGCATATTAAACGCCTAAGAATGTACCTGACTAGTAAGTATCTTAAAACCTATGGATAGTTATGTCTCCGAAAGAGAATCAAGCATGTGTACAGGGGCATAAACGCAGCAGTGATAGGATGGGAGAGGTTCGGTGAGCAAATGAAGACCCTTTGAAGTCATATTGCATGGTATCCATTCCACGGGTTTCAACTACCCAGGTTTAAGTTATTCTTCCTTCAGCTAAAACATGCATGTGGAACCCAGAGTATGATCAACCATGTGATCCTGAGACGTGTTCAAATATGTCTCAGTTTCCCTCCCCTGGTACTCGGGTGCAACATTCCAGATGCTTTACTAACACTCTCCCGACTTGGAGAGTCAGTCCCTTTAACCTCCTCTTTGGCCCACTTTGCAATTTCTGCGGAAGATGAACATGAATAGCGAGAACCAATGAGAGACTAGCTGGAGGTGTCTGGACGGGCAAATTTAACTCTTATTTCCCACCAGGAAGAGGAATTAACCAAAGGCTCAGCGTGCCGTGCCGGAACCAGATTAGTGCCTGAAGCCATCCTGCGGTGTTGCGGCCAGCTCACAAGAAAGCGAGTTGAAGAATGGAGCTCAGGGGCACTGTAATTCACAAACCTGCAGAGTTATAAATGACAGCTATCGTCCAAAAATATACTGAAGTAAGGCTGCCAAGAGGACTTGAAAGTGGGGCAGAATTGCAGGAAACCGATTTCAGGAGGTAGACTGGAATTGCATTGAAAGCATAGGAAAAGAGGCAGAACGTCCACAATGATGCACTTGGCCCAAAAGGGCGTATGCGTTTTTTCCTGAATATATTCAGGAAAAAACGCATATGCACTTTTTGGCCAACCAAGCAAACTTGCAAAGGAAATCTGCACTACAATGAAGTCTCACTTCCCCCCGGTCAAAAGGGCCATCTGAAAAAAGAGTAAAATCCAGAAAGGCAGGACAGGCCATGGAGAACTGGGAGCCTTGTTATGCTGATGGGCGGGATGTAAATTGCCAACAGACACTTGGGAGAAGTGTATGGTGTTTCCTGAAACATCTAAAAAACAAAGCAACAGAGCCTAGGGCACTTCCACTTATGGTCCTATAGCTTAGGGAAATTAAAATCAAAAAGACACAGCCACCCCAAAGTTTGGGACGCCTCTGTTTACAAGAACCTCGTTTACCGTACAAGTTCAATATCACAGAAAGTGAAAAATGGATAAAGAATTTGTGGTACTTACGTACAATGCAGTATCACTCAGCAATGAAATCTATGTCATCAGGCCCGTAGCAGCATAGTGAGTGGATTCAGGTACGATGATTCTAACTGAAATAAGTCACACAGAAAAAGAAACATCATAAGATATCACTAATACACGGAATGTAAACTTGGCTACACAGGAACTGAATTCCAAAACAGAACAGGGTCTCAAATTTAGAAAACCAACTTATGCTTGCTTAAGGGGAAAGGTGAGTTGGGGTGCTGCATAAAACCAGAGATTGAAATGGGCACAGATAAAGTTCCTTAAGCCAAATATGGAATAGACAAGAGCTACTCCTTGCTCAACGAAATGGACTCAACACCCCATATTAAACGCCTAAGAATGTACCTGACTAGTAAGTATCTTAAAACCTATGGATTGCTATGTCTCCAAAAGAGAATCAAGCGTGTGTACAGGGGCATAAACGCAGCAGTGATAGGATTGGAGAGGTTCGGTGAGCAAATGAAGACCCTTTGAAATCATATTGCATGGTACCCATTCCACAGGTTCCAATTACCCAGGTTTAAGGTATTCTTCCTTCAGCTAAAACATGCATGTGGAACCCAGAGCATGATCAACTGTGTGAACGGGAGACGTGTTCAAATATGTCTCAGTTTTCCTCCCCTGGTACTCGGGTGCAACATTCCAGACGCTTTACTAACACTCTCCCCACTTGGAGAGTCAGCGCCTTTAACCTCCTGTTTGGCCCAGTTTGCAATTTCTGCGGAAGATGAACAGGAATAGCGAGAACCAATGAGAGACTAGCTGGAGGTGTCTGGACGGGCAAATTTAACTCTCATTTCCCACCAGGAAGAGGAATTAACCAAAGGCTTAGCGTGCCATGCCGGAACCAGATTAGGGCCTGAAGCCATCCTGCGGTGTTGCGGCCAGGTCACAAGAAAGCGAGTTGAAGAAAGGAGCTCAGGGGCACTGTAATTCACAAACATGCAGAGTTATAAATGACAGCTATCGTCCAAAAATATACTGAAGTAAGGCTGCCAAGAGGACTTGGAAGCGGGGCAGAATTGCAGGAAACCGACTTCAGGAGGTAGACTGGAATTGCATTGAAAGCATAGGAAAAGAGGCAGAACGTCCACAATGATGCACTTGGCCAAAAAGGGCGTATGCGTTTTTTCCGGAATATATTCAGGAAAAAACGCATACGCCCTTTTTGGCCAACCAAGCAAGCTTGCAAAGGAAATCTGCACTACAATGAAGTCTCACTTCCCCCCGGTCTAGAGGGCCATCTGAAAAAAGTGTAAAATCCAGAAAGGCAGGACAGGCTATGGAGAACTGGGAGCCTTGTTATGCTGATGGGCGGGATGTAAATTGCCAACAGACACTAGGGAGAAGTGTATGGTGTTTCCTGAAACATCTAAAAAACAAAGCAACAGAGCCTAGGGCACTTCCACTTGTGGTCCTATAGCTTAGGGAAATTAAAATCAAAAAGACACAGCCACCCCAAAGTTTGGGACGCCTCTGTTTACAAGAACCTCGTTTCCCATACACGTTCAATATCACAGAAAGTGAAAAATGGATAAAGAACTTGTGGTACTTACGTACAATGCAGTATCACTCAGCAATGAAATCTATGTCATCAGGCCCGTAGCAGCACAATGAGTGGATTCAGGTACGATGATTCTAACTGAAATAAGTCACACAGAAAAAGAAACATCATAAGATATCACTAATACACGGAATGTAAACTTGGCTACACAGGAACTGAATTCCAAAACAGAACAGGGTCTCAAATTTAGAAAACCAACTTATGCTTGCTTAAGGGGAAAGGTGAGTTGGGGTGCTGCATAAAACCAAAGATTGAAATGAGCACAGATAAAGTTCCTTAAGCCAAATATGGAATAGACAAGAGCTACTCCTTGCTCAACGAAATGGACTCAACACCCCATATTAAACGCCTAAGAATGTACCTGACTAGTAAGTATCTTAAAACCTATGGATTGCTATGTCTCCAAAAGAGAATCAAGCGTGTGTACAGGGGCATAAACGCAGCAGTGATAGGATTGGAGAGGTTCGGTGAGCAAATGAAGACCCTTTGAAGTCATATTGCATGGTACCCATTCCACGGGTCTCAACTCTCCAGGTTTAAGGTATTCTTCCTTCAGCTAAAACATGCATGTGGAACCCAGAGTATGATCAACCATATGATCGGGAGACGTATTCAAATATGTCTCAGTTTTGGTACCCTGGTACTCGGGTACAACATTCCAGACGCTTTACTAACACTCTCCCCACTTGGAGAGTCAGTCCCTTTAACCTCCTGTTTGGCCCAGTTTGCAATTTCTGCGGAAGATGAACAGGAATAGCGAGAACCAATGAGAGACTAGCTGGAGGTGTCTGGACGGGCAAATTTAACTCTCATTTCCCACCAGGAAGAGGAATTAACCAAAGGCTCAGCGTGCCGTGCCGGAACCAGATTAGGGCCTGAAGCCATCCTGCGGTGTTGCGGCCAACTCACAAGAAAGCGAGTTGAAGAAAGGAGCTCAGGGGCACTGTAATTCACAAACCTGCAGAGTTATAAATGACAGCTATCGTCCAAAAATATACTGAAGTAAGGCTGCCAAGAGAACTTGAAAGCGAGGCAGAATTGCAGGAAACCGATTTCAGGAGGTAGACTGGAATTGCATTGAAAGCATAGGAAAAGAGGCATAACGTCCACAATGATGCACTTGGTCAAAAAGGGCGCATGCGTTTTTTCCTGAATATATTCAGGAAAAAAAGCATGCGCTCTTTTTGGCCAACCAAGCAAGCTTGCAATGGCAATCGGCACTACAATGAAGTCTCACTTCCCCCCGGTCAAAAGGGCCATCTGAAAAAAGTGTAAAATCCAGAAAGGCAGGACAGGCCATGGAGAACTGGTAGCCTTGTTATGCTGATGGGCGGGATGTAAATTGCCAACAGACACTCGGGAGAAGTGTATGGTGTTTCCTGAAACATCTAAAAAACAAAGCAACAGAGCCTAGGGCACTTCCACTTATGGTCCTATAGCTTAGGGAAATTAAAATCAAAAAGACACAGCCACCCCAAAGTTTGAGACGCCTCTGTTTACAAGAACCTCGTTTACCGTACAAGTTCAATATCACAGAAAGTGAAAAATGGATAAAGAACTTGTGGTACTTACGTACAATGCAGTATCACTCAGCAATGAAATCTATGTCATCTGGCCCGTAGCAGCATAATGAGTGGATTCAGGTACGATGATTCTAACTGAAATAAGTCACACAGAAAAAGAAACATCATAAGATATCACTAATACACGGAATGTAAACTTGGCTACACAGGAACTGAATTCCAAAACAGAACAGGGTCTCAAATTTAGAAAACCAACTTATGCTTGCTTAAGGGGAAAGGTGAGTTGGGGTGCTGCATAAAACCAGAGATTGAAATGAGCACAGATAAAGTTCCTTAAGCCAAATATGGAATAGACAAGAGCTACTCCTTGCTCAACGAAATGGACTCAACACCCCATATTAAACGCCTAAGAATGTACCTGACTAGTAAGTATCTTAAAACCTATGGATTTCTATGTCTCTGAAAGAGAATCAAGCGTGTGTACAGGGGCATAAACGCAGCAGTGATAGGATTGGAGAGGTTCGGTGAGCAAATGAAGACCCTTTGAAGTCATATTGCATGGTACCCATTCCACGGGTCTCAACTCTCCAGGTTTAAGGTATTCTTCCTTCAGCTAAAACATGCATGTGGAACCCAGAGTATGATCAACTGTGTGAACAGGAGACGTGTTCAAATATGTCTCAGTTTTCCTCCCCTGGTACTCGGGTGCAACATTCCAGACGCTTTACTAACACTCTTCCCACTTGGAGAGTCAGCGCCTTTAACCTCCTGTTTGGCCCAGTTTGCAATTTCTGCGGAAGATGAACAGGAATAGCGAGAACCAATGAGAGACTAGCTGGAGGTGTCTGGACGGGCAAATTTAACTCTCATTTCCCACCAGGAAGAGGAAATAACCAAAGGCTCAGCGTGCCATGCCGGAACCATATTAGAGCCTGAAGCCATGCTGCGGTGTTGCGGCCAGCTCAAAAGAAAGCGAGTTGAAGAAAGGAGCTCAGGGGCACTGTAATTCACAAACCTGCAGAGTTATAAATGACAGCTATCGTCCAAAAATATACTGAAGTAAGGCTGCCAAGAGGACTTGAAAGCGGGGCAGAATTGCAGGAAACCGATTTCAGCAGGTAGACTGGAATTGCATTGAAAGCATAGGAAAAGAGGCAGAACGTCCACAATGATGCACTTGGCCAAAAAGGGCGTATGCGTTTTTTCCAGAATATATTCAGGAAAAAACGCATACGCCCTTTTTGGCCAACCAAGCAAGCTTGCAAAGGAAATCTGCACTACAATGAAGTCTCACTTCCCCCTGGTCAAAAGGGCCATCTGAAAAAAGTGTAAAATCCAGAAAGGCAGGACAGGCCATGGAGAACTGGGAGCCTTGTTATGCTGATGGGCGGGATGTAAATTGCCAACAGACACTCGGGAGAAGTGTATGGTGTGTCCTGAAACATCTAAAAAACAAAGCAACAGAGCCTAGGGCACTTCCACTTATGTTCCTATTACTTAGGGAAATTATAATCAAAAAGACACAGCCACCCCAAATTTTGGAACGGCTCTGTTTACAAGAACCTCGTTTACAGTACAAGTTCAACATCGCAGAAAGTGAAAAATGGATAAAGAAGTTGTGGTATTTACTTACAAAGCAATATCACTCAGCAATGAAATCTATGTCATCAGGCCCTTAGCAGCACAATGAGTGGATTCAGGTATGATGATTCTAACTGAAATAAGTCACACAGAAAAAGAAACATCATAAGATATCAGTAATACACGGAATGTAAACTTGGCTATACAGGAACTGAATTACAGAACAGAACAGGGTCTCAAATTTAGAAAACCAACTTATGCTTGCTTAAGGGGAAAGGTGAGTTGGGGTGCTGCATAAAAGCAGAGATTGAAATGAGCACAGATAAAGTTCCTTAAGCCAAATATGGAATAGACAAGAGCTACTCCTTGCTCAATGAAATGGACTCAACACCGCATATTAAACGCCTAAGAATGTACCTGACTAGTAAGTATCTTAAAGCCTATGGATTGCTATGTCTCCGAAAGAGAATCAAGCATGTGTACAGGGGCACAAACGCAGCAGTGATAGGATTGGAGAGGTTAGGTGAGCAAATGAAGACCCTTTGAAGTCATATTGCATGGTACCCATTCCACGGGTCTCAACTCTCCAGGTTTAAGGTATTCTTCCTTCAGCTAAAACAAGCATGTGGAACTCAGAGTATGATCAACCATGTGATCGGGAGACGTGTTCAAATATGTCTCAGTTTTCGTACCCTGGTAGTCGGGTGCAACATTCCAGATGCTTTAGTAACACTCTCCCGACTTGGAGAGTCAGTCCCTTTAACCTCCTGTTTGGCCCAGTTTGCAATTTCTGCGGAAGATGAACAGGAATAGCGAGAACCAATGAGAGACTAGCTGGAGGTGTCTGGACGGGCAAATTTAACTCTCATTTCCCACCAGGAAGAGGAAATAACCAAAGGCTCAGCGTGCCGTGCCGGAACCAGATTAGGGCCTGAAGCCATCCTGCGGTGTTGCGGCCAGCTCACAAGAAAGCGAGTTGAAGAAAGGAGCTCAGGGGCACTGTAATTCACAAACCTGCAGAGTTATAAATGACAGCTATCGTCCAAAAATATACTGAAGTAAGGCTGCCAAGAGAACTTGAAAGCGAGGCAGAATTGCAGGAAACCGATTTCAGGAGGTAGACTGGAATTGCATTGAAAGCATAGGAAAAGAGGCATAACGTCCACAATGATGCACTTGGTCAAAAAGGGCGCATGCGTTTTTTCCTGAATATATTCAGGAAAAAAAGCATGCGCTCTTTTTGGCCAACCAAGCAAGCTTGCAATGGCAATCGGCACTACAATGAAGTCTCACTTCCCCCCGGTCAAAAGGGCCATCTGAAAAAAGTGTAAAATCCAGAAAGGCAGGACAGGCCATGGAGAACTGGTAGCCTTGTTATGCTGATGGGCGGGATGTAAATTGCCAACAGACACTCGGGAGAAGTGTATGGTGTTTCCTGAAACATCTAAAAAACAAAGCAACAGAGCCTAGGGCACTTCCACTTATGGTCCTATAGCTTAGGGAAATTAAAATCAAAAAGACACAGCCACCCCAAAGTTTGAGACGCCTCTGTTTACAAGAACCTCGTTTACCGTACAAGTTCAATATCACAGAAAGTGAAAAATGGATAAAGAACTTGTGGTACTTACGTACAATGCAGTATCACTCAGCAATGAAATCTATGTCATCTGGCCCGTAGCAGCATAATGAGTGGATTCAGGTACGATGATTCTAACTGAAATAAGTCACACAGAAAAAGAAACATCATAAGATATCACTAATACACGGAATGTAAACTTGGCTACACAGGAACTGAATTCCAAAACAGAACAGGGTCTCAAATTTAGAAAACCAACTTATGCTTGCTTAAGGGGAAAGGTGAGTTGGGGTGCTGCATAAAACCAGAGATTGAAATGAGCACAGATAAAGTTCCTTAAGCCAAATATGGAATAGACAAGAGCTACTCCTTGCTCAACGAAATGGACTCAACACCGCATATTAAACGCCTAAGTATGTACCTGACTAGTAAGTATCTTAAAACCTATGGATTGCTATGTCTCCAAAAGAGAATGAAGCGTGTGTACAGGGGCATAAACGCAGCAGTGATAGGATTGGAGAGGTTCGGTGAGCAAATGAAGACCCTTTGAAGTCATATTGCACGGTACCCATTACACGGGTCTCAACTCTCCAGGTTTAAGGTATTCTTCCTTCAGCTAAAACATGCATGTGCAACCCAGAGTATGATCAACCATATGATCGGGAGACGTATTCAAATATGTCTCAGTTTTCGTACCCTGGTACTCGGGTGCAACATTCCAGACGCTTTACTAACACTCTCCCCACTTGGAGAGTCAGTCCCTTTAACCTCCTGTTTGGCCCACTTTGAAATTTCTGCGGAAGATGAACAGCAATAGCGAGAACCAATGAGAGACTAGCTGGAGGTGTCTGGACGGGCAAATTTAACTCTCATTTCCCACCAGGAAGAGGAATTAACCAAAGGCTCAGCGTGCCGTGCCGGAACCAGATTAGGGCCTGAAGCCATCCTGCGGTGTTGCGGCCAGCTCACAAGAAAGCGAGTTGAAGAAAGGAGCTCAGGGGCACTGTAATTCACAAACATGCAGAGTTATAAATGACAGCTATCGTCCAAAAATATACTGAAGTAAGGCTGCCAAGAGGACTTGAAAGCGGGGCAGAATTGCAGGAAACCGATTTCAGCAGGTAGACTGGAATTGCATTGAAAGCATAGGAAAAGAGGCAGAACGTCCACAATGATGCACTTGGCCAAAAAGTGCGTATGCGTTTTTTCCTGAATATATTCAGGAAAAAACGCATACGCCCTTTTTGGCCAACCAAGCAAGCTTGCAAAGGAAATCTGCACTACAATGAAGTCTCACTTCCCCCCGGTCAAAAGGGCCATCTGAAAAAAGTGTAAAATCCAGAAAGGCAGGACAGGCCATGGAGAACTGGGAGCCTTGTTATGCTGATGGGCGGGATGTAAATTGCCAACAGACACTCGGGAGAAGTGTATGGTGTTTCTTGAAACATCTAAAAAACAAAGCAACAGAGCCTAGGGCACTTCCACTTATGGTCCTATAGCTTAGGGAAATTAAAATCAAAAAGACACAGCGACCCCAAAGTTTGGGACGCCTCTGTTTACAAGAACCTCGTTTACAGTACAAGTTCAACATCGCAGAAAGTGAAAAATGGATAAAGAAGTTGTGGTATTTACTTACAAAGCAATATCACTGAGCAATGAAATCTATGTCATAAGGCCCGTAGCAGCATAATGAGTGGATTCACGTATGATAATTCTAACTGAAATAACTCACACAGAAAAAGAAACATCATAAGATATCAGTAATACACGGAATGTAAACTTGGCTACACAGGAACTGAATTACAGAACAGAACAGGGTCTCAAATTTAGAAAACCAACTTATGCTTGCTTAAGGGGAAAGGTGAGTTGGGGTGCTGCATAAAACCAGAGATTGAAATGAGCACAGATAAAGTTCCTTAAGCCAAATATGGAATAGACAAGAGCTACTCCTTGCTCAACGAAATGGACTCAACACTGCATATTAAACGCCTAAGAATGTACCTGACTAGTAAGTATCTTAAAACCTATGGATAGTTATGTCTCCGAAAGAGAATCAAGCATGTGTACAGGGGCATAAACGCAGCAGTGATAGGATGGGAGAGGTTCGGTGAGCAAATGAAGACCCTTTGAAGTCATATTGCATGGTATCCATTCCACGGGTTTCAACTACCCAGGTTTAAGTTATTCTTCCTTCAGCTAAAACATGCATGTGGAACCCAGAGTATGATCAACCATGTGATCCTGAGACGTGTTCAAATATGTCTCAGTTTCCCTCCCCTGGTACTCGGGTGCAACATTCCAGATGCTTTACTAACACTCTCCCGACTTGGAGAGTCAGTCCCTTTAACCTCCTCTTTGGCCCACTTTGCAAATTCTGCGGAAGATGAACATGAATAGCGAGAACCAATGAGAGACTAGCTGGAGGTGTCTGGACGGGCAAATTTAACTCTTATTTCCCACCAGGAAGAGGAATTAACCAAAGGCTCAGCGTGCCGTGCCGGAACCAGATTAGTGCCTGAAGCCATCCTGCGGTGTTGCGGCCAGCTCACAAGAAAGCGAGTTGAAGAATGGAGCTCAGGGGCACTGTAATTCACAAACCTGCAGAGTTATAAATGACAGCTATCGTCCAAAAATATACTGAAGTAAGGCTGCCAAGAGGACTTGAAAGTGGGGCAGAATTGCAGGAAACCGATTTCAGGAGGTAGACTGGAATTGCATTGAAAGCATAGGAAAAGAGGCAGAACGTCCACAATGATGCACTTGGCCAAAAAGGGCGTATGCGTTTTTTCCTGAATATATTCAGGAAAAAACGCATATGCACTTTTTGGCCAACCAAGCAAACTTGCAAAGGAAATCTGCACTACAATGAAGTCTCACTTCCCCCTGGTCAAAAGGGCCATCTGAAAAAAGAGTAAAATCCAGAAAGGCAGGACAGGCCATGGAGAACTGGGAGCCTTGTTATGCTGATGGGCGGGATGTAAATTGCCAACAGACACTTGGGAGAAGTGTATGGTGTTTCCTGAAACATCTAAAAAACAAAGCAACAGAGCCTAGGGCACTTCCACTTATGGTCCTATAGCTTAGGGAAATTAAAATCAAAAAGACACAGCCACCCCAAAGTTTGGGACGCCTCTGTTTACAAGAACCTCGTTTACCGTACAAGTTCAATATCACAGAAAGTGAAAAATGGATAAAGAATTTGTGGTACTTACGTACAATGCAGTATCACTCAGCAATGAAATCTATGTCATCAGGCCCGTAGCAGCATAGTGAGTGGATTCAGGTACGATGATTCTAACTGAAATAAGTCACACAGAAAAAGAAACATCATAAGATATCACTAATACACGGAATGTAAACTTGGCTACACAGGAACTGAATTCCAAAACAGAACAGGGTCTCAAATTTAGAAAACCAACTTATGCTTGCTTAAGGGGAAAGGTGAGTTGGGGTGCTGCATAAAACCAGAGATTGAAATGGGCACAGATAAAGTTCCTTAAGCCAAATATGGAATAGACAAGAGCTACTCCTTGCTCAACGAAATGGACTCAACACCCCATATTAAACGCCTAAGAATGTACCTGACTAGTAAGTATCTTAAAACCTATGGATTGCTATGTCTCCAAAAGAGAATCAAGCGTGTGTACAGGGGCATAAACGCAGCAGTGATAGGATTGGAGAGGTTCGGTGAGCAAATGAAGACCCTTTGAAATCATATTGCATGGTACCCATTCCACAGGTTCCAATTACCCAGGTTTAAGGTATTCTTCCTTCAGCTAAAACATGCATGTGGAACCCAGAGCATGATCAACTGTGTGAACGGGAGACGTGTTCAAATATGTCTCAGTTTTCCTCCCCTGGTACTCGGGTGCAACATTCCAGACGCTTTACTAACACTCTCCCCACTTGGAGAGTCAGCGCCTTTAACCTCCTGTTTGGCCCAGTTTGCAATTTCTGCGGAAGATGAACAGGAATAGCGAGAACCAATGAGAGACTAGCTGGAGGTGTCTGGACGGGCAAATTTAACTCTCATTTCCCACCAGGAAGAGGAATTAACCAAAGGCTTAGCGTGCCATGCCGGAACCAGATTAGGGCCTGAAGCCATGCTGCGGTGTTGCGGCCAGCTCAAAAGAAAGCGAGTTGAAGAAAGGAGCTCAGGGGCACTGTAATTCACAAACCTGCAGAGTTATAAATGACAGCTATCGTCCAAAAATATACTGAAGTAAGGCTGCCAAGAGGACTTGAAAGCGGGGCAGAATTGCAGGAAACCGATTTCAGCAGGTAGACTGGAATTGCATTGAAAGCATAGGAAAAGAGGCAGAACGTCCACAATGATGCACTTGGCCAAAAAGGGCGTATGCGTTTTTTCCAGAATATATTCAGGAAAAAACGCATACGCCCTTTTTGGCCAACCAAGCAAGCTTGCAAAGGAAATCTGCACTACAATGAAGTCTCACTTCCCCCTGGTCAAAAGGGCCATCTGAAAAAAGTGTAAAATCCAGAAAGGCAGGACAGGCCATGGAGAACTGGGAGCCTTGTTATGCTGATGGGCGGGATGTAAATTGCCAACAGACACTCGGGAGAAGTGTATGGTGTGTCCTGAAACATCTAAAAAACAAAGCAACAGAGCCTAGGGCACTTCCACTTATGTTCCTATTACTTAGGGAAATTATAATCAAAAAGACACAGCCACCCCAAATTTTGGAACGGCTCTGTTTACAAGAACCTCGTTTACAGTACAAGTTCAACATCGCAGAAAGTGAAAAATGGATAAAGAAGTTGTGGTATTTACTTACAAAGCAATATCACTCAGCAATGAAATCTATGTCATCAGGCCCTTAGCAGCACAATGAGTGGATTCAGGTATGATGATTCTAACTGAAATAAGTCACACAGAAAAAGAAACATCATAAGATATCAGTAATACACGGAATGTAAACTTGGCTATACAGGAACTGAATTACAGAACAGAACAGGGTCTCAAATTTAGAAAACCAACTTATGCTTGCTTAAGGGGAAAGGTGAGTTGGGGTGCTGCATAAAAGCAGAGATTGAAATGAGCACAGATAAAGTTCCTTAAGCCAAATATGGAATAGACAAGAGCTACTCCTTGCTCAATGAAATGGACTCAACACCGCATATTAAACGCCTAAGAATGTACCTGACTAGTAAGTATCTTAAAGCCTATGGATTGCTATGTCTCCGAAAGAGAATCAAGCATGTGTACAGGGGCACAAACGCAGCAGTGATAGGATTGGAGAGGTTAGGTGAGCAAATGAAGACCCTTTGAAGTCATATTGCATGGTACCCATTCCACGGGTCTCAACTCTCCAGGTTTAAGGTATTCTTCCTTCAGCTAAAACAAGCATGTGGAACTCAGAGTATGATCAACCATGTGATCGGGAGACGTGTTCAAATATGTCTCAGTTTTCGTACCCTGGTAGTCGGGTGCAACATTCCAGATGCTTTAGTAACACTCTCCCGACTTGGAGAGTCAGTCCCTTTAACCTCCTGTTTGGCCCAGTTTGCAATTTCTGCGGAAGATGAACAGGAATAGCGAGAACCAATGAGAGACTAGCTGGAGGTGTCTGGACGGGCAAATTTAACTCTCATTTCCCACCAGGAAGAGGAAATAACCAAAGGCTCAGCGTGCCGTGCCGGAACCAGATTAGGGCCTGAAGCCATCCTGCGGTGTTGCGGCCAGCTCACAAGAAAGCGAGTTGAAGAAAGGAGCTCAGGGGCACTGTAATTCACAAACCTGCAGAGTTATAAATGACAGCTATCGTCCAAAAATATACTGAAGTAAGGCTGCCAAGAGAACTTGAAAGCGAGGCAGAATTGCAGGAAACCGATTTCAGGAGGTAGACTGGAATTGCATTGAAAGCATAGGAAAAGAGGCATAACGTCCACAATGATGCACTTGGTCAAAAAGGGCGCATGCGTTTTTTCCTGAATATATTCAGGAAAAAAAGCATGCGCTCTTTTTGGCCAACCAAGCAAGCTTGCAATGGCAATCGGCACTACAATGAAGTCTCACTTCCCCCCGGTCAAAAGGGCCATCTGAAAAAAGTGTAAAATCCAGAAAGGCAGGACAGGCCATGGAGAACTGGTAGCCTTGTTATGCTGATGGGCGGGATGTAAATTGCCAACAGACACTCGGGAGAAGTGTATGGTGTTTCCTGAAACATCTAAAAAACAAAGCAACAGAGCCTAGGGCACTTCCACTTATGGTCCTATAGCTTAGGGAAATTAAAATCAAAAAGACACAGCCACCCCAAAGTTTGAGACGCCTCTGTTTACAAGAACCTCGTTTACCGTACAAGTTCAATATCACAGAAAGTGAAAAATGGATAAAGAACTTGTGGTACTTACGTACAATGCAGTATCACTCAGCAATGAAATCTATGTCATCTGGCCCGTAGCAGCATAATGAGTGGATTCAGGTACGATGATTCTAACTGAAATAAGTCACACAGAAAAAGAAACATCATAAGATATCACTAATACACGGAATGTAAACTTGGCTACACAGGAACTGAATTCCAAAACAGAACAGGGTCTCAAATTTAGAAAACCAACTTATGCTTGCTTAAGGGGAAAGGTGAGTTGGGGTGCTGCATAAAACCAGAGATTGAAATGAGCACAGATAAAGTTCCTTAAGCCAAATATGGAATAGACAAGAGCTACTCCTTGCTCAACGAAATGGACTCAACACCGCATATTAAACGCCTAAGTATGTACCTGACTAGTAAGTATCTTAAAACCTATGGATTGCTATGTCTCCAAAAGAGAATGAAGCGTGTGTACAGGGGCATAAACGCAGCAGTGATAGGATTGGAGAGGTTCGGTGAGCAAATGAAGACCCTTTGAAGTCATATTGCACGGTACCCATTACACGGGTCTCAACTCTCCAGGTTTAAGGTATTCTTCCTTCAGCTAAAACATGCATGTGGAACCCAGAGTATGATCAACCATATGATCGGGAGACGTATTCAAATATGTCTCAGTTTTCGTACCCTGGTACTCGGGTGCAACATTCCAGACGCTTTACTAACACTCTCCCCACTTGGAGAGTCAGTCCCTTTAACCTCCTGTTTGGCCCACTTTGAAATTTCTGCGGAAGATGAACAGCAATAGCGAGAACCAATGAGAGACTAGCTGGAGGTGTCTGGACGGGCAAATTTAACTCTCATTTCCCACCAGGAAGAGGAATTAACCAAAGGCTCAGCGTGCCGTGCCGGAACCAGATTAGGGCCTGAAGCCATCCTGCGGTGTTGCGGCCAGCTCACAAGAAAGCGAGTTGAAGAAAGGAGCTCAGGGGCACTGTAATTCACAAACATGCAGAGTTATAAATGACAGCTATCGTCCAAAAATATACTGAAGTAAGGCTGCCAAGAGGACTTGAAAGCGGGGCAGAATTGCAGGAAACCGATTTCAGCAGGTAGACTGGAATTGCATTGAAAGCATAGGAAAAGAGGCAGAACGTCCACAATGATGCACTTGGCCAAAAAGTGCGTATGCGTTTTTTCCTGAATATATTCAGGAAAAAACGCATACGCCCTTTTTGGCCAACCAAGCAAGCTTGCAAAGGAAATCTGCACTACAATGAAGTCTCACTTCCCCCCGGTCAAAAGGGCCATCTGAAAAAAGTGTAAAATCCAGAAAGGCAGGACAGGCCATGGAGAACTGGGAGCCTTGTTATGCTGATGGGCGGGATGTAAATTGCCAACAGACACTCGGGAGAAGTGTATGGTGTTTCTTGAAACATCTAAAAAACAAAGCAACAGAGCCTAGGGCACTTCCACTTATGGTCCTATAGCTTAGGGAAATTAAAATCAAAAAGACACAGCGACCCCAAAGTTTGGGACGCCTCTGTTTACAAGAACCTCGTTTACAGTACAAGTTCAACATCGCAGAAAGTGAAAAATGGATAAAGAAGTTGTGGTATTTACTTACAAAGCAATATCACTGAGCAATGAAATCTATGTCATAAGGCCCGTAGCAGCATAATGAGTGGATTCACGTATGATAATTCTAACTGAAATAACTCACACAGAAAAAGAAACATCATAAGATATCAGTAATACACGGAATGTAAACTTGGCTACACAGGAACTGAATTACAGAACAGAACAGGGTCTCAAATTTAGAAAACCAACTTATGCTTGCTTAAGGGGAAAGGTGAGTTGGGGTGCTGCATAAAACCAGAGATTGAAATGAGCACAGATAAAGTTCCTTAAGCCAAATATGGAATAGACAAGAGCTACTCCTTGCTCAACGAAATGGACTCAACACTGCATATTAAACGCCTAAGAATGTACCTGACTAGTAAGTATCTTAAAACCTATGGATAGTTATGTCTCCGAAAGAGAATCAAGCATGTGTACAGGGGCATAAACGCAGCAGTGATAGGATGGGAGAGGTTCGGTGAGCAAATGAAGACCCTTTGAAGTCATATTGCATGGTATCCATTCCACGGGTTTCAACTACCCAGGTTTAAGTTATTCTTCCTTCAGCTAAAACATGCATGTGGAACCCAGAGTATGATCAACCATGTGATCCTGAGACGTGTTCAAATATGTCTCAGTTTCCCTCCCCTGGTACTCGGGTGCAACATTCCAGATGCTTTACTAACACTCTCCCGACTTGGAGAGTCAGTCCCTTTAACCTCCTCTTTGGCCCACTTTGCAAATTCTGCGGAAGATGAACATGAATAGCGAGAACCAATGAGAGACTAGCTGGAGGTGTCTGGACGGGCAAATTTAACTCTTATTTCCCACCAGGAAGAGGAATTAACCAAAGGCTCAGCGTGCCGTGCCGGAACCAGATTAGTGCCTGAAGCCATCCTGCGGTGTTGCGGCCAGCTCACAAGAAAGCGAGTTGAAGAATGGAGCTCAGGGGCACTGTAATTCACAAACCTGCAGAGTTATAAATGACAGCTATCGTCCAAAAATATACTGAAGTAAGGCTGCCAAGAGGACTTGAAAGTGGGGCAGAATTGCAGGAAACCGATTTCAGGAGGTAGACTGGAATTGCATTGAAAGCATAGGAAAAGAGGCAGAACGTCCACAATGATGCACTTGGCCAAAAAGGGCGTATGCGTTTTTTCCTGAATATATTCAGGAAAAAACGCATATGCACTTTTTGGCCAACCAAGCAAACTTGCAAAGGAAATCTGCACTACAATGAAGTCTCACTTCCCCCTGGTCAAAAGGGCCATCTGAAAAAAGAGTAAAATCCAGAAAGGCAGGACAGGCCATGGAGAACTGGGAGCCTTGTTATGCTGATGGGCGGGATGTAAATTGCCAACAGACACTTGGGAGAAGTGTATGGTGTTTCCTGAAACATCTAAAAAACAAAGCAACAGAGCCTAGGGCACTTCCACTTATGGTCCTATAGCTTAGGGAAATTAAAATCAAAAAGACACAGCCACCCCAAAGTTTGGGACGCCTCTGTTTACAAGAACCTCGTTTACCGTACAAGTTCAATATCACAGAAAGTGAAAAATGGATAAAGAATTTGTGGTACTTACGTACAATGCAGTATCACTCAGCAATGAAATCTATGTCATCAGGCCCGTAGCAGCATAGTGAGTGGATTCAGGTACGATGATTCTAACTGAAATAAGTCACACAGAAAAAGAAACATCATAAGATATCACTAATACACGGAATGTAAACTTGGCTACACAGGAACTGAATTCCAAAACAGAACAGGGTCTCAAATTTAGAAAACCAACTTATGCTTGCTTAAGGGGAAAGGTGAGTTGGGGTGCTGCATAAAACCAGAGATTGAAATGGGCACAGATAAAGTTCCTTAAGCCAAATATGGAATAGACAAGAGCTACTCCTTGCTCAACGAAATGGACTCAACACCCCATATTAAACGCCTAAGAATGTACCTGACTAGTAAGTATCTTAAAACCTATGGATTGCTATGTCTCCAAAAGAGAATCAAGCGTGTGTACAGGGGCATAAACGCAGCAGTGATAGGATTGGAGAGGTTCGGTGAGCAAATGAAGACCCTTTGAAATCATATTGCATGGTACCCATTCCACAGGTTCCAATTACCCAGGTTTAAGGTATTCTTCCTTCAGCTAAAACATGCATGTGGAACCCAGAGCATGATCAACTGTGTGAACGGGAGACGTGTTCAAATATGTCTCAGTTTTCCTCCCCTGGTACTCGGGTGCAACATTCCAGACGCTTTACTAACACTCTCCCCACTTGGAGAGTCAGCGCCTTTAACCTCCTGTTTGGCCCAGTTTGCAATTTCTGCGGAAGATGAACAGGAATAGCGAGAACCAATGAGAGACTAGCTGGAGGTGTCTGGACGGGCAAATTTAACTCTCATTTCCCACCAGGAAGAGGAATTAACCAAAGGCTTAGCGTGCCATGCCGGAACCAGATTAGGGCCTGAAGCCATCCTGCGGTGTTGCGGCCAGGTCACAAGAAAGCGAGTTGAAGAAAGGAGCTCAGGGGCACTGTAATTCACAAACATGCAGAGTTATAAATGACAGCTATCGTCCAAAAATATACTGAAGTAAGGCTGCCAAGAGGACTTGGAAGCGGGGCAGAATTGCAGGAAACCGACTTCAGGAGGTAGACTGGAATTGCATTGAAAGCATAGGAAAAGAGGCAGAACGTCCACAATGATGCACTTGGCCAAAAAGGGCGTATGCGTTTTTTCCGGAATATATTCAGGAAAAAACGCATACGCCCTTTTTGGCCAACCAAGCAAGCTTGCAAAGGAAATCTGCACTACAATGAAGTCTCACTTCCCCCCGGTCTAGAGGGCCATCTGAAAAAAGTGTAAAATCCAGAAAGGCAGGACAGGCTATGGAGAACTGGGAGCCTTGTTATGCTGATGGGCGGGATGTAAATTGCCAACAGACACTAGGGAGAAGTGTATGGTGTTTCCTGAAACATCTAAAAAACAAAGCAACAGAGCCTAGGGCACTTCCACTTGTGGTCCTATAGCTTAGGGAAATTAAAATCAAAAAGACACAGCCACCCCAAAGTTTGGGACGCCTCTGTTTACAAGAACCTCGTTTCCCATACACGTTCAATATCACAGAAAGTGAAAAATGGATAAAGAACTTGTGGTACTTACGTACAATGCAGTATCACTCAGCAATGAAATCTATGTCATCAGGCCCGTAGCAGCACAATGAGTGGATTCAGGTACGATGATTCTAACTGAAATAAGTCACACAGAAAAAGAAACATCATAAGATATCACTAATACACGGAATGTAAACTTGGCTACACAGGAACTGAATTCCAAAACAGAACAGGGTCTCAAATTTAGAAAACCAACTTATGCTTGCTTAAGGGGAAAGGTGAGTTGGGGTGCTGCATAAAACCAAAGATTGAAATGAGCACAGATAAAGTTCCTTAAGCCAAATATGGAATAGACAAGAGCTACTCCTTGCTCAACGAAATGGACTCAACACCCCATATTAAACGCCTAAGAATGTACCTGACTAGTAAGTATCTTAAAACCTATGGATTGCTATGTCTCCAAAACAGAATCAAGCGTGTGTACAGGGGCATAAACGCAGCAGTGATAGGATTGGAGAGGTTCGGTGAGCAAATGAAGACCCTTTGAAGTCATATTGCATGGTACCCATTCCACGGGTCTCAACTCTCCAGGTTTAAGGTATTCTTCCTTCAGCTAAAACATGCATGTGGAACCCAGAGTATGATCAACCATATGATCGGGAGACGTATTCAAATATGTCTCAGTTTTGGTACCCTGGTACTCGGGTACAACATTCCAGACGCTTTACTAACACTCTCCCCACTTGGAGAGTCAGTCCCTTTAACCTCCTGTTTGGCCCAGTTTGCAATTTCTGCGGGAGATGAACAGGAATAGCGAGAACCAATGAGAGACTAGCTGGAGGTGTCTGGACGGGCAAATTTAACTCTCATTTCCCACCAGGAAGAGGAATTAACCAAAGGCTCAGCGTGCCGTGCCGGAACCAGATTAGGGCCTGAAGCCATCCTGCGGTGTTGCGGCCAGCTCACAAGAAAGCGAGTTGAAGAAAGGAGCTCAGGGGCACTGTAATTCACAAACCTGCAGAGTTATAAATGACAGCTATCGTCCAAAAATATACTGAAGTAAGGCTGCCAAGAGAACTTGAAAGCGAGGCAGAATTGCAGGAAACCGATTTCAGGAGGTAGACTGGAATTGCATTGAAAGCATAGGAAAAGAGGCATAACGTCCACAATGATGCACTTGGTCAAAAAGGGCGCATGCGTTTTTTCCTGAATATATTCAGGAAAAAAAGCATGCGCTCTTTTTGGCCAACCAAGCAAGCTTGCAATGGCAATCGGCACTACAATGAAGTCTCACTTCCCCCCGGTCAAAAGGGCCATCTGAAAAAAGTGTAAAATCCAGAAAGGCAGGACAGGCCATGGAGAACTGGTAGCCTTGTTATGCTGATGGGCGGGATGTAAATTGCCAACAGACACTCGGGAGAAGTGTATGGTGTTTCCTGAAACATCTAAAAAACAAAGCAACAGAGCCTAGGGCACTTCCACTTATGGTCCTATAGCTTAGGGAAATTAAAATCAAAAAGACACAGCCACCCCAAAGTTTGAGACGCCTCTGTTTACAAGAACCTCGTTTACCGTACAAGTTCAATATCACAGAAAGTGAAAAATGGATAAAGAACTTGTGGTACTTACGTACAATGCAGTATCACTCAGCAATGAAATCTATGTCATCTGGCCCGTAGCAGCATAATGAGTGGATTCAGGTACGATGATTCTAACTGAAATAAGTCACACAGAAAAAGAAACATCATAAGATATCACTAATACACGGAATGTAAACTTGGCTACACAGGAACTGAATTCCAAAACAGAACAGGGTCTCAAATTTAGAAAACCAACTTATGCTTGCTTAAGGGGAAAGGTGAGTTGGGGTGCTGCATAAAACCAGAGATTGAAATGAGCACAGATAAAGTTCCTTAAGCCAAATATGGAATAGACAAGAGCTACTCCTTGCTCAACGAAATGGACTCAACACCGCATATTAAACGCCTAAGAATGTACCTGACTAGTAAGTATCTTAAAACCTATGGATTGCTATGTCTCCAAAAGAGAATCAAGCGTGTGTACAGGGGCATAAACACAGCAGTGATAGGATTGGAGAGGTTCGGTGAGCAAATGAAGACCCTTTGAAGTCATATTGCACGGTACCCATTACACGGGTCTCAACTCTCCAGGTTTAAGGTATTCTTCCTTCAGCTAAAACATGCATGTGGAACCCAGAGTATGATCAACCATATGATCGGGAGACGTATTCAAATATGTCTCAGTTTTCGTACCCTGGTACTCGGGTGCAACATTCCAGATGCTTTACTAACACTCTCCCCACTTGGAGAGTCAGTCCCTTTAACCTCCTGTTTGGCCCACTTTGCAATTTCTGCGGAAGATGAACAGCAATAGCGAGAACCAATGAGAGACTAGCTGGAGGTGTCTGGACGGGCAAATTTAACTCTCATTTCCCACCAGGAAGAGGAATTAACCAAAGGCTCAGCGTGCCGTGCCGGAACCAGATTAGGGCCTGAAGCCATCCTGCGGTGTTGCGGCCAGCTCACAAGAAAGCGAGTTGAAGAAAGGAGCTCAGGGGCACTGTAATTCACAAACATGCAGAGTTATAAATGACAGCTATCGTCCAAAAATATACTGAAGTAAGGCTGCCAAGAGGACTTGAAAGCGGGGCAGAATTGCAGGAAACCGATTTCAGCAGGTAGACTGGAATTGCATTGAAAGCATAGGAAAAGAGGCAGAACGTCCACAATGATGCACTTGGCCAAAAAGTGCGTATGCGTTTTTTCCTGAATATATTCAGGAAAAAACGCATACGCCCTTTTTGGCCAACCAAGCAAGCTTGCAAAGGAAATCTGCACTACAATGAAGTCTCACTTCCCCCCGGTCAAAAGGGCCATCTGAAAAAAGTGTAAAATCCAGAAAGGCAGGACAGGCCATGGAGAACTGGGAGCCTTGTTATGCTGATGGGCGGGATGTAAATTGCCAACAGACACTCGGGAGAAGTGTATGGTGTTTCTTGAAACATCTAAAAAACAAAGCAACAGAGCCTAGGGCACTTCCACTTATGGTCCTATAGCTTAGGGAAATTAAAATCAAAAAGACACAGCGACCCCAAAGTTTGGGACGCCTCTGTTTACAAGAACCTCGTTTACAGTACAAGTTCAACATCGCAGAAAGTGAAAAATGGATAAAGAAGTTGTGGTATTTACTTACAAAGCAATATCACTGAGCAATGAAATCTATGTCATAAGGCCCGTAGCAGCATAATGAGTGGATTCACGTATGATAATTCTAACTGAAATAACTCACACAGAAAAAGAAACATCATAAGATATCAGTAATACACGGAATGTAAACTTGGCTACACAGGAACTGAATTACAGAACAGAACAGGGTCTCAAATTTAGAAAACCAACTTATGCTTGCTTAAGGGGAAAGGTGAGTTGGGGTGCTGCATAAAACCAGAGATTGAAATGAGCACAGATAAAGTTCCTTAAGCCAAATATGGAATAGACAAGAGCTACTCCTTGCTCAACGAAATGGACTCAACACTGCATATTAAACGCCTAAGAATGTACCTGACTAGTAAGTATCTTAAAACCTATGGATTGTTATGTCTCCGAAAGAGAATCAAGCATGTGTACAGGGGCATAAACGCAGCAGTGATAGGATGGGAGAGGTTCGGTGAGCAAATGAAGACCCTTTGAAGTCATATTGCATGGTATCCATTCCACGGGTTTCAACTACCCAGGTTTAAGTTATTCTTCCTTCAGCTAAAACATGCATGTGGAACCCAGAGTATGATCAACCATGTGATCCTGAGACGTGTTCAAATATGTCTCAGTTTCCCTCCCCTGGTACTCGGGTGCAACATTCCAGATGCTTTACTAACACTCTCCCGACTTGGAGAGTCAGTCCCTTTAACCTCCTCTTTGGCCCACTTTGCAATTTCTGCGGAAGATGAACATGAATAGCGAGAACCAATGAGAGACTAGCTGGAGGTGTCTGGACGGGCAAATTTAACTCTCATTTCCCACCAGGAAGAGGAATTAACCAAAGGCTCAGCGTGCCGTGCCGGAACCAGATTAGTGCCTGAAGCCATCCTGCGGTGTTGCGGCCAGCTCACAAGAAAGCGAGTTGAAGAATGGAGCTCAGGGGCACTGTAATTCACAAACCTGCAGAGTTATAAATGACAGCTATCGTCCAAAAATATACTGAAGTAAGGCTGCCAAGAGGACTTGAAAGTGGGGCAGAATTGCAGGAAACCGATTTCAGGAGGTAGACTGGAATTGCATTGAAAGCATAGGAAAAGAGGCAGAACGTCCACAATGATGCACTTGGCCAAAAAGGGCGTATGCGTTTTTTCCTGAATATATTCAGGAAAAAACGCATATGCACTTTTTGGCCAACCAAGCAAACTTGCAAAGGAAATCTGCACTACAATGAAGTCTCACTTCCCCCCGGTCAAAAGGGCCATCTGAAAAAAGAGTAAAATCCAGAAAGGCAGGACAGGCCATGGAGAACTGGGAGCCTTGTTATGCTGATGGGCGGGATGTAAATTGCCAACAGACACTTGGGAGAAGTGTATGGTGTTTCCTGAAACATCTAAAAAACAAAGCAACAGAGCCTAGGGCACTTCCACTTATGGTCCTATAGCTTAGGGAAATTAAAATCAAAAAGACACAGCCACCCCAAAGTTTGGGACGCCTCTGTTTACAAGAACCTCGTTTACCGTACAAGTTCAATATCACAGAAAGTGAAAAATGGATAAAGAATTTGTGGTACTTACGTACAATGCAGTATCACTCAGCAATGAAATCTATGTCATCAGGCCCGTAGCAGCATAGTGAGTGGATTCAGGTACGATGATTCTAACTGAAATAAGTCACACAGAAAAAGAAACATCATAAGATATCACTAATACACGGAATGTAAACTTGGCTACACAGGAACTGAATTCCAAAACAGAACAGGGTCTCAAATTTAGAAAACCAACTTATGCTTGCTTAAGGGGAAAGGTGAGTTGGGGTGCTGCATAAAACCAGAGATTGAAATGGGCACAGATAAAGTTCCTTAAGCCAAATATGGAATAGACAAGAGCTACTCCTTGCTCAACGAAATGGACTCAACACCCCATATTAAACGCCTAAGAATGTACCTGACTAGTAAGTATCTTAAAACCTATGGATTGCTATGTCTCCAAAAGAGAATCAAGCGTGTGTACAGGGGCATAAACGCAGCAGTGATAGGATTGGAGAGGTTCGGTGAGCAAATGAAGACCCTTTGAAATCATATTGCATGGTACCCATTCCACAGGTTCCAATTACCCAGGTTTAAGGTATTCTTCCTTCAGCTAAAACATGCATGTGGAACCCAGAGCATGATCAACTGTGTGAACGGGAGACGTGTTCAAATATGTCTCAGTTTTCCTACCCTGGTACTCGGGTGCAACATTCCAGACGCTTTACTAACACTCTCCCCACTTGGAGAGTCAGCGCCTTTAACCTCCTGTTTGGCCCAGTTTGCAATTTCTGCGGAAGATGAACAGGAATAGCGAGAACCAATGAGAGACTAGCTGGAGGTGTCTGGACGGGCAAATTTAACTCTCATTTCCCACCAGGAAGAGGAATTAACCAAAGGCTTAGCGTGCCATGCCGGAACCAGATTAGGGCCTGAAGCCATCCTGCGGTGTTGCGGCCAGGTCACAAGAAAGGGAGTTGAAGAAAGGAGCTCAGGGGCACTGTAATTCACAAACATGCAGAGTTATAAATGACAGCTATCGTCCAAAAATATACTGAAGTAAGGCTGCCAAGAGGACTTGGAAGCGGGGCAGAATTGCAGGAAACCGACTTCAGGAGGTAGACTGGAATTGCATTGAAAGCATAGGAAAAGAGGCAGAACGTCCACAATGATGCACTTGGCCAAAAAGGGCGTATGCGTTTTTTCCGGAATATATTCAGGAAAAAACGCATACGCCCTTTTTGGCCAACCAAGCAAGCTTGCAAAGGAAATCTGCACTACAATGAAGTCTCAATTCCCCCCGGTCTAGAGGGCCATCTGAAAAAAGTGTAAAATCCAGAAAGGCAGGACAGGCTATGGAGAACTGGGAGCCTTGTTATGCTGATGGGCGGGATGTAAATTGCCAACAGACACTAGGGAGAAGTGTATGGTGTTTCCTGAAACATCTAAAAAACAAAGCAACAGAGCCTAGGGCACTTCCACTTGTGGTCCTATAGCTTAGGGAAATTAAAATCAAAAAGACACAGCCACCCCAAAGTTTGGGACGCCTCTGTTTACAAGAACCTCGTTTCCCATACACGTTCAATATCACAGAAAGTGAAAAATGGATAAAGAACTTGTGGTACTTACGTACAATGCAGTATCACTCAGCAATGAAATCTATGTCATCAGGCCCGTAGCAGCACAATGAGTGGATTCAGGTACGATGATTCTAACTGAAATAAGTCACACAGAAAAAGAAACATCATAAGATATCACTAATACACGGAATGTAAACTTGGCTACACAGGAACTGAATTCCAAAACAGAACAGGGTCTCAAATTTAGAAAACCAACTTATGCTTGCTTAAGGGGAAAGGTGAGTTGGGGTGCTGCATAAAACCAAAGATTGAAATGAGCACAGATAAAGTTCCTTAAGCCAAATATGGAATAGACAAGAGCTACTCCTTGCTCAACGAAATGGACTCAACACCCCATATTAAACGCCTAAGAATGTACCTGACTAGTAAGTATCTTAAAACCTATGGATTGCTATGTCTCCAAAACAGAATCAAGCGTGTGTACAGGGGCATAAACGCAGCAGTGATAGGATTGGAGAGGTTCGGTGAGCAAATGAAGACCCTTTGAAGTCATATTGCATGGTACCCATTCCACGGGTCTCAACTCTCCAGGTTTAAGGTATTCTTCCTTCAGCTAAAACATGCATGTGGAACCCAGAGTATGATCAACCATATGATCGGGAGACGTATTCAAATATGTCTCAGTTTTGGTACCCTGGTACTCGGGTACAACATTCCAGACGCTTTACTAACACTCTCCCCACTTGGAGAGTCAGTCCCTTTAACCTCCTGTTTGGCCCAGTTTGCAATTTCTGCGGAAGATGAACAGGAATAGCGAGAACAAATGAGAGACTAGCTGGAGGTGTCTGGACGGGCAAATTTAACTCTCATTTCCCACCAGGAAGAGGAATTAACCAAAGGCTCAGCGTGCCGTGCCGGAACCAGATTAGGGCCTGAAGCCATCCTGCGGTGTTGCGGCCAGCTCACAAGAAAGCGAGTTGAAGAAAGGAGCTCAGGGGCACTGTAATTCACAAACCTGCAGAGTTATAAATGACAGCTATCGTCCAAAAATATACTGAAGTAAGGCTGCCAAGAGGACTTGAAAGCGGGGCAGAATTGCAGGAAACCGATTTCAGCAAGTAGACTGGAATTGCATTGAAAGCATAGGAAAAGAGGCAGAACGTCCACAATGATGCAGTTGGCCAAAAAGCGCGTAAGCGATTTTTCCTGAATATATTCAGGAAAAAACGCATACGCCCTTTTTGGCCAACCAAGCAAACTTGCAAAGGAAATCGGCACTACAATGAAGTCTCACTTCCGCCCGGTCAAAAGGGCCATCTGAAAAAAGTGTAAAATCCAGAAAGGCAGGACAGGCCATGGAGAACTGGGAGCCTTGTTATGCTGATGGGCGGGATGTAAATTGCCAACAGCCACTCTGGAGAAGTGTATGGTGTTTCCTGAAACATCTAAAAAACAAAGCAACAGAGCCTAGGGCACTTCCACTTATGGTCCTATAGCTTAGGGAAATTAAAATCAAAAAGACACAGCCACCCCAAAGTTTGGGACGCCTCTGTTTACAAGAACCTCGTTTACCGTACAAGTTCAATATCACAGAAAGTGAAAAATGGATAAAGAACTTGTGGTACTTACGTACAATGCAGTATCACTCAGCAATGAAATCTATGTCATCTGGCCCGTAGCAGCATAATGAGTGGATTCAGGTACGATGATTCTAACTGAAATAAGTCACACAGAAAAAGAAACATCATAAGATATCACTAATACACGGAATGTAAACTTGGCTACACAGGAACTGAATTCCAAAACAGAACAGGGTCTCAAATTTAGAAAACCAACTTATGCTTGGTTAAGGGGAAAGGTGAGTTTCGGTGCTGCATAAAACCAGAGATTGAAATGAGCACAGAGAAAGTTCCTTAAGCCAAATATGGAATAGACAAGAGCTACTCCTTGCTCAACGAAATGGACTCAACACCGCATATTAAACGCCTAAGAATGTACCTGACTAGTAAGTATCTTAAAACCTATGGATTGCTATGTCTCCAAAAGAGAATCAAGCGTGTGTACAGGGGCATAAACGCAGCAGTGATAGGATTGGAGAGGTTCGGTGAGCAAATGAAGACCCTTTGAAGTCATATTGCACGGTACCCATTACACGGGTCTCAACTCTCCAGGTTTAAGGTATTCTTCCTTCAGCTAAAACATGCATGTGGAACCCAGAGTATGATCAACCGTGTGAATGGGAGACGTGTTCAAATATGTCTCAGTTTTCCTCCCCTGGTACTCGGGTTCAACATTCCAGTCGCTTTACTAACACTCTCCCCACTTGGAGAGTCAGCGCCTTTAACCTCCTGTTTGGCCCAGTTTGCAATTTCTGCGGAAGATGAACAGGAATAGGGAGAACCAATGAGAGACTAGCTGGAGGTGTCTGGACGGGCAAATTTAACTCTCATTTCCCACCAGGAAGAGGACATAACCAAAGGCTCAGCGTGCCGTGCCGGAACCAGATTAGGGCCTGAAGCCATCCTGCGGTGTTGCGGCCAGCTCAAAAGAAAGCGAGTTGAAGAAAGGAGCTCAGGGACACTGTAATTCACAAACCTGCAGGGTTATAAATGACAGCTATCGTCCAAAAATATACTGAAGTAAGGCTGCCAAGAGGACTTGAAAGCGGGGCAGAATAGCAGGAAACCGATTTCAGGAGGTAGACTGGAATTGCATTGCAAGCATAGGAAAAGAGGCAGAATGTCCACAATGATGCACTTGGCCAAAAAGGGCACATGCGTTTTTTCCTGAATATATTCAGGAAAAAACGCATGCACACTTTTTGGCCAACCAAGCAAGCTTGCAAAGGAAATCTGCACTACAATGAAGTGTCACTTCCCCCTGGTCAAAAGGGCCATCTGAAAAAAGTGGAAAATCCAGAAAGGCAGGACAGGCCATGGAGAACTGAGAGCCTTGTTATGCTGATGGGCGGGATGTAAATTGCCAACAGACACTCCGGAGAAGTGTATGGTGTGTCCTGAAACATCTAAAAAACAAAGCAACAGAGCCTAGGGCACTTCCACTTATGTTCCTATTACTTAGGGAAATTATAATCAAAAAGACACAGCCACCCCAAAGTTTGGAACGCCTCTGTTTACAAGAACCTCATTTACAGTACAAGTTCAACATCGCAGAAAGTGAAAAATGGATAAAGAAGTTGTGGTATTTACTTACAAAGCAATATCACTCAGCAATGAAATCTATGTCATCAGGCCCTTAGCAGCACAATGAGTGGATTCAGGTATGATGATTCTAACTGAAATAAGTCACACAGAAAAAGAAACATCATAAGATATCAGTAATACACGGAATGTAAACTTGGCTACACAGGAACTGAATTACAGAACAGAACAGGGTCTCAAATTTAGAAAACCAACTTATGCTTGCTTAACGGTAAAGGTGAGTTGGGGTGCTGCATAAAACCAGAGATTGAAATGAGCACAGATAAAGTTCCTTAAGCCAAATATGGAATAGACAAGAGCTACTCCTTGCTCAACAAAATGGACTCAACACCGCATATTAAACGCCTAAGAATGTACCTGACTAGTAAGTATCTTAAAACCTATGGATTGCTATGTCTCCGAAAGAGAATCAAGCATGTGTACAGGGGCATAAACCCAGCAGTGATAGGATTGGAGAGGTTCGGTGAGCAAATGAAGCCCCTTTGAAGTCATATTGCATGGTCCCCATTCCACGGGTTTCAACTAAACAGGTTTAAGGTATTCTTCCTTCAGCTAATACATGCATGTGGAACCTAGAGTATGATCAACCATGTGATCGGGAGACGTGTTCAAATATGTCTCAGTTTTCGTACCCTGGTACTCGAGTGCAACATTCCAGACGCTTTAGTAACACTCTCCCGACTTGGAGAGTCAGTCCCTTTAACCTCCTGTTTTGCCCAGTTTGCAATTTCTGCGGAAGATGAACAGGAATAGCGAGAACAAATGAGAGACTAGCTGGAGGTGTCTGGACGGGCAAATTTATCTCTCATTTCCCACCAGGAAGAGGAATTAACCAAAGGCTCAGCGTGCCGTGCCGGAACCAGATTAGGGCCTGAAGCCATCCTGCGGTGTTGCAGCCAGGTCACAAGAAAGCGAGTTGAAGAATGGATCTCAGGGGCACTGTAATTCACAAACCTGCAGAGTTATAAATGACAGCTATCGTCCAAAAATATACTGAAGTAAGCCTGCCAAGAGGACTTGAAAGCAGGGCAGAATTGCAGGAGACAGATTTCAGGAGGTAGACTGGAATTGCATTGAAAGCATAGGAAAAGAGGCAGAACGTCCACAATGATGCACTTGGCCAAAAAGGGCACATGCGTTTTTTCCTGAATATATTCAGGAAAAAACGCATGCACACTTTTTGGCCAACCAAGCAAGCTTGCAAAGGAAATCTGCACTACAATGAAGTCTCACTTCCCCCTGGTCAAAAGGGCCATCTGAAAAAAGTGTAAAATCCAGAAAGGCAGGACAGGCCATGGAGAACTGAGAGCCTTGTTATGCTGATGGGCGGGATGTAAATTGCCAACAGACACTCCGGAGAAGTGTATGGTGTGTCCTGAAACATCTAAAAAACAAAGCAACAGAGCCTAGGGCACTTACACTTATGTTCCTATTACTTAGGGTAATTATAATCAAAAAGACACAGCCACCCCAAAGTTTGGAACGCCTCTGTTTACAAGAACCTCATTTACAGTACAAGTTCAACATCACAGAAAGTGAAAAATGGATAAAGAAGTTGTGGTATTTACTTACAAAGCAATATCACTCAGCAATGAAATCTATGTCATCAGGCCCTTAGCAGCACAATGAGTGGATTCAGGTATGATGATTCTAACTGAAATAAGTCACACAGAAAAAGAAACATCATAAGATATCAGTAATACACGGAATGTAAACTTGGCTACACAGGAACTGAATTACAGAACAGAACAGGGTCTCAAATTTAGAAAACCAACTTATGCTTGCTTAACGGTAAAGGTGAGTTGGGGTGCTGCATAAAACCAGAGATTGAAATGAGCACAGATAAAGTTCCTTAAGCCAAATATGGAATAGACAAGAGCTACTCCTTGCTCAACAAAATGGACTCAACACCGCATATTAAACGCCTAAGAATGTACCTGACTAGTAAGTATCTTAAAACCTATGGATTGCTATGTCTCCGAAAGAGAATCAAGCATGTGTACAGGGGCATAAACCCAGCAGTGATAGGATTGGAGAGGTTCGGTGAGCAAATGAAGACCCTTTGAAGTCATATTGCATGGTCCCCATTCCACGGGTTTCAACTAAACAGGTTTAAGGTATTGTTCCTTCAGCTAATACATGCATGTGGAACCTAGAGTATGATCAACCATGTGATCGGGAGACGTGTTCAAATATGTCTCAGTTTTCGTACCCTGGTACTCGAGTGCAACATTCCAGACGCTTTAGTAACACTCTCCCGACTTGGAGAGTCAGTCCCTTTAACCTCCTGTTTTGCCCAGTTTGCAATTTCTGCGGAAGATGAACAGGAATAGCGAGAACAAATGAGAGACTAGCTGTAGGTGTCTGGACGGGCAAATTTAACTCTCATTTCCCACCAGGAAGAGGAATTAACCAAAGGCTCAGCGTGCCGTGCCGGAACCAGATTAGGGCCTGAAGCCATCCTGCGGTGTTGCAGCCAGGTCACAAGAAAGCGAGTTGAAGAATGGATCTCAGGGGCACTGTAATTCACAAACCTGCAGAGTTATAAATGACAGCTATCGTCCAAAAATATACTGAAGTAAGGCTGCCAAGAGGACTTGAAAGCAGGGCAGAATTGCAGGAGACAGATTTCAGGAGGTAGACTGGAATTGCATTGAAAGCATAGGAAAAGAGGCAGAACGTCCACAATGATGCACTTGGCCAAAAAGCACGTATGCGATTTTTCCTGAATATATTCAGGAAAAAACGCATACGCCCTTTTTGGCCAACCAAGCAAACTTGCAAAGGAAATGGGCACTACAATGAAGTCTCACTTCCCCCCGGTCAAAAGGGCCATCTGAAAAAAGTGTAAAATCCAGAAAGGCAGGACAGGCCATGGAGAAATGGGAGCCTTGTTATGCTGATGGGCGGGATGTAAATTGCCAACAGACACTCGGGAGAAGTGTATGGTGTTTCCTGAAACATCTAAAAAACAAAGCAACAGAGCCTAGGGCACTTCCACTTATGGTCCTATAGCATAGGGAAATTAAAATCAAAAAGACACAGCCACCCCAAAGTTTGGGACGCCTCTGTTTACAAGAACCTCGTTTACCGTACAAGTTCAATATCACAGAAAGTGAAAAATGGATAAAGAACTTGTGGTACTTACGTACAATGCAGTATCACTCAGCAATGAAATCTATGTCATCTGGCCCGTAGCAGCATAATGAGTGGATTCAGGTACGATGATTCTAACTGAAATAAGTCACACAGAAAAAGAAACATCATAAGATATCACTAATACACGGAATGTAAACTTGGCTACACAGGAACTGAATTCCAAAACAGAACAGGGTCTCAAATTTAGAAAACCAACTTATGCTTGCTTAAGGGGAAAGGTGAGTTGGGGTGCTGCATAAAACCAGAGATTGAAATGAGCACAGATAAAGTTCCTTAAGCCAAATATGGAATAGACAAGAGCTACTCCTTGCTCAACGAAATGGACTCAACACCCCATATTAAACGCCTAAGAATGTACCTGACTAGTAAGTATCTTAAAACCTATGGATTTCTATGTCTCTGAAAGAGAATCAAGCGTGTGTACAGGGGCATAAACGCAGCAGTGATAGGATTGGAGAGGTTCGGTGAGCAAATGAAGACCCTTTGAAGTCATATTGCATGGTACCCATTCCACGGGTCTCAACTCTCCAGGTTTAAGGTATTCTTCCTTCAGCTAAAACATGCATGTGGAACCCAGAGTATGATCAACTGTGTGAACAGGAGACGTGTTCAAATATGTCTCAGTTTTCCTCCCCTGGTACTCGGGTGCAACATTCCAGACGCTTTACTAACACTCTTCCCACTTGGAGAGTCAGCGCCTTTAACCTCCTGTTTGGCCCAGTTTGCAATTTCTGCGGAAGATGAACAGGAATAGCGAGAACCAATGAGAGACTAGCTGGAGGTGTCTGGACGGGCAAATTTAACTCTCATTTCCCACCAGGAAGAGGAAATAACCAAAGGCTCAGCGTGCCATGCCGGAACCATATTAGAGCCTGAAGCCATGCTGCGGTGTTGCGGCCAGCTCAAAAGAAAGCGAGTTGAAGAAAGGAGCTCAGGGGCACTGTAATTCACAAACCTGCAGAGTTATAAATGACAGCTATCGTCCAAAAATATACTGAAGTAAGGCTGCCAAGAGGACTTGAAAGCGGGGCAGAATTGCAGGAAACCGATTTCAGCAGGTAGACTGGAATTGCATTGAAAGCATAGGAAAAGAGGCAGAACGTCCACAATGATGCACTTGGCCAAAAAGGGCGTATGCGTTTTTTCCAGAATATATTCAGGAAAAAACGCATACGCCCTTTTTGGCCAACCAAGCAAGCTTGCAAAGGAAATCTGCACTACAATGAAGTCTCACTTCCCCCTGGTCAAAAGGGCCATCTGAAAAAAGTGTAAAATCCAGAAAGGCAGGACAGGCCATGGAGAACTGGGAGCCTTGTTATGCTGATGGGCGGCATGTAAATTGCCAACAGACACTCGGGAGAAGTGTATGGTGTGTCCTGAAACATCTAAAAAACAAAGCAACAGAGCCTAGGGCACTTCCACTTATGTTCCTATTACTTAGGGAAATTATAATCAAAAAGACACAGCCACCCCAAATTTTGGAACGGCTCTGTTTACAAGAACCTCGTTTACAGTACAAGTTCAACATCGCAGAAAGTGAAAAATGGATAAAGAAGTTGTGGTATTTACTTACAAAGCAATATCACTCAGCAATGAAATCTATGTCATCAGGCCCTTAGCAGCACAATGAGTGGATTCAGGTATGATGATTCTAACTGAAATAAGTCACACAGAAAAAGAAACATCATAAGATATCAGTAATACACGGAATGTAAACTTGGCTATACAGGAACTGAATTACAGAACAGAACAGGGTCTCAAATTTAGAAAACCAACTTATGCTTGCTTAAGGGGAAAGGTGAGTTGGGGTGCTGCATAAAAGCAGAGATTGAAATGAGCACAGATAAACTTCCTTAAGCCAAATATGGAATAGACAAGAGCTACTCCTTGCTCAATGAAATGGACTCAACACCGCATATTAAACGCCTAAGAATGTACCTGACTAGTAAGTATCTTAAAGCCTATGGATTGCTATGTCTCCGAAAGAGAATCAAGCATGTGTACAGGGGCATAAACGCAGCAGTGATAGGATGGGAGAGGTTCGGTGAGCAAATGAAGACCCTTTGAAGTCATATTGCACGGTACCCATTACACGGGTCTCAACTCTCCAGGTTTAAGGTATTCTTCCTTCAGCTAAAACATGCATGTGGAACCCAGAGTATGATCAACCATATGATCGGGAGACGTATTCAAATATGTCTCAGTTTTCGTACCCTGGTACTCGGGTGCAACATTCCAGACGCTTTACTAACACTCTCCCCACTTGGAGAGTCAGTCCCTTTAACCTCCTGTTTGGCCCACTTTGCAATTTCTGCGGAAGATGAACAGCAATAGCGAGAACCAATGAGAGACTAGCTGGAGGTGTCTGGACGGGCAAATTTAACTCTCATTTCCCACCAGGAAGAGGAATTAACCAAAGGCTCAGCGTGCCGTGCCGGAACCAGATTAGGGCCTGAAGCCATCCTGCGGTGTTGCGGCCAGCTCACAAGAAAGCGAGTTGAAGAAAGGAGCTCAGGGGCACTGTAATTCACAAACATGCAGAGTTATAAATGACAGCTATCGTCCAAAAATATACTGAAGTAAGGCTGCCAAGAGGACTTGAAAGCGGGGCAGAATTGCAGGAAACCGATTTCAGCAGGTAGACTGGAATTGCATTGAAAGCATAGGAAAAGAGGCAGAACGTCCACAATGATGCACTTGGCCAAAAAGTGCGTATGCGTTTTTTCCTGAATATATTCAGGAAAAAACGCATACGCCCTTTTTGGCCAACCAAGCAAGCTTGCAAAGGAAATCTGCACTACAATGAAGTCTCACTTCCCCCCGGTCAAAAGGGCCATCTGAAAAAAGTGTAAAATCCAGAAAGGCAGGACAGGCCATGGAGAACTGGGAGCCTTGTTATGCTGATGGGCGGGATGTAAATTGCCAACAGACACTCGGGAGAAGTGTATGGTGTTTCTTGAAACATATAAAAAACAAAGCAACAGAGCCTAGGGCACTTCCACTTATGGTCCTATAGCTTAGGGAAATTAAAATCAAAAAGACACAGCGACCCCAAAGTTTGGGACGCCTCTGTTTACAAGAACCTCGTTTACAGTACAAGTTCAACATCGCAGAAAGTGAAAAATGGATAAAGAAGTTGTGGTATTTACTTACAAAGCAATATCACTGAGCAATGAAATCTATGTCATAAGGCCCGTAGCAGCATAATGAGTGGATTCACGTATGATAATTCTAACTGAAATAACTCACACAGAAAAAGAAACATCATAAGATATCAGTAATACACGGAATGTAAACTTGGCTACACAGGAACTGAATTACAGAACAGAACAGGGTCTCAAATTTAGAAAACCAACTTATGCTTGCTTAAGGGTAAAGGTGAGTTGGGGTGCTGCATAAAACCAGAGATTGAAATGAGCACAGATAAAGTTCCTTAAGCCAAATATGGAATAGACAAGAGCTACTCCTTGCTCAACGAAATGGACTCAACACTGCATATTAAACGCCTAAGAATGTACCTGACTAGTAAGTATCTTAAAACCTATGGATTGTTATGTCTCCGAAAGAGAATCAAGCATGTGTACAGGGGCATAAACGCAGCAGTGATAGGATGGGAGAGGTTCGGTGAGCAAATGAAGACCCTTTGAAGTCATATTGCATGGTACCCATTCCACGGGTCTCAACTACCCAGTTTTAAGTTATTCTTCCTTCAGCTAAAACATGCATGTGGAACCCAGAGTATGATCAACCATGTGATCCTGAGACGTGTTCAAATATGTCTCAGTTTCCCTCCCCTGGTACTCGGGTGCAACATTCCAGATGCTTTACTAACACTCTCCCGACTTGGAGAGTCAGTCCCTTTAACCTCCTCTTTGGCCCACTTTGCAATTTCTGCGGAAGATGAACATGAATAGCGAGAACCAATGAGAGACTAGCTGGAGGTGTCTGGACGGGCAAATTTAACTCTCATTTCCCACCAGGAAGAGGAATTAACCAAAGGCTCAGCGTGCCGTGCCGGAACCAGATTAGTGCCTGAAGCCATCCTGCGGTGTTGCGGCCAGCTCACAAGAAAGCGAGTTGAAGAATGGAGCTCAGGGGCACTGTAATTCACAAACCTGCAGAGTTATAAATGACAGCTATCGTCCAAAAATATACTGAAGTAAGGCTGCCAAGAGGACTTGAAAGTGGGGCAGAATTGCAGGAAACCGATTTCAGGAGGTAGACTGGAATTGCATTGAAAGCATAGGAAAAGAGGCAGAACGTCCACAATGATGCACTTGGCCAAAAAGGGCGTATGCGTTTTTTCCTGAATATATTCAGGAAAAAACGCATATGCACTTTTTGGCCAACCAAGCAAACTTGCAAAGGAAATCTGCACTACAATGAAGTCTCACTTCCCCCCGGTCAAAAGGGCCATCTGAAAAAAGTGTAAAATCCAGAAAGGCAGGACAGGCCATGGAGAACTGGGAGCCTTGTTATGCTGATGGGCGGGATGTAAATTGCCAACAGACACTCGGGAGAAGTGTATGGTGTTTCCTGAAACATCTAAAAAACAAAGCAACAGAGCCTAGGGCACTTCCACTTATGGTCCTATAGCTTAGGGAAATTAAAATCAAAAAGACACAGCCACCCCAAAGTTTGGGACGCCTCTGTTTACAAGAACCTCGTTTACCGTACAAGTTCAATATCACAGAAAGTGAAAAATGGATAAAGAATTTGTGGTACTTACGTACAATGCAGTATCACTCAGCAATGAAATCTATGTCATCAGGCCCGTAGCAGCATAGTGAGTGGATTCAGGTACGATGATTCTAACTGAAATAAGTCACACAGAAAAAGAAACATCATAAGATATCACTAATACATGGAATGTAAACTTGGCTACACAGGAACTGAATTCCAAAACAGAACAGGGTCTCAAATTTAGAAAACCAACTTATGCTTGCTTAAGGGGAAAGGTGAGTTGGGGTGCTGCATAAAACCAGAGATTGAAATGGGCACAGATAAAGTTCCTTAAGCCAAATATGGAATAGACAAGAGCTACTCCTTGCTCAACGAAATGGACTCAACACCCCATATTAAACGCCTAAGAATGTACCTGACTAGTAAGTATCTTAAAACCTATGGATTGCTATGTCTCCAAAAGAGAATCAAGCGTGTGTACAGGGGCATAAACGCAGCAGTGATAGGATTGGAGAGGTTCGGTGAGCAAATGAAGACCCTTTGAAATCATATTGCATGGTACCCATTCCACAGGTTCCAATTACCCAGGTTTAAGGTATTCTTCCTTCAGCTAAAACATGCATGTGGAACCCAGAGCATGATCAACTGTGTGAACGGGAGACGTGTTCAAATATGTCTCAGTTTTCCTCCCCTGGTACTCGGGTGCAACATTCCAGACGCTTTACTAACACTCTCCCCACTTGGAGAGTCAGTCCCTTTAACCTCCTGTTTGGCCCAGTTTGCAATTTCTGCGGAAGATGAACAGGAATAGCGAGAACCAATGAGAGACTAGCTGGAGGTGTCTGGACGGGCAAATTTAACTCTCATTTCCCACCAGGAAGAGGAATTAACCAAAGGCTCAGCGTGCCGTGCCGGAACCAGATTAGGGCCTGAAGCCATCCTGCGGTGTTGCGGCCAGCTCACAAGAAAGCGAGTTGAAGAAAGGAGCTCAGGGGCACTGTAATTCACAAACCTGCAGAGTTATAAATGACAGCTATCGTCCAAAAATATACTGAAGTAAGGCTGCCAAGAGGACTTGAAAGCGGGGCAGAATTGCAGGAAACCGATTTCAGCAAGTAGACTGGAATTGCATTGAAAGCATAGGAAAAGAGGCAGAACGTCCACAATGATGCACTTGGCCAAAAAGGGCGTATGCGTTTTTTCCTGAATATATTCAGGAAAACACGCATACGCCCTTTTTGGCCAACCAAGCAAGCTTGCAAAGGAAATCTGCACTACAATGAAGTCTCACTTCCCCCCGGTCAAAAGGGCCATCTGAAAAAAGTGTAAAATCCAGAAAGGCAGGACAGGCCATGGAGAACTGGGAGCCTTGTTATGCTGATGGGCGGGATGTAAATTGCCAACAGACACTCGGGAGAAGTGTATGGTGTTTCCTGAAACATCTAAAAAACAAAGCAACAGAGCCTAGGGCACTTCCACTTGTGGTCCTATAGCTTAGGGAAATTAAAATCAAAAAGACACAGCCACCCCAAAGTTTGGGACGCCTCTGTTTACAAGAACCTCGTTTCCCATACACGTTCAATATCACAGAAAGTGAAAAATGGATAAAGAACTTGTGGTACTTACGTACAATGAAGTATCACTCAGCAATGAAATCTATGTCATCAGGCCCGTAGCAGCACAATGAGTGGATTCAGGTACGATGATTCTAACTGAAATAAGTCACACAGAAAAAGAAACATCAAAAGATATCACTAATACACGGAATGTAAACTTGGCTACACAGGAACTGAATTCCAAAACAGAACAGGGTCTCAAATTTAGAAAACCAACTTATGCTTGCTTAAGGGGAAAGGTGAGTTGGGGTGCTGCATAAAACCAAAGATTGAAATGAGCACAGATAAATTTCCTTACGCCAAATATGGAATAGACAAGAGCTACTCCTTGCTCAACGAAATGGACTCAACACCCCATATTAAACGCCTATGAATGTACCTGACTAGTAAGTATCTTAAAACCTATGGATTTCTATGTCTCCGAAAGAGAATCAAGCGTGTGTACAGGGGCATAAACGCAGCAGTGATAGGATTGGAGAGGTTCGGTGAGCAAATGAAGACCCTTTGAAGTCATATTGCATGGTACCCATTCCACGGGTCTCAACTCTCCAGGTTTAAGGTATTCTTCCTTCAGCTAAAACATGCACGTGGAACCCAGAGTATGATCAACCATATGATCGGGAGACGTATTCAAATATGTCTCAGTTTTGGTACCCTGGTACTCGGGTACAACATTCCAGACGCTTTACTAACACTCTCCCCACTTGGAGAGTCAGTCCCTTTAACATCCTGTTTGGCCCAGTTTGCAATTTCTGCGGAAGATGAACAGGAATAGCGAGAACCAATGAGAGACTAGCTGGAGGTGTCTGGACGGGCAAATTTAACTCTCATTTCCCACCAGGAAGAGGAATTAACCAAAGGCTCAGCGTGCCGTGCCGGAACCAGATTAGGGCCTGAAGCCATCCTGCGGTGTTGCGGCCAGCTCACAAGAAAGCGAGTTGAAGAAAGGAGCTCAGGGGCACTGTAATTCACAAACCTGCAGAGTTATAAATGACAGCTATCGTCCAAAAATATACTGAAGTAAGGCTGCCAAGAGGACTTGAAAGCGGGGCAGAATTGCAGGAAACCGATTTCAGCAGGTAGACTGGAATTGCATTGAAAGCATAGGAAAAGAGGCAGAACGTCCACAATGATGCACTTGGCCAAAAAGGGCGTATGCGTTTTTTCCTGAATATATTCAGGAAAACACGCATACGCCCTTTTTGGCCAACCAAGCAAGCTTGCAAAGGAAATCTGCACTACAATGAAGTCTCACTTCCCCCCGGTCAAAAGGGCCATCTGAAAAAAGTGTAAAATCCAGAAAGGCAGGACAGGCCATGGAGAACTGGGAGCCTTGTTATGCTGATGGGCGGGATGTAAATTGCCAAAAGACACTCGGGAGAAGTGTATGGTGTTTCCTGAAACATCTAAAAAACAAAGCAACAGAGCCTAGGGCACTTCCACTTGTGGTCCTATAGCTTAGGGAAATTAAAATCAAAAAGACACAGCCACCCCAAAGTTTGGGACGCCTCTGTTTACAAGAACCTCGTTTCCCATACACGTTCAATATCACAGAAAGTGAAAAATGGATAAAGAACTTGTGGTACTTACGTACAATGCAGTATCACTCAGCAATGAAATCTATGTCATCAGGCCCGTAGCAGCACAATGAGTGGATTCAGGTACGATGATTCTAACTGAAATAAGTCACACAGAAAAAGAAACATCATAAGATATCACTAATACACGGAATGTAAACTTGGCTACACAGGAACTGAATTCCAAAACAGAACACGGTCTCAAATTTAGAAAACCAACTTATGCTTGCTTAAGGGGAAAGGTGAGTTGGGGTGCTGCATAAAACCAAAGATTGAAATGAGCACAGATAAAGTTCCTTAAGCCAAATATGGAACAGACAAGAGCTACTCCTTGCTCAACGAAATGGACTCAACACCCCATATTAAACGCCTAAGAATGTACCTAACTAGTAAGTATCTTAAAACCTATGGATTTCTATGTCTCCGAAAGAGAATCAAGCGTGTGTACAGGGGCATAAACGCAGCAGTGATAGGATTGGAGAGGTTCGGTGAGCAAATGAAGACCCTTTGAAGTCATATTGCATGGTACCCATTCCACGGGTCTCAACTCTCCAGGTTTAAGGTATTCTTCCTTCAGCTAAAACATGCATGTGGAACCCAGAGTATGATCAACCATATGATCGGGAGACGTATTCAAATATGTCTCAGTTTTGGTACCCTGGTACTCGGGTACAACATTCCAGACGCTTTACTAACACTCTCCCCACTTGGAGAGTCAGTCCCTTTAACCTCCTGTTTGGCCCACTTTGCAATTTCTGCGGAAGATGAACAGGAATAGCGAGAACCAATGAGAGACTAGCTGGAGGTGTCTGGACGGGCAAATTTAACTCTCATTTCCCACCAGGAAGAGGAATTAACCAAAGGCTCAGCGTGCCGTGCCGGAACCAGATTAGGGCCTGAAGCCATCCTGCGGTGTTGCGGCCAGCTCACAAGAAAGCGAGTTGAAGAAAGGAGCTCAGGGGCACTGTAATTCACAAACCTGCAGAGTTATAAATGACAGCTATCGTCCAAAAATATACTGAAGTAAGGCTGCCAAGAGGACTTGAAAGCGGGGCAGAATTGCAGGAAACCGATTTCAGCAGGTAGACTGGAATTGCATTGAAAGCATAGGAAAAGAGGCAGAATGTCCACAATGATGCACTTGGCCAAAAAGGGCGTATGCGTTTTTTCCTGAATATATTCAGGAAAACACGCATACGCCCTTTTTGGCCAACCAAGCAAGCTTGCAAAGGAAATCTGCACTACAATGAAGTCTCACTTCCCCCCGGTCAAAAGGGCCATCTGAAAAAAGTGTAAAATCCAGAAAGGCAGGACAGGCCATGGAGAACTGGGAGCCTTGTTATGCTGATGGGCGGGATGTAAATTGCCAACAGACACTCGGGAGAAGTGTATGGTGTTTCCTGAAACATCTAAAAAACAAAGCAACAGAGCCTAGGGCACTTCCACTTGTGGTCCTATAGCTTAGGGAAATTAAAATCAAAAAGACACAGCCACCCCAAAGTTTGGGACGCCTCTGTTTACAAGAACCTCGTTTCCCATACACGTTCAATATCACAGAAAGTGAAAAATGGATAAAGAACTTGTGGTACTTACGTACAATGCAGTATCACTCAGCAATGAAATCTATGTCATCAGGCCCGTAGCAGCACAATGAGTGGATTCAGGTACGATGATTCTAACTGAAATAAGTCACACAGAAAAAGAAACATCATAAGATATCACTAATACACGGAATGTAAACTTGGCTACACAGGAACTGAATTCCAAAACAGAACAGGGTCTCAAATTTAGAAAACCAACTTATGCTTGCTTAAGGGGAAAGGTGAGTTGGGGTGCTGCATAAAACCAAAGATTGAAATGAGCACAGATAAAGTTCCTTAAGCCAAATATGGAATAGACAAGAGCTACTCCTTGCTCAACGAAATGGACTCAACACCCCATATTAAACGCCTAAGAATGTACCTGACTAGTAAGTATCTTAAAACCTATGGATTTTTATGTCTCCGAAAGAGAATCAAGCGTGTGTACAGGGGCATAAATGCAGCAGTGATAGGATTGGAGAGGTTCGGTGAGCAAATGAAGACCCTTTGAAGTCATATTGCATGGTACCCATTCCACGGGTCTCAACTCTCCAGGTTTAAGGTATTCTTCCTTCAGCTAAAACATGCATGTGGAACCCAGAGTATGATCAACTGTGTGAACAGGAGACGTGTTCAAATATGTCTCAGTTTTCCTCCCCTGGTACTCGGGTGCAACATTCCAGACGCTTTACTAACACTCTTCCCACTTGGAGAGTCAGCGCCTTTAACCTCCTGTTTGGCCCAGTTTGCAATTTCTGCGGAAGATGAACAGGAATAGCGAGAACCAATGAGAGACTAGCTGGAGGTGTCTGGACGGGCAAATTTAACTCTCATTTCCCACCAGGAAGAGGAAATAACCAAAGGCTCAGCGTGCCATGCCGGAATCATATTAGAGCCTGAAGCCATGCTGCGGTGTTGCGGCCAGCTCAAAAGAAATCGAGTTGAAGAAAGGAGCTCAGGGGCACTGTAATTCACAAACCTGCAGAGTTATAAATGACAGCTATCGTCCAAAAATATACTGAAGTAAGGCTGCCAAGAGGACTTGAAAGCGGGGCAGAATTGCAGGAAACCGATTTCAGCAGGTAGAATGGAATTGCATTGAAATCATAGGAAAAGAGGCAGAACGTCCACAATGATGCACTTGGCCAAAAAGTGCGTATGCGTTTTTTCCAGAAAATATTCAGGAAAAAACGCATACGCCCTTTTTGGCCAACCAAGCAAGCTTGCAAAGGAAATCTGCACTACAATGAAGTCTCACTTCCCCCTGGTCAAAAGGGCCATCTGAAAAAAGTGTAAAATCCAGAAAGGCAGGACAGGCCATGGAGAACTGGGAGCCTTGTTATGCTGATGGGCGGGATGTAAATTGCCAACAGACACTCGGGAGAAGTGTATGGTGTGTCCTGAAACATCTAAAAAACAAAGCAACAGAGCCTAGGGCACTTCCACTTATGTTCCTATTACTTAGGGAAATTATAATCAAAAAGACACAGCCACCCCAAAGTTTGGAACGGCTCTGTTTACAAGAACCTCGTTTACAGTACAAGTTCAACATCGCAGAAAGTGAAAAATGGATAAAGAAGTTGTGGTATTTACTTACAAAGCAATATCACTCAGCAATGAAATCTATGTCATCAGGCCCTTAGCAGCACAATGAGTGGATTCAGGTATGATGATTCTAACTGAAATAAGTCACACAGAAAAAGAAACATCATAAGATATCAGTAATACACGGAATGTAAACTTGGCTACACAGGAACTGAATTACAGAACAGAACAGGGTCTCAAATTTAGAAAACCAACTTATGCTTGCTTAAGGGGAAAGGTGAGTTGGGGTGCTGCATAAAACCAGAGATTGAAATGAGCACAGATAAAGTTCCTTAAGCCAAATATGGAATAGACAAGAGCTACTCCTTGCTCAACGAAATGGACTCAACACCGCATATTAAACGCCTAAGAATGTACCTGACTAGTAAGTATCTTAAAGCCTATGGATTGCTATGTCTCCGAAAGAGAATCAAGCATGTGTACAGGGGCATAAACGTAGCAGTGATAGGATTGGAGAGGTTAGGTGAGCAAATGAAGACCCTTTGAAGTCATATTGCATGGTAACCATTCCACGGGTTTCAACTACCCAGGTTTAAGGTATTCTTCCTTCAGCTAAAACAAGCATGTGGAACTCAGAGTATGATCAACCATGTGATCGGGAGACGTGTTCAAATATGTCTCAGTTTTCGTACACTGGTACTCGGGCGCAACATTCCAGATGCTTTAGTAACACTCTCCCGACTTGGAGAGTCAGTCCCTTTAACCTCCTGTTTGGCCCAGTTTGCAATTTCTGCGGAAGATGAACAGGAATAGCGAGAACCAATGAGAGACTAGCTGGAGGTGTCTGGACGGGCAAATTTAACTCTCATTTCCCACCAGGAAGAGGAAATAACCAAAGGCTCAGCGTGCCGTGCCGGAACCAGATTAGGGCCTGAAGCCATCCTGCGGTGTTGCGGCCAGCTCACAAGAAAGCGAGTTGAAGAAAGGAGCTCAGGGGCACTGTAATTCACAAACCTGCAGAGTTATAAATGACAGCTATCGTCCAAAAATATACTGAAGTAAGGCTGCCAAGAGAACTTGAAAGCGAGGCAGAATTGCAGGAAACCGATTTCAGGAGGTAGACTGGAATTGCATTGAAAGCATAGGAAAAGAGGCAGAACGTCCACAATGATGCACTTGGTCAAAAAGGGCGCATGCGTTTTTTCCTGAATATATTCAGGAAAAAAAGCATGCGCCCTTTTTGGCCAACCAAGCAAGCTTGCAATGGCAATCGGCACTACAATGAAGTCTCACTTCCCCCCGGTCAAAAGGGCCATCTGAAAAAAGTGTAAAATCCAGAAAGGCAGGACAGGCCATGGAGAACTGGTAGCCTTGTTATGCTGATGGGCGGGATGTAAATTGCCAACAGACACTCGGGAGAAGTGTATGGTGTTTCCTGAAACATCTAAAAAACAAAGCAACAGAGCCTAGGGCACTTCCACTTATGGTCCTATAGCTTAGGGAAATTAAAATCAAAAAGACACAGCCACCCCAAAGTTTGAGACGCCTCTGTTTACAAGAACTTCGTTTACCGTACAAGTTCAATATCACAGAAAGTGAAAAATGGATAAAGAAGTTGTGGTATTTACTTACAAAGCAATATCACACAGCAATAAAATCTATGTCATCAGGCCCTTAGCAGCACAATGAGTGGATTCAGGTATGATGATTCTAACTGAAATAAGTCACACAGAAAAAGAAACATCATAAGATATCAGTAATACACGGAATGTAAACTTGGATACACAGGAACTGAATTCCAAAACAGAACAGGGTCTCAAATTTAGAAAACCAACTTATGCTTGCTTAAGGGTAAAGGTGAGTTGGGGTGCTGCATAAAACCAGAGATTGAAATGAGCACAGAAAAAGTTCCTTAAGCCAAATATGGAATAGACAAGAGCTACTCCTTGCTCAACAAAATGGACTCAACACCGCATATTAAACGCCTAAGAATGTACCTGACTAGTAAGTATCTTAAAACCTATGGATTGCTATGTCTCCAAAAGAGAATCTAGCGTGTGTACAGGGGCATAAACGCAGCAGTGATAGGATTGGAGAGGTTCGGTGAGCAAATGAAGACCCTTTGAAGTCATATTGCATGGTACCCATTCCACGGGTCTCAACTCTCCAGGTTTAAGGTATTCTTCCTTCAGCTAAAACATGCATGTGGAACCCAGAGTATGATCAACTGTGTGAACAGGAGACGTGTTCAAATATGTCTCAGTTTTCCACCCCTGGTACTCGGGTTCAACATTCCAGTCGCTTTACTAACACTCTCCCCACTTGGAGAGTCAGCGCCTTTAACCTCCTGTTTGGCCCAGTTTGCAATTTCTGCGGAAGATGAACAGGAATAGGGAGAACCAATGAGAGACTAGCTGGAGGTGTCTGGACGGGCAAATTTAACTCTCATTTCCCACCAGGAAGAGGACATAACCAAAGGCTCAGCGTGCCGTGCCGGAACCAGATTAGGGCCTGAAGCCATCCTGCGGTGTTGCGGCCAGCTCAAAAGAAAGCGAGTTGAAGAAAGGAGCTCAGGGACACTGTAATTCACAAACCTGCAGGGTTATAAATGACAGCTATCGTCCAAAAATATACTGAAGTAAGGCTGCCAAGAGGACTTGAAAGCGGGGCAGAATAGCAGGAAACCGATTTCAGGAGGTAGACTGGAATTGCATTGCAAGCATAGGAAAAGAGGCAGAACGTCCACAATGATGCACTTGGCCAAAAAGGACGTATGCGTTTTTTCCAGAATATATTCAGGAAAAAACGCATACGCCCTTTTTGGCCAACCAAGCAAGCTTGCAAAGGAAATCTGCACTACAATGAAGTCTCACTTCCCCCTGGTCAAAAGGGCCATCTGAAAAAAGTGTAAAATCCAGAAAGGCAGGACAGGCCATGGAGAACTGGGAGCCTTGTTATGCTGATGGGCGGGATGTAAATTGCCAACAGACACTCGGGAGAAGTGTATGGTGTGTCCTGAAACATCTAAAAAACAAAGCAACAGAGCCTAGGGCACTTCCACTTATGTTCCTATTACTTAGGGAAATTATAATCAAAAAGACACAGCCACCCCAAATTTTGGAACGGCTCTGTTTACAAGAACCTCGTTTACAGTACAAGTTCAACATCGCAGAAAGTTTAAAATGGATAAAGAAGTTGTGGTATTTACTTACAAAGCAATATCACTCAGCAATGAAATCTATGTCATCAGGCCCTTAGCAGCACAATGAGTGGATTCAGGTATGATGATTCTAACTGAAATAAGTCACACAGAAAAAGAAACATCATAAGATATCAGTAATACACGGAATGTAAACTTGGCTACACAGGAACTGAATTACAGAACAGAACAGGGTCTCAAATTTAGAAAACCAACTTATGCTTGCTTAAGGGGAAAGGTGAGTTGGGGTGCTGCATAAAAGCAGAGATTGAAATGAGCACAGATAAAGTTCCTTAAGCCAAATATGGAATAGACAAGAGCTACTCCTTGCTCAATGAAATGGACTCAACACCGCATATTAAACGCCTAAGAATGTACCTGACTAGTAAGTATCTTAAAGCCTATGGATTGCTATGTCTCCGAAAGAGAATCAAGCATGTGTACAGGGGCATAAACGCAGCAGTGATAGGATTGGAGAGGTTAGGTGAGCAAATGAAGACCCTTTGAAGTCATATTGCATGTTACCCATTCCACGGGTCTCAACTCTCCAGGTTTAAGGTATTCTTCCTTCAGCTAAAACAAGCATGTGGAACTCAGAGTATGATCAACCATGTGATCGGGAGACGTGTTCAAATATGTCTCAGTTTTCGTACCCTGGTAGTCGGGTGCAACATTCCAGATGCTTTAGTAACACTCTCCCGACTTGGAGAGTCAGTCCCTTTAACCTCCTGTTTGGCCCAGTTTGCAATTTCTGCGGAAGATGAACAGGAATAGCGAGAACCAATGAGAGACTAGCTGGAGGTGTCTGGACGGGCAAATTTAACTCTCATTTCCCACCAGGAAGAGGAAATAACCAAAGGCTCAGCATGCCGTGCCGGAACCAGATTAGGGCCTGAAGCCATCCTGCGGTGTTGCGGCCAGCTCACAAGAAAGCGAGTTGAAGAAAGGAGCTCAGGGGCACTGTAATTCACAAACCTGCAGAGTTATAAATGACAGCTATCGTCCAAAAATATACTGAAGTAAGGCTGCCAAGAGAACTTGAAAGCGAGGCAGAATTGCAGGAAACCGATTTCAGGAGGTAGACTGGAATTGCATTGAAAGCATAGGAAAAGAGGCAGAACGTCCACAATGATGCACTTGGTCAAAAAGGGCGCATGCGTTTTTTCCTGAATATATTCAGGAAAAAAAGCATGCGCCCTTTTTGGCCAACCAAGCAAGCTTGCAATGGCAATCGGCACTACAATGAAGTCTCACTTCCCCCCGGTCAAAAGGGCCATCTGAAAAAAGTGTAAAATCCAGAAAGGCAGGACAGGCCATGGAGAACTGGTAGCCTTGTTATGCTGATGGGCGGGATGTAAATTGCCAACAGACACTCGGGAGAAGTGTATGGTGTTTCCTGAAACATCTAAAAAACAAAGCAACAGAGCCTAGGGCACTTCCACTTATGGTCCTATAGCTTAGGGAAATTAAAATCAAAAAGACACAGCCACCCCAAAGTTTGAGACGCCTCTGTTTACAAGAACTTCGTTTACCGTACAAGTTCAATATCACAGAAAGTGAAAAATGGATAAAGAAGTTGTGGTATTTACTTACAAAGCAATATCACTCAGCAATAAAATCTATGTCATCTGGCCCGTAGCAGCATAATGAGTGGATTCAGGTACGATGATTCTAACTGAAATAAGTCACACAGAAAAAGAAACATCATAAGATATCACTAATACACGGAATGTAAACTTGGCTACACAGGAACTGAATTCCAAAACAGAACAGGGTCTCAAATTTAGAAAACCAACTTATGCTTGCTTAAGGGGAAAGGTGAGTTGGGGTGCTGCATAAAACCAGAGATTGAAATGAGCACAGATAAAGTTCCTTAAGCCAAATATGGAATAGACAAGAGCTACTCCTTGCTCAACGAAATGGACTCAACACCGCATATTAAACGCCTAAGAATGTACCTGACTAGTAAGTATCTTAAAACCTATGGATTGCTATGTCTCCAAAAGAGAATCAAGCGTGTGTACAGGGGCATAAACGCAGCAGTGATAGGATTGGAGAGGTTCGGTGAGCAAATGAAGACCCTTTGAAGTCATATTGCACGGTACCCATTCCACGGGTCTCAACTCTCCAGGTTTAAGGTATTCTTCCTTCAGCTAAAACATGCATGTGGAACCCAGAGTATGATCAACCATATGATCGGGAGACGTATTCAAATATGTCTCAGTTTTCGTACCCTGGTACTCGGGTGCAACATTCCAGACGCTTTAGTAACACTCTCCCCACTTGGAGAGTCAGTCCCTTTAACCTCCTGTTTGGCCCACTTTGCAATTTCTGCGGAAGATGAACAGCAATAGCGAGAACCAATGAGAGACTAGCTGGAGGTGTCTGGACGGGCAAATTTAACTCTCATTTCCCACCAGGAAGAGGAATTAACCAAAGGCTCAGCGTGCCGTGCCGGAACCAGATTAGGGCCTGAAGCCATCCTGTGGTGTTGCGGCCAGCTCACAAGAAAGCGAGTTGAAGAAAGGAGCTCAGGGGCACTGTAATTCACAAACATGCAGAGTTATAAATGACAGCTATCGTCCAAAAATATACTGAAGTAAGGCTGCCAAGAGGACTTGAAAGCGGGGCAGAATTGCAGGAAACCAATTTCAGCAGGTAGACTGGAATTGCATTGAAAGCATAGGAAAAGAGGCAGAACGTCCACAATGATGCACTTGGCCAAAAAGAGCGTATGCGTTTTTTCCTGAATATATTCAGGAAAAAACGCATACGCCCTTTTTGGCCAACCAAGCAAGCTTGCAAAGGAAATCTGCACTACAATGAAGTCTCACTTCCCCCCGGTCAAAAGGGCCATCTGAAAAAAGTGTAAAATCCAGAAAGGCAGGACAGGCCATGGAGAACTGGGAGCCTTGTTATGCTGATGGGCGGGATGTAAATTGCCAACAGACACTCGGGAGAAGTGTATGGTGTTTCTTGAAACATCTAAAAAACAAAGCAACAGAGCCTAGGGCACTTCCACTTATGGTCCTATAGCTTAGGGAAATTAAAATCAAAAAGACACAGCGACCCCAAAGTTTGGGACGCCTCTGTTTACAAGAACCTCGTTTACAGTACAAGTTCAACATCGCAGAAAGTGAAAAATGGATAAAGAAGTTGTGGTATTTACTTACAAAGCAATATCACTCAGCAATGAAATCTATGTCATCAGGCCCGTAGCAGCATAATGAGTGGATTCACGTATGATAATTCTAACTGAAATAACTCACACAGAAAAAGAAACATCATAAGATATCAGTAATACACGGAATGTAAACTTGGCTACACAGGAACTGAATTACAGAACAGAACAGGGTCTCAAATTTAGAAAACCAACTTATGCTTGCTTAAGGGGAAAGGTGAGTTGGGGTGCTGCATAAAACCAGAGATTGAAATGAGCACAGATAAAGTTCCTTAAGCCAAATATGGAATAGACAAGAGCTACTCCTTGCTCAACGAAATGGACTGAACACTGCATATTAAACGCCTAAGAATGTACCTGACTAGTAAGTATCTTAAAACCTATGGATTGTTATGTCTCCGAAAGAGAATCAAGCATGTGTACAGGGGCATAAACGCAGCAGTGATAGGATGGGAGAGGTTCGGTGAGCAAATGAAGACCCTTTGAAGTCATATTGCATGGTACCCATTCCACGGGTTTCAACTACCCAGGTTTAAGTTATTCTTCCTGCAGCTAAAACATGCATGTGGAACCCAGAGTATGATCAACCATGTGATCCTGAGACGTGTTCAAATATGTCTCAGTTTCCCTCCCCTGGTACTCGGGTGCAACATTCCAGATGCTTTACTAACACTCTCCCGACTTGGAGAGTCAGTCCCTTTAACCTCCTCTTTGGCCCACTTTGCAATTTCTGCGGAAGATGAACATGAATAGCGAGAACCAATGAGAGACTAGCTGGAGGTGT